>NC_086444.1:83278540-83878540 GCF_028390025.1 Pseudophryne corroboree | reverse complement strand
TCAATAAAATACTGTCCCTATCCAGGGTATCAATATTTTCAGTCAGGGAATCCGACCAAACCACCCCAGCACTGCACATCCATGCAGAGGCGATGGCTGGTCGCAGTATAACACCAGTATGAGTGTATATACTTTTCAGGGTAGTTTCCAGCCTCCTATCAGCTGGATCCTTGAGGGCGGCCGTTTCAGGAGACGGTAACGCCACTTGTTTTGATAAGCGTGTGAGTGCCTTATCCACCCTAGGGGGTGTTTCCCAGCGCGCCCTAACCTCTGGCGGGAAAGGATATAATGCCAATAACTTCTTTGAAATTAGCAGTTTTCTATCGGGGTTAACCCACGCTTCATCACACACTTCATTCAATTCCTCTGATTCAGGAAAAACTACAGGTAGTTTTTTCAGACCCCACATAATACCCCTTTTTGTGGTACTTGCAGTATCAGAGATATGCAAAGCCTCCTTCATTGCCGTGATCATATAACGTGTGGCCCTACTGGAAAATACGTTTGTTTCTTCACCGTCGACACTAGATTCGGTGTCCGTGTCTGGGTCTGTGTCGACCGACTGAGGTAAAGGGCGTTTTACAGCCCCTGACGGTGTCTGAGACGCCTGGACAGGTACTAACTGATTTGCCGGCCGTCTCATGTCGTCAACTGATTTTTGTAACGTGCTGACATTATCACGTAATTCCATAAACAAAGCCATCCATTCCGGTGTCGACTCCTTAGGGGGTGACATCACCATTACCGGCAATTGCTCCGCCTCCACACCAACATCGTCCTCATACATGTCGACACACACGTACCGACACACAGCAGACACACAGGGAATGCTCTTATCGAAGACAGGACCCCACTAGCCCTTTGGGGAGACAGAGGGAGAGTTTGCCAGCACACACCCAAGCGCTATAAATATATAGGAACAACCCTACAGAAGTGTTGTTTCCTTTATAGCAGCTTAATATATCAATATCGCCAAAAAAGTGCCCCCCCTCTCTGTTTTTTTACCCTGTTTCTGTAGTGCAGTGCAGGGGAGAGTCCTGGGAGCCTTCCTCGCAGCGGAGCTGTGCAGGAAAATGGCGCTGTGTGCTGAGGAGATAGGCCCCGCCCCCTATTTCGGCGGGCTCTTCTCCCGGTGTTTGTGAGACCTGGCAGGGGTTAAATACATCCATATAGCCCCAGGGGCTATATGTGATGTATTTTTAGCCAGAACAAGGTATTATCATTGCTGCCCAGGGCGCCCCCCCCCAGCGCCCTGCACCCTCAGTGACCGCTGGTGTGAAGTGTGCTGACAACAATGGCGCACAGCTGCAGTGCTGTGCGCTACCTCATGAAGACTGAAAAGTCTTCTGCCGCCGGTTTCTGGACCTCTTCACTTTTCGGCATCTGCAAGGGGGTCGGCGGCGCGGCTCCGGGACCGGACTCCATGGCTGGGCCTGTGTTCGATCCCTCTGGAGCTAATGGTGTCCAGTAGCCTAAGAAGCCAATCCATCCTGCACGCAGGTGAGTTCACTTCTTCTCCCCTAAGTCCCTCGTTGCAGTGAGCCTGTTGCCAGCAGGACTCACTGAAAATAAAAAAACCTAATAAATTTTTCTAAGCAGCTCTTTAGGAGAGCCACCTAGATTGCACCCTGCTCGGACGGGCACAAAAACCTAACTGAGGCTTGGAGGAGGGTCATGGGGGGAGGAGCCAGTGCACACCACCTAGTCCTAAAGCTTTTATTTTTGTGCCATGTCTCCTGCGGAGCCGCTAATCCCCATGGTCCTGACGGAGTCCCAGCATCCACTAGGACGTCAGAGAAAAGTCCTTTGTGGCTTTGCACTGGTTCTAGCGACGATTCCAAACACACAGCCGATCGCAAGGAGGTTGACAGGAAGAGGACGTTTCTGGACTGTCAACTGACCGTTTTCTGGGAGTGTTTGGTAAAACGCAGGCGTGGCAGAAAAACCGCAGGCGTGGCTGGGCGTGTTTGTGACGCAAAAGCCATCCCTCCGTCATCAGAATCAACGCACACGAAGAGTAACTACAGGGCTGGTCTTGATTTGCAGAAAAACATTTTGCAGGCGCTCTGCTGCATAAGCGTTCGCACTTCTGCAAAGTGAAAATACACTCCCCGGTGGGCGGCGGCAATGCGTTTGCACGGCTGCTAAAAACTGCTAGCGAGCGATCAACTCGGAATGACCCCATAGATTGTAAGCTCCCCTGGGACAGGAACCGATGCGAATGAGTCACACAGCTAGGACACTAGGAAGAGGAGGAGGAGGACGGTGCCCCTCAGTCAGTCAGTGCAGTCGCTGTATGTATGGCCGCTCTTTCTCCCGCCTCCTCCTCTCTCCCACCGACTCCATCTCCCCCTCCCTGGCCGGTGGTGACTACCAGGCTGAAGCGGAGAGAAGCCACCCAGCCGTGGTCAGTCTCACTGCCGCTGGGGCGCCCGCCACTCCCCGGAAATCTGCGGTCAGCTCTCAGCCGCAGGCCGCCTGTCGACCACTGCCCTCAGCCCGTGGATAGCTCTCACTGCTGCCACAGCCCGCATGCTCCCCTAATTCTGCCACGTGCCGCACAGCGCTCCCCTGTTTCGTCCACAGACAGCTACACTGCTGCCGCGGGCAGCCATACCGCTCTCCACAGCGGCATAGCTAAGGGGGAGAAAGCGCTTGTTACCCGGGCACAAATTGCCAGACCACGGCTCACATACAAACGGTGGGGGGGAAGAGTCATGGCAGCGATTCACACATTACATATATATATATATATATATATATATATATATATATAATGATGATTATCTTTACAGGAATAAAAGCTATACCTTAAACACACCGTAAATACACTTTAAACCTTTAGCCGCTGCAGCCGCTATACTTAATTCACACTCTACGCACCTTTTACGCTATTAGCGTACAGAGTCCCGTACAGTGTACGGACTTTGCGTACACACGCCGCGCTGACGGTACAAAGTACTCACAGCGCGTACACACCCAGAGATACACTTAAAACCTTCTACAGCAATGCAATGCAATAATAATAATAATACACTTTAAACCTTAGCAGGGCAATGAGCACACGACACCAATTGTGATTAACCGCTGGGTTCCGACACCACAGTGGATTATTTCTGAAAGGGGGTTTACAATACAAATTATACGCTACAATACAAGACAATATATGTAACAGAATAATGGCTACAGTCAATGTACATACGTGAGTATCTTCGCGTGCGCTTCCCGGTCCGGTCCTCCGTCATCAAATAGATAACGTTGTGAGTCTTGTGTCTGGCCGGGCTGCAGCAGGCTTTATTTATACAAGTTTTCCAAAAGCAATACAATGGATACTGTATTCCCGTTGTCCATTGGACACATGAATGCACTTTTACAGTACAGGAGAGGTCATAGGTTGATTTGAAAAGGTAGGCGATGTCTTTCTCAACTGCTCTGGTGGGTCTCCTCTGGATTCCCGCCGCATACATAATATACAGTAAATACAGTTTATATCTATATTCTGCTTCTGCGCATAACTATCCGCAGGAACATGCGATCTTCCGCAGACCAACACCGGAATGTTACCCTTAAAATACCCTACAGCTGGATACCAAATACCACCTTATAACCTTAGTCTGTCCCCTCTTATCCTGTAAAGGTGAATCCCTTTGTTTTGCAACCATTTAAACAGCTATAACTTTCTGATGTGGTGCAAGGAGACTATGTGTACATTGTGCACTATTTGGATTAAATATGTAACTCACAAACTCTGCCGTAAATACCCATACCACGCACCGATGCACAGGTCCGCGGGAGCGACCATACGCAAATTGCGGATATGTGCACGCACGCCAGAACAAGTGCACGCGCAGTGGGCATGTGTGTGCAGTTTATACGTGCTGTGTGTTCTTCAATATTTTTCGACTTTGACAATATATACACACACACAGTGCACTTCTGCACTACATACATACACTGCACAAATTACATACAGTGTGTGTATATATATATATATATATATATATATATATATATATATACATACATACTAGGTGATTCATCGCGCCCTACGGTCGCTCTTCACACCGTCGTAAAGGGCTACGCCCCCTTAACCCTTGCACACCCTTGTGGCATGCAGTATTTTTATTATATGGAGTATTACAACCAATCATAATTGTGTGAGTGGTTAAATATTGCACGGACAAAGGGCGTGCAATGGTTAAGGGGTTGAAGCCCCTTGCAATGGCGTGAACAGCACAACCAGGGCCTGATGAATCACCTAGTAGGTGCTTTGGTTGGGGGAGTAGGGGGTGCGGGGAAGAGGCGGATGGGATCCTGGGTTGCCATGGGAGGGGCGGTTGCGGTGGTGCCGCAGGTGGGGGAGGGTGCGTGGGTGCCGCAGATGGTGGTCTGGAGCGGCTGCGGTGGGGGAGGAGCAGTTGCGGGGTTGCCCCGGGTGAGGGAGGGGTGGATGCGGTAGGAGGTACGGGGTTGCTGCGGGTGGGGATCCGGAGCTATCGTGGGCGCTGGAGGGGGTGTGCGGGGGTGCCACGGATGGGGCCCGGAGGTACTGTGAGTGGGGGAGGGGCGGGTAATGCTTCTCCTGCTTCTCCTCCTGTCAGCAGCTAAACTGCTGTCATCCCTTTGGCAGTGGCTCTCCCGGAGACTCGCACAGCAGCCAGTCACTATTGTTCGCGCCGGTGTCCCAACGCACCGCATTGCAGGGAAGAAGATGTACGCAATAAACTACAGCTCCCAGCAGCCCTAAGGGCAGGAAAGCTTCAGTGCTAAGGGTTGCTGGGAGCTGCAGTTTATGTAGTGCGTCTACTTCCATGTAATGCGGCGCATTGGGACACTGGTGCTAACAATAGTGACTGGCTGGCAGAACTGTGACTGGCTGAATCAATGTAAAAGGTGAGAGTGCTGTGCAGTGTCAGTGACACTGCACACAGGCCCAGCGCTAGCCGCTCAGCAAAGGGATGCAGTGCAGGGAGGCACCAGGAAGGAGAGGCGTTCTCCCTGCTCTGCATCCCTGTGCTGAGCTGCTGCTGCTATCCCTGCTGCTGCTGACAGCTGCTGTCACACATGCAGCGGCGCCGGAAGCACAAAACCTTTTCTCTCCCGTGGCGCCGGCAGCACAAAACCTCCTCTCCCCCTCCCCTGTGTGACATTCAGTGGCCGGAAGGGAGCCAAAGTGGGTGGTGCTAGATGGGAGTAAGGGGCGGAGCTACACGGGACCATGCTGCAGCAGGAGGATGAGCTGCTACAGCTTCAGCCAGCCAGACTTCATTAGATAAGTGTCTGGAAAGAGAGTGAGCGTGTGTGTGTGTATATACAGTGTCTGTGTATACTGTATATATGTGTGACTGTGTATGTGTGTAATGTATGTACAGTATGTATGTGTGTGTGTGTGTTTGTATATATGTGTCTGTTGTGTGTGTGTGTGTGTGTATGTGTGTATGTGTGACTGCTGCATAATGTGTGTAAGCGTCACTGGTACAGGGGGTATTACGTGTGTAAGCAACACTGGTACAGGGGGCTTTACGTGTGTAAGCAGCACTGCTACAGGGGGCGTTACGTGTGTAAGCGTCACTGGTACAGGGGGCGTTATGTGTATAAGCGTCACTGGTACAGGGGGGTGTTACGTGTGTTAGTGTCACTGGTACAGGGGGCGTTATGTGTATAAGCGTCACTGGTACAGGGGAGCGTTACGTGTGTAAGAGTCACTGGTACAGGGGGCGTTACGTGTGTAAGCGGCACTGGTACAGGGGGCATTACGTGTGTAATTGTCACTGCTACATGGGGATGTTACTTGTGTAAGCGTCACTGGTACAGGTGGGGCGTGACATGTGTAAGCGTCACTGGTTCAGGGGGCATTACATGTGTAAGCGTCTCTGGTACAGGGGGCATTACATGTGTAAGTGTCTCTACTACAGGGGTCATTATGTGCGCTGTGCGTTTGTAAAGTATGCAAGGGTGCAAATTTATAGTTTGCAGGGGGGCACCAAACACTCTAGCACAGGGCCAGACTGCACACCCACTGCACTGCACAGCACTGTCACCTTTTACATTGATTCAGCGTCCATACATTACCCTCCGCGATATCACCCTCTCTATCCGCTACATTAACCATCTCGGGGCTTCCAGGCAGGTAGGCCAGGTGCTGTGTTGCGGAGTCAGGGCCTCTGGGGATCTGGGTGCGGCTGTGGTGGGGAGGCACTTTTGTGACATCACACGCAGAGCAGGCTCCGGTGCTCAGAGAGTATGTGGCGCAGGGAGGCCTATGAAAGCCTTCCGCTGCGCCGCTTTCATACACATCTATGCCGGTGGCCGCAGCAGCTTTTGTTCCACCTGCGGTGCGGCTAGGGAGTGGGGATTGTTGATGTCGGAGGGGGCAAGTGGACTGGCAGCAAGACATTGGTGGTCATTCCGAGTTGATCGCTCGCTAGCAGTTTTTAGCAGCCGTGCAAACACTATGCCGCCGCCCAGTGGGAGTGTATTTTAGCTTAGCAGAAGTGGGAACGAAGGGATTGAAGAGCGGGTACAAAAAATGTTTGTGCAGTTTCAGAGTAGCTTCAGACCTACTCGGCAATTGCGATCACTTCAGACCATTCAGTTCCTGATTTGACGTCATGAACACGCCCTGCATTCGCCCAGCCACGCCTGCGTTTTTCCGAACACTCCCTGAAAATGGTCAGTTGACACCCAGAAACGCCCTCTTCCTGTCAATCACTCTGCGGCTGCCTATGCGACTGAAAAGCATAATCGCTAGACCCTGTGTAAAACTACATCGTTCGTTGTAATAGTAAGCCGCATGTGCGCATTGCGCTGCATACGCATGCGCAGAAGTGCCGAGTTTTTGCCTGATCGCTGCACAGCGAACGAATGCAGCTAGCGATCAACTTGGAATGACCCCCATAGGACACTGCAATAAAAGGATTGTTTTTTCCCCTATCTACAGCGCAGAGACTTGCTGCAGATGCAGTGGCACACCCTCCAGCTGCACCTTTTTGGCAGGTACAGTCCCTTTTTTTTATGGTCTGTACCGATTATTGACTCTCCAAGCTTCCAATGAAAGTATAGGAAAAGGGGCATGGCCACGGCGCTGTTCCCGTGGCCACGCCCCCTTTTCGAATTTGCATCAATGTTTATGTGTAAATTGTTGGAGGGTGTGTTGCTGCAGATGCAGGGGGACTATTTTGGGGTGTGGGGCTGGAGCTGCAGCTCCATCAGTCCCTTTGCTAATCCTGCTCTGTGAATGTGAAAACACAGCAGGCAAAGGGCAGAGCCTCCCATTGGATGTAACCTGTGTGGGAGGGCGTTTCTCGCCCAATCAGCTGTGGGCTGGGTGTGATAGACCTGCTACTAACCCAATGAGAGCTCCTAGCCACGCCCAGCGTTAGAAACCCAGGCACAGAATCACAGGGCTATTATATAGGAGATATATATACACTGCACACATTGCATACATACACTGCACTGCTGCACACCATCCATATATACATACATACATCATACACTGCATTACTATACATAATACATACACTGCACTGCTGCACACCATACATACACTGCACACCATACCTCCCCCATCCGCGGCACCCCCACCCCCTAGCTCACCTACGACACCCCCACACCCGTCCCTCATCTGCGCCACCCCTGCAACCGCCCCTCCCCCACCCGCGGTGTCTCTGGACTCCCAACCCCGACACACCGGCACGCGGCCCTCCCCAACCCGTGGTGACTCCGGACTCCCACCCCCACCCACCCACACGCGGCCCTCCCCGATTCGCCGCTCTGCCACCCGCAACCGCTCCTCCACACATGGTACCCCCGGACCCCATCCGCATCTCCACCGCACCGGCCACTACCCCAACCACAGCACCTACTAGGTGATTCATCGTCCCCTGCGTGCGCTGTTCACGCCGTCACAAGGGCTACGGCCCCTTAACCATCGCACGCCCTTTGTCCGTGCAATATTTAACCACTCAGAATTATGATTGGAGGTAATACTCCATATAATCTAAATATTGCACGGCCCAAGGGCGTGCAAGGGTTGAGGGGGCATAGCCCCTTGCGACAGTATGAAGAGCGCCCGTAGGGCGCGATGAGTCACCTAATTAGTTCATATTTGGCAAATAAATAATGGAAAGGTAACATCTGCTACAGTATGTGTTATTTGTCACGTACAATTAGACTTTTTTAAGGACTTGGTGTGGATGTGATGATTGCTAAACGATGTCCTGATAAGTCAAAACATAGATTTGAAAAATGATGTACTACAAGGGCTTACAGTCCTTCTGGTGTATTTCTGAGCACACTCAACTGGAAATATAGAGAACAAGAGACTGTTTAGAGGGAAATAAAGTATTTATGGACATTTTTACAATAGTCAAACACAAATATAGAACAAAAAAGGAAACACAATACAAAGTGCCTATCTAGACTCATTAGTTCACTTAATTTTGCTTACCATCCAAGTGGGTTTGGAAAACTACACATCAACACAAACATTCTGCCAGAAAACAATAACACAACTGATTGATTGTAAATGTCATAAATGCTGTTTCTTTACTCAAATTCACTTTCTTCCGGACGGTTTGAATTATCCAAATGAGCACATAACTTAAACACATTGCACTACCATGACTCTAGGGAAAACCAGTGTTTGGGTCTCAAGAGGAGCAAGTAACTACAAACCAATATATTTTCCAATTTCCATACAGATGGTATTCAAATATCAGTAGCTTTGAGAATAATAAACTATATATTATTTTAAGGGCATGTTTGTAATGCTGGGAAAAAATAAGCAAGATAGCAGTGTTCGTATGCTTTTACATTGAATAGTTACATTACAGAATGTTGAAAATCTTCACAACGCAGTCACACAGAGACTGAAATATTCAGGGGAGCTCTCCTGGGACCCAGCAGTTGGCAAATATGAATCCACTAGGTGATTCATCGTGCCCTGCGGGCGCTCTTCACACAGTCGTAAAGGGCTACGCCCCCTTAACCCTTGCACGCCCTTGTGGCGTGCAATATTTGTATTATATGGAGTATTACCTCCAATCATAATTGTGTGAGTGGTTAAATATTGCATGGGCCTGCAATGGGTTAAGGGGTCATAGACCCTTGCAACGGCGTGAACAGCGCACACAGGGCCTGATGAATCACCTAGTAGGTGCTGTGGTTGGGGGAGTGGCGGGTGTGGTGGAGACGCGGATGGGGGAGAGGGTCCGGGGGAGAAGCTGGTGCGGTAGTGACGTGGGTGGGGGAGAGGTGGGTACCGCGGTGGGGGTTCAGATCCACGGCGGGTGCGGGGGTGCCGCAGGTGGGTGAGGGGCGGGTGTGGTGGTACGGCGGGTGGGGAAGGGGTGGGGGTGCTGCGGGTGGGGGTCCGGAGCCACCACGGGTGGTGGTGTGGGGGTGCCGTGGATGGGGCCCGGAGGTACTGAGAGTGGGGGACGGGCGGGTAATGCTTCTCCTACTTCTCCTGCTGGAAGCAGCTAAGCTGCTGTCCTCCCTTTGGCAGTGGCTCTCCCAGAGACGCGCACAGCAGCCAGTCACTATTGTTAGCGCTGGTGTCTCAACGCGCTGCATTACAAGGAAGAAGATGCAGTCAATAAACTACAGCTCCCAGCAGGCCTTAGCACCGGAACGCTTTGGTGCTAAGGGCTGCTGGGAACTGTAGTTTATTTAGTGCATCTACTTCCCTGTAATGCGGCGCGTTGGGACACTGGCGCTAACAATAGTGACTGGCTGGCAGAACTGACTGGCTGAATTAATGTAAAAGGTGAGAGTGCTGTGCAGTGTCACTGACACTGCACACCCACTGCACTGCACAGCACTGTCACCTTTTACATTGATTCAAAGTCTAGACATTACCCTCCGCAATATCACCCACTCTATCCGTTACATTAGCCATCTCGGGGCTTCTAGGCCGGCAGCCCAGGTGCTGTGTTGCGGAGTCAGGGTTTCTGGGGATCTGAGCGTGGCTGTGGCGGGGAGGCAGTTCTGTGACATCATGCGCAGAGGAGGCTCCGGGGCTCAGAGAGTATGCGGCGCAGGGAGGGCTATAAAAGCCTTCCTCTGCGCCGCTTTCATACACATCTATGCCAGTCGGCCCAGCAGCTTCTGTTCCACCTGCGCCGCGGCTAGGGAGTAGGGATTGTTGATGCCGGAGGGGGCAGGCGGACTGGCAGCAGGACATAGGGGGTCATTCCGACCCCTTTGCACGCTGCTGTTTTTCATAGCGGTGCAAACGGGTCGGTTCTGCGCATGCTGCAGCGATCGCAAGAAGATTGAATGGAGGTAGGCGTTCCGGGGCGTCAACTGACTGTTTTCTGGGAGTGGTGCGGTGAACAGGAGCTCAGTTTCGTTAATCAGTCCAATGCAGTAGTAGGTAAAAGAGACGACAACCGTTAGTAGCCACATACACCACATTCTCACGACAGGAGAAGGTATCTGCGGCTAATGCCATACAAACCCAAAGAAGCTAAGTGCGTCAGGGTGGGCGCCCTGTGGAACCAGTGTACCTCGCAGAAAAAATTTATCATAGGTAAGTTCTTACCATAAATCTCCTTTTCTGCTGCGGGGTACACTGGGGTTCCAAAGGGATAACATCAGGGATGTCCTAAAGCAGTTCCTCATGGGAGGGGATGCACTGTAGCGGGCACAAGAACACGGCGTCCAAAGGAGGCATCCTGGGAGGCAGAAGCTTCGAAGGCATAGAACTTATGAATGTGTTCACTGAGAACCACGTAGCCGCCTTTCACAATTGTTCAAGGGTCGCACCACCCAAGAAGGTCCAACCGACTGAGTAGACCGGGCTTTGAAGGTAGCAGGAGCTGGAAGGCCAGCCTGTACATAAGCATGTGCAATCACCATTCTAATCCATCTGGCCAAGGTCTGCTTGTTAGCAGGCCAGCCACGTTTGTGAAAACCAAAAAGGACAAAGAGGGAATGTCCTCTTCACATAAATAGAGAGAGCCCGTACCACATGCAAAGACCGCTCTTTGGAGGATAAACCTGGAGAGGTAAAGGCCGGAACCACAAACTCTTAAGGTGGAAAGATGACACCATCTTAGGCAGATAACCAGGGCGAGTTCTAAGAACTGCATGATCACGGTGAAAAATCAGAAAGGGTGACCGACAGGACAAGGTACCCAAGTCTGAAACCCGTCTAGCAGATGCAATAGACAGCAAGAACAAGACCTTAAGAGTAACCCATTTAAGGTCCACAGACTCAAGAGGTTCCAACGGAGACTCTTGTAAGGCATTCAGAACAACCGACAAATCCCAAGGAGAAACAGGCGGGACCTAGGGAGGTTGAATCCGCAAAACACCCTGAGTGAATGTATGAACATCAGGCAGAGTTGCAATTTTTCTCTGAAACCATATCGACAAGGCAGAAATATGAACCTTGAGGTAGGCCAGACGAAGGCCTAAGTCCAGTCCCTGTTGCAGGAAAGCCAAAAGCTTGGCAGTACTGAACTTGCATGCATTATAATTGTTAGTGGAACACCAGGTGATGTAAGAATTCCAGACCCTGTGATAAATCTGAGCAGAAGCCAGTTTACGGGCCTTCAACATAGTTTGAATGACCACCTCAGAAAACCCTTTGGCCCTTAGTACGGAAGCTTCAAGAGCCACGCCGTCAAAGCCAGCCAGGCCAAATCCTGGTAGACACAAGGGCCCTGAACGAGGAGGTCTGGGCGCTGCGGAAGCAGAAGAGGACGCTCTATCTATAGACCCTGAAGGTCTGAGAACAAATGCCATCTGGACCATGCCGGAGCGATTAGAATTAGTATTCCTCCTTCTTGCTTGAACTTCGGAATTACCCTGGGCAGGAGTGATACCGGAGGGAACACGTACGGCAGTGGAAAGTTCCATGGAATTGCCAATGCTTCCACGAACGCTGCTTGAGGATCCCTTGTCCTTGCTCTGAAGACTGGAACCTTGTGATTGTGTCGAGACGCCATCAGGTCTACATCTGGTAGACCCCACTGTTCCACGAGGAGTTGAAAGACCTCCGGATGGAGGCTCCACTCTCTGTACGTCCTGACGACTGAGGAAGTCCGCTTCTCAGTTCAGGACCCCTGGAATGAACACTGCCGATAGGGCTGACAGATGCCATTCCGCCCAATGAAGAATCTTTGACACTTCCGTCATGGCTTTGCAGCTTCGGGTGCCGCCTTGATTTATGTACGCCACCGTGGTGGCGTTGTCCGACTGTACTTATGAACAGGCTTGTTCTGTACCAAAGGCAGGGCCAGTGTAAAGGCACTGAACACTGCCCGCAATTCCAGAATGTTTATCGGAAGGAGAGAATCCTACCTGGTCCACTGACCCTGAAGAAAGTGTTGCTCTAACACCGCGCCCCAACCCCGCAGACTGGCGGCCGTCGTCAGACGGACCCAGTTGGAGATCCAGAGCGATGACCCCTGCTCAGTTGTTGGTCCTGCAGCCACCAAGTTAGTGACAGACGGACCTCCGGAGTCAAGGATATCATGTGAGACCTGATCCGGTGAGGCAAGCCATCCCACTCGGAGATAATTAACCTCTGCAGAGGGCAGGAATGAAATTGTGCGCACACCACCATGTTGAAAGCTGACACCATGAGGCCTAGTACTTGCATCGCCGAGTTTATCGACACACGTGGGCGAGAGAGGAAGCATCTTAGCTTTTCCTGAAATTTCAGGATCTTTTCCGGAGACAAAAACAACCGCTGGTTGTGGGCGTCCAACAGTGCTCCCAGGTGCACCATGCTCTGAGCAGGGACCAGAGAAGATTTCTTCCAGTTGATGAGCCACCCGTGGGCTTGCAGGAATTGGACCGTCAGTTCCAGATGACCAAGGAGAACCTCTGGAGAATTCGCCAGGATCAACAAGTCGTCGAGATACTGCAGGATCCTGATACCCTGACGGCGGAGTAGGGCCGCCATGACCTTGGTGAAAACTCGAGGAGCCGAGGTCAGACCAAACGGGAAGGCCTGGAATTGAAAATGTAGGTTGCCAATAGCAAACCGCAGGTATTGCTGATGCGACACTGCAATAGGTATATGCAGGTAAGCATCCTGTATATCCAGGGATACCATGTAGTCCTTGGGCTCCAAGGCCAGAACAATAAAGCGAAGAGTTTCCAAACGGAATTTGGAGACTTTCAGGTACTTGTTAAAAGACTTGAGGTTGAGAATGGGGCGAGAAGATCCATTCGGTTTCGGGACTAGGAACAGCATTGAATAGTACCCCTTGCCTCTCTGAGTGAGAGGCTGCAATCCCTCCTGTGTCCAGGAGGGATTGCACCACCAGATGGAGAGTCATTGCTTTCACCGGATCCAAAGGGACGTTTGTTGGGCAAAACTGGTGAGGGGGACGTTTCTTGAAAGAGATGGCATATCCGTGAGTGACGACTTCCCTTACCCTGTGAGGATGTAAGGGCCCGCTTAGAGGACACTTTGGTCTTAGGCGAGCGAGGGTTAGGATTCTGATTGGCCAAAGACTGATTTAATTGCTGTAACTGAGAGGACAGAGCATCTGCCCATGGTGGATTTACAGCAGGGACAATATGTAGCTGTAATGGCACATGAGGTCATATAGGGGGTGCAAGTCTAGTTACCAGCGTAGCCAGTAAATTAGAGAATGTAGCCCACGGTGGGTCAGTAGTTACCCCAGACGTAGGAAACTGACTAAGGGGTACACAGCCCCCCAGCACCTGAACCCTCAGCTGCAATATTTTCCTCAGCGACATCCGCGGCATGAACACTGCCAGACGCAGGGTCTGTCACCGAACCCTCACCTTGACGAGCTGACATTATATGAAAGCGTTAGCATAGGGTGGAATAGTACAATAAAAGCAGACAGAATACCTAACAAAAATCCCCCCGGATAGTGTTACTACAGGCAGAGCACACACGTAGGATTTAAGAGGTAAATGGTTACTGTAAAACACAGAGAAAATACCAAAAAAAGTATATCCTGTGAAACCCACTAAATCAGGGGTTCTCAAACTCGGTCCTCAGGACCCCACACAGTGCATGTTTTGCAGGTAACCCAGCAGGAGCAGAGGTGTATTAATTACTCACTGACACATTTTAAAAGGTCCACAGGTGGAGCAAATTATTTCACTTGCGATTCTGTGAGGAGACCTGCAAAACATGCACTGTGTGGGGTCCTGAGGACAGAGTTTGAGAACCTGTGCACTATATTATATTAAAACCCTGAGGCACATAGCCCCCTTCAGGGTACAGAATATAGGTATAGCAGAAGATGTGAGATACACGGAATGGAAATCACTCAGCAGCCATTGGCACACACACACACAGTCACATGTACAATCCAGAAATTATCACAGATAAAAATAAAACTGCACTGGACTAGCAATACTGTAGTAACTGCACTACACAAGTAAAGCTAATTAGGTCTATAGATATAGCAATGCACAGTAAACACTGGATGTATATCACAGGGTGTTTGTACTAAATAACCCTGACAAAGTGCACTTGTTCTTAACTAATACTTAAGTGTCCTGTAAATGCACAGCGCTGATGATGAAGGCGGGTTTACAGAGGAGGCATTGCCCAGCAGTCCCAGATCAGCGCAGCTGTATGTGTAATGGCGCCCAAACGCTGACAGGGAGTGAAGGAGAGAGAGAGAAGCAGCTCGAGGGTGGGAACATTAGCAGTAAATGGCACCCTGGGGCTGGGGGAGGGGCTACAGGTCAGAGCCAGATTCCCTTGCTGGAATTCACCACCGGTACTGCGGGCCTTAAAGAAACAGACTTATGCAAAAATCCGACCTGTGCCCATGCCCTGGTGGTCTAGTGGGGTCCCTGCACGGCCACAGTGTCCACGCCAGCGCGGTCCTCCTGCAAAGGACCGCGTCAGATTGCGGTTTGCAGTGGGTCCCGTCTGGGGGACCCTCTTACCTCCTACTTTCAGCGACCAAGCAATCCCGGAGCGCAGCGGTGGTGTGTGTGTGCCCGGCAACCAGGGCGCGGGAGTGTACAGCGCTGCTGGGAGGTGAGGGAGCCGCAGCATGATGCGTCAGCCTATGCTGCGGCTCTGAAGTCTTCTTTCTTCACTTGAAAGCTCCTTCATGTTGTTAGCCTGCAATGCAGGCACCAACTTACAAGCTGAGTTCCTGTGCACGGAGGCGAGGTTATAGAGGAGACGGCGCTGTGCATCTTGGGAACAGTCAAAGCTTTTACCCTTTTGGTGCCTCGGATCAAGATCCAACTCTACACCCCGATGTTATCCCTGTGAAACCCCAGTGTACCACGCTGCAGAAACAATGTTGATCTATTAACCCATACCCAGGAAGCTGTTCCGCGAAGCTGCAAGCGGGTGTCTGTTTCTTTTTTTTTTTTATAGGACGCATAAGCATGAAGACACAGACACAACTGCAGCAAAATCGCAGACACGGTCAACTCACAATCCGCCCCACATTACTGTGTTCCTCACCGTTCTGGGCTCTTTAAGAGTTTCCCTTATTACCTCCTTGTTTAATACTAAACTTTCTAATGTGATTACCACTGCAGTCCATTAGGTTTCACTTCTAACCCCAACTGTTCTAACGGGACCGTCCCGATTTGAGGGGACTATTACACAATCGGCATGGATATCTCAGTCTGAATGAGGTTGCGGGAAGGGAGGGCAGCCTAGTATTTCAGAAGCAAACTACTTCAACTCTATGCTGTAGCCAACGACCCCCCTCTGTGTCATGAATTTGGGATTACGAATACTTGGAGGTAAGATTAACTATAAAGTGAGCATTATTACTATTTCACTCTTTTCCCTTACTGGTTCTTCATACAGACTGCAGCTACAATTAGGGGATACGGTCGTTAGGTTGACACTCATTAGGTCGACCACTGAAGGTCGACATGGCCGTTAGGTCGACATGTACTAGGTCGACATGAGTTTTTCACTTTTTCTTCTTAATTTTTTGGATTTTTTCATACTTAACGATCCACGTGGACTACGATTGGAACGGTAACCTGTACCTGTACACGGTGCACTAATTTGGGTTCCCCGTCACTTTATGGAGAAAACGACACCAAAAAAGTCAAAAAAAATTATGTTGACCTAGTACATGTCGACCTAATGCATGTCAACCTAATGGCAATGTTGACCATCAGTGGTCGACCTAATGAATGTGTCTACCTAAGTTGGGTCAACCCATACCCACAATTATGTGGTCATATCTTCTGCATCTTTTGAAGACAGTCCAACAGCATGATGTCACTGAGAAGCAGGTTAGCCAATAGGATGCAGGATGTGCACCCTTCTACAATATCATGGGGATATTAATCATTGCGATCGCTCATGTTGCTTTGATGTTACTTGTCTGTAAGTGAAGCAGATATTATACCGCTCTTACCCTTCTCTAGGACATATGTTACTACAGATAAATATACACCTCCTCCGCTCTCTTACTCTCTCCTTCCCTCTGACTCTCTGCAAACTTCTATATACAAGGGTGGTTCCAAAAATAAGGTAACAGGACCTCTCATTACACAAATGTATTCAACACGTACATATACGTATAATCAGTAGTATGGCCTTGGTACAGATTAATTTTCCACATAGTCCCTAAACTTGTGTAATCATTTGTTCCAATGGTACACCAGGGCACCTATCCTGGCATAGAATTAAGCAGTGTCCCTGAAGCCAGGACTTGACGGCTTGCTGAACTTCACTGTCGGTTGCGAATCGCCTTCCACCCAAGTGCTTCTTCAATGGTCCAAGGAGATGGAAATTACTCATGCCAGGTCAGGACTGTAGGGAGGATGGTCCAAGTACCTCCCAATGCTCACCTTGAACGTCTGTCTTGACATTATCTAAGGCAGTGCACCAAACCCAAACCTGTTTCTGTGACACGACGCTATCACCGTATAGCTCAACAAGTTGATTATGAATGTCAGCTGCTGTTGTGCCTTTTAGATGTAGAAATCTGATCACACAGCGCACCTCAATGTCTGACCATG
Organism: Pseudophryne corroboree; assembly: GCF_028390025.1. Lineage (NCBI taxonomy): Eukaryota > Metazoa > Chordata > Amphibia > Anura > Myobatrachidae > Pseudophryne > Pseudophryne corroboree. Next base: position 83,861,575 of record NC_086444.1, on the reverse strand, counting down.
TTTTTGCTAGCCCGCCATCTTGCAGCTGATGGGACAGTCTGACCGATATGAGGCTCAGTATAATGGCTGTGAGGGGAAGCAGCGGTCTACCTGCTCTGAACTGGCGGGAAATTAGAATGAAATAGAGACCATTACACCTGCATCTCTCAAACTGTGCAGAGCGGCATCCAATTGCAGGGGTGCCATGGTCCGGAGATCTGGATCTCAACAATACATTCCAGCTGTATGTCTGCCCACCAAGCGGCTGCGGGAAGGAAACCATGCAGACAATCACCGCCACTGCACGGTTACCTCGGTGATCAGACAGTGTCTGCACTTGCGGACATGATGTAGGCGGAGAGGGGGCTTCAAGGTATGACAGAGAGCTGGGGGTGGGCTCCAGCAGAGATGAACTGCCTTGCCTGCTGCCCATCTTCTCCCCCCAAATCAGCTGCCTAGCAGGTTGGAGAGGGGAGGACCAGCTGATGAACGGAAGCGCCTCCACTCAGGGACCCGCAGGTGGTTATATTCCGAACTACAGTATGAGTATCCTGGTCTCTGTTGCCATAGGTGAACCAGCACCAACTCTGCACATGCTGAACTCCCTGATATGAGCTCCTTCTTTATAGAGCTGCTCTGCCCCAGCTTCCTAATAGTAATTACTGTAATTATTTCTATTACCCCCATGCTCTCCAGGCTCCAATGTGTGTGTGTGTGTATCACCATACTCCCCTCCAAGGCCCAGTGTGTGTGTGCGCCACCATGTCCACAGTGAGTGTGTCACCATGCCACCATGTCCACAGTGAGTGTGTCACCATGCCCCCCTCTCTGTCCTCACTGTGTGTGTCACCATGTCCCCACCATGCCCATATGCCAGTGGTTTCCAAACTTTTTTGAATCACAGCGCCCTAGAATATCAGAATTTTTTTCACGGCACCCCTAGGCCAAAAATTTCTTATTGAGAAATTTAGAAAGAAATATTACATTAAGTAGATCGCGTTTATATGTCATCCTTAGGGTCAGTTGTGTGTTGAGGGACAAGATTTGCTTCTGTTTGGCCACATATTTTATAACTGGCAGCCACCAGCACTGGTTTTGCCTGTTATATTGACCATGAATAATTTGAATTGGTCCTGGACCACCAACCCAGGGCACCCCTGCAAGTGTCCCGAGGCACCCCAGGGAGCCACGGCACACAGTTTGGGAACCTCTGCCATATGCTTTTCATATTTTAATAATCCTCAACTGCCCAATTCCTGCATTTTTTAGCCACCTTGATACTTATCTTAGGGTCGTCTACTGATGTAGTTATGCTTAGTTACCCTGTACTTGTCCGACATTGTCTTCAACTGTAAGTCACTATTTTAAAATATTATGGCTCCACCAGACGATGTGTATGCTACAAAATGTGCAAATGCAGTGATGGATACAGGGGGAAAGACAGGGGGGAGACCTCCTGTAAGCACTCCACTCCCCCGCACGCCTCACCTCACGGCTAAGGTTGGATGACTTCTCACAAAGTATTCCAATTCAAACATGAATTACAGTATTTGGGTTATCAAAATATAAAAATGCAGCTAAAATATAGCTTATAATACTGTACATGACACTATTACCGTTTAAGCTAAAATAATACATTCTCTCACCCTCTTTGTGCTAGTCTCTGTCATTTTGTATCTCAGGCTCACAGGCGGGCATGATGCACTTTCAAACGCCAAAGTCTTTGGTCTCATTTAGTCTCCACTCTCCAGAGACTTATGATCAAATAGGGCCATCGGCAGAGTCACAATTTTTCCCAACCTCTGCCTTTAAGGCACACAAACAGTCCAGGTTTTAAAGACAGACATACTTGAGAACAGGTGACTTAATTAATTATTGTGATTTAACCACCTGTGCTAAAACATGGATTTCCATAAAACCTGGACTGTTAGCGTGCCTTGAGGACCGAAGTTGGGCAAGGCTGCTCTAACAGAACAATTAGGCTACCAGATCCAAAGACAAATGACAGAATGAATCTTGCATGTGTAGTTGCCCTGTTCTACCTGTTCTCAGCGTACAGCAATCGTGATCATTATCGGAAGCAATAATGTAGATCATAGGTTCTCAAACTCAGTCCTCAGGACCCCACACAGTGCATGTTTTAGCAAGTGCACAGGTGTATTAATTACGCATTGACACACTTTAAAAGGTCCACAGGTGGAGCTAATTATTTCACTTGTGATTCTGTGAGGAGACCTGGAAAACATGCACTGTGTGGGGTCCTGAGGACCGAGTTTGAGAACCTGTGCTGTAGATCATTGAAGAGCAACCAAATATACGACAAATTGAAAAAGGCTGCTCAATATCCTCTTTGTAAGGAGTACAGGTTTACATACACTGTACCTCATCTTCGCTCTCTGTTATCTTCTTTGACCCCCTGGCATTACACATTTTGCTATCTACAAAAAAAAACGTATTTTTGTAAAATGCAAAAAAAAAAAAAAAAAAACACCATTACCTCTGGACCCCCCATATATTCTCAGATTTCAACCTAAGCTATGTAACCAAAAAATGTCCCCATGTGCCCTCAAATCCCACATGTACTTCTCCATATGCCCCCTACCCACCGCCCACTGGGAGGGTCATACGCTTCCCGTTATTACTAATTAATACCGCCCTGCTGAAAAACCACTCTTACCTCATCAGTCACCCAGTACGTCTCTGCTGCAGTCATAATTAGTAATTATATTTAGGAAATAATAGACATACAATATGGGGGATATTCAATTACAGTCGGAAGTTCTGACAGGGCGGACAGACGGCACTTTCCGACACTTCAATATTCAACTGAAGTGCCGTTTTTCCACCCTTGTCGGAATTCGAATCTCTGCTGATCCATCTGTTTTCGACCCCGCCATGGTCGAAAACAGTCCGTTTTTGACCATTAATTTTTTGCCCATAAAAGAGGGCGGAAATGAATGGTCGGAATGGGAGGGGAAACGGGCGGAAACGGCTCACTCCTGAATACTGAAGTGTCGGATCCTCTCCATCGGATTTGACTGTAACTGAATATACCGCTATGAATACTTGGGTCTTAAAAATGGTATTCATCATTTAATAGAAAATGTAATAGAAAATATTTCCTATGTGGCTTTTTTTTTTTCTTCACAAATCCTAAATTTTTCCAATAATTTGTGGAAAAACAAAAAGTACTGTAAATCATTGTCAAAGTGTGACAAGGTCATCAGGGAAGAGTTGCGCAAACGATGTCTGATATCTCTTGTCTGTCGGTATACATAGATCCTGCATAATATAGAGTTTATAGTGGCTGGCGTGCCAGACAATATGGAATCCAAGCTCAATATAATTAACCAATGGGGAAGGGTTGACCTGAGGCAGTTGGGATGCGTTTAGCAGTAAACACTCCTTTAAAGAAATCATCTAATTAAATATGGGTAATTGTGCTTTTTTCCATTTAATTCGATTTTTCCCTTGTAAAACACACAAATTTTTTTTATATCAATATGCTATCAAACAAACGCCTTTTCTAACCTCCCCCAAAAACAGTGTAACATTCGCTTCGATACACATACCAGGTACAAATTCGGGTTGATCAGAAACTTAGCGAAGATATAATCACAAAAGCATAAGATACCTCCATTCATGAATGGGTTAAACTGCTAGAAGAGGGGATATTGTCCTCTTCAGACATCCAGAATTTTGGGCTGAAAAACAACTCAGAAAGAAAACAATTACACCCCACCTGCGTCACAGCAGAAGCTGCAGCAAATCCACCTGCGTCACAACAGTAGCTCCAGCAAATCTTCAGGTTGCCAAAGTGTTCTGTACTGCGTACAGAAAATGACGCTTTTACTTTTTCCCAGGCCTGCCTCTGCTTCTCACTTCGCACTGAAGACATTCAGATGTTGCAGCGTGTCAGCTTTGTGATATCAGGATGCATAAGAAAGGTTCCAAGCAGTGTACAATCTTTGAAATCTTAAAGCTTTGCAACAAGTGATTTTCACAACCTGTTGTGACCATTCCTGTCCCAATCACATCAAACAGCAGAATTGGCTGAGTCAGGAAAAGTGAAGGGTGCGTGCAACTAACCTCTGTTCAGGACAGTGCTGGCCCAGTATTTAGAAGAAGACAGCAGTATATAGCTTTCAACTATATATTTATTAAACAAGTATGTTACACAGTCTAGGGCAGCGCTTCTCAAACTGTGAGTCGTGATACCTTAGTGTGTCATGATTTGGTCCCTGGTGTGTCACACACAATGACAGTGAGGTGACAAAAAAACACCAAGGCCCTGAAGGATGCACTCTGGCCAATTAGCACCTCAAGGGAAGGAGCACTGGCGTATAATTGGTGCAGTGCACACAGACCCCTGTCTAGGGGTTGAGGCGGGGGTTTGGGGCACACCGCACACGTTGCACTCATTTCTTGAATACAATAGCATTGTTCCAATCACCATAAACATAGCGCGGAGCCCATTTTCACTGCATTTTGCACATGCTCAGTAGAGAAATTGCTGGAAGAATGGCCGCAGTGCCATTTTCCCAGAGATCTGCGCATGCACATTAGAGTCTGAGCCCTCTACTGCTCAGACTCTACAGTGCTCCCGGCACAGAGGAGGGGGCCTGGACGGAGGCGGCTGCACACGGGCCTCCTACTCTCTTAAAGCGCTCGTGGGAAGGAGAGTGTGCTTTTCCGCACTCCCATCTAATCCAGGACATGCTCTGTCCAATCAGCAGAACAAGGGGAGGAGAGTGTGCTTTCCCGTTCTCCCTCCTGCTCCAGGACATGCTCTGTCCAATCAGCAGAACAAGGGGAGGAGAGTGTGCTTTCCCGTTCTCCCTCCTGCTCCAGGACACATTCTGGCCAATTAGCTGAGCAAGGGGAGGAGAATGTGCTTTCCCATTCTCCCGCTGTCCAGGCCACGTTCTGGCCAATTAGCAGAACAAGGGGAGGAGTGTGTGCTTTCCTGCTCTCCCATCTGCTCCACGACACGTTCTGGCTAATCAGCAGAACAAGAGGAGAAGAACGTGATTTACCACTTTCCACCCTGCTCCAGGATGCTCTCTGGACAATCAGCTGAGCAAGGGTAGATGAGTATGCATTCCCAGTGATATAACAGGAGGTCCTAATCAGGGGTTAAACGGGGGAAGGGGGGGGGGAACGAGGTGGAACTGAGTTCCAACATCTGTAATGGTAGGGGGAACTAGTTCTACCACCTCCATTTCCCTGCACAGCAATTCCAACAGAAAGACCTGCCCCATCACCTACATCAGTAGTATTACTGATGAGCTGCAGCCACCTCTCTCTTCCTCAGGTCCTGGTGGCTCCATGGTCCTCCTCCATTTACATACCACCCCTCCTGGTACTCACACATGCTGTGTCTGTTGGACAGCATTCATCCCCTCCTCAGGGCCCATTGGCTTCCTTTTCCGTCACGGCGTATGTGATGTCATGCTGTCACCGCTGCTGAAGTGAAGAGGAGCAGGCTCAACGTATCTTGAAGACAAGATGAGAGGGGGCTGGAGGGACAAGAGAGGCGGGGAAGCTGCTGGAGGGATACAGGGCATATAGCTGCCGGAGGGACACAGGCAGTGAGCTGCTGGAGTGACAGAGGCAGAGATGTGTATACGGGGCACTTCTGTGGGCATTATATGTAAAAGCGGCACTATTGTGGTCATTATGTGTAAGGGACACTACTATTGTGAGATTTGTGTATAAGGGGCACTACTGTGGGTCCTGTATATAAGGGGCATTACTGTGTGGCATAACATGTATAGTGAATACAATCATGTAGTGCAATGTGCATAAAGGGCACTACTGTGTGCTAATGTGTTGTGCAATTTGAAGTAAGGGTACTATTATGTGACCATGTTGCTTCTTTGTGAGATCAATGACCCTTTATAAAGTATGGGAAGTAGGGCACTAATTTATTGTTCGCAGGGGGGTGCTGAAAACACTAGCACTGGCCCTGGCTCTGCTTAATTACGTGGGGAAAGGGGGGGGGGGGGATGTTACTGGGTAAATGAGTTCCACCACCTTTCCAGGACCACTTTAAGCCCTGGTCCTAATGGATGTATAGGCTGCATTATCAGTGATGTTACTGGTCCTAGCTCCTAGTGGATGTATAGGCTGCATTATCAGTGATGTTACTGGTCCTAGCTCCTAGTGGATGTATAGGCTGCATTATCAGTGATGTTACTGGTCCTAGTTCCTAGTGGATGTATAGGCTGCATTATCAGTGATGTTACTGGTCCTAGTTCCTAGTGGATGTATAGGCTGCATTATCAGTGATGTTACTGGTCCTAGCACCTAGTGGATGTATAGGCTGCATTATCAGTGATGTTACTGGTCCTAGCTACTAGTGGATGTATAGGCTGCATTATCAGTGATCTTACTGGTCCTAGCTCCTAGTGGATGTATAGGCTGCATTATCAGTGATGTTACTGGTCCTAGTTCCTAGTGGATGTATAGGCTGCATTATCAGTGATGTTACTGGTCCTAGCCCCTAGTGGATGTATAGGCTGCATTATCAGTGATGTTACTGGTCCTAGCTCCTAGTGGATGTATAGGCTGCATTATCAGTGATGTTACTGGTCCTTGTTCCTAGTGGATGTATAGGCTGCATTATCAGTGATGTTACTGGTCCTAGCTCCTAGTGGATGTATAGGCTGCATTATCAGTGATGTTACTGGACCTTGTTCCTAGTGGATGTATAGTCTGCATTATCAGTGATGTTACTGGTCCTAGTTCCTAGTGGATGTATAGGCTGCATTATCAGTGATGTTACTGGTCCTAGCTCCTAGTGGATGTATAGGCTGCATTATCAGTGATGTTACTGGTCCTAGCTCCTAGTGGATGTATAGGCTGCATTATCAGTGATGTTACTGGTCCTAGTTCCTAGTGGATGTATAGGCTGCATTATCAGTGATGTTACTGGTCCTAGCTCCTAGTGGATGTATAGGCTGCATTATCAGTGATCTTACTGGTCCTAGCTCCTAGTGGATGTATAGGCTGCATTATCAGTGATGTTACCGGTCCTAGCTCCTAGTGGATGTATAGGCTGCATTATCAGTGATGTTACCCGTCCTAGCTCCTAGTGGATGTATAGGCTGCATTATCAGTGATGTTACTGGTCCTTGTTCCTAGTGGATGTATAGGCTGCATTATCAGTGATGTTACTGGTCCTTGTTCCTAGTGGATGTATAGGCTGCATGATCAGTGATGTTACTGGTCCTTGTTCCTAGTGGATGTATAGGCTGCATTATCAGTGATGTTACTCGTCCTAGCTCCTAGTGGATGTATAGGCTGCATTATCAGTGATCTTACTGGTCCTAGCTCCTAGTGGATGTATAGGCTGCATTATCAGTGATGTTACTCGTCCTAGCTCCTAGTGGATGTATAGGCTGCATTATCAGTGATCTTACTGGTCCTTGTTCCTAGTGGTTGTATAGGCTGCATTATCAGTGATATTACTGGTCCTAGCTCCTAGTGGATGTATAGGCTGCATTATCAGTGATGTTACTGGTCCTAGCTCCTAGTGGATGTATAGGCTGCATTATCAGTGATGTTACTGGTCCTTGTTCCTAGTGGATGTATAGGCTGCATTATCAGTGATGTTACTGGTCCTTGTTCCTAGTGGATGTATAGGCTGCATTATCAGTGATGTTACTGGTCCTAGCTCCTAGTGGATGTATAGGCTGCATTATCAGTGATGTTACTGGTCCTTGTTCCTAGTGGATGTATAGGCTGCATTATCAGTGATGTTACTGGTCCTAGCTCCTAGTGGATGTATAGGCTGCATTATCAGTGATGTTACTGGTCCTAGCTCCTAGTGGATGTATAGGCTGCATTATCAGTGATGTTACTGGTCCTTGTTCCTAGTGGATGTATAGGCTGCATTATCAGTGATGTTACTGGGTCCTAGCTCCTAGTGGATGTATAGGCTGCATTATCAGTGATGTTACCCGTCCTAGCTCCTAGTGGATGTATAGGCTGCATTATCAGTGATGTTACTGGTCCTTGTTCCTAGTGGATGTATAGGCTGCATTATCAGTAATGTTACTGGTCCTTGTTCCTAGTGGATGTATAGGCTGCATGATCAGTGATGTTACTGGTCCTTGTTCCTAGTGGATGTATAGGCTGCATTATCAGTGATGTTACTGGTCCTAGCTCCTAGTGGATGTATAGGCTGCATTATCAGTGATGTTACTGGTCCTAGCTCCTAGTGGATGTATAGGCTGCATTATCAGTGATCTTACTCGTCCTAGCTCCTAGTGGATGTATAGGCTGCATTATCAGTGATCTTACTGGTCCTTGTTCCTAGTGGTTGTATAGGCTGCATTATCAGTGATGTTACTGGTCCTAGCTCCTAGTGGATGTATAGGCTGCATTATCAGTGATGTTACTGGTCCTTGTTCTTAGTGGATGTATAGGCTGCATTATCAGTGATGTTACTGGTCCTTGTTCCTAGTGGATGTATAGGCTGCATTATCAGTGATGTCACTGGTCCTAGCTCCTAGTGGATGTATAGGCTGCATTATCAGTGATGTTACTGGTCCTTGTTCCTAGTGGATGTATAGGCTGCATTATCAGTGATGTTACTGGTCCTAGCTCCTAGTGGATGTATAGGCTGCATTATCAGTGATGTTACTGGTCCTAGCTCCTAGTGGATGTATAGGCTGCATTATCAGTGATGTTACTGGTCCTTGTTCCTAGTGGATGTATAGGCTGCATTATCAGTGATGTTACTGGGTCCTAGCTCCTAGTGGATGTATAGGCTGCATTATCAGTGATCTTACTGGTCCTAGCTCCTAGTGGATGTATAGGCTGCATTATCAGTGATGTTACTGGTCCTAGTTCCTAGTGGATGTATAGGCTGCATTATCAGTGATGTTACTGGTCCTAGCTCCTAGTGGATGCATAGGCTGCATTATCAGTGATCTTACTGGTCCTAGTTCCTAGTGGATGTATAGGCTGCATTATCAGTGATGTTACTGGGTCCTAGTTCCTAGTGGATGTATAGGGTGCATTATCAGTGCTGTTACTTGGTCCTAGTAGTTGTATAGGCTGCATTCTCATAAATGTTACGGAGTCCTAGTGGATGTATAGGCTCCATTCTCAGTGATGTTACTGGGTCCCACTGGATGCCTAGTGTGCCGGGACTTAAGAAATGATGCCAGCGATATACCGTTAGGTGATAGGTGACACTTTCTGCCTACTGCTGCCCTCATATTTTTAATACTAAAAAGAGGCCCTAACTTGATCTCAGCGAGAGCCTCATATAGAAGGGTGTGGAGGCGGTTGTGCACGAGGCCAGCTCCTATATAGAATATTAATGCAATCCCCCAGCAGCTTCAAAAAATACTGGTGCATGCCCTGCCTTTCACTAACGAAAGAGCTATATGTCCAGAGTACGAGCATCCTATGAGGCAAATCACCAATAAGATCAGAGACCGGGGAGCAGTAAGGATTGTGACTGGTCATCATCTGGGCTCTCTTAAAGGAAGTGTGATGGAACGTGCTACAGCTAGAGCTGGAAGAGGAGAATGGCAGGTGGTAATGCAAGGTGGGTTAGCTTTGGAAATCTTAGGAGAAAGAATGTAATTTTTGGTGTTGCAGTGGCACTATGATTGTATTCATTTATGAGATAGGTCTATGGAGTTATATGGAGTTAACACAAGACTCAGACTCGCCAAATATTCCCCATCATATACAAGGCCCGATATCAAATGCACCCTTGTAACCAATTGCATTCATGCTACCATAACCACCCCTGTTCAATGCTCTCCTATTAAACACACTAGGGCAGATGTATTAAGCATGGAGACGGCATAAGCAAGTGATAAACCAGTGATAAATGCAAGGTGATAAATGCACCAGCCAATCAGCTCCTAACTGTTGGTTTACATATTGGAGCTGATTGGCTGGTACGTTTATCACCTTGCACTTATCACGGGTTTATCACTTCCTTGTGCCTTCTCCAGGCTTCATATATCTGTCCCCCTGTATGGTGATCAATAAGATGCCCTGCATCGTGTTTGACAGTGATTAAGACGCTCTCTAGTATGTCTGGCCTCTGGAATCCTCTAAGTATTGTATTTGGATCTATGGACTGGTCTCTGCATTGAGTATCAGTCTTTGGTATGCTCTCCAGCCTTGGGCAACAAGTTCCCTTATTCAGGCCCTGGTAATGTAACTAGCAATGGATGAGCAGCATTCTCAGTCATTCCTCTGAATCCTGCATGCAGTGATATATTGGCTGCGTGTGTACATATTAATATATTTTACCATCTCAAAAGACCAAAAAACATCTGGACATATTACAAAAATAAAGCATCTGAAACAACCATTAAACTGGGGTCTATATTTGGCCTTTACTGTTATTCCACAATTTACAAGGTATTTAGAAGAAAATATATTACGACTGAGAGAAAACACAGTACTGATTGTGCTAACACTTGCAGGAAATGCCCAGTGCAACACTGCATGAGCACCAACCAGCCCCACCATTAATATGGAAGATTAATGAAGGTATGTGTCCACATGAAAGAACAGCACTAATGGGGAGCAGGAGGGCAGCTGTAAGCTGAGAAATAATGTCACTCCCAAGAATCAGGACAATGCACTAAGACATGAGAAGGTATCACAAGTGGTCTCGCTTGGTGGAGCAAAGGCATCACAGAAAACTGTCTCTTAGGGAAGACATTCAAGCTTCCCAGGCGGAGATTCCAGATTCCGATTAGACGGGGTTGTAAATAGCTAGAGTTCTCATGGATAAAGTGCCACCATGATAAAGATCTTCCCATGATAGTAACACTAACCAGCGCACTACATTAAAATGTTCTGCCTCACTCACTGAGAGCTCCTTAGAAGAAAGGGGCTTGAAAACAGTACAGAGGTTTAGCAACTTCCCATCCTGCTTCACGTCTGCCCTGTAGCACCGCACCACCTGAGTTAATCCCATGCAATTAAAGAAGTCTTAATGAGATGAAGAACAGACATTCTGCAGGTGGGGAGCAGAGGGGCTGTGGATTTATAGCCTGGAGAGAGGTCCACCTAGGCCTTGTGTACACAGCAGTATTTTACTCACCTTTACAATGCACTTTTTGCCACTTTGCTTACCCTAGGAGTGCCATAAAATTATTATTTACAGTACTGTTTAATGCTGCTGTAGGTATATCTGCCAGCAAACGGCTTGCATTAAACGTAGAGGCGGCTTTTTATAATTTTACTAGGCAAGTGAGTGGTGATCTGACGTCCAAATGTGATTAAATGCATATATTTTCCTATTTCACCCCACGTCATTCCTTTATGGAAAATAGCTCCTTCACACATACATATACACACATCCTCTCTCTCTCTTTTTATATATATATATATATATATATATATACACACACATACACACACACACACACACACACAGGTGTGTGTGTGTGTGTGTGTGTGTGTGTGTGTGTGTGTGTGTGTGTGTGTGTGTGTGTGTGTGTTGGTATATTTCGATCTATCTACTTGTGTCCTCATACTCATAGCATCCTATGTATATACATGAAAAGATATGTATATATAATAAGAATTTACTTACCGATAATTCTATTTCTCGGAGTCCGTAGTGGATGCTGGGGTTCCTGAAAGGACCATGGGGGAATAGCGGCTCCGCAGGAGACAGGGCACAAAAAGTAAAGCTTTAGGATCAGGTGGTGTGCACTGGCTCCTCCCCCTATGACCCTCCTCCAAGCCTCAGTTAGGATACTGTGCCCGGACGAGCGTACACAATAAGGAAGGATTTTGAATCCCGGGTAAGACTCATACCAGCCACACCAATCACACTGTACAACCTGTGATCTGAACCCAGTTAACAGTATGATAACAGCGGAGCCTCTGAAAAGATGGCTCACAACAATAATAACCCGATTTTTGTAACTATGTACAAGTATTGCAGATAATCCGCACTTGGGATGGGCGCCCAGCATCCACTACGGACTCCGAGAAATAGAATTATCGGTAAGTAAATTCTTATTTTCTCTATCGTCCTAGTGGATGCTGGGGTTCCTGAAAGGACCATGGGGATTATACCAAAGCTCCCAAACGGGCGGGAGAGTGCGGATGACTCTGCAGCACCGAATGAGAGAACTCCAGGTCCTCCTTAGCCAGGGTATCAAATTTGTAGAATTTAGCAAACGTGTTTGCCCCTGACCAAGTAGCTGCTCGGCAAAGTTGTAAAGCCGAGACCCCTCGGGCAGCCGCCCAAGATGAGCCCACCTTCCTTGTGGAATGGGCATTTATAGATTTTGGCTGTGGCAGGCCTGCCACAGAATGTGCAAGCTGAATTGTACTACAAATCCAACGAGCAATAGTCTGCTTAGAAGCAGGAGCACCCAGCTTTTTGGGTGCCTACAATATAAACAGCAATTCAGACTTTCTGACTCCAGCCGTCCTGGAAATATATATATATATATATTTTCAGGGCCCTGACAACGTCTAGCAACTTGGAGTCCTCCAAGTCCCTAGTAGCCGCAGGCACCACAATAGGTTGTTTCAGGTGAAACGCTGACACCACCTTAGGAAGAAACTGGGGACGAGTCCGCAGTTCTGCCCTGTCCGAATGGAAAATCAAATATGGGCTTTTGTAAGACAAAACCGCCAATTTTGACAATCGCCTGGCCGAGGCCAGGGCCAACAGCATGGTCACTTTCCATGTGAGATATTTCAAATCCACAGATTTGAGTGGTTCAAACCAATATGATTTGAGGAATCCCAACACTACGTTGAGATCCCACGGTGCCACTGGAGGCACACAAGGGCTGTATATGCAATACTCCCTTGACAAACGTCTGGACTTCAGGAACTGAAGCCAATTCTTTCTGGAAGAAAATCTATAGGGCCGAAACTTGAACCTTAATGGACCCCAATTTGAGGCTCATAGACACTTCTGTTTGCAGGAAGTGCAGAAATCGACCTAGTTGAAATTTTTTCGTGGGGCCCTCCTGGCCTCACCCACGCAACATATTTTTACCACATGTGGTGATAACGTTGTGCGGTCACCTCCTTCCTGGCTTTGACCAGGGTAGGTATGACCTCTTCCGGAATGCCTTTTCCCTTAGGATCCGGCGTTCAAACCGCCATGCCGTCAAACGCAGTCGCGGTAAGTCTTGGAACAGACAAGGTCCCTGCTAGAGCAGGTCCTTTCTTAAAGGCCGATGCCACGGTTCCTCTTGGAACAGACATGGTACTTGCTGAAAGCAAATCCCTTCTTAGCTCCCCAGGCCATTAGTCCTCTGTGAGCATCTCTTAAAGTTCCGGTTACCAAGTCCCTCTTGGCCAATCCGGAGCCACGAGTATAGTTCTTACTCCTCTATGTCTTATAATTCTCAATACCTTGGTTATGAGAAGCAGAGAAGGGAACACATACACCGACTGTTACACCCACGGTGTTACCAGGACGTCCACAGCTATCGCTTGAAGGTCTCGTGACCTGGCGCAATACCTGTCCCATTTTTTTGTTCGGGCGGGACGCCATCATGTCCACCTTTGGTCTTTCCCAACGGTTCACAATCATGCGGAAAACTTCCCGATGAAGTTCCCACTCTCCCGGGTGGAGGTCGTGCCTGCTGAGGAAGTCTGCTTCCCAGTCGTCCACTCCCGGAATGAACACTGCTGACAGTGCTATCACATGATTTTCCGCCTAGCGAAAAATCCTTGCAGTTTTGTCACTGCCCTCCTGCTTCTTGTGCCGCCCTTTCTGTTTACGTGGGCGACTGCCGTGATGTTATCCCACTGGATCAATACCGGCTGACCTTGAAGCAGAGGTCTTGCTAAGCTTAGAGCATTATAAATTTGTTCTTAGCTCCAGTATATTTATGTGGAGAGAATTCTCCAGACTTGATCACACTCCTTGTGTGACTGCTCCCCAGCCTCTCAGGCTGGCCTCCGTGGTCACGAGCATCCAATCCTGAATGCCGAATCTGCGGCCCTCTAGAAGATGAGCACTCTGTAATCACCACAGGAGAGACACCCTTGTCCTTGGATATAGGGTTATCCGCTGATGCATCTGAAGATGCGATCCGGACCATTTGTCCAGCAGATCCCACTGAAGAGTTCTTGCGTGAAATCTGCCGAATGGAAGCGCTTCGTAATAAGCCACCATTTTTACCAGGACTCTTGTGCAATGATGCACTGACACTTTTCCTGGTTTTAGGAGGATCCCGATTAGCTCGGATAACTCCCTGGCTTTCTCCTCTGGGAGAAACACCTTTTCCTGGACTGTGTCCAGAATCATCCCTAGGACCAGCAGACGTGTCGTCGGAACAACTGCGGTTTTGGAATATTTAGAATCCACCCGTGCTGTCGTAGAACTACTTGAGATAGTGCTACTCCGACCTCCAACTGTTCTCTGGACCTTGTTCTTATCAGGAGGTCGTCCATTTTCTTTGAAGACGAATCCTCCTTTCGGTCATTACCTTGGTAAGGACCCGGGGTGCCTTGGACAATCCAACGGCATCGTCTTGAAACTGATAGTGACAGTTCTGTACCACGAACCTGAGGTACCCTTGGTGAGAAAAGGCAAATTTTGGGACATGGAGGTAAGCATCCCTGATGTCCCGGGACACCATATAGTCCCCTTGTTCTTTGCTATCACTGCTCTGAGTGACTCCATCTGGATTTGAACCCTTGTAAGTGTTCAAATTTTTCAGATTTAGAATAGGTCTCACCTAGCCTTCAGTACCACCATATAGTGTGGAGTAATACCCCTTTCCTTGTTGTCGGAGGGGTACATTTATTATCACCTACTGGGAATACAGCTTGTGAATTGTTTTCAATACTGCCTCCCTGTCGGAGGGAGACATTGGTACAGCAGACTACAGGAACCTGCGAGGGGGGAAACCTCTCGACATTCCAATCTGTACCCCTTGGATAATACTTGTAGGATCCAGGGGTCCTGTACGGTCCCAGCGTCATGCTGAGAACTTGGTAGAAGCGGTGGAGGGCTTCTGTTCCTGGGAATGGGCTGCCTGCTGCAGTCTTCTTCCCTTTCCTCTATCCCTGGGCAGATATGACTCTTATAGGGACGAAAGGACTGAGGCTGAAAAGACGGTGTCTTTTTCTGCAGAGATGTGACTTAGGGTAAAAAACGGTGGATTTTCCAGCAGTTGCCCTGGCCACCAGGTCCCATGGACCGACCCCAAATAACTCCTCCCCTTTATACGGCAATACATCTTTGTGCCGTTTGGAATCTGCATCACCTGACCACTGTCGTGTCCATAAACATCTTCTTGCAGATATGGACATCGCATTTACTCTTGATGCCAGAGTGCAAATATCCCTCTGCGCATCTCGCATATATAGAAATGCATCCTTTAAATGCTCTATAGTCAATAAAATACTGTCCCTGTCAAAGGTATCAATATTTTTAGTCAGGGAATCCGACCAAGCCACCTCAGCTCTGCACATCCAGGCTGAGGCGATCGCTGGTCGCAGTATAACACCAGCATGTGTGTGTATACTTTTTAGGATATTTTTCAGCCTCCTATCAGCTGGCTCCTTAAGTACGGCCCTATCCGTAGATGGTACCGCCACTTGTTCTGATAAGCGTGTGAGCGCCTTATCCACCCTGAGGGGTGTTTCCCACCGCGCCTTAACTTCTGGCGGGAAAGGGTATACCGCCAATAATTTTCTATCGGGGGAAACCCACGCATCATCACACACTTCATTTAATTTATCTGATTCAGGAAAAACTACAGGTAGTTTTTTCACCTCACACATAATACCCTTTTTTGTGGTAATTGGAGTATCAGAAATATGTAACACCTCCTTCATTGCCCTTAACGTGTGGCCCTAAAAGAAAATACGTTTGTTTCTTCACCGTCGACACTGAAATCAGTGTCCGTGTCTGGGTCTGTGTCGACCGACTGAGGTAAATGGGCATTTTACAGCCCCTGACGGTGTTTGAGACGCCTGGACAGATACTAATTTGTTCGCCGGCCCTCTCATGTCGTCAACCGGCTTGCAGCGTGTTGACATTGTCACGTAATTTCCATAAATAAGCCATCCATTCCGGTGTCGACTCCCTAGAGAGTGACATCACCATTACAGGCAATTTGCTCCGCCTCCTCACCAACATCGTCCTCATACATGTCGACACACACGTACCGACATATAGCACACACACCAGCGGAACTGTGTGAGGAAATGGCGCTGTGTGCCGAGGAGATAGGCCCCGCCCCCTTTTCGGCGGGCTCGTCTCCCGCTTAAAAATGGATTCTGGCAGGGGTTAAATATCTCCATATAGCCCCGGAGGCTATATGTGAGGTATTTTTTGCCAAAAAAAGGATTTTCATTGCTGCCTAGGGCGCCCCCCCCCAGCGCCCTGCACCCTCAGTGACTGCCGTGTGAAGTGTGCTGAGAGCAATGGCGCACAGCTGCAGTGCTGTGCGCTACCTTAAGAAGACTGAGGAGTCTTCTGCCGCCGATTCTGGACCTTCTTCTCTTTTCAGCATCTGCAAGGGGGCCGGCGGCGAGGCTCCGGTGACCATCCAGGCTGTACCTGTGATCGTCCCTCTGGAGCTAATGTCCAGTAGCCAAAGAAGCCAATCCATCCTGCACGCAGGTGAGTTCACTTCTTCTCCCCTAAGTCCCTCGATGCAGTGATCCTGTTGCCAGCAGGACTCACTGTAAAATAAAAAACCTAAGCTAAACTTTTCTAAGCAGCTCTTTAGGACAGCCACCTAGATTGCACCCTTCTCGGCCGGGCACAAAAACCTAACTGAGGCTTGGAGGAGGGTCATAGGGGGAGGAGCCAGTGCACACCACCTGATCCTAAAGCTTTACTTTTTGTGCCCTGTCTCCTGCGGAGCAGCTATTCCCCCATGGTCCTTTCAGGAACCCCAGCATCCACTAGGACGATAGAGAAATATATATATATATATATATATATATATATTCACCCCCACACATATATACACACACACACCTTAATCCAGGCATTTATATGTGTACATATATATATAACATATATATCATATATATGTTATATATGTACACGCAAAGTAATGAAAGGCACTCCTAGGGTTTTCTTATATTAATGGATTCTGCAGTAAGTCCAATACACTAAGAAGCCTGTGTGAAGACCTGTGAGTGCTTTCTACTACTTTGTATATGTTTTACTATCTCCTTTGCAGCGTTTGATACTATTAGTGCACCTGGGAAGAAAAATGTCCTTTGTGGTTTTGCAATATACAACATACTGTACACACATTATATATTATATACATCAATGTGAAGATCACAGCATACAATGAAATGCCTTCCCACAGTTTGTGACCTACTGAGTTAAAAAAAATAAAAAATAAAAATATCACTGGCTGTTTCCTAGTTCCTACAGGTTTTTATTTTTATTTTAGAACTCTGGGTCACAACGTCTTGGTCCATGCAATACAAATAAAATCACAATATGAAATGAGAGAAAGCCAAAGTTTTTCAAAGGAAATGTAATCGCTTATTTTCAACAAATTTGGTTTTCAACAAACGTGAAACCAAATATGAAAAACATCAAAAGAGAAGTTAAAAACCACAATACAATAAACCAAACAACGTAATTGATTTAGCTAATACAAAAACATGATATGACCATATCTGACGCGCCCCCCCCCCCCCCCCCCCCCAGCTATGTAAACTAGAAGAACTAGTCAACAACCAAACTTTTTTCTTTCCAAGTTTTTTAGTGGGATAAATGTGTGGTTTTTCATAGACTCCACCCCTTTGCACACAAAAATATAGTGGATGATAAGAGCAAAGTTGTGAATGATCCCTCAACTTTTACTTGCGCTAAGTATTTTTACAGTTTTTAATTTAATACTGGATGGGTACTGTGGAGTTACAGTATCAGTCATCTTCGAGTTGTGGCTATTAAATAATAGTAAAAAAACAAAAACAACAACAAAAAAACAAACCATACTGCAAGAGTTAAAAGGGATTGGGGAAACACTGACCTTGGAATATCCCAAAAGGGTTTTCCAATTTTCACTCCTCTCGCGCACAGTTTGCGGTCACACAGCGTTTAAAGAAGTTGTGGTTTTCCCGTGCGTTGTAAAAATGCTTAGTTCAAGAGTAGAGCAACATGTTAACTTAATTTTTTTGTAAAATTGAACATATCGCCCACCAAATCTTTCCACATGCTAACTGAGGCCTATGGGGCAGAATGCATTATTTATATTTATTTATTTATTAACAGTTTCTTATATAGCGCAGCAAATTCCATTGCGCTTTACAGCTGGACACAATTAGATGACAAAACTGGGTAAAAAACAAACTGTCAAAGGTAGGAGGGCCCTGCTCGCAAGCTTACAATCTATAGGGAAATAAGCATTGATACACAAGGATAGATGCTATCTATTGCATAATGGTCAACCAGATTGTAAAGGTTCTTGTTGGGTTGCATGATATCACATCACAGCAGTGATGAACCAGGGTCAGGAGGGAGGGAGGGAGAGTGAAGAAAGAAAATATGTGGGGGATGTGTGGACTGTACTTAGTGTTGACTCCAGGAGTGAAAAGGGGCAGGGCGCCGGACTCCGGGGGCACATGTGCGCACGCCCGAAATGGGGGCGTGGCCACGCAAATTAGGGGGCGTGGCCACGCCTACGTCATTTTAGGGGCGGTGCGGCCCACAGACGCTACTATAGAGAATGTCTGTGGCCGGCGACGTCACTGTTGGGGGCGTGCCCAGCACCTCCGTCGGTGCTCGGCTTCCCCCAGCCCTCTCCCAATGCGTGAATGGATGCCGCGCGCATGCGCACGGCATCTATACACGCCGGGAGGGCAGGGAGCGGGCGGCTGTTCCAGCAGGGCGCCGCAAAAGGGGCAGGGCGGGTTTTGCCTGCTAAAAAACGGGCAGGGCCCGGCGCCCTGCTAAAACAGCCTAGAGTGAACACTAGTACTGTGGGGATATAATTGGATAGGAAAACTATGGAGGTAATGTGAGTGGTTCTGGAATTTGATAAGCTTGTCTGAATAGGTGGGTTTTCAGGGAACGCTTGAAGGTTTAAAGACTAGAGGAGAGAGTCTTATTGTACTTGGCAGGGCATTCCACAGAGTGGGTGCAGCCCGAAGAAAGTTCTGTAATCGTGCATGAAAGCAAGTAATGAGTGTGGATGAGAAACATAGATCTTGTGAAGAGCGAAGAGGTCGGGTTGGGAGATATTTTGAGATAAGCCAAGAGATGTATGTTGGTGTAGTATGGTTAATAGCCTTGTGTGTAAGCAACAGTGGCCCTCATTCCGAGTTGTTCGCTCGCAAGCGGATTTTAGCAGATTTGCTCATGCTAAGCCGCCGCCTACTGGGAGTGAATCTTAGCATCTTAAAATTGCGAACGATGTATTCGCAATATTGCGATTACACACCTCGTAGCAGTTTCTGAGTAGCTTCAGACTTACTCGGCATCTGCGATCAGTTCAGTGCTTGTCGTTCCTGGTTTGACGTCACAAACACACCCAGCGTTCGCCCAGACACTCCTCCGTTTCTCCAGCCACTCCTGCGTTTTTTCCGGAAACGGTAGCGTTTTTTCCCACACGCCCATAAAACGGCCTGTTTCCGCCCAGTAACACCCATTTCCTGTCAATCACATTACGATCGCCAGAACGATGAAAAAGCCGTGAGTAAAATTCCTAACTGCATAGCAAATTTACTTGGCGCAGTCGCAGTGCGAACATTGCGCATGCGCATTAAGCGGAAAATCGCTGCGATGCGAAGATTTTTACCGAGCGAACAACTCGGAATGAGGGCCAGTATTTTATATTGAATATGGTAGAATACAGGTAGCTAATGGAGGGACTGACAGAGTGGATCTGCAGATGATGAATGTCTAGCGAGGAATATTAGCCTTGCAGCTGCATTCAGAATGGATTGTAAAGGTGAGAGTCTCTTCTTAGTAAGACCAGTAAGAAGACTATTGCAATAATCAATGTGGGAGATAATGAGAGCATGGATTAGGGTTTTAGCAGTGTTTTGTGTATTTTGGATATGTTTCTTAGATACATGTAACAAGATTTTGAGACAGATTGAATGTGTGGAGCAAGGGACAGTTCAGAGTCAAGTATGACACCTAGGCAGCAAGCTTGTGGTGTAGGGTTGATTGTAGAGTTCTCAACAGTGATAGAGATATCAGGTTGGTAACTGCTATTGGCCGGTGGAAATATAATTAACTCAGTTTTCGAAATATTAAGTTTGAGGTGGCGAGATGACATCCAAGATGAAACGACAGAGAGGCCTTTTTGACTTGCACATGTTTGACTGGCACCATAGATTTAGTGATGTTCGTGAGGATGTCGAAGATGATGAACATCCTAGAAGGTCTTGCACATCAAAAACAAACAAAAATGTGGAAAAAATGTAAAATATTTTTTAAAATTACATTCGACTCCGCATTCGAATGACAGCAGAAATGGTAAACATCGACAAAGAAATGATTAGGTAAGTTTTGCAGCAAGGTTCCGAGGCTTCTCACTGCCGAGCAGAAAGAAAATTGAAAGCGAATTTGTACAGACATTTTGGACCAAGTCCAAACGGATTAGCATTTTTAAGATAAAGTTATTACCTGTGATGAAACATGGATCTTCCAGTACAAACCATGCCATGCACTAGAAAACACCATCACCAAGAATGAAGAAAGGACATCAAAGCAAATCCAAACTCAAAGTCATGTTAATTGTTTTCTTTGATATCAAGGCTTTTAGTTTGGCAGGCTGGGTACCAGAAGGCGCAAGAGTGAATCAACATTACTACAAAAATATTCTAGAAACTTTTTGGGAAAGTATTAAAGAAAAGAAGCCAGACTTGTGGAAAAATGTTTTCATCCTCCATCAGGACAACGCACCAGCCCCCACAGCACTCTCTCTGTGAAGCAGTTTTTGGCCCCGAAACAGATTGCAGTGCTAGAACACTCTCTATAGTCAACAGACCTAGCACCGCGTGACTTCATGACAGTCAAACCTGTACTCAAGGGAACCAGTTTTGCATAATTTACTGAGGTAAAGAAGAAAATGAGAGAGCTGTTTGGATGGAAAGCAGTCAGGATTCCGGCAGTCAGAATCCCGACGCTGGAATCCCGACACCGGCATCCAGAATGGGTGCACCATCCTGGCACCGGAATCCTGACAGCCGGGATGCTGAACGAAGAGACACCGCGGAGCTGGGAAGATAAGCCCCTCTCAGGCATAGGGTTAGGCTATGGGGGAAGGGTTAACTTTAGGCAGCGGGGATGGGGGGTTAGGTTTAGGCACCTCCAGGGGTTGGTAGGGTTAGGCACTAAGGGGGAGGTTAGGGTTAGGCTGCGGGTAGGGAGGTTTAAGGTTAGGGGGGTGGGGAGGTGGTAGAACACCCCTTACTCACCCCTGATGGCTTTTAAGCAGCAGGATCCAGGCGTCGGTATTTCGAACGCCGGTATCCCGTGCGCTGGGATCTCATACTGATTCCGTTGAGACAGCGGACATATCATTTTAATCAACAGAGTCTGCTTGTGTTTCTATTTGTGATGCGAATAAGACGAATTTTGGCAGGAAAAATATGCAAAAAGACACCTGCTTAGTAAAGGCGCTCACGACTAGGTGCGACTAGAAGGGTTGTTTAACATGAGTGCAGCAATGAAGGACACATCTGTTCAATGAACAGTGAAATTGTATTGATATTTGAAGGCTTCTGGCAATCTAAAATCGAAGGCTTCTGCCAATCTAAAATCTAAGACTACCATCCAATCAGTTTTATTCACACTGAGCATCACAAGATTATTGTTTCGGACTCTTTTTTTTTAGCAGAATAAGAAGAACACGGTCAAGGAAGAAACAGTCGATCTATTCTAATCAAAACTGAAAAACGGAACATGGCCATACATAAAAACTTCTAATGTATGGGAGCAAATGACAATCAAACATTGCTCCTAGGGGATGGTATCGGGATTCTGGTGCTCAGGATGTCAGCAGTCATAAAAGCGACACTGGCATCCAGGTGCACAGAATCCCGACAACTTACAGGTAAGTACCCTAAACGCCCCCGATGGTGCCTAAACTTAACCCCCCATCCCCACAGCCTAAACCTCCCTTTCCCACAGTCTACCCGTCTCCCTCCGCCAACCCTAAACTCCCTCACGGTGGCTAAAACTAACCCTCCATACCCCCATTAAACCCCCTTTACCACCACCACCACCCAGCGGTGTAAACCAACCCGGCTTGCATACTTCCGGTCGGATTGCCGACAATCTGTATCCCAGTGCCAACAAGAGCTGAGCGACACTGGAGGAAATCACGCTCTAAGGCAGACTTCCTCCATTTCAAACTTATGCTCTCATCCCTCAGTGCTGCCCTTTCTCTTGCTAAACAGTCATACTTCAAGAACCTCATCTCCTCCCAGTCTTCCAACCCCCGGCGCCTCTTTGCCACTCTCAACTCACTCCTCTGCCCACCTCCACCTCGTCTCCCTTCCTCACTCTTTGCTCTTGACTTTGCCACTTACTTCACATCCAAAATTGACTCCATACGTCAGGACATCACATCACACCAGACCATCAGTAACCAGCCTTCTCACATCCTACAATCTCATTATCTATTGATGGCACTACTATCTCCTCTAGCCCCCAAGTGCGCGGTCTTGGAGTAATCCTTGACTCCTCCCTCTCCTTCAAACCACACATTCAGCACCTCTCACAAACCTGCCATTTTCATCTAAAAAATATTTCCAGGATCAGACCCAGGATGCTACTAAGACTCTTATCCACTCACTGGTCATTACTGTAATCTCCTCCTGACTGGCATTCCTGACAAATACCTCACCAAACGCACTACGTCCACCTCTCCTCTCTTACTAGACCATCACTGGCTCCCCTTCCCTTTCAGAATCCATCTCAAGCTTCTCACACTCGCTTACAAAGCCCTCACCCACTCCTCTCCCATCTACCGTATTTGCCGGCGTATAAGACGACTTTTTCCCCCTGAAAAACATGCCTCCAAGCGGGGGGTCGTCTTATACGCCGGGGGTCGTCTTATACGCCGGGCGGGAAGTCGCGCTGTGGGAAGTCGCAAAACAGGGTCGTGGCCTAGCATAAGGGGGCGTGGCCTCGCGGTCGGACCGCCGTTTTCAGCAATCCAGGGGGTTAAGAAGATGATGTTGGCTGCCCACCCCACTTCCCCCGTGAAGTGCCTCTATCTGTACGGTGAGTGTACGGCGCTGCCGGCGGGTGAAGCTGTGTGAAGTCCGGCTCCTACACAGGGACAGGAGCCAGGTGCTGCACGTATTGTTACAGTGCAGCACCCGGCTCATGTCACTGAGCAGGAGCCGACATTCAGCAGTGACAGGCGGTTAGGCAGGGGGGACAGCGGCAGCACTGCAGGGAAGCTGCAGGTGAGGGGGGCTTACAACTTTATGTGGTGGGTTAATACTGGTACTACAGGTATCCATAATATGGATTCAAGGGCGGACCAGACAGCTGCTAGTGACAGGGAGACGGCAGGGGTAGTCTTATATGGCGAGTACTTAACAAACTCTATGTTTTGAGTGGAAATGTTGGGGGGTCGTCTTATACGCCCAGTCGTCTTATACGCCGGCAAATACGGTACATCTCTGACCTTATTCTCTCTTTACATTCCCACCCGTCCTCTTCGCTCTGCTAATGCACGCAGACTCTCCTGCCTACGGATTACTTCCTCCCACTCCTACCTCCAAGATTTTTCACGTGCTGCACCACTTCTCTGGAATTCCCTACCTCTCCCCCTCAGACTCTCCACCTCTCTACAAAATTTCAAACGGGCTCTCAAGACCCACTTCTTCACCAAACCCAGCCAAATCTCATCCTAACCCTCTGTTCCACGCTCTCTCTATACCCCATCTGTCTCATTCCTGTCTGTCTACCCCTCCCCTTTAGAATGTAAGCTCTCACGAGCAGGGCCCTCTTCCCTCATGTGCTTATCCTTTTCTTACTTTAATAATATTCAACTGCACCAAATCCAGCAGTCTTCTGCCACCTGATACTTATTCTAGTGTCATCTGCTGATGTAGCTATGTTTATTTACCCTGTACTTGTCCTATATTGTCGTCAACTGTAAGTTGCTGTTTTCCTGCTTGATTATTTGTTTATGTACGCTGTAATTGGGCGCTGCGGAACCCTTGTGGCGCCATATAAAGGATAATATTAATAATAATAATAATAATAATAATAATAACATTTTGAGTAATGGTCAGTCTCCTGACCAGTGTTGGGATTCTGGAGTTAAGTATTCTGACTGCCAGCATCCCAAATGCCGCTATGGTGACCGCTTACCGCTTCCAAATGCCAGAAAATGGACAAAAATGGTCATTCAATCAGATTGTCGGTGTATCTGTTTTTGGATGGACGGACAGATAACCTTAAGGTGTATGGCCCAGCTTAACAGCAGGGATGGCTACGTGCCTATGTTTTATGTGATCAGCTTTGGGGATATCCAGTCTGGTTAACAGATCCGTGTTCAGGTTTTAGTGGTAAATCAAGTGCTAAACAAGGCGACAGAGAGGAGTGAATGAAAGATAATTGTTAAAAAATATTCAAGGAACCAGAAAAAAAACGAATCCAAAGTCTCTGGCGTTCATTTATAACAGCCAATGAATGAATTAATGAAATGCTTAGGCTGAACGGTAAGAAGCGGCAGGAAGCGAGGGATGTTAAGAACCATTGGGGATGAGTCCGACGAATGGCTTATCCAAGAGCATGCTTTCATTTCTAATATTACTGTACATTTGTAGCTTTAGTTTAGCTCTAAAATAGATCATTTATGTAAGAACATAATTTACAGAGATTGATTGATTTCTTTCTTCATTTTCAGCTCTAAGGAGAGGGTGGTAAACAAAACTCAAAGTAATGAAAATTATTGCTCTGAAATTGTTCTACAATCTAGACGGGAACAAGACACGTGTTTATATTGCTCGACCCCAGTAACACATGCATCCTAAAAATTAATGCATAGGTCAATTGCAAGAAAAAAAAAACCCTTCCCAGAACCATTAAGTCTTCTAAGTGCAAATACTTTCTTCCGGACTACGATGAGTAGATGAGCCTGGTAATTAGTTATTTCACTTACTAACCTGCCCAGTTAATAGAAATTAAGCACAATTCATTAGCAGGAGAACGGCCTTTGCAATCAGACCATAGAAATAGATGATCCTTGTGGAGGAAAGGTCAGTGTGCATGATGCTAGACACATGTGTCCGGGAACCCGCAGATGTGACCTCTGCCTCTAAGCCAAGAAGTATCACACATTTAAATACCCCCATGTGCATATTCCATAGGACCCAGAATGTCCACATTGCACATAGCTGAAGCAAAGGCCTCTCAAATTGAGGGACAAAAATGAATGGTCAATGCTTTACCATTTAAATCACTGTACACTGGAATAAAAAGGAACAAAAACACCAAAAGTATTAAATAAAAACAATATAAAAAATAAAAATAAAAATAAAGTACATTATTATGAACGTTTTACAACAAAGACCAGGCAACTGGGTATAATTATAATACTTCATGTCTATTTGGTAGGATAGATAATACAATAGAAAAAATATAGATACTTATTTATTTATGTATTACCAGTTATTTATATAGCGCACACATATTCCGCAGCGCTTTACAGAGAGTATTTTATTTTCAGTTACTACAAATTGTAGAGTGGTGATTTTCAGAAAAATTAATTTTTGGCTTTTTTTTTAATGGATGAAAGTGTTATGACCTAGGGCAGAGGTTCCCAAACGCGGTCCTCAAGGCACCCCAACAGTCCAGGTTTTAGGTATATCCATGGCTCAAGCGCAGATGGTTAAATCACATTGACTGAGGTGCTAATTAAGGTGGTCATTCCGAGTTGTTCGCTAGCTGTTTTCGGTCGCTGCGCAGCGATCAGGCTAAAAATCGACACTTCTGCGCATGCGTATGGGGCGCAATGCGCACACACAACGTACTTTCACAACAGCCGATGCAGTTTCACACAAGGTCTAGCGACGCTTTTCAATCGCACTGCTGGCCGCAGAGTGATTGACAGGAAGTGGGTGTTTCTGGGAGGTAACTGACCGTTTTCGGGGAGTGTGTGGAAAAACGCAGGCGTGCCAGATACAAACGCTGGGCGTGCCTGGGGAAACGCAGGTGTGGCTGCCCGAGCGCAGGGCGTGTTCGTGACGTCAAAACAGGAACTAAACAGTCTGAAGTGATCGCAAGCTAGGAGTAAGTCTCCAGCTGCTCAGAAATTGCACAATCTTTCTTTGTAACAGCTCTGTGATCCTTTCGTTCGCACTTCTGCTAAGCTAAGATACACTCCCAGAGGGCGGCGGCTTAACGTTTGCACGGCTGCTAAAAGCAGCTAGCGAGCGATCAACTCGGAATGAGGGCCAAAGTCACCTGTGTCCAAGCATGGATACATTTAAAACCTGGACCGTTGGGGTGCCTTGAGGACCGTGTTTGGAAACCTCTGACCTAGGGATCACCGTAACAATGTTATTTCAATGTTGGTCTATGTACTGTATATAGTGCGGAAGGGATGCGGTTATGTGACTGGTGGTCAGGAGACTGCCGGTCATTATCTTAACGCCGGAATCCCGCCCGGCGGAAAGCCCCACAGTCGGCATGCTGACTGACAGGGATTATTCCCACTTGTGGGTGTCCACGGCACCCGTAGAATGGAAATAGAACCTGTGGTGAGCGCAGCGAGCAACCGAACGCGCTGTGTGGCGAGCGCAGTGAAGCCTGCAATGGGCTTTGTTGCGCTCGCACCCCTTCACCGGCAACCAAAACACCGGGATCCCAGCGTCGGTATGTGGACCGGCGGTATCCCAACCGACGGTCACCCATACCCAACCCGTGTGGATAGTAGTGCTATGTACAATTATTAAGTTCTAATTTTTCTGTAACATAAATATCTCAGTTTCTTCTACATGTTACATAACACTTCCATCCACTCGCCTCTTCAATTGTTAAATAAAAAGTTAAAAGGTTTTATTTTGTCAAATTTTTATTGAAGCGAAACACACGTCAAACATTAAATAGAACTTGTTACATCACCAGAGCTTTCAATGTAGTGCAGGACTAAATAAACAAAAACCTAGGCTTGTTTTATATTGTAGTATAGACCAGTTATCTGTTTATCCATAATATTACCTCCATAGTTGTGCCCAAAATAACGTCAAAATAAGAAAACTGGAGATAAGCTGATTGTAAAAGGCACACCAACTTTCACAATTATTGGGGGTGCAAATATTACACCCATGCCAAGATTTAGGGCAGTACGGGTGGTGTAATGGTCAGCATTACTACCACGGCCCTAACTGTGTGGAGTTTGTATATTCTTCCCATTCTTAGGTGGGTTTCCTCTGGGAACTCCGGTTTCCTCCCACATTCCAAAAATATACTGGAAGGTTAAATGGCCCCGTACACACTGAACGAATATAGGGGGGTCATTCCGACCTGTTCTCACGCAGCGGTTCTTCGCTGTGGTGTGAACGGGTCAGAACTGCGCATGCGCGGCGGGTGAAATGCACACGCGAGTCGTTGCCCTGCGCAGCGGCTAGAACAAAGAAGAAAGTGATCGTTGACACGATCGCAAGAAGATTGACAGCAGGGAGGCATTACGGGTCGTCTACTCACCGTTTTCCGGGCGTGGAGATCCGAACGCAGGCGTGTCCAGGCGTTTGGAAGGCGGATGTCTGACGTCAATCCCGGGACCTTCGTCGCTGGATCCGTCGCACAGGGTAAGTAGGTCTGACCCTGCTCCTGTTTTGCAGGAAACTTTTTTTAGCATAGCAGGGCTGCACATGCGATCGCAGCCCTGCTATGCTAAAATACACTCCCCCATAGGTGGCGTCAAGTTGATCGCACGGGCTGCAAAAAGTTGCTACGTGCGATCAACTCAGAATGACCACCATAGTGCACTGTATCATTCATGGACGCATTCAACTGTATGCTGTCGGGCGCTGGTTCGGCAGCACAGCAGATGGGACGACTGTGATATCGGCGGGCAGGAGTGCGTGGTAGTGTGTACACACCACCCAATAGGCACAATATGTCGGTCCGATGCGCAGGATCGGACAACATATCTAATGTGAGAGCAGCAGAACTCCTGTTGCAGCTACCATTAGTCGTGAACCAGCACTAACAAGCCAGGCTGAGGGCAGCGAAGGTTTAATGTGTGTGATGTAACCTGCATAGTTCATTTGAAGCGCGCCCCATTTTACTACTCGCATGTTTCATTTGCAAAGAAAACACAGCTCAGCTAAGTGAGGCAATAAACGCCCATTACCACACAAAGGAGCAGGACGGCTGGCCAAGGTGTTTATGGCGTGAGATGAAATTCAGCTTGTGTGAGAGAAGCGAAAGCCTGCAACAATAAATCTGGAATCATTTTACATAGAAACCCTGAATAAACGAGGCCCCCCACTTGCTGAGCATCGTGCTGCGGACACTTGTGCATCGCACTAGTAGAAGCATGGAAACAGGAATGGAATCGATCACTTTCCATGACCGTGGACCTGCGCACGGGAGCGTCAGGAGATCGGTCACACTGCAGTCCCTTTCCTCGTGTTCTGTGCAAATAAACACAAGATGCATTCATTCTCTAAAGGTGGGTACACACTGGGCGATATATCGGCTGTTCTCTTGAACGGCCGATATATCGTGGGTCCATCAGCCAGTGTGTTCGGGTGATGTGTCTGTGAACTCTGTTGTTTACAGACATATATTGTTCCGGTCCCAAAGAAACCTACCATCACAAGCCTAAATGACTACAGGCCGATAGCACTGACGTCTGTGGTCATGAAAGTGTTCGAGCGCCTGGTACTGAACCACCTCAAAGTTGTGACCGGCCCCCAATTAGACTCCCTTCAGTTCGCCTATCGAGCGAATCGGTGCGTTGAGGACGCTGTCAACCTGGGCCTGCACTACATTCTACAGCATCTGGATGCGCCCGGTTCCGATGCGAGGGTCCTGTTTGTCGACTTCAGCTCAGCCTTCAACACAATCGTCCCCAGCACTCTCTACCCCAAACTTCTCCGCCAAGGGGTACCAGAAGCTACCTGTTCCTGGATTGTTGACTTTCTGACAGATAGAAAACAGGTGGTCAAAGCGGGAGAATTCTCCTCCGAAGCAATGTCCATCAGTACTGGGGCCCCTCAGGGCTGTGTCCTCTCACCCCTGCTCTTCTCTCTGTATACCAGTTAAGATCATTAAATTTGCTGATGACACCACCATCATCAGCCTCATAAAAGATGGGAACGAATCGGCGTACAGACAGGAAGTGGACCGGCTGGCCCGGTGGTGTAGCTGCAACAACCTCTAGCTCAACCCACTCAAAACTGTTGAGATGGTAGTGGACTTTAGGAAGAAGCCAGATGGAGTTCCCCCCCTAATCATAGCCGACAGCGTGGTGTCGCTAGTGGACTCCTTCAAGTTCCTGGGGACCACAATCTCCCGAGATCTCAAATGGGGGCTCAATGCAAAGGCCATCATTGGAAAGGCGCAGCAGAGGCTGTTCTTCCTAAGGCAACTTAAGAAGTTCAATATCCCACAGAAGCTCCTGCTCCTCTTCTACTCCGCAATTGTAGAATCTGTGCTGTGCGCCTCGATAATTGTCTGGTATAGTTCCGCCAGTGAGAGAGATAAACGCAGGCTCCAAAGAGTGGTAAGGTCAGCTGAGAAGATCATCGGAGCGGACCTTCCCCCTGTCCATGATCTGTATCTGTCCAGAGCCAAAAAACGGGCAACTAGAATAGTTAAGGACCCGCTTCACCCTAGTCATGGCATGCTCAACCTGCTGCCATCTGGCAGACGATACAGGGCCATCCCCACCAGATCCAACAGAAGCCTCAAAAGCTTCTTTCCTCAAGCAGTCCACCTGCTGAACTCCTGACCATCCGACCCCCTGGTAGACCGCCCAGTCGCTCTACTCTATTTCTCTGCATGTAATGATGACCACTCTGGTCCCTATGGTTCCTATATCTGAAGACTGCACATGTCCCCCCTTCCTGTTTACTTGTTCCCTTTGTGTCTGCTGCACTGTAAACCGAAAACAAATTCCTAGTATACGCAAGTATACCTGGCCAATAAAGCTGATTCTGATAACCGTCGGCCCCGGAGCACAGCCGACAGCCAATATAATCTATATTGGTGCGTCGCTGTGTGTGTACGGGCGGTCGCCCGACCGCCCGTACACATGCTGCAGCAGCCGGCGGTGATTGACAGCTGAAGTGATCGGCAGATATATCTATCAGTGTGTACCCACCTTAAGTGTTAAGTTACCTTTACTTTGAATAGGATACTATGTAATCTATCTTTTAGGATACTAGTATTACATTTTCAACCCAGTCCTGTTCACTTGTGTCCATAGTAAAAATTAACCCCCCTTTGCCCAAAGGGCTAAAACACACGAGCCGGCTGGCGCCCCCCAGCAAAAACCCGGCAGGCTTTTAACCGCTGCCGTGATGCAAAGACACATTGAGCGCAATGTGTCCTTACACACGGCACGGTCCTGGCCCGGCCACCGGGCCGTCTTTGCAGCCAGTGAACCGTGTGTGTGAAGGGGAGCCTTCACACACAACGGTTTTTTCCCAAGCCGTGTCTAATGCTGCGCATGCGAACAGCATCACACATGGCTCAAAGCCGTCCTGTGTGAGCGACTCTGCCGGTTTATCCCGGATGGCAAAAAGCCGGACAAAGTTTGTGCGGCTTTTTGCCATCCGGGAGAAACCGGCGCGTGTGTTTCAGCCCATAGGGAGCTGGAAGGTGGGCCCGATTCAGAGATGTGAGCAAGCCTGGGGGCAGATGTATTAACCTGGAGAAGGCATAAGGAAGTGATAAACCAGTGATAAGTGCAAGGTGATAAACGCACCAGCCAATCAGCTCCAATATGTACATAAACAGTTAGGAGCTGATTGGTTGCTGCGTTTATCATCTTGCACTTATCACTGGTTTATCACTTCCTTATACCTTCTCCAGGTTAATACATTTGCCCCCCGGTGTTTTTACAGAACAAGTGATTATTGGCTGCCGGCACATGAGTCTAAGTCGCACTGCGCGTGTGCCATGGAGGTCATGTGATAGCGGTCGCAGAAAGGATTTATTTGCAGAGTGAGTGACAGTCAGGGACCGTATAGGAGAGGTGTGGGCATGTGTTAGACTGCCATCCATAGCCAATGCAAAGTGCCCGTCATCTTACTTCCGGCCGCGCCACCGTACGGCTACTCACAACTTGGACATTTGACTGATCTGTGATGTATGCTGCATTTGTGTATGCAGCCACTGGGATCTGCAAAGCCAGATGGGAGCGACATACAGTATGCATATTTTCACACAGCCGTCGTGGCCATAATTCGCAGCTGCAAATGCATTTGTGCACATCTCTAAATCAGACCCTGAGC
Organism: Pseudophryne corroboree; assembly: GCF_028390025.1. Taxonomy (NCBI): domain Eukaryota; kingdom Metazoa; phylum Chordata; class Amphibia; order Anura; family Myobatrachidae; genus Pseudophryne; species Pseudophryne corroboree. Next base: position 83,830,192 of record NC_086444.1, on the reverse strand, counting down.
TATTTATGTGTATGGCAACTAAGGGGGTCATTCCGAGTTGTTCGCTCGTTGCCGATTTTCGCTATACTGCGAATAGTCGCTTACTGCGCATGCGCAAGGTTCGCAGAGCGCATGCGCTTAGTTATTTTACACAAAAGTTAGGTATTTTACTCACGGCATAACAAAGCTTTTTAATCGCTGTGCTGATCGTAGTGTGATTGACAGGAAGTGGGTGTTTCTAGGCGGGAACTGGCCGTTTTATGGGAGTGTGCGGAAAAACGCAGGCGTTCGAGTTGCAAAACGCAGGAGTGGCTGGAGAAACGGGGGAGTGGTTGGGCAAACGCTGGGTGTGATTGTAACGTCAAACCAGGAACGAAAAGGACTGAGCTGGTCGCACTGGCTGAGTAAGTCTGGAGCTACTCAGAAACTGCTAAGAAATTTCTATTCGCTATTATGCTAATCTTTCATTCGCACTTCTGCTAAGCTAAGATACACTCCCAGAGGGCGGCGGCTTAGCGTGTGCAATGCTGCTAAAAGCAGCTAGCGAGCGAACAACTCGGAATGACCCCCTAAAAGCGCAAAGGTGCACAGCCCACTCTGAATACTGTGCTTCTGCTTTGTTCTATAGAATTGTATAGGACAGAGAGCAAGTCCTTCTGCAATGTGAGCTTCAGCAGCTGCCTCCACCTAAACATCCCAGGTAAGGACCAAGGCCCTCATTCCGAGTTGATCGGTCGCAAGGCGAATTTAGCAGAGTTACACACGCTAAGCCTACGCCTACTGGGAGTGTATCTTAGCATCCTAAAATTGCGACCGATGTATTCGCATTATTGCGATCACAAACTACTTAGCAGTTTTAGAGTAGCTCCACACTTACTCTGCCTGTGCGATCAGTTCAGTGCTTGTCGTTCCTGGATTGACGTCAGAAACACACCCAGCGTTCGCTCAGACATTCCCCGTTTCTCCGGCCACTCCTGCGTTTTTTCCGGAAACGGTAGCGTTTTCATCCACACGCCCCTAAAACGCCGTGTTTCCGCCCAGAAACACCCATTTCCTGTCAATCACACTACGATCGCCGGAGCGAAGAAAAAGCCGTGAGTAAAAATCCTATCTTCATAGCAAAGTTACTTGGCGCAGTCGCAGTGCGACTATTGCGCATGCGCACTAAGCGAAATTTTACTGCGATGCGATGAAAAATAACGAGCGATCAACTCGGAATGAGGGCCCAGGTTAGGGCCCAAGCATTGCAGAGCCAACACATCCTGTGCAACATGGATCTATAATTGGCTTTGATTCGGAATCTCTGTGATCAGGGACCCAGCGTTCAGAATGCCGGCATCAGAACAGGTTGTTATGTCACGCTAACATTTGTTGAACACTTGGACAAGCTTTCCTAAAACTTCTAAAAAGGAAAGTTGGTGTTGCCCATTGCAACCAATCTGATTAAAGCTACCATCTAGTGACTTCACGATAGCTAGAATCTGATAGGCCAACGCCTCCACTTTAGAAGTTCTATTAGCGAGGATGTAGACTATTTTAGAGCAAGTTGTCTATAGATGGTAAACGACAACTGCTGTGTGTTTTTAACATCAATATATTTCTTTGTACACGCATTGCGCACTAAAGTGTGTAACCTGGTTATTGGAGGTGGAACTGAACCCTGCCTGCCTTTGCCAACATCAAACCCATTTCACAGGTTGCAGCTACAAAATCCTGATTTCCCGATTTAAAAAATAAATAACACCCATACAGTGTCTGCACTTTATGCTGTAGCTGGAAATTCCTTATAAGATGTCTTTTCATTTCTATTAAGACGTGTAAAAGAAACTTCACATTAAATATTTGACCTCCAATCTTTTCCCCACTACAAGAAGAGACGGATGATTTACTCCCTAGTATTTAATCACATTCGGCTGCAGTCTAAGGCACTGGTATTGCAGCCACAGGGGGCTACAGAAAACATATATTTTCTGGGCTGCATGTTCCACTTTAGAACATACTGAATTACACAAGAGTTTAAGAACTGCTTTTTAGGAACAGCTGCAAAGAACACGGAAAAAATCAGCTAATTTACTGCCCCGCTGAGTCAATAATTCCCCCCCTGCATTCTATCACATTTTTAAAAGGAACCAAAAAAATACATTTCCTGTACCAGTAGTAATGAGAAAATAACCGCACACAGGGGGCCTGATACAGCGTTGGAAGCTAATGGTGCGTACAGTGCTCAAAAGAAGCAAGCACGGATAAATTACTTGTATTTGTCCATTTGCAGAGTTGTGGGGATGGTTTGTTACTAGAATGATCAGAATAAGCTGAATGTGTGCTACAAGAAAATGGCCATCACTCTCCAGCACACTGATGTTTACCTCCCCGGTGTTCAGCAGGACCCTTATGTACAACCAAGATTAGGAGGTGTGGCCTCTCGGCTAGGGGGCGTTGCCTTGTGGAAATGTGAGTCATGTCACCATATTTTGGCACAGTGAGTGCACTTCAGAGAAGTGGGCGAGAGGGGGCCTCCCTGTCTTCCCCTCCACCGTGGGACACTGCAGCTCGTGATAGTAAAGCGGGACAGTGCCCAAAAAGAAAGACCGTGCCGCCAAATTAGAACAGCTGGAAATTATGCTGATGGCTACCAAGAGGGTCTGTGTGCCCAAGAGTACGTGATGAATTACAGGGTACTTGTGGCGAATTGGAGAAAGTTAGAGGGAAGCCATTTAAGATGCTAGAAAATAGTGCATCATACTTTCTAAAGTGCAGTCACGTTTTTTATAAAACAACTCGCGCTAGGAGCATCATGGGCTTAAAAGCAGACTTATTTCTTTTTATTCTAGCTTTTGCATGTCTAACTTTATAATTAATTGGGGGGAATTCAAATGTTATCACCCCCAATCTCCTATCTAAAGAGATTCGAGATTGCAGGGGCATTATACAAATGTCTCCCATTTTCGCGCTGATTGAGTCCATAGCAGGCTAAACCCGACTAAACTGATGGGCGTGAAAAGTCCCGCTTGGGCACCCAAACGGGTCACTTTTTGCGCATTTCAGCTCGCCACCCCTGGGGGGAGCAAACTGAAATGCTTATGTCGCACCCTTCGGCAGCGACACTTGAATAGCTACTGGCAGGCACAATAGGGGTCGGGAACGGACATTTGAATCTCGACCATTTTTCCTTCAGACTCACATTATGACCAATGTTAAATTAGGGGGTCTTTTATCATAAAAGCTAACTGTTCATTAATGATTCACAGGTAGAGGCTAATTGAACACAAATTGTTAGGCAATATCTTTCATCAGTGCAAACTTGCAGCTTCCACAGCACAGGGGTTGAATGCTTAAGCAAGCAGCATTTTTCAGATTTATTTTTTCTAAAAATCTGCAGACAAATAAAGGAAATTTTCGGGCTCATCATTTGTTAAGAGCCTACTGGTTCACAAATAAAAAAAATAACGTCTGGAACAATCTATGTGTCACTTGTAATAAAAATCTGCTGACTTAACCGACGTACATTCAACTCTGGACCACAGAGAGATCTATTTACATGGGTATACAACTATGGGGGTCATTCCGAGTTGTTCGCTCGCTAGCTGCTTTTAGCAGCATTGCACACGCTAGGCCGCCGCCCTTTGGGAGTGTATCTTAGCTTAGCAGAATAGCGAACGAAAGATTAGCAGAATTGCGAATAGAAAATTCTTAGTAGTTTCTGAGTAGCTCCAGACCTACTCACAGATTGCGATCAGCTCAGGCAGTTTCGTTCCTGGTTTGACGTCACAAACACGCCCTGCGTTCGGCCAGACACTCCCGCATTTTTTCCTGGCACGCCTGCGTTTTTCCGCACACTCCCAGAAAACGGCCAGTTTCCGCCCAGAAACACCCACTTCCTGTCAATCACACTCCGATCACTTCAACGATGAAAATTCTTCGTTCGGATGTGAGTAAATCGACTAAGTTTTGTGCTTAAATACTTACCGCATGCGCACTGCGTACCATGCGCATGCGCATTTTTGCCTTAATAGCTCCGTTGCGAAAATCGTCAACGAGCGAACAACTCGGAATGACCCCCTATATGACTTAGGATAAATGTGTATTATATAAATACACAAGACGTATCCATGAATGGGTTAGCACTGATATTTTGAGATATATCTGCATTTTTTAAAATCTTAAAATGGTAATTGATAAAATCCGATTTTTTGAAGAAAATGTCTTAAAACATCTGCAATTCTGACACGTGAAAATTTTGTTTAAACTCACGCATACTGTAATTACACCGCACCTTTTCATTAGGAAGTCCCCCAGTGGTGCATTATAAAGTGCCCCAGGGGTGCATTATAAAGTGCCCCAAGGGTGCATTTTAATCTGCATTTGCTGGCACATGTTAATGACAAATGCACAACTTTTGAATTTGCATATAAAATTACAATGTGCATTAAAAAAAACACCTTAAAGTGGAAATGTTTGTGGCAACATATGTGCATGTTTTACAAGGTGACAATTTTCATACTGACACAAGTTTTAGGAACCCCTAGAAAGGGCTCTGAGTTAAACTGTTCATGTGCGCAATGTAAAAAAAAAAGTACAAGACATTTTGCTAACTGCAGTTGGGGCCCATTCAAAAGAGCGCTTGCCACAGCATTCTTACCAGCAGTTCTAACACCTGCATGGGTACAATGCATCAAGTAGCATTATACCCCTGTAGAGATTCAGACATAGTGAGGTTGGCATACTCATACATAGGGGCTGATTTATCAACAAGTTTTATCATATGCAACGAGTTTTAGAATGTAAGCTCTTACGAGCAGGGCCCTCAACCCTCATGTGCTTATCCTTCTCTTACTTAAACCATCCTAGTCGGTACTTATGTCAGTGTTATTTACCCTGTACTTGTCCTATATTGTCTTCAACTGTAAGTCACTATTGTCCTGTTTTGACTTTTCATTTATGTACTGGGTAATTGGAAGCAGCGGATCCCTTGTGGTGCCATATAAATAAAGGATAATCATAATAATAATAATAAAAATAATAATAATAAATCAGCTCACAACTGTCAATTTTCAAACACATGATGGTTAGGAGCCAAGTGGCTGCAGCACCATTTATCATACGCAAGTAGTTTTAAAACAGGGAGGGAGGGTTGGGTACCCCCAGGAAGAGGTTAGGCTGCGGGGTAGAGAGTTAGAGATAGGCACCCCTGGGTAGTGTTAGGGTCAGGCACCCCTGGGGACTAGTTATGGTTAGGCTGCGGGGAGGGGCTTCGGGTTAGGTACACCCAGGAAGAGGTTAGGGTTAGGCTGCGGGGTAGAGGGTTAGAGATAGGCACTACCGGGGAGTGTTAGGGTCAGGCACTCCTGGGGACTAGTTATGGTTAGGCTGCGGGGAGGGGCTCCGGGTTAGGTACCCCCAGGAAGAGGTTAGGGTTAGGCGGCGGGGTAGAGGGTTAGAGTTAGGCACCCCCGGGTAGTGTTAGGGTCAGGCACCCCTGGGGAGTAGTTTTGGTTAGGCTGCGAGGGGCTTAGGGTTAGGCACCCCCGGGGAGTAGTTAGGGACAGGCACCCCTTCGGAGTAGTTATGGTTAGGCTGCGGGGAGGGGCTTAGGGTTAGGCACCCCCAGGAAGAGGTTAGGGTTAGGCGGCGGGGTAGAGGGTTAGAGTTAGGCCCCCCCGGGTAGTGTTAGGGTGAGGCACCCCTGGGGAGTAGTTATGGTTAGGCTGCGGGGAGGGGCTTATGGTTAGGCACCCCCGGGGAGAGGTTAGGGTTAGGCTGCGGGGTAGAGGGTTAGAGTCAGGCACCCCCGGGTAGTGTTACAGTCAGGCACCCCTGGGGAGTAGTTATGGTTAGGCTGCGGGGAGGGGCATAGGGTTAGGCATCCCCAGGGAGAGGTTAGGGTTAGGCTGCGGGGTAGAGGGCTAGAGTTAGGCCCCCCCGGGTAGTGTTAGGGTGAGGCACCCCTTGGGAGTAGTTATGGTTAGGCTGCGGGGAGGGGCTTACGGTTAGGCACCCCTGGGGAGTAGTTAGGGTTAGACTGCGGGGAAGGTAGGGTTAGGCGCCCCCGGGGAGGGTTAGGCTGCAGGGGTGGGAGGGTTCGGTTAAGGCACAACCAGTGAGGGTTAAGCTGCAGGGGAGGGGTGGAAGGTTAGGGTTAGGCTGTGGGAAGGGAGGGTTAGGGGGGTAAAGGAGCAGGGTTAACATACTTACCCGACCCCTGTTAGGAGTCTCTCCTTCGGGGTGCTGGTGTAACTTCAGAGAAAGTCACTGCCTTCTTTTTTTTGTGAATACCAAGAGAACAGCATGAACATACAATAGAATTTGGTCACAGGTGTCTGTTACAATAGCCATAATTTATAACTTCCATGTCAGGAAAGCGAATCCCCCCATGTTTATCAGGGAAAAAGCTTTGCCAAGTGACTGGTTCCATTTATTTATACGGCAATTCTCAGTAATAAAACTGCACGATTGCTCAACAGTCAAGGACAGAGCTTCTCATCATGGAAACGTCAATGTTTCCGGACACGAGACTGTGGGAATTAGGTAATAGGTTCGAAAAAAACTGTCATGATTTCTGCAAATCACAACGGTTCTGTAACCCTCAATTTGTCCATTCCTGGTTTTGAATCAACCAAATGAGCTTAATTCTAGGTGCAATAGAAAGTTATTATAACACCAACAATAAGTTTGTTTATATGATGATGATGATGATAATAATAATAATAATAATAATAATAATAATTATTATTATTATTAGGAAAAAACCAACAACCCCTTGTTTGCAAAATCAGGCTTAACCACTCCACTGTGCCCATTAACACACCTAACAAGTGAAACTGTATATGATATTTATTAAAAGGGATGCAGTCTGGATGCCAGCAAAATCCCGACATGCGGCTAGAATGCCGACGTCAGAATCCCGACATCACTTGGAATGCCGATGTCTGAATCCAGACAGCCGACATCCCTATTACAAGCATGCCGGGGGACTCAGATGGCTGCGGGGGAGTGGTAAGGGTTAGGATGCAGGAAAGGAGGGTACGGGGGGTAGGGCGAGTATACTTAACCGAGCCCTGTCGGGATTCTTAGCATTGAATGCCGGTATCGGTCTTTGGAATCAGCATCCCAAACGCCAGTCACACGTTTGGAATACAAAACTATTAGCACCACACAGAATGTATGCTCTCCATGCAGTTCAGTCATTGGCAGGTTTGCATTAGGTAATTAAGTTACTCCTAATTTGTAAACTAATCTGTATCTGTCTAATGTACTCTTCTTTTTGTTGTATGCTGTCCTCTATGCACTTGTGGTGCAATATAAATATAATAAAGTTGCCAGCTGCTCCTTAGTTTCCAGTGGTAGCCTACTGTACCTTAAGTTCTGAAGATGTGTCTCTGGAAATGGACCTATTTTTACAAATACTGATTAAACAGCTGAGAACAATGTGTATATGTGCAATTGTCACTATTTATCATTGCTCTATGGGACATACAATTCCAGACTCCTGAATGAATAATAATAAAAACAACCTGCTCCCTAATGTCCCTGGGATTTGTTTTTAAATGTTGACTCGTTTTGCATTAAAGTTCCAGTCCCCTACGCCATGGTGTGCGTTCACGGTTCTCTCCACTTTGCCCTCTTCACAAGAAAGAGAAGTGGGATCCTGGAGGGTGGCCTGCTCCCCAGGAGTCTGGAAGGTCTCCCAGAAATTCAGGAGTCTCCTAGACATTCCCGGAAGAGTGGGCATATGTGAAACTAACATTCTGATAGTATCTAGGTAACCACCCATATGTAACATTTTCTTTTAATGTTAGGAAGCCTTCTGTAGCATATGTCAATGGCCCAAATGTATTAAGCGTTAAAGTACCAGCCAATCAGCTCCTAACTGTCATTTTTCAAACACAGCCTGTAACATGGCAGTTAGGAGCTGATTGGCTGGGACTTTATCTCCATCCAAGGCTTAGTACACAGACTCCATATATCTCTTAGTTTCAATCAAATGTGCCCATTATCTGTCAGTGGCTTTAGTATATACATAAAGGGAATAGTAAAGTGCTACAGAATATGTTGGCGCTACATAAATAAATGATCATCAGAAGCAGATCAGCAGCTTTCTACTATGTACAGCAGGGGTGGGGAAGCTTTTTTCTACCAAGGGCCATTTGGATATTTATAAAATCCTCCGGGGGCCATACAAAAATTATAAACTTAAAGTAGTTATGCCCCCAGTCACTTGTTATGCCCCATTAGATATGCCCATTGTCAGTTGTTTTGGCCCACTAGATATGCCCAGGCAGTTGTTATGCCCCATTAAATATGCCCCCTAGTAGCGCCGATTACACACACACACACACACACACACACACACACACACACACACACACACACACATTAAAAGTAAAAAAAAAAAAACCCACAATGCTCACCAGCCCTGCTCCTGCTTCCGGACCGCTCCCCTCCCTCTCCTCTGAACCATGGGAGAGATGTCATGACGTCTCTCCCATAGCGCCGCACAGCCACACATGTACACTGCCTGAGCCAGAAGCTGGAGCTCAGGAGTGAGCTCCTGCGTCCGGCTGCTGCTGAGGAGCCAGGGCGCCCGCTGGTGGTAAAATCTCAGTGGGCGCTCGGCATCTCCTCTCGTTTAGGTGAGCCTGGACGGGCCGGATCAAGTGGCTTTGAGGGCCTTATACGGCCTTCGGGCCTGAGGTTCCCCACCCCTGATGTAAAGTAAAAAACATTCATTACAATAGCTGCTCCCTATTTCTAATAAAGTCATCTAGACAGATAATTATGTGAAATATTTTCAGTGAATTCTGCAGCCGTAAGTTATTCAGGTTGGATTGCAAAATTTGAGAATCGCAATCCGGCCGATCAAATGCCTGCGCATGCAGAGCATCCGCCTTGCACACGCACGAGGGGAAATAGCGACAAAAAATGCGTACATATAGTAATCGCAATGCAGCCGTTGTTTGACTGACAGGAAGCCGGCATTTCTGGGTGGAAACCTGTTGTTTTCTGGGTGTGTCTGAAAAAACGCAGGCGGGTCCAGGCGTTTTTAAAGCGGGCCTCTGACATCAGCGATGACCACTTCCAGCCTCTTGCTTTGCTAAAATTGTGGACGACCTTGCCTGGCACAGATGGGAAAAAATCTTCGATGTTCCGGGAATTGCGTATAGTTTTGCGATCAGAACACACATTGCGATGCATTCGCAGTTTTGGCATTAGGAGTTTTTCCTTTATTTCTGGGCGGCAACTATTTGATCGCAGCAACTACTATTTAGCAGAAACTGCAATCGTTGCTGAATGAGGTCCTAAGTCCACTTTAGGGCTTTCTAATAGGTATTGCACAAACATTTGGAATTCACATCCAGACCACAGTGTGTAAATGACACAAGAGAAGCTGAAACAGACTCCAATATCATATTTGTTTATACACACATCCGATCGGTCCACTAGACACACCCTAGGGAAATTAGCACTCAGGGGAGGTAGAGTTTAGCTAAAATCATTCCCTGGAGACACATTATTATCACCAAACACATTTGTACTTCACAGCGCTGCTCCGTGTGTTTGCACAGATGTGAGCCGGTTCCTAAACGCCGTCTTCCTGCTCAATGCTCATAAACTTAATCTCATCGCCCAGGCCCCCTCTACTGATAGACCCCTACAGGGGAACTCTGACTGCAGTTCCAAAAGTTACTTACGAAATGCTAGTCAAAAAATCCTAATTTTACTTATTAAAAGCATTTACTCTTAAAAAAAAACACACCAATAATTTAACATAAAAACCCAATAGTATGCCAGTTATAACCTGTGAATTCTGAACGGTCGTCATGGCGACATCAAAAAGCCGTTCAGAATATTAATCATATGTAGGTAATAAACACATTGGGGGTCATTCCGAGTTGATCGCTCGTAATCAACTTTTGCAGCGCTGCGATCAGATAGTCGCCGCCTATGGGGGAGTGTATTTTCGTTTTGCAAGTGTGCAAACGCTTTTGTAGCCGAGCGGTACAAAAATAGTTTGTGCAGTTTCTGAGTAGGTCTGAACTTACTCAGCTGCTGCGATCACTTCAGCCTGTCCGGTCCCGGAATTGACGTCAGATACCCGCCCTGCAAACGGTTGGACACGCCTGCGTTTTTCCAAACACTCCCAGAAAACGGTCAGTTGACACCCACAAACGCCCTCTTCCTGTCAATCTACTTGCGTTCGGCTGTGCGAATGGATTCTTCGTTAAATCCATCGTCTAGCACCGATCCTCTATGTACCCGTACAACGCTACTGCGCATTGCGGCGCATACGCATGCACAGTTTTGCAGAGTTTTAACCTGATCGCAGCACTGCAAAAAGTTGCTAGCGAGCGATCAACTCGGAATGACCCCATTTATCAGCAGCATTTCTAAAATCTGGTGCACATGAAAAAAGGTTCTATAACATATAGTACCAGTTTCTAACTTGTATTTTCTATTTTAGTTTAGAAACAGACATCAATCATCATATTGGTTTACCCCACTTTTGTCTTGCTCATAGAATACGCCCCACTCCCCCATAACACACCCGTATCTTATTCTAGGATAAACCTCACAAACATTTGTACTCAGACACTTCATTAGGATGTACAGATATTTCCAATAAAATCATTATCATTATTTTATTTTATTTTTTAAATCCTCAGCCAGGTTGCCGGTGAGCTGCATCACTCAGTGCGTTCTCTGTGACATGAGCCAGTGGGATGTATTCAGCTCATCAACAATCGTAATGCCAACAACCAGGAGGAGAATGTCGACGGCACTATGCAAACAAAGCTAAAATTCTGCTTTTAATAATGTCGGTTGCGTAATGTCCCACCCATGTCGTAGAGTCTCAGGAGGTACCGGGTAGGTGGAGAATGCTGAAATGTGAATGATTGCGCAGAAACCCCCAGGGGGCAGGTGTTCTGCATATACTGTAGGTAAGAGTTGGAAGATGGCAGCTGCTGCGTCACCCTGTGAGGTCATCTTACAAATGCAAGTTAAATATGCGAGTGGTTCCCAAACTTTCATGAATCATGGCACCCTAGAGTATCAGCATTTTTCCATGGCACCAATAGAACTGTAAAAGCAACACCATTGTGCCCGGTGCTGAAAAGGGTGGGTACTACTCCGCCCGAGAGCAGCGTCAAAAGTAATACTGCAGAATCCTTATGGCGAGCACCCGACAAACTGTGTGCTGCCTGCTGCTCCGTACTTTAACCCCTTATCAGCTGTGATCAACAACTGATTCACTTCAAAGCAAAACTTTTTAATCTATAATGTTACCATAGTAAAACAGACTGCTGACTTTCATCCTGCCAGAGCGCATTGTTCATGTGTTTCAAAGTGGGTAGCGTCTAGTTTACCTTCGTGGAGAGGACCTTTCCCATAACCCTCTGGGTCCATGTCACAATCTATTTGGAATAGTAAAGTGTGGCGAACGAAGCGGAGCGGAGCTAGACACAGAGCATGAAGCATGGCGAGGGTCCAATGTTGCATCAAAAATGTTTTTTACCCCAAACGAAAGGAGAACGAAGAAAACATTTAGGTGATGTAAGGGCAGAAGTTCTCTCCTGCCCTCTCGTTTTGTCACTTCCAGGTCCTGAGCACGAAGGTAACATAGACACAACCATTCAAAGTGAGCCCGCATGCAGGCCAATCTAGCACCAGCGATAGCCGCGCATCCCTACCGCTGGGGGGCATACACACTACAGATCCATGCTTAAAATCGAAGCAATCTACTCAGATTGCCTCGATTTTAAACACGGATCTCTCCGTGTGGTCCCCCCTGTAGCTTCTCCTCCTTCTGAACCTTCATTACATATACGTCATTATCTTCCTGATTCCTTTATTTTATTTTGTTATCCATGTACTGTACCTGTATACTTAGAGACGGTGTATTTGTTTTGCCACTGGTAAGACACAAAGATACAGTATCCAGAGGATCACACATGAGAAACCCCTCCCATTAAATGAAACATACATAGGGAAGCAAGGTAGACAAAAACAATGTATTTAAAAGAGAAACCTACGTATAGGGTAAAAAAATTGGCAGAGCAGGGGCAACGCAATAAAATAAAGGGGCAGACTGCACTAGCGGCAGGACGTACAGCGCAGCTGCAGCTTCCAGGTTTAGTGTCCCGAGCTATTCAATTACTTGCCAATTTGCAGACGTGATACGCCTACGGCTAACGCATATTAACCCATAGCTCCCGGGTTAAGTGCCCAGACCTATGGAATTACCCTGTGCAGTAAGCCCCAGCAGGTGCGATGAAAAATCTGCATTAAGTGCATCCTCTGAGGCTTACTGTGAGCAGGGCAGTAATTGAATAGCTCAAGGAAGAGATGCAGCCACGCAGTAAGCCCGCCTTATTGAATCTCCCCCACAGTAGTGGCCCAGACTGCATTACCGGCAAACAATCCAAAACCTTGGATAACTATATAGCTTAAATCAGATCAAACTATGGAGGCACAGGATACATATGAGCATGTAAACGATGCTGAACGCTCAGAAACCTAGCTCTGTAAAAACACTATTATACACATGATATAATCTCTTCCTGCCACACTGTGGGTGAAGCCGCACAACGTTCATACTGTATCTGAAATGCTGCTTTCGGACACCCAGGAGCGGCTAGTTTTCCTTTTGTACATTATAATCAGGCTGATCTTTTAACATTAATACAAGCAGACAGAGTTTACAAGACAAAAATAGCTGGTATAAACACACTGGATTTAGCAAGAGCCTGCACAAAAGAAGATCCATTATTCACACATTTTAGTGTCAGCTCTGTGTATGTAACAACTGGAGAGTTCAGCCAGTAGGGGCAACTGGGAGGCTCTGAAGTCTAATTTGTCCTGCTGCCATGTGTTGCTGGCACACAGTGAGGCCAGAGGCTGGCAGGCAGAGGCACCAATGCACGGGTGGGACACAGGAAAATCACTGTGTCCATCAGATAAGAAATAGCATGTATCTAAAGGTAAATACAATTATAATGCACAAGTTACGTTAATAATATATCCACGAATGTCTGTTAATATTTGCATCAGTGTGTTTTCATGTCATTGTTTCTAGGAAAACTTGTGTTATTATACTGAACTCCATAACGTATGTGGCTGGTTCAGATGCGGACACGCCTGCTGCTCAGTTAGGAATCACTTGGGACATTATTTGACAGGAAGAGCCCTTCTGAGGAGGTAAAGGGAAGTGTCTGCAAACATGCAGGCGTGTCAGGACCGTTATTAGAGCGCGTCTCGGCGTGCGGCTGCGATCTTGTACACACAACACTAGTGTCGCAGCTAGTGCGCCCATTCTGCATACCCATGGAGGCACTCAGGAAGTCGATGTTCCTCGCATCTGTGACGGAGAACGCAGTTGCTGAGAATGTTGCGACGGCTTTGGTGGGTGCCTCTGTTCGCTTCTGTACACTTGCAATGCCTCGGAGTTCCATCACTGAAAAGGATCGCCGCTGCGTCGGCATTGCGACCACATCTGAATCAGGCTCAATACGCTGCTAAGTCAGCTGTAAATGTCTATCCGGATAGTGGACCCTCTACACAGCACCCACCCTAGGAGCTTACTGCAAGACGCTGCAATTCGGCTTCTCAACATCTACTGATGAGCTGGGCTAAATCGGGACTGCACCTGGCTTTACTCCCTCATACAGTGCTCTAGTCAAGTTGGTACAACTGCACAATTTGGAACTGCGCCGTATATTGAAGGTCATTCTGACCCGATCGCACGCTGCAGTTTTTCGCAGTGTAGCGATCGGGTCAGAACTGCACATGCGCCGGCGCATGGCCGCCCGTCGCTGCGCTACGATCGCCTCTGCCTGGGCTAATGCAGGCGTGGCCGGACCGTGCGGAGAGTGGCGGGAGGAGGCTGGACGGCGGCGTTAAGCGGCCGTTTAGCAGGCGCGGTCCGGCCAACGCAGGCGTGGCCAGACCATTGGGGGGGCGTGGCGCGGCGGCTGCATGACGTCTAACACAGCCGCTGCAGCCAGCGGCAGCGACACACAACTCCCGGCCAACCGCGGGAGCTGCGCTGGGTGGGAGTTACTCCACAGATACAAAGGCATCGCCTCTGTGCGATGCTTTTGTATTTGTGCGGGGGGGGGGGGGGGGGCGGCGGCACTGACATGCAGGGCGGGTCAGCCCTTTGCTTGGAGCCCCCCCCCCCCCCGCATGTCTGAGTTCATGATCGTAGCTGTGCTAAATTTAGCATAGCTACGATCAACTCGGAATGACCCCCATTACATACTCCATGACCTTGCGCTGATTACTTAAAACACTGGACGTTTACCCATAATGAAAACACCATTTAAGTGTCCACACAGCAGTGATTATACATGCATTTTGAGCCTGCACTTTATTTGTAAGTGTTCCTATGTTTCTTACTATGAAACCAATATTATCCTTTATTTATATAGCGCCACAAGGGGTCTGCAGCGCCATACAAAGGAGATCCAGACCCTCAGGAAACAGTGGCTGCATCGACATTCATAATGTTGATACCACAATGTCAACACTAGAATGTCGGCAATGGGCAACATGTCGACAGGCACTACACCAGCATGCTCAGAATGTCGACATATTAAAATAAGAATTTACTCACCGGTAATTCTATTTCTCGTAGTACGTAGTGGATGCTGGGAACTCCGTGAGGACCATGGGGAATAGCGGGCTCCGAAGGAGGCTGGGCACTCTAGAAAGATTTATGACTACCTGGTGTGCACTGGCTCCTCCCACTATGACCCTCCTCCAAGCCTCAGTTAGGACACTGTGCCCGGACGAGCAGACATAATAAGGAAGGATTTAGAATCCCGGGTAAGACTCCTACCAGCCACACCAATCACACCGTACAACTCGTGATACTATATCCAGTTTGACAGTATGAAAACAACTGAGCCTCTCAACAGATGGCTCAACAATAACCCTTTAGTTAACAATAACTATTTACAAGTATTGCAGACAATCCGCACTTGGGATGGGCGCCCAGCATCCACTACGGACTACGAGAAATAGAATTACCGGTGAGTAAATTCTTATTTTCTCTAACGTCCTAGTGGATGCTGGGAACTCCGTAAGGACCATGGGGATTATACCAAAGCTCCCAAACGGGCGGGAGAGTGCGGATGACTCTGTAGCACCGAATGAGAGAACTCCAGGTCCTCCTCAGCCAGGGCCCCTGCTGAAGCAGGTCCTGTCTGAGCGGCAGAGGCAATGGGTCCTCTGATATCATTTCCTGAAGTTCCGGGTACCAAGCCCTTCTTGGCCAATCCGGAACCACGAGTATCGTTCTTACTCCTCGCCATCTTATTATTCTCAGTACCTTTGGTATGAGAGGCAGAGTAGGGAACACATAAACCGACTGGTACACCCACGGTGTCACTAGAGCGTCCACAGCTATCGCCTGAGGGTCCCTTGACCTGGCGCAATATCTCTTTAGCTTTTTGTTGAGGCGGGACGCCATCATGTCCACCTGTGGCCTTTCCCAACGGTTTACCAACAGCAGGAAGACTTCTGGATGAAGTCCCCACTCTCCCGGGTGTAGGTCGTGTCTGCTGAGGAAGTCTGCTTCCCAGTTGTCCACTCCCGGAATGAACACTGCTGACAGTGCTAGTATGTGATTTTCCGCCCATCGGAGAATCCTTGTGGCTTCTGCCATTGCCATCCTGCTTCTTGTGCCGCCCTGTCGGGTCACATGGGCGACTGCCGTGATGTTGTCTGACTGTATCAGTACCGGCTGGTTTTGAAGCAGGGGTCTTGCCTGACTTAGGGCATTGTAAATGGCCCTCAGTTCCAGAATTTATATGTAGGGAAGTCTCCTGACTTGACCATAGGTCCTGGAAGTTTCTTCCCTGTGTGACTGCTCCCCAGCCCTGAAGGCTGGCATCCGTGGTCACCAGAACCCAGTCCTGTATGCCGAAACTGCGGCCCTCTAGAAGATGAGCACCCTGCATCCACCACAGTAGAGACACCCTGGTCCTTGGAGACAGGATTATCATTTGATGCATTTGAAGATGCGATCCCGACCACTTATCTAAGAGGTCTCACGGGAAGGTCCTCGCATGGAACCTGCCGAATGGAATTGCTTCGTATGAAGCCACCATTTTTCCCAGGACTCGTGTGCAACGATGCACCGATACCCTTTTTGGTTTTAGGAGGTCTCTGACTAGAGATGACAGCTCCTTGGCTTTCTCCTGCGGGAGAAACACTTTTTTCTGTTCTGTGTCCAAAATCATCCCCAGGAACAGTAAGCGAGTGGAAGGAACCAGCTGTGACTTTGGAATGTTCAGAATCCAGCCATGCTGTTGTAACACCTCCTGAGATAGTGCTACTCCGACCAGTAACTGCTCCCTGGACCTTGCCTTTATAAGGAGATCATCCAAGTATGGGATAAATAAAAACTCCCTTTTTTTTTGAAGGAGTATCATCATTTCTGCCATTACCTTGGTAAACACCCTCGGTGCCGTGGACAGTCCAAACGGTAGTGTCTGGAATTGGTAATGGCAATCCTGTACCACAATCTGAGGTACTCCTGGTGAGGAAGGTAAATAGGGACATGCAGGTAAGCATCCTTGATGTCCAGGGATACCATGTAATCCCCCTCGTCCAGGCTTGCAATAACCGCCCTGAGCGATTCCATCTTGAACTTTGTTATGTAAATGTTCAAGGATTTCCATTTTAAAATGGGTCTCACCGAACCGGCTGGTTTCGGTACCACAAACAGTGTGGAATAGTAACCCCGTCCTTGTTGAAGTAGGGGCACCTTGACTGTCACCTGCTGGGAATACAGCTTGTGAATTGCCTCTAGCACAGCCTCCCTGCCTGAGGGAGTTGTCGGCAAGGCAGATTTGAGTAAACGGCGGGGGGGAGACGCCTCGACTTCCAGCTTGCACCCCTGAGATACTACTTGAAGGATCCAGGGATCCACCTGTGAGCGAGCCCACTGATCGCTGAAATTTTTGAGGCGGCCCCCCACCGTACCTGGCTACGCCTGTGGAGCCCCCGCGTCATGCGGTGGACTCAGAGGAAGCAGGGGAATAATTTTGATTCTGGGGACTGGCTGCCGGTGCAGCTTTTTCCCTCTTCCCTCGTTTGACCCGCCTGCTTTTTTGAAGCCGAAAGGACTGTACCTGATAATACAGTGCGTTTCTTAGGCTGTGAGGAAACCTGAGGTAAAATATTTTCATCCCAGCTGTTGCTGTGGATACGAGGTCCCAGAGACCATCCCCAACCAATTCCTCACCCTTATAAGGCTCTATGTGCCTTTTAAAGTCAGCATCACCTGTACAGTGTCGGGTCTCCAATACCCTCCTGACAGAATGGACATTGCAATAATTCAGAATGCCAGCTGGCAAAATATTCCTCTGTGCATCCCTCATATATAAGACGACGTCTTATGTTCGCAAAATAGTATCCCTGTTTGAAAGGGGTACAGACCACGCTGCAGCAGTCTGCAGGTCTCAGTCTAGTACCTGAGTGTGTAATTACAGACTTCAGGATAGCCTCCTGCTATTTATCAGCAGGTACCTTCAAAGTGGCCGTATCCTAAGACGGCAGTGCCACCTTGACAAACGTGTGAGCGCCTTATCCACCCTAGGGGATATCTCCCAGCGTAACTTATCCTCTGGCGGGAAAGGGTACGCCATCAGTAACTTGTTAGAAATTACCAGTTTCTTATCGGGGAAACCCACGCTTTTTCACACTTCATTCACTCATTTGATGGGGGAACAAAACACTGCCTGCTTTTTCTCCCCACACATAAAACCCTTTGTTTTTAGTGGTACTTGGGTTAATGTCAGAAATGTGTAACACATTTTATATTGCCGGGATCATGTAACGGATGTTCCTAGTGGATTGTGTATATGTCTCAACCTCGTCGACACTGGAGTCAGACTCCGTGTCGACATCTGTGTCTGCCATCTGAGGGAGCGTTGATGGCCTTTGAGACGTCTGGGCAGGCGCGGGCTGAGAAGCCGGCTGTCCCATAGCCGTTACGTCATCCAGCCTTTTATGTAAGGAGTTGACACTGTCGGTTAATACCTTCCACCTATCCATCCACTCTGGTGTCGGCCCACAGGGGCGACATCTCATTTATCGGCATCTGCTCCGCCTCCACATAAGTCTCCTCATCAAACATGTCGACACAGCCGTACCGACACACCGCACACACACAAGGAATGCTCCAATGAGGACAGGATCCACAAAAGCCCTTTGGGGGGACAGAGTGAGAGTATGCCAGCACACACCAGAGCGCTATATAATGCAGGGACTAACTGAGTTATGTCCCCTATAGCTGCTTTTATATAATTTATACTGCGCCTAAATTTATATAATTTATACTGCCCCTCTCTGTTTTAACCCTGTTCTGTAGTGTAGACTGCAGGGGAGAGCCAGGGAGCTTCCCTCCAACGGAGCTGTGAGGGAAAAATGGCGCCAGTGTGCTGAGGAGATAGGCTCCGCCCCTTTTTCGCGGACTTTTCTCCCGCATTTTTATGGAATCTGGCAGGGGTTAATATACATCCATATAGCCCTGGGGGTTATATGTGATGTATTTTTGCCAGCCAAGGTGTTTATATTGCTGCTCAGGGCGCCCCCCCCCCAGCACCCTGCACCCATCAGTGACCGGAGTGTGTGGTGTGCATGAGGAGCAATGGCGCACAGCTGCAGTGCTGTGCGCTACCTTGGTGAAGACTGATGTCTTCTGCCGCCGTTTTTCCGGACCTCTTCTTGCTTCTGGCTCTGTAAGGGGGACGGCGGCGCGGCTCCGGGACCGAACACCAAGGACTGGGCCTGCGGTCGATCCCTCTGGAGCTAATGGTGTCCAGTAGCCTAAGAAGCCCAATCCGGCTGCAAGCAGGCGAGTTCGCTTCTTCTCCCCTTAGTCCCTCGCTGCAGTGAGCCTGTTGCCAGCAGGTCTCACTGAAAATAAAAAACCTAAAACTATACTTTCTTTCTAAGGGCTCAGGAGAGCCCCTAGTGTGCATCCAACCTCGGCCAGGCACAAGATCTAACTGAGGCTTGGAGGAGGGTCATAGTGGGAGGAGCCAGTGCACACCAGGTAGTCATAAATCTTTCTAGAGTGCCCAGCCTCCTTCGGAGCCCGCTATTCCCCATGGTCCTTACGGAGTTCCCAGCATCCACTAGGACGTTAGAGAAAAAATGTTTCCGTATGAAATGTCGCCATTCTCAGAATGCCGCCGGTTATGAAGAGGCGTTGCTGGGAGGGTTAGGCTGTGGGGGGAGGATAAGGTTATGGATTAGGGGGAAGGTTAGGAATTGGGGAGATGGTTAGGGGTAGGTGAGAGAAAACTTACCTGAACTGCTGCTTGGCACAGGTCATTGGTGGAAGTGCTGGTCACACGGCCGCTGCAGACCTGGAAGAGGACTCTGGAGCCGCTGCTGACCAGGTAAGTAAACGATGGGCCACAAGGCATGTTAGACATGATGAATGCAGAACATAAATGAAAAGGTTTATAAACCGTTATGCAGCAGCAGTCATAATACCCAAATACGCAGCAGTGGCTGAACCCAAAAGGTTAGGTGCCACTGTTGGCAGTGGGGAAACAATGGAAAAAATGAGGGAAGGAAAAGAACATAAGGAAAGAGGGCCTGCTAACGAGAGCTTACAATCTAAATGATGTATTAAATTTACTGCCTTAAATCCCAGACTCAAGCAATTGACCTACACATGTGTTTTTTTCTGAGCACTGCTACACACAATTTATATATTCAGAGTTAAATGTATGCCTGTTTGCACAGCCTATACTGCGCAACGCGGAAACGTGCAATTACGTTGCAAAATTTGCTTACATTTTCTCAGCATAGTTTGCAAAATAAAAACAAATTTGTGATTGGATGGTATGAGTTATAGCAAACGTGTGCACCGTTACAAATAGGGTGGCCAATCCCGGGCCATTTTTTCAATCCCGGGTATCGGGATTGAAAAATGGTCAATCCTGGGATTCCCGTGAATTGGCTTTTTTCTATGTGTCCGCCCCTCTCACCCCGCCCCGCCCCCATAATTTACCATACAATGGGGGCGGGAGGGTGGAAGACATCCTTCAGTCTCTGCAGCGGTCAGCGGCGGGTGACTGCGCAGCGTGACCTGTCACTGCACGTCATGCTGCGCAGAAAGAGCCTCGCAGCGTCTGAGCGTCCGGCTTTAAAAAAAAAAGTGCCTGCATGATCCCTCAATTCCCGGGATTGAATCCCGGACGTTTTTTGGCCTAAATCCGGGGATCCCGCCAATCCCGATCCCAGGATTGGCCACCCTAGTGACAACAGTTTATAAATAAGCCCTATTTTCCCTGCAAATAATTTTTTTTATAAATATTTACAGTACATTGTTACGTTACACCGGTCGCCTCCACTCAGGGTGACCATCTATAGGTTCAACCACTATTGCTTGGGGTGCATATGATAAATTAGGACCAATATTGCACTTACAGAATGAACCAATGAATACATTAGGAGCAACATCTTTATCATTGCGTGAACCACATGGAGCCCCCACTGTGGACAGGTGGAGTCTTTGTATCTGGACAAGTTTCTTTAAACGTGACAAATTATTTTACACAGCTCATTCTTACATTTTAAAAAGAACAAAATCAATATTTCGAGTCTGGATTTCATGGCGTAGTTTATTATTATGGGTCCTTTTCACATCACTGGGGCTCACCCAGGACACAAAGAAACTGGGGCTTGGCGTCCAATTGTGCGAGGAAAATGACGCTACCACTGGAGTCGCTTATACCCATCAAGCTGCAGTTCCCATGGAAGACAGTTTCGACAGAAAAAGAAGATCCAATAGACAGAGTAGTCAAATTAATTTATTACCAATTATTTATATAGCGCACACATATTCCGCAGCGCTTTACAGAGAATACTTGGCCATTCACATCAATCCCTGCCCCAGTGGAGATTACAATCTATATTCCCTACCACATGTACACGCACACACATTCACGCTAGGGTTCATTTTTGTTGGGCTCCAATTAACCTACCAGTATATTTTTGGCTTGTGGGAGGAAACCGGAGTACCCGGAGGAAACCCAAGCAAGTACGGGGAGAATATACAAACTCCACACAGTTAGAGCCATGGTGGGAATTGAACCCGTGACCTCAGTGCTGTGAGGCAGTAATGCTAACCATTACACCGTCCGTACCGCCCTTTACTGCTGTAAATTAATGATAAGTAACAAGTAAAGTAAATGAATGGTTGACCAGGGTCTTAGACTTCCTTTAGAATCATTGCATCTGCTTCATGTATGTTCCGCTATGGCCCAAGTGGAGAATTCTTAATTCCACTAGTGGAACCCATCACACAGATTGGGAACCACTGGTCTAGGTTGCATTGTCGAAAACTGAAAGGACCATCTATAAATAATAATTTCTATTGTTCTCCAGAGGAATCTTGGCAGAAGCCATTTTTTTTCTTACAATCTAACAGAATGCCTTCTGAATCTGCCTCCACTCTCTCCTTTATATAGAATCAAATTGGTATCAGAAGGACATCTACTTATAAATGGGGAAACGGCAAAAAGTTTGTGAGTAAATTACTTTGTAATGGGGGGTCCTATGTACAAAAAATGAAAATAAAATAAATTGTATCAAAAAACTCACAAAAACATGTTGTTAAAACAAAACTATATAAAAAGCTCCACCAAACCCCCCCCCCTCCCCCCAAAGTATCAGATATTGTTATATTTTACTGTATTTCTTATACATGTGGATTTGTACTGCCCTGCATACTGTACGGGCTGTAAATAGTTTTTCTCATTGCCTCCTGGTATTATAGACCAGTAAAAGTCAGAAGACGTAAAAATAAAATAATATTACAAGATCGGTATCCGTTCAGATGGTCGACCATGTTAAGGTCGACAGTCCCTAGGTCGACCACTATTGGTTGACATTGACATGGTCGACATGAACAAATGGTCGACACGTGAAAATGGTCAACACCGGACTGGTCGACACATGAAAAGGTCACCTGGCTTTTTTTTTTTATCAATCGATTTTTTACTTTTTCATACTTCACCATCCACGTGGACTACGATTGGGAAAATGACACCAACAACGGTTCAAAAATCCAAGTTGACCATTTTCATATGTTGACCAATAGTGTCTAGTGACTGTCGACAATTCATACCGGAACCTATAAGATCACCCAGTCTCTCATTCTAAATGATGAATCCAATCTCAGGACCACACAACTGTGCACAGAAAGTGAAGCACTGAGTAAGCTAAGAATCCCCGCATGCTATAAATCAGACTTGCATTAGCGGGTTGGGGGAGCACTTAAGCGATAGCTATGAAGTAAGTCAGGAAGTTTCTCAAACTGTGGAATAATAAATCCGATCACAGGTAAAAGGAGATTTTCTAATTTAAAAAAAAAAAAGTCATGGTGAAGTTTAGCCGAGAACTTGTTTACTCAACCTGAAGCAGTTAAGACGTGACCCCACATATGGTCGTCTCCAAAGCCTAATCCAAGAACAAGTATCAGTGTCAGATAAAGCAAGTGTCTGCTTTGTATTCATTATAAGGTCAGCAAAGCCCTAATCAGCCATAAGGGAAATCAAGGCTTCAACGAAGAGGCTACACCCGTCCCGCAGGCAACATGGTGACATTGCCGTCTGCAGTGCAATACCCCAACGCAAACTCTGGAAAGATAATGGCGGATTAGCTACTAGGAAGTGGAACACAAATGTTTTTAAATCTTCTCCGTGAGATTGCATTTTTTAAATTTATTTTTTTGTTCTTATGTTTTTTTCAATTCGATGAAAAATAGTATTAAACATTTGTTGGAAAATATGTAAATTGTACAATAAAGTTAAAACAGGAAAGTAAACTCAATAAAGAAAATGTATCAAATTTGAGTTGGTTTGTTTTTTTAAATGTACTTTCATTGAACTGTAAACAAATTAATTCTCACGTACAGTATCTGCAAACTGTGTATTCCACAGAGCTGCAGCGGTGACCAACTGGAGGCAAGGGTATAATATGGCAGTACTTCCAGTCTGGGGGCTAGTGTGGGATATGGCAATACTTCCAGTCTGGTGGCTAGTGTATAATATGGCAGTACCTCCAGTCTGGTGGCTAGTGTAGGATATGACAGTACCTCCAGTCTGGTGGCTAGTGTAGGACATGGCAGTACTTCCAGTCAGGGGGCTAGTGTATGATATGGCAGTACCTCCAGTCTGGTGGCTAGTGTACGATATGGCAGTACTTCCAGTCTGGTGGCTAGTGTACGATATGGCAATACTTCCAGTCTGGAGGCTAGTGTATAATATGGCAGTACCTCCAGTCTGGTGGCTAGTGTAGGATATGGCAGTACTTCCAGTCTGGTGGCTGGTGTAGGACATGGCAGTACTTCCAGTCAGGGGGCTAGTGTATGATATGACAGTACCTCCAGTCTGGTGGCTAGTGTACGATATGGCAGTACTTCCAGTCTAGTGGCTAGTGTACGATATGGCAGTACTTCCAGTCTGGTGGCTAGTGTAAGATATGGCAGTACTTCCAGTCTGGTGGCTAGTGTACGATATGGCAGTACTTCCAGTCTGGTGGCTAGTGTACGATATGGCAGTACTTCCAGTCTGGTGGCTAGTGTAAGATATGACAGTACCTCCAGTCTGGTGGCTAGTGTAAGATATGGCAGTACTTCCAGTCTGGTGGCTAGTGTATGATATGGCAGTACCTCCAGTATGGGAGCTAGGATATGGCAGTACTTCCAGTCTGGTGTTTAGTGTAAGATATGGCAGAACTTCCAGTCTAGTGGCTAGTGTATGATATGGCAGA
This sequence comes from Pseudophryne corroboree, assembly GCF_028390025.1. Lineage (NCBI taxonomy): Eukaryota > Metazoa > Chordata > Amphibia > Anura > Myobatrachidae > Pseudophryne > Pseudophryne corroboree. Next base: position 83,806,414 of record NC_086444.1, on the reverse strand, counting down.
ACTTCCAGTCTGGTGGCTAGTGTATGATATGGCAGTACTTCCAGTCTAGCGGCTAGTGTATGATATGGCAGTACTTCCAGTCTGGTGGCTAGTGTATGATATGGCAGTATTTCTGGAGGAAAGTGTATGATATGGCAGTACTTATGGAGGACAGTGTATGATACAGCAGTGCTTCTGGAGGCTAGTGTGTGATACGGCAGTACTTCTGGAGGCTAGTGTGTGATATTGCAGTACTTTCAGTCTGTGGGTTAGTGTATGACATGACAGTACTTCTGGTGGCTATTTTAAGATATGGCAGTACTTCCAGTCTGTGGGTTAGTGTATGATATGGCAGTACTTCTGGAGGCTAGTGTGTGATATTGCAGTACTTCCAGTCTGTGGGTTAGTGTATGATATGACAGTACTTCTGGTAGCTAGTTTAAGATATGGCAGTACTTCCAGTCTGGTGGCTAGTGTTTTATATGGCAGAACTTCCAGTCTGGTGGCTAGTGTATGATATGGCAGAACTTCCAGTCTGGTGGCTAGTGTATGATATGGCAGAACTTCCAGTCTGGTGGCTAGTGTATGATATGGCATAACTTCCAGTCTGGTGGCTAGTGTATGATATGGCAGTACTTCCAGTCTAGCGGCTAGTGTATGATATGGCAGTACTTCCAGTCTGGTGGCTAGTGTATGATATGGCAGTACTTCCAGTCTAGCGGCTAGTGTAGGATATGGCAGTACTTCCAGTCTGGTGGCTAGTGTATGATATGGCAGTACTTCCAGTCTAGCGGCTAGTGTATGATATGGCAGTACTTCCAGTCTGGTGGCTAGTGTGTGATACGGCAGTACTTCTGGAGGAAAGTGTATGATATGGCAGTACTTATGGAGGACAGTGTATGATACGGCAGTACTTCTGGAGGCTAGTGTGTGATATGGCAGTACTTTCAGTCTGTGGGTTAGTGTATGATATGACAGTACTTCTGGTGGCTAGTTTAAGATATGGCAGTACTTCCAGTCTGTGGGTTAGTGTATGATATGGCAGTACTTCTGGAGGCTAGTGTGTGATATTGCAGTACTTCCAGTCTGTGGGTTAGTGTATGATATGACAGTACTTCTGGTGGCTAGTGTATGATATGGCAGTACTTCCAGTCTGGTGGCTAGTGTATGATATGGCAGAACTTCCAGTCTGGTGGCTAGTGTATGATATGGCAGAACTTCCAGTCTGGTGGCTAGTGTATGATATGGCATAACTTCCAGTCTGGTGGCTAGTGTATGATATGGCAGTACTTCCAGTCTAGCGGCTAGTGTATGATATGGCAGTACTTCCAGTCTAGCGGCTAGTGTATGATATGGCAGTACTTCCAGTCTGGTGGCTAGTGTATGATATGGTAGTACTTCCAGTCTAGCGGCTAGTGTGTGATATGGCAGTACTTCTGGAGGCTAGTGTGTGATATTGCAGTACTTTCAGTCTGTGGGTTAGTGTATGATATGACAGTACTTCTGGTGGCTAGTTTAAGATATGGCAGTACTTCCAGTCTGTGGGTTAGTGTATGATATTACAGTACTTCTGGTGGCTAGTTTAAGATATGGCAGTACTTCCAGTCTGTGGGTTAGTGTATGATATGGCAGTACTTCTGGAGGCTAGTGTGTGATATTGCAGTACTTCCAGTCTGTGGGTTAGTGTATGATATGACAGTACTTCTGGTGGCTAGTGTATGATATGGCAGTACTTCCAGTCTGGTGGCTAGTGTATGATATGGCAGAACTTCCAGTCTGGTGGCTAGTGTATGATATGGCAGAACTTCCAGTCTGGTGGCTAGTGTATGATATGGCATAACTTCCAGTCTGGTGGCTAGTGTATGATATGGCAGTACTTCCAGTCTAGCGGCTAGTATATGATATGGCAGTACTTCCAGTCTAGCGGCTAGTGTATGATATGGCAGTACTTCCAGTCTGGTGGCTAGTGTATGATATGGCAGTACTTCCAGTCTGTGGGTTAGTGTATGATATGGCAGTACTTCTGGAAGCTAGTGTGTGATATTGCAGTACTTCCAGTCTGTGGGTTAGTGTATGATATGACAGTACTTCTGGTGGCTAGTGTATGATATGGCAGTACTTCCAGTCTGGTGGCTAGTGTATGATATGGCAGAACTTCCAGTCTGGTGGCTAGTGTATGATATGGCAGAACTTCCAGTCTGGTGGCTAGTGTATGATATGGCAGTACTTCCATTCTAGCGGCTAGTGTATGATATGGCAGTACTTCCAGTCTAGCGGCTAGTGTATGATATGGCAGTACTTCCAGTCTGGTGGCTAGTGTATGATATGGCAGTACTTCCAGTCTGTGGGTTAGTGTATGATATGGCAGTACTTCTGGAAGCTAGTGTGTGATATTGCAGTACTTCCAGTCTGTGGGTTAGTGTATGATATGACAGTACTTCTGGTGGCTAGTGTATGATATGGCAGTACTTCCAGTCTGGTGGCTAGTGTATGATATGGCAGAACTTCCAGTCTGGTGGCTAGTGTATGATATGGCAGAACTTCCAGTCTGGTGGCTAGTGTATGATATGGCATAACTTCCAGTCTGGTGGCTAGTGTATGATATGGCAGTACTTCCAGTCTAGCGGCTAGTGTATGATATGGTAGTTCCTCCAATCTGGAGGCTAGTGTATATAACCAACCAGCCCTGTTCCAGCCACATAACACCCATCCTCTACGCTCTTCACTGGCTGCCTGTAAGATGGCGAATCGTTTTCAAGATTGGCTTACTCACTTTCAAAGCACTATATGACCAGGGCCCAAGGTACCAGAAGCATCTTCTGATTCCTTACTGTCCCACTCAATTACTGCAATCTCTGGATGCTGGACTAATAACAGTACCTAGAATCTCCCTGAATTCATCTGGGGTCGAGCTTTCAATTTTTTGTCTCCGACTCTATGGAACTCTCTTCCCCGTACAATGGAAGAGTCCCCCACTCTAGAATCCTTCAATAATAGACTCAAGGCTTTCCTATTTACTCAACCATTTCACTAATACTGTATCTACTGTTAAGCTTGTTTTGTATTTTGAGCTGTAAAGACAATAGTAAAGCACTTTGAGTCCTATTAGGAGAAAACTGTTCTATAAATATCATTATCATCATTATTATTATTATTATTATTATTATATCAGAGATATCTGCTGCGATCCTTTCAATAATAAATCCCAGAGTTCCTTTTTATCCTGAAAATAGTTTAATAAATATGCTCCTGAGAGCATGACCTATTATCTAGTTATTGCATGTTAATGGAACTTGTTTCGCACAATAATCAGAAGAAACTATTACAACATCTTACAGCAACTGTTAGTTCTGTATACATTTATTTTACAGCAAAAGGAATAATGAAATTAAGAATGAAATTTAGAATGAAACCACTTTATGTCAAGGTCGGCACATTCCCTTCCTAAACCGACGCTACACGTAACACGTGAGCCCACTACACGTATGCTTGCGTATGTGACTAGACAGGTCAGACTCATTCATTAAAGCGGCCTCTTCTGCCTGACGCGTAATGGTCAGCGTGATGGAATAGCTTAATGTCCTCTAGCACAAGATATATTGTGCTGGATCTCTGAATTATTCCGCACTTCCTTCTCAGAGGGAAAACTGTTTTTCTAGGCAAATATTTTCACATCCATAAACTTAATTGCATTTTACACTCTGTTTGTTTTGGATAAGCTTTTATTTATCAGTAAATGCAATCTAGTTTAATATGTCTGGGTTTACAAAGAAAAAAAAAATAGAAAAAAAAAGCAGAAATCCTGGCTTAGAGATATTTATAGGACAAGAAACTCAAGAGGGCAGTGCAGGGAATAAATGCACGGCGAGTGTGTGCGTTGGAAAGTGAAAATAAGAATTTACTTACCGATAATTCTATTTCTCATAGTCCGTAGTGGATGCTGGGGACTCCGAAAGGACCATGGGGAATAGCGGCTCCGCAGGAGACTGGGCACAAAAGTAAAAAGCTTTAGGACTACCTGGTGTGCACTGGCTCCTCCCCCTATGACCCTCCTCCAAGCCTCAGTTAGGATACTGTGCCCGGACGAGCGTACACAATAAGGAAGGATTTTGAATCCCGGGTAAGACTCTTACCAGCCACACCAATCACACCGTATAACTTGTGATCTGAACCCAGTTAACAGCATGATAACAGAAGGAGCCTCTGAAAAGATGGCTCACAACAACAATAACCCGATTTTTCTAACAATAACTATGTACAAGTAATGCAGACAATCCGCACTTGGGATGGGCGCCCAGCATCCACTACGGACTATGAGAAATAGAATTATCGGTAAGTAAATTCTTATTTTCTCTAACGTCCTAGTGGATGCTGGGGACTCCGAAAGGACCATGGGGATTATACCAAAGCTCCCAAACGGGCGGGAGAGTGCGGATGACTCTGCAGCACCGAATGAGAGAACTCCAGGTCCTCCTCAGCCAGGGTATCAAATTTGTAGAATTTAGCAAACGTGTTTGCCCCTGACCAAGTAGCAGCTCGGCAAAGTTGTAAAGCCGAGACCCCTCGGGCAGCCGCCCAAGATGAGCCCACTTTCCGTGTGGAATGGGCTTTTACAGATTTTGGCTGTGGCAGGCCTGCCACAGAATGTGCAAGCTGAATTGTACTACAAATCCAACGAGCAATCGTCTGCTTAGAAGCAGGAGCACCCAGCTTGTTGGGTGCATACAGGATAAACAGCGAGTCAGATTTTCTGACTCCAGCCGTCCTGGAAACATATATTTTCAGGGCCCTGACTACGTCCAGCAACTTGGAATCCTCCAAGTCCCTAGTAGCCGCAGGCACCACAATAGGCTGGTTTAAGTGAAATGCTGAAACCACCTTAGGGGGAAATTGAGGACGAGTCCTCAATTCTGCCCTGTCCGTATGAAAAATTAGGTAAGGGCTTTTATAGGATAAAGCCGCCAATTCTGAAACACGCCTGGCTGAAGCTAGGGCTAACAGCATTACCACTTTCCATGTGAGATATTTTAAGTCCACAGTGGTGAGTGGTTCAAACCAATGTGATTTTAGGAATCCCAAAACTACATTGAGATCCCAAAGTGCCACTGGAGGCACAAAAGGAGGCTGTATATGCAGTACTCCCTTGACAAACGTCTGAACTTCAGGAACAGAAGCTAGTTCTTTTTGGAAGAATATTGACAGGGCCGAAATTTGAACCTTAATGGACCCTAATTTTAGGCCCATAGACAGTCCTGTTTGCAGGAAATGCAGGAATCGACCCAGTTGAAATTCCTCTGTAGGGGCCTTCCTGGCCTCGCACCACGCAACATATTTTCGCCAAATACGGTGATAATGTTGTACGGTCACATCGTTCCTGGCTTTGATCAGGGTAGGGATGACTTCATCCGGAATGCCTTTTTCCTTCAGGATCCGGCGTTCAACCGCCATGCCGTCAAACGCAGCCGCGGTAAGTCTTGGAACAGACATGGTCCCTGCTGGAGCAGGTCCTTTCTTAGAGGTAGAGGCCACGGGTCTTCCGTGAGCATCTCTTGAATTTCCGGGTACCAAGTCCTTCTTGGCCAATCCGGAGCCACGAGTATAGTCTTTACTCCTCTCCTTCTTATGATTCTCAGTACTTTTGGTATGAGAGGAAGAGGAGGGAACACATACACTGACTGGTACACCCACGGTGTTACCAGAGCGTCCACAGCTATTGCCTGAGGGTCCCTTGACCTGGCGCAATATCTGTCCAGTTTTTTGTTGAGGCGGGACGCCATCATGTCCACCTTTGGTTTTTCCCAACGGTTCACAATCATGTGGAAGACTTCTGGGTGAAGTCCCCACTCCCCCGGGTGAAGATCGTGTCTGCTGAGGAAGTCTGCTTCCCAGTTGTCCACTCCCGGAATGAACACTGCTGACAGTGCTATCACATGATTTTCCGCCCAGCGAAGAATCCTTGCCACTTCCGTCATTGCCCTCCTTCTTCTTGTGCCGCCCTGTCTGTTTACGTGGGCGACTGCCGTGATGTTGTCCGACTGGATCAACACCGGCTGACCCTGAAGCAGAGGTCTTGCCTGACTTAGGGCATTGTAAATGGCCCTGAGTTCCAGGATATTTATGTGAAGTGACGTTTCCATGCTTGACCACAAGCCCTGGAAATTTCTTCCCTGTGTGACTGCTCCCCAGCCCCTCAGGCTGGCATCCGTGGTCACCAGGACCCAATCCTGAATGCAGAATCTGCGGCCCTCTAGGAGATGAGCACTCTGTAACCACCACAGGAGAGACACCCTTGTCCTTGGAGACAGGGTTATCCGCTGATGCATTTGAAGATGCGATCCGGACCATTTGTCCAGCAGATCCCACTGAAAAGTTCTTGCGTGGAATCTGCCGAATGGAATCGCTTCGTAAGAAGCCACCATCTTTCCCAGGACCCTTGTGCATTGATGTACTGACACTTGGCCTGGTCTTAGGAGGTTCCTGACTAGGTCGGATAACTCCCTGGCTTTCTCTTCCGGGAGAAACACCTTTTTCTGTACTGTGTCCAGAATCATTCCTAGGAACAGCAGACGTGTCGTCGGAATCAGCTGCGATTTTGGAATATTTAGAATCCATCCGTGCTGTCGTAGTACTACTTGAGATAGTGCTACTCCGACCTCTAACTGTTCTCTGGACCTTGCCCTTATCAGGAGATCGTCCAAGTAAGGGATAATTAAGACGCCTTTTCTTCGAAGAAGAATCATCATTTCAGCCATTACCTTGGTAAAGACCCGGGGTGCCGTGGACAATCCAAACGGCAGCGTCTGAAACTGATAGTGACAGTTCTGTACCACAAACCTGAGGTACCCTTGGTGAGAAGGGCAAATTGGGACATGGAGGTAAGCATCCTTGATGTCCAGAGACACCATATAGTCCCCTTCTTCCAGGTTCGCTATCACTGCTCTGAGTGACTCCATCTTGAACTTGAACCTTTTTATGTAAGTGTTCAAGGATTTCAGATTTAAAATGGGTCTCACCGAGCCGTCCGGCTTCGGTACCACAAACAGCGTGGAATAATACCCCTTTCCCTGTTGTAGGAGGGGTACCTTGATTATCACTTGCTGGGAATACAGCTTGTGAATGGCTTCCAATACCGCCTCCCTGTCGGGGGGAGACGTTGGTAAAGCAGACTTCAGGAACCGGCGAGGGGGAGACGTCTCGAATTCCAATTTGTACCCCTGAGATACTACCTGCAGGATCCAGGGGTCCACTTGCGAGTGAGCCCACTGCGCGCTGAAATTCTTGAGACGGGCCCCCACCGTGCCTGAGTCCGCTTGTAAGGCCCCAGCGTCATGCTGAGGACTTGGCAGAAGCGGGGGAGGGCTTCTGTTCGTGGGAAGAGGCTGTCTGCTGCAGTCTTTTTCCCCTTCCTCTGCCCCGGGGCAGATATGAGTGGCCTTTTGCCCGCTTGCCCTTATGGGGACGAAAGGACTGAGCCTGAAAAGACGGTATCTTTTTCTGCTGTGAGGTGACTTGGGGTAAAAAGGTGGATTTCCCAGCCGTTGCCGTGGCCACCAGGTCCGATAGACCGACCCCAAATAACTCCTCCCCTTTATACGGCAATACTTCCATATGCCGTTTGGAATCCGCATCACCTGACCACTGTCGCGTCCATAACCCTCTTCTGGCAGAAATGGACATCGCACTTACTCTTGATGCCAGAGTGCAAATATCCCTCTGTGCATCACGCATATATAGAAATGCATCCTTTAAATGCTCTATAGTCAATAATATATTGTCCCTGTCCAGGGTATCAATATTTTCAGTCAGGGAATCCGACCAAGCCACCCCAGCACTGCACATCCAGGCTGAGGCGATTGCTGGTCGCAGTATAATACCAGTATGTGTGTATATACTTTTTAGGATATTTTCCAGCTTCCTATCAGCTGGTTCCTTGAGGGCGGCCGTATCAGGAGACGGTAACGCCACTTGTTTTGATAAGCGTGTGAGCGCCTTATCCACTCTAGGGGGTGTTTCCCAACGCGCCCTAACCTCTGGCGGGAAAGGGTATAATGCCAATAATTTTTTAGAAATTAGCAGTTTTTTATCGGGGGAAACCCACGCTTCATCACACACCTCATTTAATTCATCTGATTCAGGAAAAACTACGGGTAGTTTTTTCACACCCCACATAATACCCTTTTTTGTGGTACTTGTATTATCAGAAATGTTCAAAACCTCCTTCATTGCCGTGATCATGTAACGTGTGGCCCTACTGGAAAATACGTTTGTTTCCTCACCGTCGACACTGGAGTCAGTGTCCGTGTCAGTGTCTGTATCGACCTGAGGTAACGGGCGTTTTATAGCCCCTGACGGTGTTTGAGACGCCTGTACAGGTATTAACTGATTTGCCGGCTGTCTCATGTCGTCAACAGTCTTTTGTAAAGTGCCGACACTATCACATAATTCTTTCCATAAGACCATCCAGTCAGGTGTCGACTCCCTAGGGGGTGACATCACTAACACAGGCAATTGCTCCGCCTCCACACCATTTTCCTCCTCATACATGTCGACACAGCGTACCGACACACAGCACACACACAGGGAATGCTCTGATAGAGGACAGGACCCCACTAGCCCTTTGGGGAGACAGAGGGAGAGTTTGCCAGCACACACCAGAGCGCTATATATATATATATATATACAGGGATAACCGTATATAAGTGTTTTTCCCTAATATAGCTGCTGTATATATTAATATGCCAATTTAGTGCCCCCCCTCTCTTGTTTTACCCTGTTTCTGTAGTGCAGGACTGCAGGGGAGAGTCAGGGAGCCTTCCTCCAACGGAGCTGTGAGGAAAAAATGGCCCCAGTGTGCTGAGGAGATAGGCTCCGCCCCCTTCTCGGCGGCCTTTCTCCCGCTTTTTAATGGAAAAATTGGCAGGGGTTAAATGCATCCATATAGCCCAGGAGCTATATGTGATGTATTTTTTGCCAAAGAAAAGGTTTTTTATTGCGTCTCAGGGCGCCCCCCCCCAGCGCCCTGCACCCTCAGTGACCGGAGTGTGAAGTGTGCTGAGAGCAATGGCGCACAGCTGCGGTGCTGTGCGCTACCTTATTGAAGACCAGGACGTCTTCTGACGCCAATTTTCCGGACCTCTTCACTCTTCTGGCTCTGTAAGGGGGCCGGCGGCGCGGCTCCGGGACCCATCCATGGCTGGGCCTGTGATCGTCCCTCTGGAGCTAATGTCCAGTAGCCTAAGAAGCCCAATCCACTCTGCACGCAGGTGAGTTCGCTTCTTCTCCCCTTAGTCCCTCGGTGTAGTGAGCCTGTTGCCAGCAGGTCTCACTGAAAATAAAAAACCTACTTTAAACTTTTACACTAAGCAGCTCAGGAGAGCCCCTTAGCCTGCACCCGTCTCGTTCGGGCACAAAAATCTAACTGAGGCTTGGAGGAGGGTCATAGGGGGAGGAGCCAGTGCACACCAGGTAGTCCTAAAGCTTTTTACTTTTGTGCCCAGTCTCCTGCGGAGCCGCTATTCCCCATGGTCCTTTCGGAGTCCCCAGCATCCACTAGGACGTTAGAGAAAATACGTTTCTGCATCTTATGCAAAGAGCACAATACGTACACAATCCCTACAGTCTGGATCTATTTTCCTTTCATACTTATTTACACCTCTCTGTAATTGTATCGTACATAGGGGGTCATTCCAACCCGTTCGCACGTTGCGGTTCATCGCAGCGGTGCGAATGGGTCAGAACTGCGCATGTGCGGTGGCCACATTGCGCAGGCAGCGATGCCGCGTACGAAGAAGGAAGGTGTTTCGGGGCGTCAACTCACTGTTTTCCGGGCGTGGAGATCCGAACACAGGTGTGTCCAGGTGTTGGGAGGGCAGTTGACTGACGTCAATTCTGGGACCTTCATCGCTGGATCCATTGCACAGGGTAAGTAACTGCAGGGCTGGTCTTGTTTCACACAAAACTTTTTTAGCATAGCGGGGCTGCAAAAGCGTTCGCAGCCCGGCTATGCTAAAATACACTCCCCCATAGGCGGCGTCTAGTTGACCGCACGAGCAGCAAAAAGTTGCTACGTGCTATCAACTTGGAAAGACCCAGATAGTATTGTACAAAGTGGTAGATTTACTATCGTTTTTGAAAGTGGTGTTGCCCATAGCAACCAATCTAGATTCTACCTTTATCTCTACTTCACTCTAGAAAATTACATAATTTGATTGCTTGATATAGGCAACATCACCACTTTTTAATTATAGGAGCTTTGGTAAATCAACCACAAAGTCTTATAATTTCATTTAACGGGGAACTGGTGTGGAATGTACAAAGCAAAACAAACCAATAATGGAAGCATTATAACAATACAGTATAGATAAGTCTTCTACCCAGACAAACATAAAACATAAATAAAGAAATAAAACATCTGTATTCAGCAATTTCAATGTGGTGTTCTTTTAAAACAACGTTCACCTTCTTGTATGTTTTCTTTGCACAATCAGTATTGTTGTTAAAGCATGAAACTGTGTTGCTTGTATTATTAGAAACAGTGTTCAATGCAGGGCACACACTGGAACGATGTGTACCAGACAATATGGGCGTAGACAAACAGTATCGTTACCCTGGTACACGTCATAATGATCCTGCACGGTGCCGCATGTGATATCGTCCGGACGACTGTACAGCACAGGCATACACACTGGGCGATCCGGATAATGTGTCGTTGCTACACGGCCGGAAACAACATATTGTCCTGACATCTCTCCAGTGTGTACCCGGAATTAAGAGTTTTTAGCTCTATTAGGGGTCTATTCATGAAGCAGTGAAAAGAGTGGATAAACAGACCAGTGAAGAAGTTGTCCATGGCAACCAATCAGCATCTTCCTTACATTTTATAGAATGTACTTGATAAAGGCTTCCTTCAAAGCTGATTGGTTGCCATGGGAGACTTCTCTACTGGTCCTTTTCTCCACTCTTTTCACTGCTTCATGAATGGACCCCATAGTGTTTCTCATTTTTTGTTCTCGCTCTACAGAGAGCACATTCTCTAGCGAACAGACTTCGGTATCCATTGTGCATCAAAGCATCTAAAGAGCGGAGAAGTTGGCATAGCAACAAAACTTCTACCTATCATTTCGCAGAATGCACTTGATAAAACTCTAGCTACAGGCTATGGGCCTAGCTTCTCCACTTGCCCATTCTTTAGAAGCTTCCATACACAGGATTGCACGTCCGTTACTACAGAATTAGACTGACATGTACTATTTATCTCCTTTTAGATGCTGTTAAAAATAAGATTTTAAACCTACCGGTAAATCTTTTTCTCCTAGTCCGTAGAGGATGCTGGGGACTCCGTAAGGACCATGGGGTATAGACGGGCTCCGCAGGAGACATGGGCACTCTAAAGAACTTTTAGTATAGGTGTGCACTGGCTCCTCCCTCTATGCCCATCCTCCAGACCTCAGTTAGAGAAACTGTGCCCAGAGGAGATGGACAATATGAGGAAAGGATTTTGTTAATCTAAGGGCAAGATTCATACCAGCCCACACCAATCACACCGAATAACCTGGAATATACGCAACCAGTTAACAGTATGAACAAAAACAGTATCAGTCAACGACCGATCTCAACTGTAACATAACCCTTATGTAAGCAACAACTATATACAAGTCTTCCAGATTTTCCGCACTGGGACCGGCGCCCAGCATCCTCTACGGACTAGGAGAAAAAGATTTACCGGTAGGTTTAAAATCTTATTTTCTCTTACGTCCTAGAGGATGCTGGTGACTCCGTAAGGACCATGGGGTTTATACCAAAGCTCCAAACCGGGCGGGAGAGTGCGGATGACTCTACAGCACCGATTGAGCAAACGCGAGGTCCTCCTCAGCCAGGGTATCAAACTTGTAGAATTTTGCAAAAGTGTTTGAACCCGACCAAGTAGCTGCTCGGCACAACTGTAATGCAGAGACGCCTCGGGCAGCCGCCCAAGAAGAGCCCCCTTTCCTAGTGGAATGGGCCTTTACTGAATTTGGTACCGGCAATCCAGCCGTAGAATGAGCCTGCTGAATCGTGTTACAGATCCAGCGAGCAATAGTCTGCTTAGAAGCAGGCGCGCCAACCTTGTTGGCTGCATACAGGACAAACAGAGCCGCTGTTTTCCTAACCCTAGCCGTCCTGGCTACGTAAATTTTTAAGGCCCTGAATACGTCCAGGGACTTGGAGTCCTCCAAGTCCCCCGTAGCCACAGGCACCACAATAGGTTGGTTCATATGAAAAGAAGAAACCACCTTAGGCAAAAATTGAGGACGAGTTCTCAACTCTGCTCTATCCACATGAAAAATCAAGTAGGGGCTCTTGTGAGACAAGGCCGCCAACTCAGACACCCGCCTTGCAGATGCAAAGGCCAGCAACATGACCACTTTCCAAGTGAGAAATTTTAATTCCACCTTTTGAAGAGGTTCAAACCAGTGTGATTTAAGGAACTGCAACACCACGTTAAGGTCCCATGGTGCCACAGGTGGCACAAAAGGAGGCTGGATGTGCAGCACTCCCTTTACAAAAGTTTGGACTTCTGGGAGAGAAGCCAATTCCTTCTGAAAAAATAGAGATAGTGCCGAAATCTGTACCTTACTGGATCCTAATTTTAGGCCCATATCCACTCCTGACTGTAGGAAGTGGAGAAAACGACCCAGATGGAAATCTTCCGTAGGAGCATGGTTTCACACCAAGATACATACTTCCTCCAGATACGGTGATGTTTCGCCGTTACTTCCTTCCTAGCCTTTATCAGAGTAGGAATAACTTCCTCCGGAATACCTCTCTCAGCTAGAATTCGGTGTTCAACCGCCATGCCGTCAAACGCAACCGCGGTAAGTCTTGGAACATGCAAGGCCCCTGCTGCAGCAGGTCATCCCTGAGAGGAAGAGGCCACGGATCTTCTGTGAGCATTTCCTGAAGATCCGAATACCAGGCCCTTCGAGGCCAATCTGGAACTACGAGTATTGCTTGTACTCTGTTTTGTCTTATGAGTCTCAACACTTTTGAGATGAGAGGTAGAGGAGGGAACACATAGACCGACTGAAACAACCATGGTGTCACCAGGGCATCTACCGCCACTGCCTGAGGGTCCCTTGACCTGGCACAACACCTCCGAAGCTTTTTGTTGAGGCGTGACGCCATCATGTCTATTTGAGGAAGTCCCCAAAGACTTGTTATCTCTGCAAAGACCTCTTGATGAAGTCCCCACTCTCCTGGATGGAGATCGTGTCTGCTGAGGAAGTCTGCTTCCCAGTTGTCCACTCCCGGTATGAAGACTGCTGACAGAACACTTACGTGATTTTCAGCCCAGCGCAGAATTCTGGTGGCTTCCGCCATTGCCACTCTGCTCCTTGTCCCGCCTTGGCGGTTTACATGAGCCACGGCTGTGACGTTGTCTGATTGAATCAGAACCGGTAGGTCGCGAAGAAGATACTCCGCTTGTCGTAGGCCGTTGTAAATGGCCCTCAATTCCAGCACGTTGATGTGTAGACAAGCCTCATGACCATAGTCCCTGAAAATGTCTTCCTTTTGTGACTGCTCCCCATCCTCGGAGGCTCGCGTCCGTGGTCACCAGAACCCAGTCTTGAATGCCGAACCTGCGACCCTCTAGAAGGTGAGCACTCTGCAGCCACCACAGGAGAGACACCCTGGCCCTGGGGGACAGGCTTATCTTTTGATGTAGGTGTAGATGGGACCCGACCATTTGTCCAGAAGGTCCCACTGAAACGTCCTCGCATGGAACCTGCCGAAGGGGATGGCCTCGTAGGCTGCCACCATTTTTCCCAGAACTCGAGTGCATTGATGAACAGGCACTCTCTTTGGTTTTAGCAGGTCCCTGACCATGTTCTGGAGGTCCTGGGCTTTTTCTATTGGTAGAAAAACCCTCTTCTGTTCCGTGCCTAGGATCATGCCTAGGAATGATATTCGAGTCGTTGGTATCAACTGTGACTTTGGCAGAATGAGAATCCAACCGTGTTGATGTAACTCTCTCAGGGAGAGCGACACGCTTTTCAGCAATTGATCTCTTGATCTCGCCTTTATCAGGAGATTGTCCAAGTATGGGATAATTGTGACTCCTTGTTTGCGCAGGAGCACCATCATTTCCGCCATTACTTTGGTGAAAATTCTCAGGGCCGTGGAAAGCCCAAACTGCAACGTCTGAAACTGGTAATGACAGTCCTGTACCGCGAAACGCTGGTATTCCTGATGAAGAGGAAATATGGGGACATGAAGGTTGGCATCCTTCACGTCCAGCGACACCATAAAATCCACTGCTTCCAGACTGGATATCACAGCCCGGAGCGATTCCATCTTGAATTTGAACTTTTTCAAGTATAGGTTCAGGGATTTTAGATTCAAAATGGGTCTGACCGAACCATCCGGCTTCGGGACCACAAACAGTGTTTAATTGTACCCTTTTCCTTGTTGGTCTAGGGGGACCTTGACAATCACTTGCTGTTGACACAGCTTTTGAATTGCATCTAATACCACTTCCCTCTCCGGGGAAGAGGTTGGCAAGGCCGACTTGAAAAATCGGTGAGGGGGCACCTCTTCGAACTCCAGTTTGTAACCTTGGGATACAATTTCCATCGCCCAAGGATCCACGTCTGATAGAACCCAGACCTGGCTGAAGAGTCGAAGACGTGCCCCCACCGGTGCGGACTCCCTCTGTGGAGCCCCAGCATCATGCGGTGGATTTAGCAGAAGCCGGTGAGGACTTCTGCTCCTGGGAACTAGCCGAAGCAGGTGTTCTCTTACCTCTACCCTTACCTCTGGCGAGGAAAGAGGAGCCCCGACCTCTTCTGGACTTATGCGACCAAAAGGACTGCATCTGATATTGAGGGGTTTTCTTTTGCTGTGGGGGAACAAAATGCAAAAAAGTAGATTTACCCGCGGTAGCTGTGGAAACCGGGTCCGCGAGACCATCCCCAAACAAAACTTCACCCTTGTAAGGTAAAACCTCCATATGTTTCTTTGAGTCGGCATCACCCGACCATTGGCGGGTCCACAGAGCTCTTCTTGCCGAAACTGCCATGGCGTTGGCTCTGGACCCAAGCAGCCCCACGTCTCTTTGAGCGTCTCTCATATATAAGACTGCGTCTTTAATGTGACCTAAAGTCAGTACAATGGTATCCTTGTCCAGGGTATCCATGTCAGCCAACAAGGTATCTGTCCATGCTGCAACAGCGCTACAAACCCATGCCGATGCTATTGCCGGTCTGAGTAAAACACCCGTATGTGCATAAATAGACTTTAAGGTAGTTTCCTGTCTACGATCCGCGGGATCCTTAAGGGCCGCCACCTTCTTGGACAGACGCGTTAACGCCTTGTCCACCCTGGGCGAGAATTCCCACCGTATCCTGTCCTTTGCAGGGAAAGGATACGCCATAAGAATCCTCTTGGGAATCTGCAGTTTTTTGTCTGGAGTTTCCCAAGCTTTTTCAAATAATTCGTTCACTTCAGGAGATGGAGGAAACGTTACCTCAGGTTTCTTTCCCTTGAACATTTGTACCCTCGTGTCAGGGACAGAGGGGTCATCTGTGATATGCAAAACATCTTTTATTGCCATAATCATATAATGAATACTTTTGGCCACCTTAGGGTGTAACCTTGCCTCATCACAGTCGACACTGGAGTCAGAATCCGTGTCGGTATCAGTGTCTGCTATTTGTGATAGGGGACGCTTTTGAGACCCTGACGGGCCCTGTGACCCAGTCAAATCCGCGGATTGACTCCCTGCTGTTTCCCTGGACTCAGCTTTGTCCATTCTCTTATGTAATAAGGTCACATTAGCATTTAAAATATTCCACATATCATACCAATCATGAGTCGGCGTTGCCGACGGAGACACCACAATCATCTGCTCCACCTCCTCCTTGGATGAGCCTTCCGCTTCAGACATGCCGACACATGCGTACCGACACCCGTACACACACACAGGGATATATCTATAAGGGGACAGTTCCCCAACAAGGCCCTTTGGAAAGACAGAGAGAGAGAGAGAGTATGCCAGCACACACCCAGCGCCAATTGACACTGGAAACAATTCTCAGATATAGCGCTTTATATATATATTAACAGTGTAATACACTCACTGCGCCTAAATGTGCCCCCCTCCTCTTTTTCAGCCCTGTGTCACCGATCTGCAGGGGAGAGTCCGGGGAGCCAGCTTCTCTTCAGATCACTGTGGAGAAAATGGCGCTGGTTAGTGCTGAGAGACCAAGTTCAGCCCCCTCTAGTGGCGGGCTTCGGTCCCGCTCAAAATTACAATTAATGGCGGGGGATGTACATATCTACAGACTCCGCAGCCCATATGTGAAAAAATGCCAAAACAGAGGTTTATATTGCTGCCCAGGGCGCCCCCCCTGCGCCCAGCACCCATCAGTGCCTGTCAGTGTGTGTAACGTGTGGGAGCAATGGCGCGCAGCGTTACCGCTGCGGGCTTACCTCAGTGAAGATCTGAAGTCTTCTGCCGCCTTAGAAGTCTTCTTTCTTCTTATACTCACCCGGCTTCTTCCGGCTCTGCGAGGAGGAAGGCGGCGCGGCTCTGAGACGAACGGCAGGGGGAGACCTGCGTTCCGATCCCTCTGGAACTAATGGTGTCCAGTAGCCTAAGAAGCAGAGCCTATCTTTAAGTAGGTCTGCTTCTCTCTCCTCAGTCCCACGATGCAGGGAGCCTGTTGCCAGCAGTGCTCCCTGAAAATAAAAAACCTAACAAAATACTTTTATCAGAGAAACTCAGTGGAGCTCCCCTGTAGTGCACCCATTCTCCTCTGGGTACAGGATCTAACTGAGGTCTGGAGGAGGGGCATAGAGGGAGGAGCCAGTGCACACCCATACTAAAAGTTCTTTAGAGTACCCAGGTCTCCTGCGGAGCCCGTCTATACCCCATGGTCCTTACGGAGTCCACAGCATCCTCTAGGACGTAAGAGAAAAAATACATTAACAATAATTAAAAGAGCTGGTAAAGTTTTCTGCCTCAACCAGTGTGGGAGGATTACATGAATTGTCCTCATCTGATTTATGTATAGCTAGTTGGATAAGCCTCTCAGGGATATTCACTAGAACAAAGGTGCATTTCCTCCAAGACTTGGTCTACGATAGTGAAATGTAAAAATAAGAATTTACTTACCGATAATTCTATTTCTCGTAGTTCGTAGTGGATGCTGGGGACTCCGTCAGGACCATGGGGAATAGCGGCTCCGCAGGAGACAGGGCACAAAAATAAAGCTTTAGGATCAGGTGGTGTGTACTGGCTCCTCCCCCTATGACCCTCCTCCAAGCCTCAGTTAGGATACTGTGCCCGGACGAGCGTACACAATAAGGAAGGATATTGAACCCCGGGTAAGACTCATACCAGCCACACCAATCACACCGTATAACTTGTGATCTGAACCCAGTTAACAGTATGACAAACGTAGGAGCCTCTGAACAGACGGCTCACAACAAATAACAACCCGATTTTTTTGTAACAATAACTATGTACAAGTATTGCAGACAATCCGCACTTGGGATGGGCGCCCAGCATCCACTACGGACTACGAGAAATAGAATTATCGGTAAGTAAATTCTTATTTTCTCTAACGTCCTAAGTGGATGCTGGGGACTCCGTCAGGACCATGGGGATTATACCAAAGCTCCCAAACGGGCGGGAGAGTGCGGATGACTCTGCAGCACCGAATGAGAGAACTCAAGGTCCTCCTCAGCCAGGGTAACAAATTTGTAGAATTTTGCAAACGTATTTGCCCCTGACCAAGTAGCAGCTCGGCAGAGTTGTAATGCCGAGACTCCCCGGGCAGCCGCCCAGGATGAGCCCACTTTCCTTGTGGAATGGGCCTTGACAGATTTAGGTTGTGGCAAGCCTGCCACAGAATGTGCAAGTTGAATTGTGCTACAAATCCAACGAGCAATCGTCTCCTTAGAAGCAGGAGCACCCATCTTGTTGGGTGCATACAATATAAGCAGTGAGTCAGACTTTCTGACTCCCGCCGTTCTTGAAATATATATTTTCAATGCCCGGACCACGTCCAACAACTTGGAATCCTCCAACTCGTTAGTAGCCGCAGGCACCACAATAGGCTGGTTCAGGTGAAACGCTGACACCACCTTAGGCAGAAAATGAGGACGCGTCCGCAGTTCTGCCCTGTCCGTATGGAAAATCAGATATGGGCTCTTATATGATAAAGCCGCCAATTCTGATACTCTCCTGGCTGAAGCCAGGGCCAGTAGCATGGTTACTTTCCATGTGAGATACTTCAGCTCCACCGATTTGAGCGGCTCAAACCAATGGGATTTGAGAAAATCCAAGACTACATTAAGATCCCACGGTGCCACTGGGGGCACAACCGGGGGCTGTATATGTAGTACTCCTTTTACAAAGGTCTGGACTTCAGGAACTGAAGCCAATTCTTTCTGGAAGAAAATCGACAGGGCCGAAATTTGAACCTTAATGGACCCCAATTTGAGGCCCATAGACAATCCTGTTTGCAGGAAATGTAGGAATCGACCCAGTTGAAATTCCTCCGTGGGGGCCTTCCTGGCCTCACACCACGCAACATATTTTCTCCAAATGCGGTGATAATGTTGTGCAGTCACCTCCTTCCTGGCTTTTACCAGTGTAGGAATGACCTTTTCCGGAATGCCTTTTTCCTTTAGAATTCGGCGTTCAACCGCCATGCCGTCAAACGCAGCCGCGGTAAGTCTTGGAATAGACACGGTCCCTGCTGAAGCAGGTCCCGTCTTAGAGGTAGAGGCCACGGATCCTCCGTGAGCATCTCTTGAAGTTCCGGGTACCAAGTTCTTCTTGGCCAATCCGGAGCCACTAGTATCGTTCTTACTCCCTTCTGCCGTATAATTCTCAGTACTTTTGGTATGAGAGGCAGAGGAGGGAACACATACACTGACTGGAACACCCACGGTGTTACCAGAGCGTCCACAGCTATTGCCTGAGGGTCTCTTGACCTGGCGCAATACCTGTCCAGTTTTTTGTTGAGGCGGGACGCCATCATATCCACCATTGGTTTTTCCCAACGGTTCACAATCATGTGGAAGACTTCTGGATGAAGTCCCCACTCTCCCGGGTGTAGATCGTGTCTGCTGAGGAAGTCTGCTTCCCAGTTGTCCACTCCCGGAATGAATACTGCTGACAGTGCTATCACATGATCTTCCGCCCAGCGAAGAATCCTTGCAGCTTCTGCCATTGCTGTCCTGCTTCTTGTGCCGCCCTGTCTGTTTACGTGGGCGACTGCCGTGATGTTGTCCGACTGGATCAACACCGGCTGACCCTGAAGCAGGGGTTTTGCCAGACTTAGAGCATTGTAAATCACTCTTAGCTCCAGTATATTTATGTGAAGAGACATCTCCAGGCTTGACCATACTCCCTGGAAGTTTCTTCCTTGTGTGACCGCTCCCCAGCCTCTCAGACTGGCATCCGTGGTCACCAGGACCCAGTCCTGTATGCCGAATCTGCGGCCCTCTAACAGATGAGCACTCTGCAACCACCACAGAAGAGACACCCTTGTCCGTGGCGATAAGGTTATCCGCTGATGCATCTGCAGATGCGATCCGGACCATTTGTCCAGCAGATCCCACTGAAAAGTTCGTGCGTGGAATCTGCCGAATGGAATCGCTTCGTAAGAAGCCACCATCTTTCCCAGGACTCTTGTGCATTGATGTACAGACACTGTCCCTGGTTTTAGGAGGTTCCTGACAAGTTCGGATAACTCCCTGGCTTTCTCCTCCGGAAGAAACACCTTTTTCTGAACCGTGTCCAGAATCATTCCCAGGAACAGCAGACGTGTTGTCGGGGTCAACTGAGATTTTGGAAAATTCAGAATCCACCCGTGTTGTTGCAGCACTACTTGGGTTAGTGCTACTCCGTCCTCCAGCTGTTCTCTGGACCTTGCCCTTATCAGGAGATCGTCCAAGTAAGGGATAATTAATACGCCTCTTCTTCGCAGAAGAATCATCATTTCGGCCATTACCTTGGTAAAGACCCGAGGTGCCGTGGACAATCCAAACGGCAGCGTCTGAAACTGATAATGACAGTTTTGCACCACGAACCTGAGGTACCCTTGATGTGAAGGGCAAATTGGGACATGCAGGTAAGCATCCTTTATGTCCAGGGACACCATAAAGTCCCCTTCTTCCAGATTCGCTATCACTGCTCTGAGTGACTCCATCTTGAACTTGAATTTTTGTATGTACAGGTTCAAAGATTTCAGATTTAGAATAGGTCTTACCGAGCCGTCCGGCTTCGGTACCACAAATAGCGTGGAGTAATACCCCTTTCCCTGTTGTAGGAGGGGTACCTTGACTATCACCTGCTGAGCAAACAGCTTGTGAATGGCTTCCAATACCGTCGCCCTGTCTGAGGGAGACGTTGGCAAAGCAGACTTTAGGAACCGGCAAGGGGGAGACTTCTCGAATTCCAACCTGTAACCCTGAGATACTACCTGCAGAATCCAGGGGTCCACCTGTGAGCAAGCCCACTGTGCGCTGAAATTCTTGAGTCGACCCCCCACCGTTCCTGAGTCCGCTTGTAAGGCCCCAGCATCATGCTGAGGGCTTTGCAGAACCCTGGGAGGGCTTCTGTTCCTGGGCAGGGGCTGCTTGCTGCCCTCTCTTACCCCTTCCTCTGCCCCTAGGCAGATATGACTGTCCTTTTGTCCGCTTGTTCTTATAGGACCGAAAGGACTGCGGCTGAAAAGACGGTGTCTTTTTCTGTTGGGAGGGGGTCTGAGGTAAAAAAGGTGGATTTTCCGGCAGTTGCCGTGGCCACCAGATCCGATAGACCGACGCCAAATAATTCCTCCCCTTTATACGGCAATACTTCCATATGTCGTTTGGAATCCGCATCACCTGACCACTGTCGCGTCCATAAACTCCTTCTGGCAGATATGGACATCGCATTTACTCTCGATGCCAGAGTGCAAATATCTCTCTGCGCATCTCGCATATAAAGGAAAGCATCCTTTAATTGCTCTATAGTCAATAAAATACTGTCCCTATCCAGGGTATCAATATTTTCAGTCAGGGAATCCAACCAGACGACCCCAGCACTGCACATCCAGGCTGAGGCGATGGCCGGTCGCAGTATAACACCAGTATGTGTGTATATACTTTTTAGGGTAGTTTCCAGTCTCCTATCTGCTGGATCCTTGAGGGCGGCCGTATCCGGAGACGGTAACGCCACTTGTTTTGATAAGCGTGTGAGCGCCTTATCCACACTAGGGGGTGTTTCCCAGCGCGCCCTAACCTCTGGCGGGAAAGGGTATAATGCTAATAACTTTTTTGAAATTAGCATTTTTCTATCTGGGTTAAACCACGCTTCATCACATACATCATTTAATTCCTCTGATTCAGGAAAAACTACAGGTAGTTTTTTCACCCCCCACATAATACCCCTTTTTGTGGTACTTGCAGCATCAGAGATATGCAAAGCCTCCTTCATTGCCGTGATCATATAACGTGTGGCCCTACTTGAAAATATGTTTGTTTCATCACCGTCGACACTAGATTCAGTGTCTGTGTCTGGGTCTGTGTCGACCGACTGAGGTAAAGGGCGCTTTACAGCCCCTGACGGTGTCTGAAACGCCTGGGCAGGTACTAACTGGTTTGCCGGCCGTCTCATGTCGTCAACTGATTTTTGTAATGTGCTGACATTATCACGTAATTCCATAAACAAAGCCATCCATTCCGGTGTCGACTCCCTGGGGGGTGACATCACCATTATCGGCAATTGCTCTGCCTCCACACCAACATCGTCCTCATACATGTCGACACACACGTACCGACACACAGCAGACACACAGGGAATGCTCTTATCGAAGACAGGACCCCACTAGCCCTTTGGGGAGACAGAGGGAGAGTTTGCCAGCACACACCCAAGCGCTATAATATATATGGGAACAACCTTATATAAGTGTTGTTCCTTATAGCAGCTTAAATATATCCAGTATATCGCCAAAAAATGCCCCCCCTCTCTGTTTTACCCTGTTTCTGTAGTGCAGTGCAGGGGAGAGTCCTGGGAGCCTTCCTCACAGCGGAGCTGAGCAGGAAAATGGCGCTGTGTGCTGAGGAGAATAAGCCCCGCCCCCTATTTCGGCGGGCTTTCCTCCCGTGGATTTAGATAATTGGCATGGGTTAAATACATACATATAGCCTTAATGGCTATATGTGATGTATTCTTTTGCCTTAAGGTAATAAAATATTGCTGCCCAGGGCGCCCCCAGCAGCGCCCTGCACCCTCCGTGACCGCTTGGTGTGAAGTGTGTGACAACAATGGCGCACAGCTGCAGTGCTGTGCGCTACCTTCATGAAGACTGAAGAGCCTTCTGCCGCCTGTTTCCGGACCTTCAATCTTCAGCATCTGTAAGGGGGGTCGGCGGCGCGGCTCCGGGACGAACCCCAGGGTGAGACCTGTATTCCGACTCCCTCTGGAGCTAATGGTGTCCAGTAGCCTAAGAATCCAATCCATCCTGCACGCAGGTGAGTTGAAATTCTCTCCCCTAAGTCCCTCGATGCAGTGAGCCTGTTGCCAGCAGGACTCACTGAAAATAAAAAACCTAAAAAACTTTTTTTAAGCAGCTCTTTAAGAGAGCCACCTAGATTGCACCCTGCTCGGACGGGCACAAAAACCTAACTGAGGCTTGGAGGAGGGTCATAGGGGGAGGAGCCAGTACACACCACCTGATCCTAAAGCTTTATTTTTGTGCCCTGTCTCCTGCGGAGCCGCTATTCCCCATGGTCCTGATGGAGTCCCCAGCATCCACTTAGGACGTTAGAGAAATACATTTTCTAGGAAACCAGTAAGGTTTCATTGGGAATTGGTCTGGTCTGGATGGCTGGGGTGTGTTGGTT
The DNA here is from genome assembly GCF_028390025.1 of Pseudophryne corroboree. Taxonomy (NCBI): domain Eukaryota; kingdom Metazoa; phylum Chordata; class Amphibia; order Anura; family Myobatrachidae; genus Pseudophryne; species Pseudophryne corroboree. The sequence continues at coordinate 83,783,551 of NC_086444.1, read as the reverse complement.
TCCTGCCAACCAGATACTCAGTTTGCTTACAGCCATGGGGGTGTATTTACTAAGAATTAGATGGAAATAAAGTGGATGGAGAAAAAGTACCAGCCAATCAGTGTCTAAATGCCATGTCACAGGTTGGGCTTAAAAAATGACAGTTAGGAGCTGATTGGTTTTATCTCCATTCAAGGCTTAGTAATTACACCCCATAGTGTCACAGCTTGCCTAACTCTGTTCCAGCGAAGAGTATGATAGGACTTGTAGTTCAACAACAGATGGCGAACCAAGGGCTGTCTCAATTTACACTAGAATGACTTAAATACCTTCTAAACGAGTAGAGAATAGCAGTAGTTGCTCATTACAAACTTCTAGCTAGCATTTATCAAGTAAATTCTACAAAGTGTCCCACTTCTCCACTCTTCTGAAGGTTTGTTCCACCTCCCCCTGGGTCGCTTTTGCCGTGTTCTCTCATCCCTTGCTCTCAGACACATTAGCCATTCTTCAGAAGCAAAACAGCAGTACATCTGGCGGGTCACCTGAACAAGCACACAAGATATATAGCTTTCCCATAAGTGTTGGCCAGTCTGGCAATAACGGTGTCCAGCTATATTAAAAAGATGCCTCCTTTTACTGTGCCCACCCCATTACGCCCTGCGCACCTGAGAAAACCGCGTGGGAGCGCAAGGTGATGTTTGAAGAGTGGATGAAATGGATATTGTAACCTTTGAACACGAACGACTCCGAGCAGATGTTTAATGAAACATATCAGACATGAGACGTAAATCACAAGGGCTATAAAACGAGAAATTCATTCACTTAACAAGAACATGTCACAAGATCAAGAAAACACGGAATATTACTAAGGAAGCACTGGTACGGACAGCAAGAGAAGAAGCAGGGATACAGCACTGTGCCGCTATGTTAGGAATCATTTCTTTCCAAATAAAATGAAACCAATGAAATCAGCAGCAGAATGGCTTTTTCTTTTCAAATATTTGAATGTTTAACTTAATGCTTAAGAAAGAGAAACAAAATAAAGAGCACATCTACTTCAAAGGAACAAACGGGCAAGTTACTGTATCTACATTACCATTAAACGCGTATAGGGGGTCATTCCGACCCGATCGCTCGCTGCAGTTTATCGCAGCGCAGTGATCGGGTCGGAACTGCACATGCTCCGGCGCACTGCATGCCAGCCATCGTTGCCTAGCGATCGCCTCTGAGGCAGAGGCGGTCGCTGGGCGGGAGGGGGCTGGATGGCAGCGGTAAGCCGCCGTTTAGGGGGCGCGGTCCGGCCAACGCTGGCCGGGAGTAACTCCTGAGATGCAAAAGCATCGCCGCTGGGCATCCCCCCACATGTCAGGGTAGATGATCGTAGCTGTGCTAAATTGAGCACAGCTACGATCAACTCGGAATGACCCCCCTAAGTCCGCTGAATAGCATAACAGATAGCCACTAATACCATACACAACTATTAAAAGTATGATGCGTTTACCAAGGCTAAAGACAGGGGCGGATTGGGAACTAAAAGTGGCCTCACATGGGCAGCACCAAATGAACTGTAGGCGAGACAAACATCAAAGTAGACAGGATAAGTACATCACTACACTTGTGTGGAAGTTGTTGCTTTCAATGTTATTGGTAGTCGTGGCCCCAACACTCACACAGACCTTTAACCTGCAGTGACAAACCCCAAACCTCCGTATTCCAAATAACACCCAGCCACCACCACCGAGACTGAACACAGACACCAAAACCTCCAGCAATAGACACACTATCATTAAAACAAAGAGACCAAACTCACTGCCCAAACATCACAAATATCATCACTCCCCACCCAGGGAGCCAGGAATCACCCCAGAAATAGGTTCAAACCAAGTTAGTACCAACTCCTGATCCTTTAGCGGGGCTGGGACACACACAGGGCTGGGTACAGGAGCAGGGGCTGGCACACACAGGGCTGGGTACAGGAGCAGGGGCTGGCACACACAAAGGGCTGGGTACAGGAGCAGGGGCTGGCACACACACAGGGCTGGGTACAGGAGCAGGGGCTGGCACACACACAAGGCTGGGTGCAGGGGCTGACACAGAGGGCTGGGTAGAGAAGCAGGGGCTGGGTACACGAGCAGGGGCTGGGTACACGAGCAGGGGCTGGCACACACACAAGGCTGGGTGCAGGGGCTGACACAGAGGGCTGGGTAGAGAAGCAGGGGCTGGGTACACGAGCAGGGGCTGGGTACACGAGCAGGGGCTGGCACACACACAAGGCTGGGTGCAGGGGCTGACACAGAGGGCTGGGTAGAGAAGCAGGGGCTGGGTACACGAGCAGGGGCTGGGTACACGAGCAGGGGCTGGGTACAGGAGCAGGAGCTGAGTACAGGAGCAGGGGCTGGGTACACGAGCAGGGGCTGGGTACACGAGCAGGGGCTGGGTACCACGAGCAGGGGCTGGGTACCACGAGCAGGGGCTGGGTACACGAGCAGGGGCTGGGTACACGAGCAGGAGCTGAGTACAGGAGCAGGAGCTGAGTACAGGAGCAGGAGCTGAGTACAGGAGCAGGAGCTGAGTACAGGAGCAGGAGCTGAGTACAGGAGCAGGAGCTGAGTACAGGAGCAGGGGCTGGGTACACGAGCAGGGGCTGGGTACAGGAGCTGAGTACAGGAGCAGGAACTGAGTAAGGAGCTGAGTACAGGAGCAGGAGCTGAGTACAGGAGCAGGAGCTGAGTACAGGAGCAGGAACTGAGTACAGGAGCGGGAACTGAGTACAGGAGCGGGAACTGAGTACAGGAGCGGGAGCTGAGTACAGGAGCAGGAGCTGAGTACAGGAGCAGGAGCCGAGTACAGGAGCAGGAGCCGAGTACAGGAGCAGGAGCCGAGTACAGGAGCAGGAGCCGAGTACAGGAGCAGGAGCCGAGTACAGGAGCAGGAGCCGAGTACAGGAGCAGGAGCCGAGTACAGGAGCAGGAGCCGAGTACAGGAGCAGGAGCTGAGTACAGGAGCAGGAGCTGAGTACAGGAGCAGGAGCTGAGTACAGGAGCAGGAGCCGAGTACAGGAGCAGGAGCCGAGTACAGGAGCAGGAGCCGAGTACAGGAGCAGGAGCCGAGTACAGGAGCAGGAGCCGAGTACAGGAGCAGGAGCTGAGTACAGGAGCAGGAGCCGAGTACAGGGGCAGGAGCCGAGTACAGGAGCAGGAGCCGAGTACAGGAGCAGGAGCTGAGTACAGGAGCAGGAGCTGAGTACAGGGGCAGGAACTGAGTACAGGAGCGGGAACTGAGTACAGGAGCAGGAGCTGAGTACAGGGGCAGGAGCTGAGTACAGGGGCAGGAGCTGAGTACAGGGGCAGGAACTGAGTACAGGAGCAGGAGCTGAGTACAGGGGCAGGAGCTGAGTACAGGGGCAGGAGCTGAGTACAGGAGCAGGAGCTGAGTACAGGAGCAGGAACTGAGTACAGGGGCAGGAGCTGAGTACAGGAGCAGGAACTGAGTACAGGAGCAGGAACTGAGTACAGGAGCAGGAGCTGAGTACAGGAGCAGGAGCTGAGTACAGGAGCAGGAGCTGAGTACAGGAGCAGGAGCTGAGTACAGGAGCAGGAGCTGAGTACAGGGGCAGGAGCTGAGTACAGGAGCGGGAACTGAGTACAGGGGCAGGAACTGAGTACAGGAGCAGGAACTGAGTACAGGAGCAGGAGCTGAGTACAGGAGCAGGAGCTGAGTACAGGAGCAGGAGCTGAGTACAGGAGCAGGAGCTGAGTACAGGAGCAGGAGCTGAGTACAGGGGCAGGAGCTGAGTACAGGAGCAGGAGCTGAGTACAGGGGCAGGAGCTGAGTACAGGGGCAGGAGCTGAGTACAGGGGCAGGAACTGAGTACAGGAGCAGGAGCTGAGTACAGGGGCAGGAGCTGAGTACAGGGGCAGGAGCTGAGTACAGGAGCAGGAGCTGAGTACAGGAGCAGGAACTGAGTACAGGGGCAGGAGCTGAGTACAGGAGCAGGGGCTGAGTACAGGGGCAGGAGCTGAGTACAGGAGCAGGAGCTGAGTACAGGAGCAGGAGCTGAGTACAGGAGCAGGAACTGAGTACAGGAGCAGGAGCTGAGTACAGGAGCAGGAGCTGAGTACAGGGGCAGGAGCTGAGTACAGGGGCAGGAACTGAGTACAGGAGCAGGAGCTGAGTACAGGGGCAGGAGCTGAGTACAGGGGCAGGAGCTGAGTACAGGAGCAGGAGCTGAGTACAGGAGCAGGAACTGAGTACAGGGGCAGGAGCTGAGTACAGGGGCAGGAGCTGAGTACAGGGGCAGGAGCTGAGTACAGGAGCAGGAGCTGAGTACAGGAGCAGGAGCTGAGTACAGGAGCAGGAGCTGAGTACAGGAGCAGGAGCTGAGTACAGGGGCAGGAGCTGAGTACAGGGGCAGGAGCTGAGTACAGGAGCAGGAGCTGAGTACAGGAGCAGGAGCTGAGTACAGGAGCAGGAGCTGAGTACAGGAGCAGGAACTGAGTACAGGAGCAGGAGCTGAGTACAGGAGCAGGAGCTGAGTACAGGAGCGGGAACTGAGTACAGGAGCGGGAGCTGAGTACAGGAGCGGGAACTGAGTACAGGAGCAGGAACTGAGTACAGGAGCAGGAGCTGAGTACAGGAGCAGGAACTGAGTACAGGAGCAGGAGCTGAGTACAGGGGCAGGAGCTGAGTACAGGAGCAGGAGCTGAGTACAGGAGCGGGAACTGAGTACAGGGGCAGGAGCTGAGTACAGGAGCAGGAGCTGAGTACAGGAGCAGGAACTGAGTACAGGGGCAGGAGCTGAGTACAGGGGCAGGAGCTGAGTACAGGGGCAGGAGCTGAGTACAGGAGCAGGAGCTGAGTACAGGAGCAGGAGCTGAGTACAGGAGCAGGAACTGAGTACAGGGGCAGGAGCTGAGTACAGGAGCAGGAACTGAGTACAGGGGCAGGAGCTGAGTACAGGAGCAGGAACTGAGTACAGGAGCAGGAACTGAGTACAGGAGCAGGAACTGAGTACAGGGGCAGGAGCTGAGTACAGGGGCAGGAGCTGAGTACAGGGGCAGGAGCTGAGTACAGGAGCAGGAGCTGAGTACAGGAGCAGGAGCTGAGTACAGGAGCAGGAGCTGAGTACAGGAGCAGGAGCTGAGTACAGGGGCAGGAGCTGAGTACAGGAGCAGGAACTGAGTACAGGAGCAGGAACTGAGTACAGGAGCAGGAGCTGAGTACAGGAGCAGGAGCTGAGTACAGGAGCAGGAACTGAGTACAGGAGCAGGAGCTGAGTACAGGGGCAGGAGCTGAGTACAGGAGCAGGAGCGGAGTACAGGAGCAGGAACTGAGTACAGGAGCGGGAACTGAGTACAGGGGCAGGAGCTGAGTACAGGAGCGGGAGCTGAGTACAGGAGCAGGAGCTGAGTACAGGAGCAGGAACTGAGTACAGGAGCAGGAGCCGAGTACAGGAGCAGGAGCTGAGTACAGGGGCAGGAACTGAGTACAGGAGCAGGAGCTGAGTACAGGAGCAGGAGCTGAGTACAGGAGCAGGAGCTGAGTACAGGAGCAGGAGCTGAGTACAGGGGCAGGAGCTGAGTACAGGAGCAGGGGCTGAGTACAGGGGCAGGAGCTGAGTACAGGGGCAGGAGCTGAGTACAGGGGCAGGAGCTGAGTACAGGGGCAGGAGCTGAGTACAGGAGCAGGAGCTGAGTACAGGGGCAGGAGCTGAGTACAGGAGCAGGGGCTGAGTACAGGGGCAGGAGCTGAGTACAGGAGCAGGAACTGAGTACAGGGGCAGGAGCTGAGTACAGGGGCAGGAGCTGAGTACAGGGGCAGGAGCTGAGTACAGGAGCAGGAACTGAGTACAGGGGCAGGAGCTGAGTACAGGGGCAGGAGCTGAGTACAGGAGCAGGAGCGGAGTACAGGAGCAGGAACTGAGTACAGGAGCGGGAACTGAGTACAGGAGCAGGGGCTGAGTACAGGAGCAGGGGCTGAGTACAGGAGCAGGAACTGAGTACAGGGGCAGGAGCTGAGTACAGGGGCAGGAGCTGAGTACAGGGGCAGGAGCTGAGTACAGGAGCAGGAACTGAGTACAGGGGCAGGAGCTGAGTACAGGAGCGGGAACTGAGTACAGGAGCAGGAGCTGAGTACAGGAGCAGGAACTGAGTACAGGAGCGGGAACTGAGTACAGGAGCGGGAACTGAGTACAGGGGCAGGAGCTGAGTACAGGAGCAGGAACTGAGTACAGGGGCAGGAGCTGAGTACAGGAGCAGGAGCTGAGTACAGGAGCAGGAGCTGAGTACAGGGGCAGGAGCTGAGTACAGGAGCAGGAGCTGAGTACAGGAGCAGGAGCTGAGTACAGGGGCAGGAGCTGAGTACAGGAGCAGGAGCGGAGTACAGGAGCAGGAACTGAGTACAGGAGCGGGAACTGAGTACAGGAGCAGGAGCTGAGTACAGGGGCAGGAGCTGAGTACAGGAGCAGGAGCTGAGTACAGGAGCAGGAGCGGAGTACAGGAGCAGGAACTGAGTACAGGAGCGGGAACTGAGTACAGGAGCGGGAACTGAGTACAGGAGCGGGAGCTGAGTACAGGAGCGGGAACTGAGTACAGGAGCGGGAACTGAGTACAGGAGCGGGAGCTGAGTACAGGAGCGGGAACTGAGTACAGGAGCAGGAGCCGAGTACAGGAGCAGGAGCCGAGTACAGGAGCAGGAGCCGAGTACAGGAGCAGGAGCCGAGTACAGGAGCAGGAGCCGAGTACAGGAGCAGGAGCCGAGTACAGGAGCAGGAGCCGAGTACAGGAGCAGGAGCCGAGTACAGGAGCAGGAGCTGAGTACAGGAGCAGGAGCTGAGTACAGGAGCAGGAGCCGAGTACAGGAGCAGGAGCCGAGTACAGGAGCAGGAGCCGAGTACAGGAGCAGGAGCCGAGTACAGGAGCAGGAGCCGAGTACAGGAGCAGGAGCCGAGTACAGGAGCAGGAGCTGAGTACAGGAGCAGGAGCCGAGTACAGGAGCAGGAGCCGAGTACAGGAGCAGGAGCCGAGTACAGGAGCAGGAGCCGAGTACAGGAGCAGGAGCTGAGTACAGGAGCAGGAGCTGAGTACAGGAGCAGGAGCTGAGTACAGGGGCAGGAGCTGAGTACAGGGGCAGGAGCTGAGTACAGGAGCAGGAGCTGAGTACAGGAGCAGGAGCTGAGTACAGGAGCAGGAGCTGAGTACAGGAGCAGGAGCTGAGTACAGGGGCAGGAGCTGAGTACAGGGGCAGGAGCTGAGTACAGGAGCAGGAGCTGAGTACAGGGGCAGGAGCTGAGTACAGGAGCAGGAGCTGAGTACAGGAGCAGGAGCTGAGTACAGGAGCAGGAACTGAGTACAGGAGCAGGAGCTGAGTACAGGAGCAGGAGCTGAGTACAGGAGCAGGAGCTGAGTACAGGAGCAGGAGCTGAGTACAGGAGCAGGAGCCGAGTACAGGAGCAGGAGCCGAGTACAGGAGCAGGAGCCGAGTACAGGAGCAGGAGCCGAGTACAGGAGCAGGAGCCGAGTACAGGAGCAGGAGCCGAGTACAGGAGCAGGAGCTGAGTACAGGAGCAGGAGCTGAGTACAGGAGCAGGAGCTGAGTACAGGAGCAGGAACTGAGTACAGGAGCAGGAGCTGAGTACAGGAGCAGGAGCTGAGTACAGGAGCAGGAGCTGAGTACAGGAGCAGGAGCTGAGTACAGGGGCAGGAGCTGAGTACAGGAGCGGGAACTGAGTACAGGGGCAGGAGCTGAGTACAGGGGCAGGAGCTGAGTACAGGGGCAGGAGCTGAGTACAGGGGCAGGAGCTGAGTACAGGGGCAGGAGCTGAGTACAGGAGCAGGAACTGAGTACAGGAGCAGGAGCTGAGTACAGGAGCAGGAGCTGAGTACAGGAGCAGGAGCTGAGTACAGGAGCAGGAGCTGAGTACAGGGGCAGGAGCTGAGTACAGGAGCGGGAACTGAGTACAGGGGCAGGAGCTGAGTACAGGGGCAGGAGCTGAGTACAGGGGCAGGAGCTGAGTACAGGGGCAGGAGCTGAGTACAGGAGCAGGAACTGAGTACAGGGGCAGGAGCTGAGTACAGGAGCAGGAGCTGAGTACAGGGGCAGGAGCTGAGTACAGGGGCAGGAGCTGAGTACAGGGGCAGGAGCTGAGTACAGGGGCAGGAGCTGAGTACAGGGGCAGGAGCTGAGTACAGGGGCAGGAGCTGAGTACAGGAGCAGGAACTGAGTACAGGGGCAGGAGCTGAGTACAGGAGCGGGAACTGAGTACAGGGGCAGGAGCTGAGTACAGGGGCAGGAGCTGAGTACAGGGGCAGGAGCTGAGTACAGGAGCAGGAACTGAGTACAGGAGCGGGAACTGAGTACAGGGGCAGGAGCTGAGTACAGGGGCAGGAGCTGAGTACAGGGGCAGGAGCTGAGTACAGGGGCAGGAGCTGAGTACAGGAGCAGGAACTGAGTACAGGGGCAGGAGCTGAGTACAGGAGCAGGAGCTGAGTACAGGAGCGGGAACTGAGTACAGGGGCAGGAGCTGAGTACAGGGGCAGGAGCTGAGTACAGGAGCAGGAGCTGAGTACAGGAGCAGGAGCTGAGTACAGGGGCAGGAGCTGAGTACAGGGGCAGGAGCTGAGTACAGGGGCAGGAGCTGAGTACAGGAGCAGGAGCTGAGTACAGGAGCAGGAGCTGAGTACAGGAGCAGGAGCTGAGTACAGGGGCAGGAGCTGAGTACAGGAGCGGGAACTGAGTACAGGGGCAGGAGCTGAGTACAGGGGCAGGAGCTGAGTACAGGGGCAGGAGCTGAGTACAGGGGCAGGAGCTGAGTACAGGGGCAGGAGCTGAGTACAGGAGCAGGAGCTGAGTACAGGAGCAGGAGCTGAGTACAGGGGCAGGAGCTGAGTACAGGGGCAGGAGCTGAGTACAGGGGCAGGAGCTGAGTACAGGGGCAGGAGCTGAGTACAGGAGCAGGAACTGAGTACAGGGGCAGGAGCTGAGTACAGGAGCAGGAGCTGAGTACAGGAGCAGGAGCTGAGTACAGGAGCGGGAACTGAGTACAGGGGCAGGAGCTGAGTACAGGGGCAGGAGCTGAGTACAGGAGCAGGAGCTGAGTACAGGAGCAGGAGCTGAGTACAGGGGCAGGAGCTGAGTACAGGAGCGGGAACTGAGTACAGGGGCAGGAGCTGAGTACAGGAGCGGGAACTGAGTACAGGGGCAGGAGCTGAGTACAGGGGCAGGAGCTGAGTACAGGGGCAGGAGCTGAGTACAGGAGCAGGAACTGAGTACAGGAGCAGGAGCTGAGTACAGGAGCAGGAGCTGAGTACAGGAGCAGGAACTGAGTACAGGAGCAGGAACTGAGTACAGGGGCAGGAGCTGAGTACAGGGGCAGGAGCTGAGTACAGGAGCAGGAACTGAGTACAGGGGCAGGAGCTGAGTACAGGAGCAGGAGCTGAGTACAGGGGCAGGAGCTGAGTACAGGGGCAGGAGCTGAGTACAGGAGCAGGAACTGAGTACAGGGGCAGGAGCTGAGTACAGGAGCAGGAACTGAGTACAGGGGCAGGAGCTGAGTACAGGGGCAGGAGCTGAGTACAGGGGCAGGAGCTGAGTACAGGGGCAGGAGCTGAGTACAGGAGCAGGAACTGAGTACAGGGGCAGGAGCTGAGTACAGGAGCAGGAGCTGAGTACAGGAGCAGGAGCTGAGTACAGGGGCAGGAGCTGAGTACAGGAGCAGGAGCTGAGTACAGGAGCAGGAACTGAGTACAGGGGCAGGAGCTGAGTACAGGAGCAGGAGCTGAGTACAGGGGCAGGAACTGAGTACAGGAGCAGGAGCTGAGTACAGGGGCAGGAGCTGAGTACAGGGGCAGGAGCTGAGTACAGGGGCAGGAGCTGAGTACAGGAGCAGGAGCTGAGTACAGGGGCAGGAACTGAGTACAGGAGCAGGAACTGAGTACAGGGGCAGGAGCTGAGTACAGGGGCAGGAACTGAGTACAGGAGCAGGAACTGAGTACAGGGGCAGGAGCTGAGTACAGGGGCAGGAGCTGAGTACAGGGGCAGGAGCTGAGTACAGGGGCAGGAACTGAGTACAGGAGCAGGAACTGAGTACAGGAGCAGGAACTGAGTACAGGGGCAGGAGCTGAGTACAGGAGCAGGAGCTGAGTACAGGAGCAGGAGCTGAGTACAGGGGCAGGAGCTGAGTACAGGGGCAGGAGCTGAGTACAGGGGCAGGAGCTGAGTACAGGAGCAGGAGCTGAGTACAGGGGCAGGAACTGAGTACAGGAGCAGGAACTGAGTACAGGGGCAGGAGCTGAGTACAGGGGCAGGAGCTGAGTACAGGGGCAGGAGCTGAGTACAGGGGCAGGAGCTGAGTACAGGAGCAGGAGCTGAGTACAGGAGCAGGAGCTGAGTACAGGGGCAGGGGCTATCACACATAAAGGGCTGGGTACAGGAGCAGGGGCTGACACAGAGGGCTGGGTACGGGGGGGGAGGGGGGGGGGGGGCTGGCACACACACAGGACCCCCCTCCCTTCCTTCCCACCTGGATAGGGGAGAAGTCTTTGTTACACTGGGCTGTGCTCCCCTAATCCAGCTATCATTGTGCCTCTTTGCTGTATTCCATGTTTAGTTCTTTTGCAGCTCCGCACCTGTGTCCACAGCACTTATGGGCCCTACACACTTCACCCCCCCCCCCCCCGACACCCGGCTCCATAGCACAGCAGGCAAATATGGACGAGATCGTCCATATTGGCCTGCATGCACAGGCGACGGGGGAACCGGCGATGAACGAGCGCGGGGCCGCGCATCGTTCATCGTTGCTTCCTCCACACTGAAAGATATGAACGTTCATATCTTTGAGTATTATCGCCCAGTGTGTAGGGCCCATTACACAGCCTCAGGCAGGAAGTTAAAGTAATCACACATGAGTCATGACACTTCCTGTATAGCCTGAGGCTAAGCAGAGGTTGTGCCGTCAGTGCTGCCGGTGACCACTAGGTGGCTCTGCCGGTTATAAGCAGCAAAAAATAAGAATTTACTTACCGATAATTCTATTTCTCGTAGTCCGTAGTGGATGCTGGGGACTCCGTAAGGACCATGGGGAATAGCGGCTCCGCAGGAGACTGGGCACATCTAAAGAAAGCTTTAGGACTATCTGGTGTGCACTGGCCCCTCCCCCTATGACCCTCCTCCAAGCCTCAGTTAGGATACTGTGCCCGGACGAGCGTACACAATAAGGAAGGATCTTGAATCCCGGGTAAGACTCATACCAGCCACACCAATCACACTGTACAACTTGTGATCTGAACCCAGTTAACAGCATGATAACAGAGGAGCCTCTAGAAAAGATGGCTCACTACAGCAATAACCCGAATTTTTTTGGTAACAATAACTATGTACCAGTATTGCAGACAATCCGCACTTGGGATGGGCGCCCAGCATCCACTACGGACTACGAGAAATAGAATTATCGGTAAGTAAATTCTTATTTTCTCTAACGTCCTAAGTGGATGCTGGGGACTCCGTAAGGACCATGGGGATTATACCAAAGCTCCCAAACGGGCGGGAGAGTGCGGATGACTCTGCAGCACCAATTGAGAGAACTCCAGGTCCTCCTCAGCCAGGGTATCAATTTTGTAGAATTTTACAAACGTATTTGCTCCTGACCAAGTAGCTGCTCGGCAAAGTTGTAAAGCCGAGACCCCTCGGGCAGCCGCCCAAGATGAGCCCACCTTCCTTGTGGAGTGGGCATTTACAGATTTTTGGCTGTGGCAGGCCTGCCACAGAATGTGCAAGCTGAATTGTACTACAAATCCAACGAGCAATAGTCTGCTTAGAAGCAGGAGCACCCAGCTTGTTGGGTGCATACAGGATAAACAGCGAGTCAGATTTCCTGACTCCAGCCGTCCTGGAAACATATTTTTCAGGGCCCTGACAATGTCTAGCAACTTGGAGTCCTCCAAGTCCCTAGTAGCCGCAGGCACCAGAATAGGTTGGTTCAGGTGAACGCTGAAACCACCTTAGAGAGAAATTGAGGACAAGTCCTCAATTCCGCCCTGTCCGAATGGAAAATCAGGTAAGGGCTTTTATAGGACAAAGCCGCCAACTCTGACACGCGCCTGGCCGAGGCCAGGGCCAATAGCATGACCACATTCCATGTGAGATATTTTAACTCCACAGATTTAGGTGGTTCAAACCAATGTGACTTTTGGAACCCAAAACTACATTGAGATCCCAAAGTGCCACTGGAGGCACAAAAGGAGGCTGTATATGCAGTACCCCTTTTACAAACGTCTGAACTTCAGGGACTGAAGCTAGTTCTTTTTGGAAGAAAATGGACAGAGCCGAAATTTGAACCTTAATGGACCCCAATTTCAGGCCCATAAACACTCCTGTTTGCAGGAAATGTAGGAATCGACCCAGTTGAATTTCCTCCGTCGGGCCTTACTGGCCTCGCACCACGCAACATATTTTCGCCAAATGCGGTGATAATGTTTTGCGGTTACATCCTTCCTGGCTTTGATCAGGATAGGGATGACTTCATCCGGAATGCCTTTTTTCCTTCAGGATCCGGCGTTCAACCGCCATGCCGTCAAACGCAGCCGCGGTAAGTCTTGAAACAGACAGGGTCCTTGCTGGAGCAGGTCCCTTCTTAGAGGTAGAGGCCACGGATCCTCCGTGAGCATCTCTTGAAGTTCCGGTTACCAAGTCCTTCTTGGCCAATCCGGAGCCACGAATATAGTGCTTACTCCTCTCCATCTTATCAAACTCAGTACCTTGGGTATGAGAGGCAGAGGAGGGAACACCTACACTGACTGGTACACCCACGGTGTTACCAGAGCGTCTACAGCTATTGCCTGAGGGTCCCTTGACCTGGCGCAATACCTGTCGAGTTTTTCCCAACGGTTTATAATCATGTGGAAGACTTCTGGATGAAGTCCCCACTCTCCCGGGTGGAGGTCGTGCTGAGGAAATCTGCTTCCCAGTTGTCCACTCCCGGAATGAATACTGCTGACAGTGCTATCACATGATTTTCCGCCCAGCGAAGAATCCTTGCAGCTTCTGCCATTGCCCCCCTGCTTCTTGTGTCACCCTGTCTGATTACGTGGGTGACTGCCGTGATGTTGTCCGACTGGATCAACACCGGCTGACCTTGAAGCAGAGGTCTTGCTAAGCTTAGAGCATTGTAAATGGCCCTTAGCTTCAGGATATTTATGTGAAGTGATGTCTCCAGGCTTGACCATAAGCCCTGGAAATTCCTTCCCTGTGTGACTGCTCCCCAGCCTCGCAGGCTGGCATCCGTGGTCACCAGGACCCAGTCCTGAATGCCGAATCTGCGGCCCTCTAGAAGATGAGCACTCTACAACCACCACAGGAGGGATACCCTTGTCCTTGGTGACAGGGTTATCCGCTGATGCATCTGAAGATGCGACCCGGACCATTTGTCCAGCAGGTCCCACTGGAAAATTCTTGCGTGGAATCTGCCGAATGGGATTGCTTCGTAGGAAGCCACCATTTTACCCAGAACCCTTGTGCATTGATGCACTGGTTTTAGGAGGTTCCTGACTAGCTCGGATAACTCCCTGGCTTTCTCCTCCGGGAGAAACACCTTTTTCTGGACTGTGTCCAGGATCATCCCTAGGAACTAGTTTCAAGGGAAAGGGAAGAATTGGACTTGGTGTGGTGGAACAGAAGACGAGTCGTCGGAACCAGCTGCGATTTTGGAATATTGAGAATCCAATCGTGCTGCCGCAACACTACCTGAGATAGTGCTACACCGACCTCCAACTGTTCCCTGGATCTTACCCTTATCAGGGAATCGTCCAAGTAAGGGATAACTAAAATTCCCTTCCTTTGAAGGAATATCATCATTTTGGCCATTACCTTGGTAAAGACCCGGGGTGCCGTGGACCATACATACGGCAGCGTCTGAACTGATAGTGACAGTTCTGTACCATAAACCTGAGGTACCCTTGGTGAGAAGGGTAAAATTTGACATGAAGGTAAGCATCCTTGATGTCCCGAGACATCATGTAGTCCCCTTCTTCCAGGTTTGCAATCACTGCTCTGAGTGAATCAATCTTGAATTTGAACCTCTGTATGTAAGTGTTCAAAGATTTTAGATTTAGAATCGGTCTCACCGAGCCGTCTGGCTTCGGTACCACAACAGTGTGGAATAATACCCCGTTCCCTGTTGCAGGAGGGATACCTTGATTATCACCTGCTGGGAATACAGCTTGTGAATGGCTTCCAAAACTGTCTCCGTGTCAGAAGGAGACATCGGCAAAGCCGACTTTAGGAAGCGGCGAGGGGGAGACGTCTCGCATTCTAATTTGTACCCCTGAGATATCCTGAAGGATCCAGGGGTCTACTTGCGAGTGAGCCCACTGCGCGCTGAAATTCATTGAGACGGGCCCCCCACCGTGCCTGATTCTGCTTGTAAAGCCCCAGCGTCATACTGAGGGCTTGGCAGAGGCGGGAGAGGGTTTCTGTTCCTGGGAACTGGCTGATTTCTGCAGCCTTTTTCCTCTCCCTCTGTCACGGGGCAGAAATGAGGAACCTTTTGCCCCTTGTCTACGAAAAGACTGCGCCTGATAATACGGCGTCTTCTCATGTTGAGAGGCGACCTGGGGTACAAACGTGGATTTCCCAGCTGTTGCCGTGGCCACCAGGTCTGAAAGACCGACCCCAAATAACTCATCCCCTTAATAAGGCAATACTTTCAAATGCCGTTTGGAATATGCATCACCTGACCACTGACGTGTCCATAACCCTATACTGGTAGAAATGGACAACGCACTTAGACTTGATGCCAGTCCGCAAATATTCCGCTGTGCATCACGCATATATAGAAATGCATCTTTTAAATGCTCTATAGGCAAAAATATACTGTCCCTATCTAGGGTATCAATATTTTCAGTCAGGGAATCCGACCATGCCAACCCAGCACTGCACATCCAGGCTGAGGCTATTGCTGGTCGCAGTATAACACCAGTATGTGTGTAAATACATTTTAGGATACCCTCCTGCTTTCTATCAGCAGGATCCTTAAGGGCGGCCATCTCAGGAGAGAGTAGAGACCTTACAAGCGTGTGAGCGCTTTATTACCCCTAGGGGGTGTTTCCCAACGCACCCTAACCTCTGGCGGGAAAGGATATAATGCCAATAACATTTTAGAAATTATCAGTTGTTATCGGGGGAAAACCACGCATCATCACACACCTCATTTAAATTCTAAGATTCAGGAAAACTACAGGTAGTTTTTCCTCACCGAACATAATACCCCTTTTTGGTGGTACTCGTATTATCAGAAATGTGTAAAACATTTTTCATTGCCTCAATCATGTAACGTGTGGCCCTACTGGAAGTCACATTTGTCTCTTCACCGTCGACACTGGAGTCAGTATCCGTGTCGGCGTCTATATCTGCCATCTGAGGTAACGGGCGCTTTAGAGCCCCTGACGGCCTATGAGACGTCTGGACAGGCACAAGCTGAGTAGCCGGCTGTCTCATGTCAACCACTGTCTTTTATACAGAGCTGACACTGTCACGTAATTCCTTCCAACAGTTCATCCACTCAGGTGTCGACCCCCTAGGGGGTGACATCACTATTCCAGGCAATCTGCTCCTTCTCCACATCATTTTTCTCCTCATACATGTCGACACAAACGTACCGACATACAGCACACACACAGGGAATGCTCTGATAGAGGACAGGACCCCACTAGCCCTTTGGGGAGACAGAGGGAGAGTTTGCCAGCACACACCAGAGCGCTATATATATACAGGGATAACCTTATATAAGTGTTTTTCCCCTTATAGCTGCTGTATCATTAATACTGTGCTTAATTAGTGCCCCCCCCTCTCTTTTTTAACCCTTTCTGTAGTGTAGTGACTGCAGGGGAGAGACAGGGAGCTTCCCTCCAACTGAGCTGTGAGGGAAAATGGCGCCAGTGTGCTGAGGAGATAGGCTCCGCCCCCTTATCGGCGGCCTTTTCTCCCGTTTTTCTATGTATTCTGGCAGGGGTTAAATGCATCCATATAGCCCAGGAGCTATATGTGATGCATTTTTTGCCATCCAAGGTGTTTTTTTATTGCGTCTCAGGGCGCCCCCCCCCCAGCGCCCTGCACCCTCAGTGACCGGAGTGTGAAGTGTGCTGAGAGCAATGGCGCACAGCTGCAGTGCTGTGCGCTACCTTGTTGAAGACAGGATGTCTTCTGCCGCCGATTTTCCGTACCTCTTCTGTCTTCTGGCTCTGTAAGGGGGCCGGCGGCGCGGCTCTGGGACCCATCCAGGCTGGGCCTGTGATCGTCCCTCTGGAGCTAATGTCCAGTAGCCTAAGAAGCCCAATCCACTCTGCACGCAGGTGAGTTCGCTTCTTCTCCCCTTAGTCCCTCGATGCAGTGAGCCTGTTGCCAGCAGGTCTCACTGAAAATAACAAACCTAAACTAAAACTTTCACTAAGAAGCTCAGGAGAGCCCCTAGTGTGCACCCTTCTCGTTCGGGCACAGAGATCTAACTGAGGCTTGGAGGAGGGTCATAGGGGGAGGGGCCAGTGCACACCAGATAGTCCTAAAGCTTTCTTTAGATGTGCCCAGTCTCCTGCGGAGCCGCTATTCCCCATGGTCCTTACGGAGTCCCCAGCATCCACTTAGGACGTTAGAGAAAAAGAAAAGAAAAAAACTGCACTCAGCCGGAGGCCGCCCCGCAGTAATGTCGACCTCCCGGGAATCTCCCCGGTAAATCTAATGACCAGTCCGCCCCTGAAGATATAGGAGATACAGCTGTGAGGGGAAATATTTTCTTATTCATAAACATTATTACGCATGCTATATCTGCTGGTGCACTAACAGCTCATTGAAACAATGCTTAGAAACATAGAATGTGACGGCAGATAAGAACCACTTGGCCCATCTAGTTTGCCCTTAGATAGATAGATATGAGACACACGGATACATATCAGATAGATAGATAGATAGATAGATAGATAGATAGATAGATAGATAGATAGATAGATAGATAGATAGATAGACAGACATACAGGTAGATAGATATGATGCAGATACTGTATATGAGATACTGTAGATTAAACATAGAAATAGAATTTGACGGCAGCTAAGAACCATATGGCCTACCCAGTCTGCCTGTTAGGGTATTAGGGTTAGGGATTGGGTAAGGTATTACGGTATTAAGGATAGGATATTAGGGTTGGTTTAGCGGTTTAGGTTAGGGTTGAAGGTATTAGGGTTAGTTTGGGGATGGGGTTAGGTAGGGTATTAGGGATAGGCTATAAGAGTTGGTTTATAAGTTTAGCTTAAAGTATTAGGGTTAAGGGTTATGATTAAGTAGAGGTTTGGGGTTAGGTTAGGGTCAGAGGTTAGTGTATTAGGGCCAGGGATAGGGTATTAGGGTTAATGTTTAAGGTGAGTAAGCTGCCATAGGTACACACAATGGGGGAAATTCAAATGTTTGAAAAGTCAGATGGGTGTCTGTTTTGTGCTGTCTATTAGACACCCAACTGACTTTTCAAACATTTGAATTCCCCCCAATGTGTCAGTAAGTCAGTTGGGTGTCTGTTTTTTCCTATTTAATAGACAGGACAAAACAGACACACAACCGACTTTTCAAACAATTGAATATCCCCCCATAATGTCAGTAAGCCAGTGCTATACAGTAGGGAGGACTATCCAGGGATCGGCGGGATCCCGTGATTTAAGCACAAAAATGGCAAGGATTCAATGACGGGATTGGAAGCTCCAATCCCGGGGATTAAAGGATCAGCGTTGAGCGTCCTCAGGACGCTCAGACGCTGCCCGGCTCCCTACTCCCGGCTCCCCAGCGCAGCGTGACGTGCAGTTACAGGTCACGCTGTGCCGTCACCCACTGCCGGGAGCCACCGAGAGGGAGAAGAGGATGTCTGCTACCCGCCCGCCCTGCATGTATAGTGAGTTATGTGTGCAAGGCAAGGGGGGCGGCCACATAAGGAAAAGCCAATCCTGATACCCGGGATTGAAAAAATTGCCAGGGATTGGCCTCCCTACTATACAGGGTAGGCTGCTATAGATACACACAATGAGACAGTAAGTCAGTGCTATACAGGATAGGCTGCTGTTGTCACACACAATGTGTCAGTAAGCCAGTGCTATACAGGATGGACTTCTATAGATTCACACAATGTGTCAGCAAGCCAGTGCTATACAGAATGGGCTGCTATAGTTACACAGAATGTGTCAGTAAGCCAGTGCTACACTGGGTAGGCTGCTGTAGTCACATAGAATATGTCAGTAAGCCAGTGCTAGGTTCGCCATAGTTACACACAATGTGTCAGCAAGCCAGTGCTATACAGAATGGGCTGCTATAGTTACACAGAATGTGTCAGTAAGCCAGTGCTACACTGGGTAGGCTGCTGTAGTCACACACAATATGTCAGTAAGCCAGTGCTATACAGGGTAAGCTGCTATAGATACACACAATATGTCAGTAAGCCAGTGCTATACAGGGTAAGCTGCTATAGATACACACAATATGTCAGTAAGCCAGTGCTATACAGGGTAAGCTGCTATAGATACACACAATATGTCAGTAAGTCAATGCTATACAGGGTAAGCTGCTATAGATACACACAATATGTCAGTAAGTCAGTGATATACAGGGTAAGCTGCTATAGATAGATACAATATGTCAGTAAGTCAGTGCTATACAGGGTATGCTGCTATACACAGAATGAGCCAGTAAGCCAGTGCTATACAGGATAGGCTGCTATAGATACACACAATGGGGGATATTCAATTGTTTGAAAGTCAGTTGGGTGTCTGTTTTTTCCTGTCTATTAGATAGGAAAAAACCAGACACCCAACTGACTTTTCAAACAATTGAATCTACCCCAATGTGTCAGTAAGCCAGTTCTATACAGGGTAGGCTGCTACAGATACACATAATGAGCCAGTAAGCCAGTGCTATACAGTGTAGGCTGCTGTAGTCACACACAATGTCAGTAAGCCAGTGCTATACAGGGGTCGCTATATGTACACACAATGAGCCAGTAAGCCAGTGCTATACAGTGTAGGCTGCTGTAGTCACACACAATGTCAGTAAGCCAGTGCTATACAGGGGTCGCTATATGTACACACAATGAGCCAGTAAGTCAGTGCTATACAGTGTAGGCTGCTGTAGTCACACACAATGTCAGTAAGCCAGTGCTATACAGGGGTCGCTATATGTACACACAATGAGCCAGTAAACCAGTGCTATACAGTGTAGGCTGCTGTAGTCACACACAATGTCAGTAAGCCAGTGCTATACAGGGGTCGCTATATGTACACACAATGAGCCAGTAAGCCAGTGCTATACAGTGTAGGCTGCTGTAGTCACACACAATGTCAGTAAGCCAGTGCTATACAGGGGTCGCTATATGTACACACAATGAGCCAGTAAGTCAGTGCTATACAGTGTAGGCTGCTGTAGTCACACACAATGTCAGTAAGCCAGTGCTATACAGGGGTCACTATATGTACACACAATGAGCCAGTAAACCAGTGCTATACAGTGTAGGCTGCTGTAGTCACACACAATGTCAGTAAGCCAGTGCTATACAGGGGTCGCTATATTTACACACAATGAGCCAGTAAACCAGTGCTATACAGTGTAGGCTGCTGTAGTCACACACAATGTCAGTAAGCCAGTGCTATACAGGGGTCGCTATATGTACACACAATGAGCCAGTAAGCCAGTGCTATACAGTGTAGGCTGCTGTAGTCACACACAATGTCAGTAAGCCAGTGCTATACAGGGGTCGCTATATGTACACACAATGAGCCAGTAAGCCAGTGCTATACAGTGTAGGCTGCTGTAGTCACACACAATGTCAGTAAGCCAGTGCTATACAGGGGTCGCTATATGTACACACAATGAGCCAGTAAGTCAGTGCTATACAGTGTAGGCTGCTGTAGTCACACACAATGTCAGTAAGCCAGTGCTATACAGGGGTCGCTATATGTACACACAATGAGCCAGTAAGCCAGTGCTATACAGTGTAGGCTGCTGTAGTCACACACAATGTCAGTAAGCCAGTGCTATACAGGGGTCACTATATGTACACACAATGAGCCAGTAAACCAGTGCTATACAGTGTAGGCTGCTGTAGTCACACACAATGTCAGTAAGCCAGTGCTATACAGGGGTCGCTATATGTACACACAATGAGCCAGTAATCCAGTGCTATACAGTGTAGGCTGCTGTAGCCACACACAATGCCAGTAAGCCAGTGCTATACAGGGGTCGCTATATGTACACACAATGAGCCAGTAATCCAGTGCTATACAGTGTAGGCTGCTGTAGTCACACACAATGTCAGTAAGCCAGTGCTATACAGGGGTCGCTATATGTACACACAATGAGCCAGTAAGCCAGTGCTATACAGGGGTCGCTGTATGTACACACAATGTCAGTAAGCCAGTGCTATACAGGGGTCGCTATATGTACACACAATGAGCCAGTAAACCAGTGCTATACAGTGTAGGCTGCTGTAGTCACACACAATGTCAGTAAGCCAGTGCTATACAGGGGTCGCTATATGTACACACAATGAGCCAGTAAGCCAGTGCTATACAGTGTAGGCTGCTGTAGTCACACACAATGAGCCAGTAAGCCAGTGCTATACAGTGTAGGCTGCTGTAGTCACACACAATGTCAGTAAGCCAGTGCTATACAGGGGTCGCTATATGTACACACAATGAGCCAGTAATCCAGTGCTATACAGTGTAGGCTGCTGTAGTCACACACAATGTCAGTAAGCCAGTGCTATACAGGGGTCGCTATATGTACACACAATGAGCCAGTAAGCCAGTGCTATACAGTGTAGGCTGCTGTAGTCACACACAATGTCAGTAAGCCAGTGCTATACAGGGGTCGCTATATGTACACACAATGAGCCAGTAAGCCAGTGCTATACAGTGTAGGCTGCTGTAGTCACACACAATGTCAGTAAGCCAGTGCTATACAGGGGTCGCTATATGTACACACAATGAGCCAGTAAGCCAGTGCTATACAGTGTAGGCTGCTGTAGTCACACACAATGTCAGTAAGCCAGTGCTATACAGGGGTCGCTATATGTACACACAATGAGCCAGTAAACCAGTGCTATACAGTGTAGGCTGCTGTAGTCACACACAATGTCAGTAAGCCAGTGCTATACAGGGGTCGCTATATGTACACACAATGAGCCAGTAAACCAGTGCTATACAGTGTAGGCTGCTGTAGTCACACACAATGTCAGTAAGCCAGTGCTATACAGGGGTCGCTATATGTACACACAATGAGCCAGTAAACCAGTGCTATACAGTGTAGGCTGCTGTAGTCACACACAATGTCAGTAAGCCAGTGCTATACAGGGGTCGCTATATGTACACACAATGAGCCAGTAAACCAGTGCTATACAGTGTAGGCTGCTGTAGTCACACACAATGTCAGTAAGCCAGTGCTATACAGGGGTCGCTATATGTACACACAATGAGCCAGTAAACCAGTGCTATACAGTGTAGGCTGCTGTAGTCACACACAATGTCAGTAAGCCAGTGCTATACAGGGGTCGCTGTATGTACACACAATGAGCCAGTAAGCCAGTGCTATACAGTGTAGGCTGCTGTAGTCACACACAATGTCAGTAAGCCAGTGCTATACAGGGGTCGCTATATGTACACACAATGAGCCAGTAAACCAGTGCTATACAGTGTAGGCTGCTGTAGTCACACACAATGTCAGTAAGCCAGTGCTATACAGGGGTCGCTGTATGTACACACAATGAGCCAGTAAGCCAGTGCTATACAGTGTAGGCTGCTGTAGTCACACACAATGTCAGTAAGCCAGTGCTATACAGGGAAGGTCGCTATATGTACACACAATGCCAGTAAGCCAGTGCTATACAGTGTAGGCTGCTGTAGTCACACACAATGCCAGTAAGCCATATTTTAGATAGATTAGATAGATGAGACATGTAGATAGATTTGAGGGAACATAACACTGCATTTAACTGTACGGTCGTGAAGGCTGGCCCCCAGATAACAAAAACCCAACATCCCCCCTCCCCCCAGACAAAACCCCCACAAGCTCCCAAAAAATACATTCATAAGTATTTTGGAAAAAAGAGAAACATAGAAGGTAGGTACAAAATGTATTAAAAAAATAAGGCTTGCCAACCGATTGGGTGGCTGGCATCCATACTGGAGTCATCTCCTGCGCTGTGTATGGGCGCTGCCATCTTGGCTAACCAGGGTCCACTGTCTACACACATGTTCAGCCTATCTAGGACAAGAGCACCCTATCTAGCTCTGACAGTGAACTTATTGCCATAACTACTACTCTCTAGAGACATGCGCATCTGTTCCAGTGTGTGTGTGTGTGTGTGTGTGTGTGTGTGTGTGTGTGTGTGTGTGTGTGTGTGTGTGTGTGTGTGTGTGTGTGTGTGTGTGTGTGTGTGTGTGTGTGTGTGTGTGTGTGTGTGTGTGTGTTTTCTCTTGTTATCAGCTGTACTCTGTGCGCTAGACACAGCAAGCTCCACCATCAGCTCACCTTAAACCAGCCTATGTGAATCTAATAGCCGGTCCCAAGCCCAGATAAATGGGGAGGGGTATTTTCGGGCTTGAAGAAACCATAATGCTACATAATGAATTGCAAGACAAATCTTAAAAACCGCAGCTAAAGCTAGCACACACATACTAATAATAACAATAATAATGAAGAACACATAGATGGATCACTGACTCGTATAGACATAAATACACCATGTTGTGTTTTAAGTTTACATCAATATACTAACAATAGATTTTGAAAACTCATGGTTTAAATCTAGGTAAAGCTTTCACACAGCTAATACACATGTTCCTAACCTGGCCAAGATGCAATGCATTCCAATAGCTAGCAAAGTTGGTGTAATGATTAGCATTACAGGTTGAGTATCTGTTATCCAAAATATTCCGAAAACCAGAAAATTTTGGCTTTGAAGTGACGGCATGACGCAGCCGGCGTCATTACATCACTGGAGTGCGCGGTCAATCACAGACAGGTGGGGGGGAGTGGCTTCCAGGTCCTGCCACCGACTCCCGCCGACATGCCAGACCCTGCTGCAGCCCCCCTGGACCCCCCGTCAACAGACCTCTCGGATTCATTCGGATAACAGGTATTGTTACCCGGAAAAAATCCCATATCTGGAATGATCCTGGTCCCGAGCATTCCGGATATGGGATACTCGACCCCTACTAGTTTTCAGCACTGACATACTGGTTATGAAGGACCTATCTGTGGGGAGTTTGTATGTTCTACCCGTGTTTGCATGGGTTTCTTCCTATAATCCAAAACCATTCAGGTTTGTTAATTCAATTCTGACAAAATAATAATAATAATCCTGGTGTATGTGTGTGACATGAGGTAGGGAATACAGACAGTAAGTTTCCCCGGGGCAGGGACTGGTGTTATTGGCCAAATGTTCTCTGTAAAGTGCTGCAGAACATGTGTGCGCTATATAAATAACTGGTAATAATTCAGAGATACGTTACCTAAATGTTAATGCATATCTCCGATGTTTTGACATCTGAAGACGTACTGGGCATATGCAGATCTCCTCCTGTAACTATACTGGGCATGTGGAGATCTTGTCCTGGACGCCGCAGGATTATGGGTAGCATAGTCAGCCCCATTTTGTGTCCTGAGGCCGGTGTCCGCAGCTTCCTTTGCATACATACTGGCCTCTGCAGTGGAGTTCTGGCAGCCACTTTGAACGTGTTACAAGTCTTAACGGCGGACGGGATGCCGGCTGTCAATATCCCGACAGCGGCATCCCACCCGCCAGAATGCCGGCAGCAGGGAGAGCACTAAGAGTCCCCTTGGAGACTCGGTGGCTCGCTGTGCTCGACACAAAATCTATTTCCACTTTATGGGTGTCGTAGAAACCTACGAGTGGGAATAGCCCTGGTGAGCCGGGATTCCGGCTGTCGGCATTGTCGTCTCTCGGGATTTCGGAGTCTTTATCCTGAATGCTGGGATCCCGACAGCCGGCATTTTAACTGCATCTCCTCTGAATAACCATAGTAACCTTACACAGATGGCACGTGCCTGCCCTATGGACGCAGCAGCTGATCAGCGAAGCCGGCAAGACACCTCCTGCAGCTGCATGCTGTGTGAATAGCATCCACCTCTGAATCAGTCATTTACACTATAGCTGGTCTTTTAGAATATGCTATCCACCTGACCACCAAGCAACCAGATCTATAGTGTAGCAGCTACAGGTATAAGCAGAGTGATCATATTCTGGTGTAATTGGAGAATATGGCTTCTTGGTGCTTTGATTACGATACTACACTGCAAAATTCATAGCGCTTTCTCAACAGCTGGTGATTCTACTGAGACAACGGATTCAGTATGATTTGCCGGTGTGCGGGATTCCGGCGGTTAGAATACTGACCCCGCCATCCCGATATTTGAAATCCCAACAGGGGGGGGAGGTAAGACTGTTCACCCCTGTCTCCTATCCCCTAACCTCCCCCTTAGTGCCTGACCCTTGCCTCTGCACCTGCCCTGCAACCAAACCCTAACCCTCCCCCCTTAGCGCCTAAATCTAACACCCCCCCGCCCCCCACCCCCGGCGGTACCAAACCTAAATCCCCTCTCCCCGCAGCCTAACCCTCCTGCGAGGTGCCTAAACCTAACACAACCATCCCCACTACTGCCCCAACCAACCCGATACACTTACGGACAGTATGCCGGGCTGTCGGGATACCAGGGTCGGGCTACTGACCCTGTCGGGATTCCGGCATCTGCATTCTGAAGACTGTATTCCGACAGCCGGCATCTTAACCGCATCCCGAAACATCATTGGCCAAACAGACCAGTTACTGGCGGGGCCAGATGTCCACTCAATTTGACTGCACAGAATGATCACTATGTATAATAAATTGACTGGAAAAGTTCTAAACTTAAATATAATACAACAAACTGCAGTATGTTGACATTCTGTAAATAATCAGATCTTCCAGCTCTTTGATATCACTCAAGTCACAATTGCAGCGATGGGAATATCAGAGAGTGCAGCCGCCAACATTCTAAATATCACTCTTCCGTTAAAACAAAAATAAGAGAAATGGGTAGAAAAAGAGAGGAGGTCAGAGCGTGAGCACTTCCAATGGTCTGGCTCCGCGAGTGGCCTCAGGTTTCCTAATCTAGGATCGGAGTAATACATTTGGCTGGAACTCTTAAATACTCAGATGCTGATGAGTACAAGAACTTTCCATAAACATGGCAAAGGATAGGCTTAAAGCTGCAAACATGACAGCACAATGGAGTGGAAAACAAGCGTTCACCATATCTAGAACACGCAGTATGTGTTGCGGCCCATAGTGAACTCTATAAAAAAATAATAATAATAATTATATTTATATAGCGCACTTTCTCCAACAGGACTCAAGGCGCTTTACAGACCTCAAAAACAATGCACATAATAAGTAGATTTATGGTAGACTTACCATAGTTAAATCTCTTCCTGCGAGGTACACAGGATTCCACAGGGAATAACATCAGGGTGTAGAGTTGGATCTTGATCCGAGGCACCAACAGGCTAAAGCTTTGACTGTTCCCAGGATGCATTGCAGAGCCTTCTCTACAACCCCGCCTCCAGGCACTGGAGCTCAGTTTCGTTAACCAATTCAGTGCAGTAGCAGGCAAAAGAGTAGATGTTAGTCACGACAGGAGAAGGTATCAGCGGCTAATGCCATACAAACCCAAAGAAGCTAAGTGCGTCAGGGTGGGAGCCCTGTGGAATCCAGTGTACCACGCAGAAAGAGATTTAACAATGGTAAGTCTACCATAAATCTCCTTTTCTGCAGCGGGGTACACTGGTATTCCACAGGGAATACCATCAGGGATGTCCTAAAGCAGTTCCTCATGGGAGGGGGTGCACTGTAGCGGGTACAAGAACCTGGCGTCCAAAGGAAGCATCCTAGGAGGCGGAAGCATCAAAGGCATAACACATGATGAACGTGTTCACTGAGGACCAAGTAGCCGCCTTGCACAATTGTTATGCGGATGCGCCACGGCGAGCCGCTCAAGAAGGTCCAACAGACCGAGTAAAATGGGCCTTGATAGCAGCAGGAGCTGGTAAACCAGTCTGCGCATAAGCTTGTGCAATCACCATTCTAATCCATCCGGCCATGGTTTACTTATTCGCAGACCAGCCACGTTTGTGAAAACCAAAAAGTACAAAAAGGGTATCTGACCTCCTGATGGAGGCAGTCCTCTCTACTTAAATACAGAGAGCCCGTACCACATCCAAAGACCACTCTTTGGAGGACAAACGAGAAGAGATAAAGGCCGGTACCACAATCTCTTGGTTAAGATGAAAAGATGATACCACCTTAGGTAGATAACCAGGGCGAGTTCGAACAACTGCCCGGTCACAGTGAAAAATCAGAAAGGGTGGATGACAGGACAAGGTGCCTAAGTCTGACCCCTCCTAGCAAAGGCAATAGCCAGTAAAAACACGACCTTTAGTGTAAGACATTTAAGATCCACGGACTGAAGAAGTTCAAATGGAGACTCTTGTAGGGTATTTAAGACAACAGACAAATTCCATGGAGCCACAGGAGGGGCATAGGGCGGTTGAATCCTTAAAACGGCCTAAGTGAAAGTATGAACGTCAGGAACAGACGTAATTTTTCTCTGAAACCATACCGACAAGGCAGATATATAAACCTTAAGGGAGGCCAGACGAAGGCCTAAATCTAGGACTTGTTGCAGAATAGCCAAGAGCCTAGAAGTACTGAATGAATAGGCATCATAATTCTTAGCAGCACACCATGTGAAGTAAGAGTTCCAGACCCTGTAATAAATCCGTTCAGAAGCCGGTTTGCGGGCCTTTAACATAGTTTGAATAACCACCTCAGAGAATCTCTTGGCCCTCAGGAGTGAAGCTTCAAGAGCCGTGTCGTCAACGCCAGTCTGGCCAGGTCCGGATAGACACAAAGGCCCTGAACGAGGAGGTCTGGGCATTGAGGAAGTAGAAGGGGACGCTCTATCGATAGACCCTGCAGGTATGAGAACTAATGCTGTCTGGGCCACGCTGGAGCGACTCGAAGTAGTATTCCTCTTTCTTGCTTGAACTTCCGTAGAACCCTGGGCAGGAGTGACACTGGAGGGAATATGTAGGGCAGCCGAAAGTTCCATGGAATTGCCAGTGCGTCCACGAATGCTGCTTGAGGATCCCCTGTCCTTGATCTGAAGACCGTAACCTTGTGATTGTGTTGAGACATCTACATCTGGTAAGCCCCACTAGGAGTTGAAATACTTCCGGATGAAGTCTCCACTCTATGGCGTGAACGTCCTGACGATTGAGGAAATCCGCTTCCCAGTTGAGGACTCCGGGGATGAACACTGCCGATATTACTGGCAGATGGCATTCCAGCCAACGTAGGATTTTTGATACTTCCAGTATTGCCATGCGGCTTCGAGTGCCACCTTGATGATTTATGTACGCCACCATGGTGGCGTTGTCTGATTGTACTTGAACAGGGCTGTTCTGTACTAGAGGCAGGGCCAGTGTAAACGCATTGAACACTGCCAGCAATTTCAGAATGTTTATCGGGAGGAAAGATTCCTCCCTGGTCCATCGAACCTGGAGAGAGTGTTGCTCCAACACCACGCCCCAACCTCGCAGACTGGCATCTGTTGTCAGGAGGACCCAGTTGGAGATCCAGAAGGGACGGCCCCTGCTCAACTGTTGGTCCTGTAGCCACCAGCTCAGTGACATACGAACTTCCGGAGTCAAGGAGATCATTTGAGACCTGATCCGATGAGGCCCACTTGGAAAGGATTAACCTCTGCAGAGGTCGAGAGTGAAAGTGAGCGTAATCTACCATGTCGAAAGCCGACACCATGAGGCTGAATACTTGCAACGCCGATTGTATCAACATCCTTGGGCGAGAGAGAAAATATCTGATCCTGTCCTGAAGTTTCAGGACTTTCTCTGGAGACAGAAACAATCGTTGGCTGTATGTGTCCAGTAGTGCCCCCAGGTGCACCATGCTCCGAGCAGGGACAAGCGAGGGCTTTTACCAGTTGATGAGCCACCCGTGGGCTAGTAGGAATTGGACCGTCTGCTCCAGATGACTGAGGAGAACCTCTTGGGAGTTCGCCAG
The DNA here is from genome assembly GCF_028390025.1 of Pseudophryne corroboree. NCBI lineage: Eukaryota > Metazoa > Chordata > Amphibia > Anura > Myobatrachidae > Pseudophryne > Pseudophryne corroboree. The sequence continues at coordinate 83,755,417 of NC_086444.1, read as the reverse complement.
GATCAGCAAGTCAACCAGATATGGCAGGATCCCGATTCCCTGACGACGGAGATGAGCTGTCATCACGGCCAGTACTTTGGTGAAAATCCGAGGGGCCGTGGTCAATCCAAATGGCAGGGCCTGGAATTGATAATGTAGGTTGCCAATTGCAAACCGCAGATACTGCTGAAGCGCCATGGCAATAGGAACATGCAGGTAAGCATCCTGTATGTCCAGGGATACCATATGGTCTTTGGAGTCCATGGCCAGTACAATAGACCGCAGAGTTTCCATAAGGAATTTGGACACTCTCACAAATTTGTTCAATGATTTGAGGTTGAGTATAGGCCGGAAGGACCCATTTGGCTTTGGAACTAGAAACAAGGTTGAATAGTATCCCCTGCCTCTCTGAGTCGGAGGTACCGGCACTACCACTCCCGTATCCAGGAAAGATTGTACAATTAAGTATAGAGATTGCGCTTGTAACGGATCTGCAGGGATAACCGTTGTGCAAAACTGGCGAGAGGTAAGTCTCTTGAAAGAGATTGTATACCCGTGAGAGACAACTTCCACAACCCAGGCGTCCGAAGTGGTCTGTAACCAGGCCTGGGCGAACTGCAGAAGTCAGCCTCCCACCCTGGGGTCGCCCAGGGGGAGGCCCGCCCCGTTATGCAGCAGGCTTGTCTTGTTTGGAAGCAGGCTGACGGGCGGCCCAGGATTGTTTAGATTTAGGCTTAGTGGTTTTGGAAGCACGAACCTGTCGCTGATTTTTGCCTTCCCTGGAGGTCGAAAGAACCGAAAGGTGGTAATCTTAGCCTTCGGAGTAGAAGGATTAGTATTTTGGAGACACGAAGTCTTGGCAGTAGCCAAGTCAGGAACAATCTTGTTCAGATCCTCCCCAAATAGGATGTCTTCTTTAAAAGGGAGCACCTCCAAGGTCTTTTTGGAGTCTAGGTCCACCTTCCAGGACCTCAACCACATAATTCGACGAGCCAGGATAGACGTAGTAGATGCTTTGGCCGCCATTACACCTGCATCAGAGGCCACCTCCTGAATATAGTGTGAGGCTGTGGTAATATAAGACAAATATTGTCTGGCAGTGTCAGAAAAATCCTGAGGCAGCTCATTCTCAATTACCTGAACCCATGCTTCAAATCCTTTCGCAGCCCAGAAGGCTGCCATAGTGGGTCTATGTACAGCACCTGTAAGTAGTAAACAGACTTCAGGCATCCCTCCATACGCTTATCCGTCGATTCCTTCAGGCAGGTGACAGTGGTGATAGGCAGAGTAGATGACACCACAAGACGGGCGACATGAGAGTCCACCGGAGGTGGAGTTTCCAACTTGTTACTCAACTCCGCAGGGTTAGGATAACGAGCCAGCATCTTTTTAGACAGGGAAAATTGCTTTCCTGAAGACGACCAGGATTCCTGACGTATGTCAATCAAATGGTCAGAATGTGGTAAGACTACTTTAGCAACCTTCTGGCGTTTAGACTTACCAGGTTTCTTAGACTCAGTAGTGGTATCTACATCATAATTGATTTGTAGAATCAGCTTAATAGCCTCCACTAGGTCAGGGACATCAACCTGGGTTGTAGATTCCTCATCAGAAACAACTGTATCAGTGTCTGATGGATTAGTATATTCCCCATCCTCATCTGAAGAATTATCCGAAAGATTAGTGGATTGTGAGGAAGAAATGGCCCGTTTAGATGACCCCTTGGCCCCAGAGGGGCGTGGGGAAGACTTTTGTCTAACTAAAGATTGATTTTATTGTTGCAATTGGGTAGACAGAGTATCCGCCCAGGGCGGATTAACTACAGGGACAATATGTGGCTGCAATGGCACAGGAGGTCCTACAGGGGGCGTAAGACGTGTCACAAGTGTAGTCAGCATACTTGAGAACGCTGCCCAAGGTGGGTCCTGATTGGCCACAGGTGCTGCAGGTTGACTGGGTGTTTGAACCAGAAGCTAAAACTTCTCCCTCAGGTAAATCCATGGTGCCAGTACTGCAGGATGCAGAAGCGTCCGCGGATTTCCCGCCCTGTGTGGCAGACATTATAAGGAATGTAGCCCTAGGGCGTAACAGTACAATATAGCCAGACAAACACAATACCTGCAAATAACCCCCTATGTAATGTGACAGTAAATACAGGACACAGAGCAGAGGATTTGATTTAAGCAGTACGAGGTGACTGAAAAACAAAGGAAAAATACCAAATTGTATGTATATGGGACCCTGACGCACCTAGCCCCTCAGGGTACAGAATATAGTGATAGCAATATGTGAAACAGGAGAGTATAGATATAACAATGCACAGTAGATACTGGATGTATATCATAGAATACTCAGATAGCAGTACACTTGTTCTTAACAAACACTGGCTAAAATTACATATAGAATAGAATATAGAATATAGAAGTGTATGTAAATGCACAGCACTGATGAGACAAGCGGCTTTACAGAGGAGACAGTGCCCTGCAGTCGCGGGGATCAACCCAGCTAGTAGTGAAGATGTTGCCAAAATCTCAGTCAGGGAGTGAGGGAGAGTGAAATGCAGCTCCAGGACGGGAACACTAGCAGTACATGGCACCCGGAGCTGGGGGAGGGGCTACAGGTAGCGCCTTATCCCCTATGCTGGTCCTCACCACCGGGTACTGTGGAGCCTATAACAAACGGATTTTAGTAAATCCAACCTGTGCTCCCTTGCCCTGGTGGATATAGTGGGGTCCTTGTGCAGTACAGTGTCCACGCCAGTGGCGCGGTCCGTCTCCTGGGACCGCGACCGGATCGCAAATTACCGGCGGGGTCCCACCTGGGGGACCCTCTTACCTCCTCCCTGATGTGCAGCCACGCGATCCAGAAGAGAGTCAGCGGTGTGTGCCTGAAGTCCAGTGCGTCTCCGCCGCAAGTACCCGGGAACCAGGCAGCGGGAGTATGCAGCGCTGCTGGGGGAGGTGATGGATCCGCAGCACAGAATGTCAGACTGACATTAAAGAGCTGCGGCCCTTGAAGTCTTCTAAAAAAGCTCTTTTCAGGGCCTAGCGCAGCCCCACCTGGGAACAGTCAAAGCTTTAGCCTGTTGATGAATCGGATCAAGATCCAACTCTACATCCCCCCTCCCCCCCCCCCCGATGTTATTCCCTGTGGAATACCAGTGTACCCCACTGCTGAAACTGAAGATTTAAGTAATAAAGCAATAGACAACCCACACAGACAGAAAAGAAAACCTTGAGCACACAGTAAGCATAATGCATGATTGGTGTAGGCATTTTGGGTAATAACTTCAAAGGGTTGTGTAATCCACCCTCAGAAGGTACCAGGTGAGGCAGCCATCTTGGGCGCACTGCATCAGATTACCCTGGGCGGAATAGTCCACTCCTAGAAGAGATGACACAAAATGGTGAGACTGTAGCATCCTAACGCTAATAGTAGGGTCCCAATAAAACCACCAGGTCCATGTATTCTCCACCACATCCACAGCATACCAGATGAGGCAGCCATGTTGGGAGCACTACGAAGGTTACACTGTGGGAGGTGAGCCATATATGGGAAGACTAACACGTGTAGTAGTATAATATACCCTGTACGGAAAGATCCACATGAAGAACACCATGCCTGCGGAGGAACTATACGAGGTCACAATCTACGGTGCACTGTGTAGGGTGTGCATGAGGTACACATTACAGGAATAGCACACAGTAGGGTGGAAGAAAAAAAAAGAGCACATGTTAAGAAAACATTTGCAGGTAACCAATGGAAGGGTAAAGCTAGGATAACAATATTCTGATAAAATGATAAATGTCATGGTCTCATGGGAGCAATATGGGGGGCTGTGAGAATGTGGAGAGCAAATTCAAGTCCGATAGAAATGTCGCTGCTGAGTCTGCTTCTGGTGCTCTCCCCCCATAGCTACCTTCTCATGTTAAGGGTTAGGCCCGGGGGCAGACCTGATGTTCTCAGCCTGACGGGTGGTAGACCTGGTCCTGGAGTTCTCAAGGCAGAGGGGAGGGGCGGTTGGGAGGGGCCACATATATTAATAGCTGTCTTCATAGGCAAGATGCAAAAAAAAAAAAGGATTTTAATTACCTACCGGTAAATCCACACAGCGCCCTTGGAGCAGTTATGATAAAAGACCGGCGCTGACTATTCAACCTTAATAGGTTGAACAGTACTAATTACACTCTCTCCCCCTGTCTATAACACACTGGTACCGCAGTAACTGGAGTCAGGTGGAGGGTCAGCGCTCCCTGTCAGCGTGCTTCAGCGTTCTTCTGCAGGGAGAAAAAGGCGCTGGTGAGTGCTGGATCCACTCTGAGAAGCCCCGCCCCCTGTAATGGCGCGCGGCTTCCCGCACATAATATGATTATACTGGCCGGAGGTGTTTAGTGCTAACAGTGGGATTAGCCCCTGTTAGCTGTTTTGCCAGTGTAGGGTGATCGCGTTGGCCCAGGAAGCCCCTCAGCCACGTCTACATAACAATGTTGCTGAGCCTTCATGGAGCGCAGCCTGACAGAGCTGCGCTCCCACCCTTGTGTCGCCATTCCCGCCGGCGACTCGCTAACCGGGCTGCCAGCGCTGAACTCACCACTCTTCATTCTTCTGGCTCTCTTAGGGGGTGGCGGCTGTGCTGCAGGAGTGAGCAGTCGCCTTGTGGGCTTGCGATCAGCACCCTCAGGAGCTCAGTGTCCTGTCAGCAGAGATAGAGAACCATTCACTTCGAGAGTTGGTTCCTACTCCCCCCCCAAAGGGCCCTACACATTTAAAGATCCGCCGCCGAACTGCCCGACGGCGGATATGGCCGATGGGTGAACTGGCGGTGGGCAGTGGGGGGGGGGGGGGGGGGGGTAGTGACGGGGAACGTGAAGTTACTTCACTCCCCCCGTCACATGGCTCCATAGAAGTGCAGGCAAATATAGACGAGATCGTCCATATTAGCCTGCATGCACAGGTGACGGGGCACCAGCGATGAACGAGCGTGGGGCCGCGCATCGTTCATCACTGGTGCCTCCACACTCAAAGATATGAACGGTATCTCGTTCATTAATGAATGAGATCGTTCATATCTTTGAGTGATATCGCCCAGTGTGTAGGGCCTATAAGTCCCATGAAGCAGGGTGGCTGTTGCCAGCAGCCTTCCTGTACCAAACAACTCTTAGAAAACAATAAGACTAGAAAAACTCCTAGGAGCTCTCCTAGATGTGACCGGCTCCTCCGGGCACATTTTCTAAACCGAGTCTGGTAGGAGGGGCATAGAGGGAGGAGCCAGCCCACACTGTTAAACTCTTAATGTGCGAGTGGCTCCCAAAGGACCTGTCTATACCCCATGGTACTAAATGGACTCCAGCATCCTCTAGGTCGTAAGAGAAAAAAGAAGAAGAGGACGCTCGACACATTGCTGGGTACACACAAGCAATCACCAACTAGCCCCATTTGGTGTGCCACGAAGTTTGCAACTAGGACACGACGCGTGTCCCGCTGCAAGGTTTTTTCATAATATATTCGTCTTAATCACACCGCTAATGTGACAAAAGTACAATGCACGGGTTGTGTTAAATCTGTGACTTTATACCAATTCATTTGCGACAAAAGTACTAATGTAGTGTGCCTGTAAGACTAAAGTGACTCTCCATGCAGCTACAGTACGATACAAGTAGGATGTTACATTTAGAACATGAACACAAAAGTCCAGGAATCCGTGACGGAGCGCCTAAAGACAAGCCACACGCCCCTCGAGACGCAGAGCGAAACATGTCTAAGGACACATCTGTAATGCTCTGTCCCATGAAGAGAAATGGCTCTTCAATATCAAACTCTGATACCATCTGCTGGCGTGTACCTACCCAAAGCTGCAACTTCGGCAGCATCATATATTCCCAACAGACTCCGTGTCTATATTACATCTAATTCTAGGGGATTTAAAAGTGAGCATACCTTTACGCGGGATGCGGTCACATGACCGGCGGTCGGGATCCCGGCGGTCAGGATGCCAACGCCGAGATCACGATCGCTTGCATGCCGACACAGAGTGACTATTCCCACCACACCCATACAGTGGGAAAAGACCCTGTGGCGAGCGCCCATTGCGCTCATCCCCCCTGCCAGCATTCTGGCGGCCGGGATCCCAGGTTCGGAATGCTGACCTCCAGGATCCCGACCGCCAGCAAAACAATCCCAACCCCTTTACACATCTTCTTTTATTCCCATCAAGTTATTATTTGCAGCATTCCATCATGGAAAGCAGATAATGCAATCCCTGGAACAGTCCACAAAAAATTTGAATGTTCCCGGGAAAAACGCCAAAGCCAGCATGTTAACATAGAATTAAAGGATTGCGCAAATAAAAATACACAAAGTCTTCCCCCTACAAGGAGCAAACGGGCACCTTTTTACCCGGTGCCTAACTTATTCCTACGCTCATCACCCACCCTGACAGCAGCCATTATACTCTGCAATGCTGGAGAACCTGAATGAGGAACCATAGCAGGATTCGTGGCATACTAACTACAGGACACCTATCTCTTGTAAGATCAGATGGAAAAACGCTCCCGTCCTTGTACAATGACCAGATTATATTATGACTCTAATCAATTAAAACTGATAACTGAGATGGTCCCGTGTGCTGCCATTCCAAGCAAACAAACACAGAGCCTCAGTCAGGCATGTCAGAGGGAAATGGAGAACTGAATGTACATTGTTATACGATCCCTAATTAGTGACTCTGCAGGTTCAAACAGCAAGTAACAGTTTAGGTAGCTATTGTTCACTGCTAGGCTAATAGGCATCTGCATGACTATTAGGAATTGTATGTGCCATATGATACCAGATGACACACAGTATCAATGCATGTAGACAGCATCTACTGCTTAATGTAAAAGGCAGGCCTCCGTGTTATTTAGAGACACAGCGCTCTCTAAAGGGTCAGTGACCACACTGCAACATCTGAAAACAGGTACACAACCTGCGACTCTCCAGCCGACGTCTAGCAAGGCATGCTAGTACTTGTAGTCCTCCAAAAGCAGGACTACCACAGGTCACCTTAATGTAAATCTAAAAATTCAAGGACGTTCGCAAGGTCCCCGGTTCCTTTACGGGTTCTGAACCTCAAATTTAAAACGCCAATAGTATTAAAACGTAAAACACACATTTCATTATGTTGCAGTTTTAAATTTCAGTGTTAAAACCGCTGCTTAGTAAAGCTAGCTCAAATCTTACCAGGAATGCGGATCAGGGCAGCGAGCATAGGCTGGGTGTTCAGAAGAACTAGTGATAACTTTGGTCAAACACAAGAAATGTCTACATAACAAGAATTATGATGGTGATTTAAAGTTATATTTCCAATTTTAGATGACAAGGGATTTGGAAACATAGGGCCTAATTCAGATCTGATTGTAGCAGCAAAATTGTTCTCTAATGGGCAAAACCATGTGCATTGCAGGGGGGGGGGGGGGGGGGGCAGATATAACATGTGCAGAGAGAGTTAGATTTGGGTGGGGTGTGTTTAAACTGAAATCTAAATTGCAGTGTAAAAATAAAGAAGCCAGTATTTACCCTGCACAGAAACAATATAACCCAACCAAATCTAACTCTCTCTGCACATGTTATATCTGCCCCACCTGCTGTGCACATTGGCCCTCATTCCGAGTTGATCGCTCGCTAGCTGCTTTTAGCAGCAGTGCACACGCTAAGCCGCCGCCCTCTGGGAGTGTATCTTAGTTTAGCAGAAGTGTGAACGAAAGATTAGCAGAACAGCGCGTAAATTATCATGCAGTTTCTGAGCAGCTCGAAACCTACTCCTACCTTGAGATCACCTCAGTCAGTTTAGTTCCTGCTTTGACGTCACAAACACGCCCTGCGTTCGGCCAGCCACTTCCCCGTTTCCCCAGCCACTCCTGCGTTTTACCCTGACACGCCAGCGTTTTTTAGCACACTCCCTGAAAACGGTCAGTTTCCGCCCAGAAACACCCACTTCCTGTCAATCACACAACGATCAGCAGTGCGACTGAAAAGCGTTGCTCGGCCTTGTGTAAAACTGCATAGTTTTGTGTGAAATACTTCGCGCATGCATACTGCGGCCCGTATGCATGCGCAGAAGTGCCGCTTTTTCAACTAATCGCCGCGCTGCGAACGAAAGCAGCTAGCAATCAACTCGGAATGAGGGCCATTGTTTTGCCCATTAGAGAACAATTTTGCTGCTGAGATCAGGTCTGAATTAGTCCCATTGACCTGTAAAATACACATAGCTGAACAATGTCTCCCACAACACAGACTTCCAGCTCCCGCGTTAATCTTACCAATAGCGCTGACAATGACCTTTCCCAGCAGCCTCCCCTCCAAAGCTTAAAATTGTATAGTGTAATATTGTGTGAATGAAATCCTGTTTGATCTGCTGCACCATTCGCCTATATTATACCAAATTAATCTGAGGCCTCTCTGAGAACGGGATGTAAAAAGGGGAGGGGCACTGACAACACCGCTGCCGGAGATCGCAGAGTTTATGACCTGAAAAGAACCCTGGTGCCAAATAACAATTTAGACAAAAAATAAGAATTTACTTACCGATAATTTTATTTCTCGTAGTCCGTAGTGGATGCTGGGAACTCCGTAAGGACCATGGGGAATAGCGGCTCCGCAGGAGACTGGGCACAAAAGTAAAGCTTTAGGACTACCTGGTGTGCACTGGCTCCTCCCCCTATGACCCTCCTCCAAGCCTCAGTTAGGATACTGTGCCCGGACGAGCGTACACAATAAGGAAGGATTTATGAATCCCGGGTAAGACTCATACCAGCCACAACAATCACACCGTACAACCTGTGATCTGAACCCAGTTAACAGCATGATAACAGAGGAGCCTCTGGATAGATGGCTCACAACAACAATAACCCGATTTAGTTAACAATAACTATGTACAAGTATTGCAGACAATCCGCACTTGGGATGGGCGCCCAGCATCCACTACGGACTACGAGAAATAGAATTATCGGTAAGTAAATTCTTATTTATTCTGACGTCCTAGTGGATGCTGGGAACTCCGTAAGGACCATGGGGATTATACCAAAGCTCCCAAACGGGCGGGAGAGTAAGGATGACTCTGCAGCACCGAATGAGAGAACTCCAGGTCCTCCTCAGCCAGGGTATCAAATTTGTAGAATTTTGCAAACGTGTTTGCCCCTGACCAAGTAGCAGCTCGGCAAAGTTGTAAAGCCGAGACCCCTCGGGCAGCCGCCCAAGATGAGCCCACCTTCCTTTTGAAATGGGCATTTACATATTTTGGCTGTGGCAGGCCTGCCACAGAATGTGCAAGCTGAATTGTATTACAAATCCAACGAGCAATAGTCTGCTTAGAAGCAGGAGCACCCAACTTGTTGGGTGCATACAGGATAAACAGCGAGTCAGATTTTCTGACTCCAGCCGTCCTGGAAACATATATTTTCAGGGCCCTGACTATGTCCAACAACTTGGAGTCCTCCAAGTCACTAGTAGCCGCAGGTACCACAATAGGTTGGTTCAGATGAAACGCTGAAACCACCTTAGGGAGAAAATGAGGACGAGTCCTCAATTCCGCCCTGTCTGAATGGAAGATCAGATATGGGCTTTTACAGGATAAAGCCGCCCATTCTGACACGCGCCTGGCCGAGGCCAGGGCCAACAGCATGGCCACTTTCCATGTGAGATATTTTAACTCCACAGATTCAAGTGGTTCAAACCATTGTGACTTTAGGAACCCCAAAACTACATTGAGATCCCAAGGTGCCACTGGAGGCACAAAAAGGAGGCTGTATATGCAGTACCCCTTTTACAAACGTCTGAACTTCAGGAACTGAAGCTAGTTCTTTCTGGAAGAAAATTGACAGGGCCGAAATTTGAACCTTAATGGACCCCAATTTTAGGCCCATAGACACTCCTGTTTGCAGGAAATGCAGGAATCGACCTAGTTGAAATTCCTCCATCGGGGCCTTACTGGCCTCACCACGCAACATATTTTCGCCAAATGCGGTGATAATGCTTTGCGGTTACATCCTTCCTGGCTTTGATCAGGGTAGGGATGACTTCATCCGGAATGCCTTTTTCCTTCAGGATCCGGCGTTCAACCGCCCTGCAGTCAAACGCAGCCGCGGTAAGTCTTGGAATAGACAGGGTCCTTGATGGAGCAGGTCCCTTCTTAGAGGTAGAGGCCACGGGTCCTCCGTGAGCATCTCTTGAAGTTCCGGGTACCAAGTCCTTCTTGGCCAATCCGGAGCCACGAGTATAGTTCTTACTCCCCTCCGTCTTATAATTCTCAGTACTTTTGGTAAGAGAGGAAGAGGAGGGAACACATACACTGACTGTGTTACCAGAGCGTCCACAGCTATTGCCTGAGGGTCCCTTGACCTGGCGCAATACCTGTCCCAATTTTTTGTTTAGGCGGGACGCCATCATGTCCACCTTTGGTTTTTCCCAACGGTTTACAATCATGTGGAAGACTTCTGCTGAGGAAGTCTGTTTCCCAGTTGTTCACTTCCCGGAATGAACACTGCTGACAATGCTATCACATGATTTTCCGCCCAGCGAAAAATCCTTGCAGCTTCTGCCATTGCCCTCCTGCTTCTTGTGCCGCCCTGTCTGTCTACGTGGGCGACTGCCGTGATGTTGTTCGACTGGATCAGCACCGGCTGACCTTAAAGCAGAGGTCTTGCTTGGCTTAGGGCATTGTAAATGGCCCTTAGCTCCAAGATATTTATGTGAAGTGATGTCTCCAGGCTTGACCACAAGCCCTGGAGATTTCTTCCGTGTGTGACTGCTCCCCAGCCTCGCAGGCTGGCATCCGTGGTCACCAGGACCCAGTCCTGAATGCCGAATCTGCGCCCTCTAGAAGATGAGCACTCTGCAACCACCACAGAAGAGACACCCTTGTCTTTGGTGACAGGGTTATCCGCTGATGCATCTGAAGATGCGATCCGGACCATTTTTCAGCAGGTCCCACTGGAAAGTTCTTGCGTGGAATCTGCCGAATGGAATTGCTTCGTAGGAAGCTACCATTATTTCCCAGGACCCTTGTGCACTGATGCACTGACACTTGGCCTGGTTTTAGGAGGTTTCTGACTAGTTCGGATAACTCCCTGGCTTTCTCCTCCTGGAGAAACACCTTTTTCTGGACTGAGTCCAGGATCATCCTTAGGAATAGAAGACGTGTCGTCGGGATCAGCTGCGATTTTGGAATATTAAGAATCCAACCGTGCTGCCGCAACACTACTTGAGATAGTGCTACCCCGACTACCAACTGTTCCCTGGATCTTGCCCTTATCCGGAGATCGTCCAAGTAAGGGATAATTAAAACTCCCTTCCTTCGAAGGAGTATCATCATTTCGGCCATTACTTTGGTAAAGACCCAGGGTGCCGTGGACAAACCAAACGGCAGCGTCTGAAACTGATAGTGACAGTTCTGTACCACAAACCTGAGGTACCCTTGATGAGAAGGGTAAATTGGGACATGGAGATAAGCATCCTTGATGTCCAGAGACACCATATAATCCCCTTCTTCCAGGTTTGCAATCACCGCTCTGAGTGACTCCGTCTTGAATTTGAACCTTTGTATGTAAGTATTCAAGGATTTCAGATTTAAATTAGGTCTCACCGAGCCGTCCGGCTTCGGTACCACAAACAGCGTGGAATAATACCCCTTTCCCTGTTGTAGGAGGGGTACCTTGATTATCACCTGCTGGGAATACAGCTTGTGAATGGCTTCCCATACCGCCTCCCTGTCGGAGGGAGACGTCGGTAAAGCAGACTTTAGGAAACGGCGAAGGGGAGACGTCTCGAATTCCAATTTGTACCCCTGAGATACCACCTGAAGGATCCAGGGGTCCACCTGTGAGTGAGCCCACTGCACGCTGAAATTCTTGAGACGGGCCCCCACCGTGCCTGAGTCCGCTTGTAAGGCCCCAGCGTCATGCTGAGGACTTGGCAGAAAACGGGAGAGGGCTTCTGTTCCTGGGAACTGGCTGTTAGCTGCAGTCTTTTTCCCCTTCCTCTGCCCCGGGGCAGATATGAGTGGCCTTTTGCCCGCTTGCCCTTATGGGGACGAAAGGACTGAGCCTGAAAAGACGGTATCTTTTTCTGCTGTGAGGTGACTTGGGGTAAAAAGGTGGATTTCCCAGCCGTTGCCGTGGCCACCAGGTCCGATAGACCGACCCCAAATAACTCCTCCCCTTTATACGGCAATACTTCCATATGCCGTTTGGAATCCGCATCACCTGACCACTGTCGCGTCCATAACCCTCTTCTGGCAGAAATGGACATCGCACTTACTCTTGATGCCAGAGTGCAAATATCCCTCTGTGCATCACGCATATATAGAAATGCATCCTTTAAATGCTCTATAGTCAATAATATATTGTCCCTGTCCAGGGTATCAATATTTTCAGTCAGGGAATCCGACCAAGCCACCCCAGCACTGCACATCCAGGCTGAGGCGATTGCTGGTCGCAGTATCACACCCGTGTGAGTGTATATACATTTTACTGCTTTCTGTCAGCAGGTTCCTTAAGGGCGGCCGTAGCCGGGGACGGTAGTGCCACCTGTTTAGACAAGCGTGTGAGCACTTTATTCACCCTAGGGGGTGTTTCCCAACGTGCCCTATCCTCTGGCGGGAAGGGGTATGATGCTAATAACTTTTTAGGAATTAACAGTTTTTATCGGGGGAAACCCACGCATCATCACACACTTCATTTAATTCCTCAGATGCAGGAAAAACTACAGGCAGTTTTTTCTCACCCAACATAATACCCTTTTTAGTGGTACTGGTATTATCAGAAATGTGTAAAAACATTTTCCATAGCCTAATCATGTAACGTGTGGCCCTACTGGAAGTCACATTCGTCTCTTAATCGTCGACACTGGAGTCAGTATCCGTGTCGGCGTCTGTATCTGCCATCTGCGGTAACGGGCGTTTTAGAGCCCCTGATGGCCTTTGAGACCCCTGGACAGGCACAGGCTGAGTCGCCGGCTGTCTCATGTCATCAATCTATTGTAAAGAGCTGACACTGTCACATATTCCTTCCATAAGCTCATCCACTCAGGTGTCGACTCCCTAGGGGGTGACATCTCTGTTACAGGCAATTTCTCCGCCTCCACATCATTTTCCTCCTCATACATGTCGACACAACGTACCGACACACAGCACACACACAGGGAATGCTCTGATAGAGGACAGGACCCCACTAGCCCTTTGGGGAGACAGAGGGAGAGTTTGCCAGCACACACCAGAGCGCTATATATATATACAGGGATAACCTTATATAAGTGTTTTTCCCCTTATAGCTGCTGTATTGTTATACTGCGCCTAATTAGTGCCCCCCTCTCTTTTTTAACCCCTTTCTGTAGTGTAGTAACTGCAGGGGAGAGCCAGGGAGCTTCTCTCCAAAGGAGCTGTGAGAGAAAATGGCGCCAGTGTGCTGAGGAGATAGGCTCCGCCCCCTTCTTGGCGGCCTTTTCTCCCGTTTTTCTGTGGAATCTGGCAGGGGTTAAAATTCATCCATATAGCCCTGGGGGCTATATGTGATGTATTTTCGCCAGCTAAGGTGTTTTTATTGCTGCTCAGGGCGCCCCCCCCTAGCGCCCTGCACCCTCAGTGACCGAAGTGTGAAGTGTGCTGAGGAGCAATGGCGCACAGCTGCAGTGCTGTGCGCTACCTTGGTGAAGACAGGATGTCTTCTGCCGCCGATTTTCCGGACCTCTTCTTGCTTCTGGCTCTGTAAGGGGGCCGGCGGCGCGGCTCTGGGACCGGACTCCGAGGCTGGGCCTGTGTTCAGTCCCTCTGGAGCTAATGGTGTCCAGTAGCCTAAGAAGCCCAATCCACTCTGCACGCAGGTGAGTTCGCTTCTTCTCCCCTTAGTCCCTCGATGCAGTGAGCCTGTTGCCAGCAGGTCTCACTGAAAATAAAAAACCTAAAACTAAACTTTCACTAAGAAGCTCAGGAGAGCCCCTAGTGTGCACCCTTCTCGGCCGGGCACAAAAATCTAACTGAGGCTTGGAGGAGGGTCATAGGGGGAGGAGCCAGTGCACACCAGGTAGTCCTAAAGCTTTACTTTTGTGCCCAGTCTCCTGCGGAGCCGCTATTCCCCATGGTCCTTACGGAGTTCCCAGCATCCACTAGGACGTCAGAGAAATATCCTTATTGGCTGCGTTTTATTTATTATTATTTATTAACAGTTTCTTATACAGCGCAGCATATTCCGTTGCACTTTACAGTTAGAGCAACAGTAATAGAACAAAACTGGGTAAAAACAGACAGACATAGAGGTAGGAAGGCCCTGCTCGCAAGCTTACAATCTTTAGCATTTGTTATGTGGTTATGCATGCTGTAAGGTCCCAATGACAATGACCGAAAACCCAAAGTGTCTACAAGCCAGATCTTACTGAGCAAGGGCAGGGCCAGATTACCAATGGAACAGATGGGACAACAGCCCCAGGCCTCCACACATAAATAGGCCCATCATCATTACAGAATGATGACGAGTAGCCTTAGATTTGGGTGGGGTGTGTTCAAAGTGAAATCTAAATTGCAGTATAAAAATAAAGCAGCCAGTATTTACCCTGCACAGAAACAAAATAACCCACCCAAATCTAACTCTTTCTGCACATGTTATATCTGCCCCACCTGCAGTGCAGCATGATTTTGCCCAATTGCTAACATTTTTGGTTTGCCAACAACTCTGAATAACACCCTTAGTACATCTGCTCCTTAGTTTTGGATAAAACACTTTCAGATATCTGCATTAACTGCTAATAAGGTTTACATGTATATATAAAATATGTATTTCTAGTTTTCGGTTTCAATAAAAAGCCAGAAAGACTACTGAGGCCTTTCTTGCCAAACAACAAATTGCGTCATGTGCTAAATTCAACCTTTAAGAAACCCTTTCCCCAGGTCCCCGTGAAGATAGCAGACTATGCATGCCTACAGCTAAATCTTATACCCCTTTTCCACCTACTGAGCACGGGTCGCAGCCGGGAGCCTGACACGGGTGCTACCCGGCTGCGGCCCGTGCTCAGCCCCCTTTCCCACTGCGCTCCCCAACCTGGCATATTTCCGGGTTGGTGACGCTGCTAGTGACGCGGCAGGGGCGGCGCTGGGAGATCACATGATCTCCCAGCGCCACCTTTCCATACACTGTGAACGAGAACCGTGTTGCATCAACACGTCTTCCATTTACACTACACAGCTTACCGGGTTGAACACGTGTTCAATCTGGCAAGCTACCCGGGTAGGATTCCCGGATCACTTGATCCGGGAACTTGCAGGGGGGGGGGCGCTTCCACTAGAAAAAAAACACGGGTAAAGGCGCGCCCCCGCGCATTTACCCGTGTTTTTAGAGCTAGTGGAAAAGGGGTATAACTTTAATAAGGCTTCACGTGCCAAATAAGAGTAACAAGATGATTGTGCATAAAAGGATATTATTTTTGCAAGGGGTATTATTTACTACGGAGAGAGGAACACAGTGAGCGACACAGGAGACTGAAAGCGGAGACGCTGCGGAAGTGATCGTCATACGATACCTAATTAGCAGTATTGCATGTTTAGACCGTAAGTAGGAGTTTAAGTATCTTATTTAATTTGCCTCTCCGTTACCATACGAATAGGACTGTGCTCATTACTGATGTAATGAGGATTACAAAACAGATACGCTTATAAATAACTAATGACGCAAGTTACAACAGTCAACAAGGAAAATGTACAATAACGCTATTTTCTCAGAAGAATTTAAAAAGGTTTGTTGGACCAAACTTTGGATTTTAGTCTAAGAAAATATCAAACGTAATGTCAAGCTTTACAAAGAGTTTTTTGTTACTATTTTCAAATATTAAAAAACGCCGGTCACCCAAACTCAACCCAAGGGCTTGGAGCTGATGTGCCGGCGGCTGGATTATAAATGATTGCTGAGGAAGATCCCCTTTCTGCTCCAAGGCCTTTCTTCATGACATAGGGGGTCATTCCGAGTTGATCGCTCGCTGCCGATTTTCGCAGCGCAGCGATCAGGTAAAAAAAACTGCAATACTGCGCATGCGTATGCGCCGCAATGCACAGACGCGTCGTTCGGGCACAAAGAGCATCGCTGCTGTGCACTGAATCTAGCGAAGATTCTATTCGCACAGCCGATCACAAGGAGATTGACAGGAAGAAGGCGTTCATGGGTGTCCACTGACCATTTTTCTGGGAGTGTTTGGAAAAACGCAGGCGTGTCCAGGAGTTTGCAGGGTGGGTATCTGACATCAATTCCGGGACCTCTCCGTCGCAGCAATCATCGCACAGAATAAGTAACTACAGGGCTAGTCTTGTTTCGCACAAAATGTTTTTGTACCGCTCGGCTGCACAGGCGTTCGCACTCTTGCAAAGCAAAAATACACTCCCCCGTGGGCGGCAACAATGCGTTTGCACAGCTGCTAAAAGTAGTTAGCGAGCGATCAATTCGGAATGACCCCCATAATGACGTGGTTTATGCAGGGAATGGAGAGAACGGCCCAGCCAAGGAAACATTAATGCTTTGCTACGGCACTGAGTATTGTGTTAGGACAACTTGTAAGCAAATTAAGGTTCCAGAGCTTAGATCATTACAAACTCCCCAAAATGTGAAGCACCCAGCCTGAGCAGTGTCACAGGGGCATGAATCCCACAAAAACACAAAAATAAAACTGAAGTATAATAGTAACATTGTGGAAATACAGACAGTCTGCTATGTAATGGTGACTCTTTAAAGCCTTTTATAATAAGTTTCAATAGGTCCAAGGAACGGGTGTAGTATGGTTTGCCGGCGGTCAGGGTCCCGGCGACCAGCATACCGGCGCCTGAATACCGACGCGCGCCACGCTATCTATTCTCCCTCCAGGGGGATCGTGGACCCCCAAGAGGGAGAAAAGATGTCGGTATGCCGGCAGTCGGGATCCCGGTGCCGGTATGGTGGTCTCCGGGAGCCCGGCCGCCGGCAACCTAAAGACCACCCCCAAGGAACAACTGTAGCCCTTTAATATATATGACACCTATAGGATGTCATCTAAATGATGGGGCTGTAGAAAAGCCTGAAGGGAAATAAATACAGTAGTTCAATTTAAAAACTAAAAAATAAAAAAATGTTATGCTCACCTCTTTATGGGGGATATTTATCAAACATCCTAAAGAGGACAAATCGAGAAGCTGCCCTATAGCAACTAATCAGCTTCTAGCTAGCATTCATCAAGTACATTCTGTAAAGTGATAGGCACAAGCTGTTGGCTGCTAAGGGCAACCTGTCCACCTGTCCTCTTATAAAGATCTACAGTGTCTAGATCGGCAATAGGTTGACACCAGATGGTCAACAGGTCGACGGGGTCAAAAGTTCAACACAAAAAAAGGTTGACATATGTTTTTTGTGTTATTTTATCCCTAAAACTTACTCTAACCCTAAACCTAACCCTCTGCCAAGTGCCGAACCCTAATACTTCTCTTCCACAATCTAGCACTAACCCTCCGCTAAGTGCCTAACTCTATCATGAAAAACCATTTGCCATCTTTTTTGGTGTCAACCATTTGCATGTCGACCTAAGTACAGATTGACCATTTGCCGGTCTACCCTTGGACCTTGTCGACCATATGGTGTCAACCTACTGACTATCTTCCACCCAGAAACCCCTCTTCAGAAGGATTGATACATCTTAGATACAGTCACCGCATGGACTGTTTTGTGCTGTTATCATGCTGACGTTTGCTGTGACACATGACAGAGGGGCCCAACCCCGGTCACTGTGCCGAAAACCTAAACAATACAAGTTTTCATCAATGACATTCACTGAGGGGTTAGATTATCATTTAATGCTAAAAACTGGAACAACCGGAGCAAACGTGGGGAGGACACACAAACTTCACACAGATAGGGCCCTGTTGGGCTAATAACTGCGCTATCTTTCTGTAAGGATGCAGCTACACACAATACAATGATTTAATGACGTGACGGAATTGAACAACTAAGGCTGCATCTGAATGACAGACAGTAAGCATTATTATTAACATTTATTAATATAGCACCAGCATATTCAGTTTCACTTAATTGTGATCTAAAAATAAAACAAGGCTGGGGAGTAACCAACAAAGACATCAGAAGGAGACAACAATATATAAAGAAACAACGTTTGATACATGAGGATAAGTGCTACATATTATAAACTGGTCAAGCCAGATTGCAAAGCTTCTAGTTGGCACCGGTTAGGCCCAGAGCCGTCTTTTCGTATGGGCTCAATGGGCACTTGCCCAAAGGCCCCAGGAGTATAAGGGTCCTAGGCTGATAGCTGAGGGTCCCCTCTTTCCAGGGGTACCAGATTTTTGAAAATCGGCTCTGGGGAACCGGAGATATCCGACTTGAAAGCAGTGGTCCCCATCCAATCCTGTAAACCGCTCTTCCCAGCCAGATATCTCGGGTTCTGTCTAACTTTGAGTATTTCTGAGGGTATAATCCAAAAGCTGGGACTCTCCCCTTTTGGTGGACACTGGAAGCTTGTCTCTACTATGCCCAGAACCAGAGATATCAGCCTTCCAGCAGCTGGTCCCTGCTCCAGCTCCACACGCCTAATATGCAGTTTTAGATTTTCGTTGGTGGATTGCTCTGGCTCCTGACCTCTGATCCCCAAGTTCCCAGTACCTGCTGAAAGGTGGGACTCTCTAGTTTGTTATCCTATTCAAAGCTAAGAAATCAATTCCAGGAACTTGAGATATCTGCGGTCAAGCAAGCTGCCCTCCCACCAGAAAATGATGAATATTAAGCCCAATCCACTATCCACCCCTCCCCTACGTATTAAACACCCCCTGTCCCCCTGGTAGTCATGTACTGGGGCACCTTCATTCAGCCCAATTCCCCCTTCTACAGTTAGTGTTCTCCCTCCCGCCCCATCTCTCACCATCTGTGCAGTAAAGGAGCAATTAGCAGAAATTACTGCTCCAGGTCCTACCTGCTGAGCAGAAGATAGAACACCCCATACTGCCCGCGGGACATCAAAGCTGCTGGAGAATGGGTTGGGGCCCCAGTGCATTGCTGTGCCCATGGGCCTACACTGCTGTTAAGACGGCCCTGGTTAGGCCAGGATAGCACTTGCCAAAGACCACCAGTCAAGGTGGCACCACAGAGCTAAGCCAGCTCGATGCAGTGGACGGCTCTCTGCAAACAACCCCAGTCACTGAATCTCTGTGAGTTTGTGACCCACAAGTGCAGCGCTTGCAACGTCATAACACTGCGGCAGAGTAGAGATTTTACTTAGTTCTCCACTTTGCTAGGGGTGCCCGGGCTCCCAGATATGGTCCTGATGACCTACGTAACTGTGCCACTCCATGGTGCAGTACAGATGTAGGCAGGCACACGCTCCCTTAGTACGGCGCCAATGTATTCTGCAAATACAGAAAGCTGCAGGCTAGACAAAGACCTCATCTTCTTGCTTAAAATGCAGATCTTTGTGCACGATGCTGTCCCATAAGATTTAGCTTGGACTGTCATAATGGACTGTTACACAGGTTGTCCACTGATTTCATCCCAGTCAGCACATGCAATTCCTTGCATACAATAGCAGAAACTAAAGGTGTGCCAGTGATGATCAGTAAACAGTGCTTACTGCTTCCTCCAAGTAATTAGAGCTCATTCAGGCAAATCAGTACTGCAGATGGATTTAAAATGCATGGAGTATTCCTTCCAAGCCCCCCCTTCCCCCCCACTTTATTTTTTTTTTAGAGCTGGAGGTCAAACATCACAAGAGCTTTTCACCAACCTAATAAAGCTAATGACCCAAATCCAAAGAGGGTGACCCTACGCCTTGAAGCATTACTAATAAAAAGACGTAGGATCATTTAATTTCCCTTCCCTAATAAATTTGTGCCCCTTATCTTATCAGCAGCACATTAGCTTTATCAGCTTGCAGACTATTTAAAGTGTGCATCATTTCCTAGAATTATCTCCAGGTGTTAGAACGTTTACTTTCACTCAATTCATTCAGAAATTCTATTCTGAATTATTACAGAACAGAGGCACCTTTATCAGCACTCAGAAATAAATTGGACGGTTTAAAGCCTTTGCAGTCATTTTCTCTCTTTACAAGCAACAAAGCATGGAATGTAATAGCATACACATCTTACAGTGAGTCCCCGGTAAACTGTATCAAATCGCTATTTCCAGGACTTTAGTATGTGTGTGGATCATTAGATCAACAGTGTCTAGGTCAACAATGTTTAGGTCGACATGTGCTAGGTCGACAGGTCAAAAGGTCTACATGAGTTTTTCATGTTTTTTTGGTGTCGTTTTCTGCGTAAAGTGACCGGGAAGCCCAATTAGGGCACCGTGTCCCCTCGCAGCCTTGCTTCGCTCGCCACAGATTACCGTTCCAATCGTAGTCCACGTGGATCGTTAAGTATGAAAAAGTAAAAAAAAAGAAAAAAAAATGTGAAAAACTCATGTCGACCTTTTAACCTGTTGACCTAGCACATGTCGACCTAGAAACCCTGTCGACCTTCCAACCCTGTCGACCTATAGTGGTCGACCTAAACAGTGTCGATCTTCAGACCGGATCCCCTTTAGCCTACCTAGAGTTGTCTAACAACCTTTCCTTAATCCTTAAACAAAAAAAACAAAAAAAGAAGTTGGCAAGATTTTGTGGCCCAGACCCATTCTATCACTGTATCAATAGGTGACCGTTTTGCTAGGTAGGTTTAGAAGCAACTTCTTAATAAAAACATTAAACTGTAATACAACATAAAATTGCTTGAAATTGACATGTCTGTGAAAGCTCTATGGGCAATGAGCCAGATTAAGAGATGGACGCAGGAGGGGTCTGGCGTAAATAGACGGCTCCTGTGATCCGCTGCTGCATCTGAAGAAGCATGAACATTGGTCATCGGAGTAACCCTCAGGTTGGCCGGTGTTTTCACACAGCCATTGGCTTAAGCAAGACTAGAAAACGGGAGCAACAGGCTGGATGGCAAAATATTTTGGTAACTAAATAGAACAGTATTATTATCTGCATAATGGTGGTCACTCTCACACTGACACCATTAAACTAGTTGTCCAGGTGTTAATTTCCATTTGACAGATGACGTGATTGGTCTGGGTGTGTTGTATTATTTGGGCCATAATGACCATACCCCTTCGTATAAACGTCTTGCCCTGAGCACCAAACGGCTGAATGTGACCATACTGGAAACACCAAATCCAAAGGCAAAGTAACCTGAAGTTGTTTTCTCTTATTTGTGATTTACATGTGAGCATGCCATCATTATATGTTCTAGCTTTGGATAAAGACATCACAAAACAACCATCTTCTGCTGCTCTGCTCTGTTAGTCACCCGTATTTAACAATATGAAATATGTCTTCTTATACAAAAAGGTTTATCTCAAAATATCTCCCATCCCAACCTCTCTGCGTCTCTCATCCACATGCACTACCTACATCCTTTCACGATTACAGGACTTTTTTCGACCTGCTACCACTCTGTGGAATGCCCACCTACGTACAATAAGACTTTCCTCTAGTCTCCAAACCTTAAAGCGTACCCTGAAAACTCACTTCTTCAGGCATATTAAATTCCAGAATGTCCCAAAATGGGTGTGGTATAAAAGATCTACAGTAATTAGGGGCTGATTCAGGTCGCATCGCAAACACTGCAATATCAGCGACGGGACGCACATGCACAGTTTCTGTCCTGCGCTTGCACCTGCAGTGAATGCGGTTGGCCTGCATTAACTGCAAACACCTCTGCCTGACTGACAGGAAGAGATGTTCACGGGACGGGTAGCGACTGAGCGTTTTCAAAACGTCGATGAGGGAAAAGGGGGCGTGTTGGTGGCATGTTAGGGGTGGCTGTGTGTTGTCACACGCAGCCGTTCTGATTGAGAAAATGGTGGCAGGACTCCTGCCGTCGCAGCCAGGCCCTTGCCCTGCAATGGGCGGCCCCAGAATGAGATTGCAAGGAAAAAGCAGAATCTGCAATCCTTACTGAATAAGGTCCTTAGGTCGACAGTTAATACACTAGGTTGACACTAAATGGATAACATGCATTAGGTCGACAGGTACAAGAGGTCAACAGATAAAAGGTTGACAGAAAAAGGGCTGACATTACAAAGGTCAACATACTGTTTTATAAGTTTTCTGGGTCAAATCTTGTATAATTTAGTAATACGTGACTACCATCATGTAAAACATGTGCGTTCGCCACGCTTCGGTAAGGTTACCATTCCCAATTGTAGTCCACGTGGATAGTAAGGGGTCTATTTATGAAGCAGTGAAAAATAAGAATTTACTTACCGATAATTCTATTTCTCGTAGTCCGTAGTGGATGCTGGGACTCCGTCAGGACCATGGGGAATAGCGGCTCCGCAGGAGACAGGGCACAAAAGTAAAAGCTTTAGGATCAGGTGGTGTGCACTGGCTCCTCCCCCTATGACCCTCCTCCAAGCCTCAGTTAGGATACTGTGCCCGGACGAGCGTACACAATAAGGAAGGATTTTGAATCCAGGGTAAGACTCATACCAGCCACACCAATCACACTGTACAACCTGTGATCTGAACCCAGTTAACAGCATGATAACAGCGGAGCCTCTGAAAAGATGGCTCACAACAATAATAACCCGATTTTTGTAACAATACTATGTACAAGTATTGCAGACAATCCGCACTTGGGATGGGCGCCCAGCATCCACTACGGACTACGAGAAATAGAATTATCGGTAAGTAAATTCTTATTTTCTCTGACGTCCTAGTGGATGCTGGGACTCCGTCAGGACCATGGGGATTATACCAAAGCTCCCAAACGGGCGGGAGAGTGCGGATGACTCTGCAGCACCGAATGAGAGAACTCCAGGTCCTCCTCAGCCAGGGTATCAAATTTGTAGAATTTTGCAAACGTGTTTGCCCCTGACCAAGTAGCAGCTCGGCAAAGTTGTAAAGCCGAGACCCCTCGGGCAGCCGCCCAAGATGAGCCCACCTTCCTTTTGAAATGGGCATTTACATATTTTGGCTGTGGCAGGCCTGCCACAGAATGTGCAAGCTGAATTGTACTACACATCCAACTAGTAATCGTCTGCTTAGAAGCAAGAGCACCCAGTTTGTTGGGTGCATACAGGATAACAGCAAGTCAGTTTTCCTGACTCCAGCCGTCCTGGAAACCTATATTTTCAGGGCCCTGACAACATCTAGCAACTTGGAGTCCTCCAAGTCCCTAGTAGCCGCAGGTACCACAATAAGCTGGTTCAGGTGAAACGCTGACACCACCTTAGGGAGAAACTGGGGACGAGTCCTCAGCTCTGCCCTGTCCGAATGGACAATCAGATATGGGCTTTTGTGAGACAAAGCCGCCAATTCTGACACTCGCCTGGCCGAAGCCAGGGCCAACAGCATGGTCACTTTTCATGTGAGATATTTCAAATCCACAGATTTGAGCGGTTTAAAATGTGATTTGAGGAATCCCAGAACTACGTTGAGATCCCACAGTGCCACTGGAGGCACAAAAGGGGGTTGTATATGCAGTACTCCCTTGACAAACTTCTGGACTTCAGGAACTGAAGCCAATTCTTTCTGGAAGAAAATCGACAGGGCCGAAATTTGAACCTTAATGGACCCCAATTTGAGGCCCATAGACACTCCTGTTTGCAGGAAATGCAGGAATCGACCGAGTTGAAATTTCTTCGTGGGGCCTTCCTGGCCTCCCACCACGCAACATATTTTCACCACATGTGGTGAAAATGTTGTGCGGTCAGCTCCTTCCTGGCTTTGACCAGGGTAGGAATGACCTCTTCCGGAATGCCTTTTTCCCTTGGGATCCGGCGTTCCACCGCCATGCCGTCAAACGCAGCCGCGGTAAGTCTTGGAACAGACATGGTACTTGCTGAAGCAAGTCCCTTCTTAGCGGCAGAGGCCATGAGTCCTCTGTGAGCATTTCTTGAAGTTCCGGGTACCAAGTCCTTCTTGGCCAATCCGGAGCCACGAGTTTAGTTCTTACTCCTCTACGTCTTATAATTCTCAGTACCTTGGGTATGAGAAGCAGAGGAGTGAACACATACACCGACTGGTACACCCACGGTGTTACCAGAACGTCCACAGCTATTGCCTGAGGGTCTCTTGACCTGGCGCAATACCTGTCCAGTTTTTTGTTCAGGCGGGACGCCATCATGTCCACCTTTGGTCTTTCCCAACGGTTCACAATCATGTGGAAGACTTCCCGATGAAGTCCCCACTCTCCCGGGTGGAGGTCGTGCCTGCTGAGGAAGTCTGCTTCCCAGTTGTCCACTCCCGGAATGAACACTGCTGACAGTGCTATCACATGATTTTCCGCCCAGCGAAGAATCCTTGCAGTTTCTGCCATTGCCCTCCTGCTTCTTGTGCCGCCCTGTCTGTTTACGTGGGCGACTGCCGTGATGTTGTCCCACTGGATCAATACCGGCTGACCTTGAAGCAGAGGTCTTGCTAAGCTTAGAGCATTGTAAATTGCCCTTAGCTCCAGTATATTTATGTGGAGAGAAGTCTCCAGACTTGATCACACTCCCTGGAAATTTTTTCCCTGTGTGACTGCTCCCCAGCCTCTCAGGCTGGCATCCGTGGTCACCAGGACCCAGTCCTGAATGCCGAATCTGCGGCCCTTTAGTAGATGAGCACTCTGCAGCCACCGCAGAAGAAACACCCTTGTCCTTGGAGACAGGGTTATCCGCTAATGCATCTGAAGATGCGCTCCGGACCATTTCTCCAGCAGATCCCACTGAAAAGTTCTTGCGTGAAATCTGCCGAATGGAATCGCTTCGTAAGAAGCCACCATTTTTCCCAGGACCCTTGTGCAATGATGCACTGACACTTTTCCTGGTTTTAGGAGGTTCCTGACTAGCTCGGGTAACTCCCTGGCTTTCTTCTCCGGGAGAAACACCCTTTTCTGGACTGTGTCCAGAATCATCCCTAGGAACAGCATACGTGTCGTCGGAAACAGCTGCGGTTTTGGAATATTTAGAATCCACCCGTGCTGTCGTAGAACTACTTGAGATAGTGCTACTCCGACCTCCAACTGTTCTCTGGACCTTGCCCTTATCAGGAGATCGTCCATTTTCTTTGAAGAAGAATCATCATTTCGGCCATTACCTTGGTAAGGACCCGGGGTGCCGCGGACAATCCAACCGGCAGCGTCTGAAACTGATAGTGACAGTTCTGTACCACGAACCTGAGGTACCCTTGGTGAGAAGGGCAAATTGGGACATGGAGGTAAGCATCCCTGATGTCCCGGGACACCATATAGTCCCCTTCTTCCTGGTTCGCTATCACTGCTTTGAGTGACTCCATCTTGATTTGAACCTTTGTATGTAAGTGTTCAAATATTTCAGATTTAGAATAGGTCTCACCGAGCCGTCTGGCTTCAGTACCACAATATAGTGTGGAATAATACCCCTTTCCTTGTTGTAGGAGGGGTACTTTGATTATCACCTGCTGGGAATACAGCTTGTGAATTGTTTCCAATACTGCCTCCCTGTCGGAGGGAGACGTTGGTAAAGCAGACTTCAGGAACCTGCGAGCGGGAGACGTCTCGAATTTCCAATCTGTACCCCTGGGATACTACTTGTAGGATCCAGGGGTCCACTTGCGAGTGAGCCCACTGCGTGCTGAAACTCTTGAGACGACCCCCCACCGCACCTGAGTCCGCTTGTACGGCCCCAGCGTCATGCTGAGGACTTGGCAGAAGCGGTGGAGGACTTCTGTTCCTGGGAATGGGCTGCCTGCTGCAGTCTTCTTCCCTTTCCTCTATCCCTGGGCAGATATGACTGGCCTTTTGCCCGCTTGCCCTTATGGGGACTTAGGCTGAAAAGACGGTGTCTTTTTCTCCTTTATACGGCAATACTTCCATGTGTCGTTTGGAATCTGCATCACCTGACCACTGTCGTGTCCATAAACATCTTCTGGCAGATATGGACATCGCACTTACTCTTGATGCCAGAGTGCAAATATCCCTCTGTGCATCTCGCATATATAGAAATGCATCCTTTAAATGCTCTATAGTCAATAAAATACTGTCCCTGTCAAGGGTATCAATATTTTCAGTCAGGGAATCCGACCAAGCCACCCCAGCGCTGCACATCCAGGCTGATGCGATCGCTGGTCGCAGTATAACACCAGTATGTGTGTATATACTTTTTAGGATATTTTCCAGCCTCCTATCAGCTGGCTCCTTGAGGGCGGCCCTATCTGGAGACGGTACCGCCACTTTGATAAGCGTGTGAGCGCCTTATCCACCCTAAGGGGTGTTTCCCAACGTGCCCTAACTTCTGGCGGGAAAGGGTATACCGCCAATAATTTTCTATCGGGGGAAACCCACGCATCATCACACACTTCATATAATTTATCTGATTCAGGAAAAACTACAGGTAGTTTTTTCACACCCCACATAATACCCTTTTTTATGGTACTTGTAGTATCAGAAATATGTAACACCTCCTTCATTGCCCTTAACATGTAACGTGTGGCCCTAATGGAAAATACGTTTGTTTCTTCACCGTCGACACTGGAGTCAGTGTCCATGTCTGTGTCGACCGACTGAGGTAAATGGGCGTTTTAAAGCCCCTGACGGTGTTTGAGACGCCTGGACAGGTACTAATTTGTTTGCCGGCCGTCTCATGTCGTCAACCGACCTTGCAGCGTGTTGACATTATCACGTAATTCCTTAAATAAGCCATCCATTCCGGTGTCGACTCCCTAGAGAGTGACATCACCATTACAGGCAATTGCTCCGCCTCCTCACCAACATCGTCCTCATACATGTCGACACACACGTACCGACTCACAGCACACACACAGAAAATGCTCTGATAGAGGACAGGACCCCACTAGCCCTTTGGGGAGACAGAGGGAGAGTTTGCCAGCACACACCAAAACGCTATAATTATACAGGGACAACCTTATATAAGTGTTTTCCCTTATAGCATCTTAATATATAATCATATCGCCAAATAAGTGCCCCCCCTCTCTGTTTTAACCCTGTTTCTGTAGTGCAGTGCAGGGGAGAGCCTGGGAGCCTTCCCACCAGCAGTTCTGTGAGGGAAAATGGCGCTGTGTGCTGAGGAGAATAGGCCCCGCCCCCTTTTCGGCGGGTTTCTTCTCCCGTTTTTCTGACAACCTGGCAGGGGTTAAATACATCCATATAGCCCCAGAGGCTATATGTGATGTATTTTTAGCCAGTATAGGTACTTTCATTGCTGCCCAGGGCGCCCCCCCCAGCGCCCTGCACCCTCAGTGACCGTTGGTGTGAAGTGTGCTGAGAGCAATGGCGCACAGCTGCAGTGCTGTGCGCTACCTCATGGAGACTGAGAAGTCTTCAGCCGCCGATTTCTGGACCTCTTCTCTCTTCAGCATCTGCAAGGGGGTCGGCGGCGCGGCTCCGGTGACCCATCCAGGCTGTACCTGTGATCGTCCCTCTGGAGCTAGTGTCCAGTAGCCT
The DNA here is from genome assembly GCF_028390025.1 of Pseudophryne corroboree. NCBI lineage: Eukaryota > Metazoa > Chordata > Amphibia > Anura > Myobatrachidae > Pseudophryne > Pseudophryne corroboree. The sequence goes on along the minus strand of NC_086444.1, from coordinate 83,727,987 downwards.
AAGAAGCCAATCCATCCTGCACGCAGGTGAGTTCACTTCTTCTCCCCTAAGTCCCTCGTTGCAGTGAGCCTGTTGCCAGCAGCACTGACTGAAAATAAAAAACCTAATAAAACTTTTACTCTAAGCAGCTCTTTAGGAGAGCCACCTAGATTGCACCCTTCTCGGCCGGGCACAAAAACCTAACTGAGGCTTGGAGGAGGGTCATAGGGGGAGGAGCCAGTGCACACCACCTGATCCTAAAGCTTTTACTTTTGTGCCCTGTCTCCTGCGGAGCCGCTATTCCCCATGGTCCTGACGGAGTCCCAGCATCCACTAGGACGTCAGAGAAAGAGTGTATAAGTGAGCCCGTGGAGAAGTTGCCCATGGCAACCAATCAGCTGTCTAGTATGCAAATTATAAATGTTACTTCAATACTGATTGGTTGCCATGGGAAACTTCTCCACTGGCTCACTTCTCCACACTTTTCACTGCTTCATGAATAGACGCCTAAAGCAAGCAAATGTTGGGAAAACAGTAACCCCCCCGCAACAAAAAAAATACAATAAAAACATATGTCGACTATTGCCATATCGACATATGAAACTGTTGGCCTTTCATATGTCGGCCTATTGAATGTTGATCTAGATGACCTAGACACTATCTATAATCCAGATAGCCCACATAGGGGCAGACGTATTAAGCCTGGAGAAGTGATAAAGCAGTGATAAGTGGAAGGTGATAACGCACCAGCCAATCAGCTCCTAACTGTCATTTTTCAAACCTGTAATGATTGGCTGGGGCGTTATCACCTTCCACTTATCAGTTCTTTATCACTTCTCCAGGCTTAATATATCTGACCCTATCTCTCCTTAAACTATCCTACTCAATGACATCCCCTGTATACAGTAATACATTTACACTATCACATTCTGCCGATATTGCAGTGTACTATATCATACAGCACCCCAAGCACCTCTGCAATCTGGCTGCACCAATATGCAATGTTTGTCACTTATCCTTCTTTATCAATGCCTATTGCCCTATAGATTGCAGGGCCTTCCTACCACTATGTCTGTCTGTCATTGCCCAGTCTTGTTTTATTACTGTTTATTCCCAATTGCAAAACGTAACGGAATATGCTGGCACGGGTGGTCTTCTGTTTGCCGGCGGTCGGGCTCCCGGCGCTCAGTATACTGGCGCCGGGAGCCCGACAGCCGGAATACCGACAATTATTTTCCCTCGTGGGGGTCCACGACCCCCATAGAGGGAGAATAAAATAGTGTGGCGCGCGTAGCGCGCCACCGTGCCCGTAGCGTGGCGAGCGCAGCGAGCCCGCAAGGGGCTCATTTGCGCTCGCCAAGCTGTCGGTAAGCCGGCGGTCGGGCTCCCGGCGCCGGGATGCTGGTCGCCGGGAGCCCGACCGCCGGCCAGCCGTAGTGAACCCGCTGGCACTATATAAGTAATTGTTAGTAATAATTTCAATTCTGGAGGTTATTTGCAGACATAAGGTGGCCTGTATGCATAGTTCATCTGTATACAGATACATATGATGAACGATCTCCAAGCGCTGCTACATAAAACTCTAAATCCTTATATCCTGGGAATTTTCTAAGAAACAGAATATAACACCATATATGAAAAAGTCCTCAATCTGTTTGTTGCAATACCTTTTGGTGCATATAGGGCTCCTTATAAAGGTAAGCCATGTTTTGATGGATGGATGCCATTGGTATAACTGTATAGTGCATGGAAGAAGTGAGAAACTCTTGAAAGAAACCTTTATGGGAACATAGGGTTTGTGAACAAGGTTAGTCTCCGTGACAGAACAGGATTGCAACAAACAGATTGAGGACTTTTTCATATATGGTGTTATATTCTGTTTCTTAGAAAATTCCCAGGATATAAGGATTTCGAGTTTTATGTAGCAGCGCTTGGAGATCGTTCATCATATGTATCTGTATATCTAAGAAGGAAGTGGTGTTCTATTGGACGAGTGCCAAGCTGCAGCTAGGGCGCAAGTCACTGTTTCGTTTTTCAATACTATAGTTCATCTGTATCTTGAAAAATGAGGTGGAACAACTGCGGTCATTCCTAAATGCGATAGAGTGCATTTTAGACACGGTTCTGCAAGTTACAGGACAATCCCTTATCTGGAACATCTTAAGTCTCCAGTATTCCACATAACTGATCCCATTCCTTTTACAGGACATTCTGCCATCCAACAGACCATTGCACACTAATTGAAGCTCACTGTTTGTGAATGCTGGAACCAACCACTGTGTAACACACATTCCTATCCTTGTGCTTTGTAGAGGTTGTATGTAAATAAAAGCACTTGCTCGGACCTGTCTCCACTATAAACTTCCCCACAATTGAGCTATTATTAACTGCTAACAGAAAACAATTACAGGCTCTTTGAAACTTGAAATATCCTGACAACTAAGGGAAGAGGAAAGCCACTATAAGTTATGGGACACACAGGGCAGGTTAGCAACCTTAATGAAAGGAGTAAATGGCTTCAGATGCACTTGAGTGACCCTGTGTCATGACCCTGTGTACAACACATCTAGAGGATCCCGACCCTTACAGGGACAAGCAATTCTGCAACTTTTAACACTAATGACCTGATGATTGGAAGGTATTTAGGAAAGAATTAAGCAAACAAAAAGAAAACTTGTAAAACAGTCATTTCAGACCAATAAACTGGCAGTCAGTGAAACACTCCGCTCTTGTCTTTCAGATGGGGATGCTCCCATTATCAATGAAACATGTTTATTTTTGTAAATGAAAACACAAGAGTACATTTATGTAATACAAACATGACACCATTAGCGGGCAGTGGCAAAGAAACAGGATGCAAATGTTCTTGGGGAAGCAGAACTTTATACCCCTTTTACACCAATATCCCGGGTCTGACCCAGGATTTGAAACACGGTTCCAAGCTGGGTCAGACCCGGGACTCCCCCCATTTCACTGCAGTGCCGATCCGGGATATTCCCGGATCGGCACCGTTTACACTGCACCCGGGTGCAATGTCTTGTGGGCCGGCGCTTAGAAATGATGTCATCTCCAAGCGCCGGCCAACACTGCAGATCGGCACTCCGGAGCGTCTTGACGGGGGCAAGCACAGCAATCTGGAAGCTGCTGTGCTGCCCCCAGCCTCCGGCGCTTCCAGGCACCAGAGACAGCATGTGCCATGTCTCCAGCCGCAGCATGGCAACCAGCACGGTGCCGCTGTCTGCATAGACAGCGTGCGCCGTGACCCCCAGCCTCCCGACCGCCCCGCCGGACACTGCGGTACGGGAGGTTTGCCATGCTGTAAATGGGTGCCGGGTCGGCTGACCCGGCTTACCCATTTACACCGCCTCCTTCCCAAGTCTTACCCGTGTCCAACTCTGCGTATGTGCCGGGTTGGATTCCCGGGTAAGTGGACCCGAGGTGACCCTTTTACACCACCTGCAGTCCCGGGATTTTGAGCGCTCCCATGCAAAATCCCGGGATATTTCAGGTGGTTTAAAAGGGATATTACTCTGTACTAGATGTGGTCACCGGCGTGATCTCTTTCTTTATCTCTCTCTTTTTCCTCTTCTCCCTCTTATGTGCCCTTCACCCACTCTCTTTCTCCCCCTCTTACTCCTCCTCAAGGGGCAGACTAGATTAACCAAATGGTTCTTGCCCCCGTCAAATTCTATGTTTCTGTATAATTTTCTATGGGGCGGATGTACTAACCCTCAGAGAGAAATAAAGTACCAGCCATTCGACTCCTAACTGCCATGTTACAGGCTGTGTTTGAAAAATGTAAAGAGCTGATTGGTTGGTACTCTATATCTCGCCACGGCTTAGTACATCTGCCCCAGCACTTGGTTTTATTATACAGAATATCTTTAGAATTAACTTTTTTTCTTTTAAACTTCACAATTTTACCTTCAGACCTTTTCTTCTCTACAGAACGGGTTTTCTACTATGTGTACCCCTATGTGCCCTTTTCCTTTCTCCTGTAGGGTTTATTCAGTTCTGGTTGTGGATGATGATATTGTTATTGGATCATTATCAGGCTTGTCTGTGTTGTCAGTACGAGGAGGTACAGTATGTGATGAATAATTATGAATAACTAGTAAATTAATTCTCCTGGGTCACCTCAGCTGCTCTGCTACGCCCTCCCCCACCTCTTCAGGATACAAATCAAGCTTCATAAGGGCTCTCAAGACACATTTCTTCACCAAACCCTGCCAAGTATTATCCTAATCCTCTGTCCCATACTCACGGTCTACCCCACCTGTGTCCTCTGTCTGTCCTCTCCCTTTGTAATGTAAGCTCTCACGAGCAGGGCCCTCAGCCCTCATATGCTTTTCTTCTCTTATTTATACCACTTTCATACCGTCTGAGGCGGGTCGCACCCAGGAGCCTGACACGGGAGCACCCAGTGTGCTACCCGCCTCAATACCCCCTTTCATACCGCAGACTGCAACCCAGCAATATGCCGGGCTGGTGACGTCGGTGGTGACGTGGCATGGGCGGTGCTGGGAGATCACATGATCTCCAAGCGCCACCTGTCCACACACTGTGAACGGGAAACGGGTCGCACTGACCCGGCTCCCGTTCACACCGCACAGCGAGTCGGGTTGAACGCGCGTTTAACCCTGCTCACTAGCAGGTTTGAAATACCGGGTCGCTTAACCCAGTATATTGCCCCTGGTACCTTTCACACCGCACTGGAACACGGGTTATGCGCGCTCATGTGCCAATAACCCGTGTTCAAAGCTGCTGGTGTGAAAGGGGTATAACAGTATCCTCTACTTCATATTCCTTACATCGGGACCTAGCCCTGGGTTTGCCACCCTGATGCTTATTTCAGTGTCATGTCTGCTGATACAGAAATGTTTATATACCCTGTACTTGTTCTACATTGTCTTTTACTCTAAGTTGCTGTTTTCTTGTTATGCTAATTTGTTTATGTACTTTGTAAGGCGCTGCGGAACCCATAGAAGGCTGTAGATGTGTGTTATGCTGAAACTCTCTGGATAGTTTTTAATCATCCTTCAGCTTTATACAAATATACAACAGAGCATCTAATTAGCCAGGAAATCTGTAGCTTATAAGTCTTGAACACTGATCTAAATGTACCTGTGGCCGGTGCACAGATTGGTTAAGTGGATAAAGTGACATCACTGAGGACACATGAAAATGAAAATAGAAAAGTACATCACAAAAACAGTAAACTGTCCCACTTAAGGTGAACTCAACAGAAACTTTTGGGATTTGGCAAGACCAACAAAATTACAGCAGACAGATCTACCTTTACTCTCCTAAACTGCAGCGCGGAACCTGAGATGACCACAGACTAATGAGTATTCCGGGGAATAACGGATTCAATTATAAATATACTAGTAGTATCTAACCCATTTTGCAACACAAATACTCACTGTAAGTGTCTACTAGACTTACCCATCGTTGGAACAAGTCAGAAACTCTTCCTTTATCTTTGGGTGCCAACACCCCCCATTCAACATGGCGGTATGCCCCTGAAATAGATAAATGAAATCAAATGTAAGACTTTTTTAAAAAGAGGTGAAGATGTGTTTTTGGCAGGGCCTCATATTATTTGTAAAGAAATACAGGAAACGACAGCTGTCTAATGAACATGCAATATATGCACTATGCTATCAATATTTATGCAATGTATTTACCCAGAGAGATGATTTAAAAGTGTTTCCCAACTCCAGCCCTCTGGGACCCCTAGCAGTGCTGTATGGAAATAGTTAGCATTACTACCTCACAGCACGGAGGTTATGGGTCTGATTCCCACCATGGCAATGTATGTGTGGAGATTGCATATACTCACCATGCTTGTGTGGGGTTTTCCTCCTACAATCCAAAAATAAGGAGATTTATGGTAGACTTACCATAGTTAAATCTCTTTCTGCGAGGTACACTGGGTTCCACAGGGAATACATTGGGGTGTAGAGTTGAATCTTGATCCAGAGGCACCAAAAGGCTAAAGCTTTGACTGTTCCCAGGATGCACTGCATGGCCTCCTCTATAACCTGCCTCCAGACACTGGAGCTCAGTTTCGTTAACCAGTCCAATGCAGCAGTAGGTAAAGAGAAGGCATATGTTAGTCACATAGAACCACACTCTAAAGACAGGAGAAGGGACCAGCAGCTAATGCCATACAAACCCATACAAAGCGTCAGGGTGGGCGCCCTGTGGAAACCAGTGTACCTTGCAGAAAGAGATTTAACTATGGTAAGTCTACCATAAATCTCCTTTTCTGCAGCGGGGTATACTGGGTTCCACAGGGAATACATCAGGGATGTCCTAAAGCAGTTCCTCATGGGAGGGGATGCACCGTAGCAGGCACAAGAACCCGGCGTCCAAAGGAAGCATCCAGGGAGGCGGAAGTATCAAAGGCATAAAACGTAATGAACGTGTTCACTGAGGACCACGTAGCCGCCTTGCACAATAGTTCAGCGGGCCGCCCAAGAAGGTCCAACAGACAGAGTAGAATGGGCTTTGATAGCAGAAGGAGCTGGAAGACCAGCCTGTGCATACGCTTGTGCAATCACCTTTCTAATCCATCTGGTCAAGGTTTGCTTGTTCGCAGGCCAGCCACGTTTGTGAAAACCAAAAAGTACAAAAAGGGTATCGGACCTCCTGAGAGAGGCAGTCCTCTCCACGTAAATACGGAGAGCCCGTACCATATCCAAAGACTGCTCTTTGGAGGACAAACCAGAAGAGTTAAAAGCCGAAACCAGGATCTCCTGGTTAAGGTGAAAAGATGACACAACCTTAGGCAAATAACAAGGGCGAGTTCGGATAACTGCCTGGTCACAGAGAAAAATTAGAAAGGGCGGACGACAGGACAAAGCGCCTGGAGACTCTTGTAGGGCATTCAAGACAACAGACAGATCCCATGGAGCCACAGGAGGGACATAGGGAGGCTGGATCCGTAAAACGCCATGAGTGAAAGTATAAACATCAGGAATAGACGCAATCTTCCTCTGAAACCACACAGACAAGGCAGAAATATGAACCTTGAGGGAGGCCAAACGAAGGCCTAAGTCCAGGCCTTGTTGCAGAAATGCCAAAAGTCTGGAAGTTCTGAAATTGTATGCGTCGTAATTCTTAGCAGCACACCAGGTGAAGTAAGAATTCCAGACCCTGTAATAAATCTGTGCAGAAGCCGGTTTGCGGGCCTTCAGCATAGTTTGGATAACCGGGTGGTCTTCAGTATGCCGACAGCCGGGATCCCGGCGACCAGCATACCGGCGCCGGGATCCCGACTGCCGGCATGGCGACACATATTCTCCCTCTTGGGGGTCCACGACCCCCCTGGAGGGAGAATAAATAGCATGGCTCGTGTAGCGCGCCACCATGCCCGCAAGGGGCTCATTATCGCTCGCCCAGCTGTTGGTATGCCAGCGGTCGGGATCCCGGCACCGGTATGCTGGCCCCCGGCCACTCATACTACACCCGGATAACCGCCTCGGAGAATCCTTTGGCCCTCAGGAGTGAAGCTTCAAGAGCCACGCCGTCAAAGCCATCCTGGCCAGGTCTGGATAGACACAAGGGCCCTGAACGAGGAGGTCTGGGCATTGAGGAAGTAGAAGAGGACGCTCCATCGATAGACCCTGCAGGTCTGAGAACCAATGCAGTCTGGGACACACTGGAGCGACTAGAAGTAGTATTCCTCCTTCTTGCTTGAACTTCCGTAGTACCCTGGGCAGGAGTGACACTGTAGGGAACATGCATGGCTGCTGAAAGGTCCATGGAATTGCCAGTGCTTCCACGAACGCTGCTTGAGGTTCCCTTGTCCGTGCTCAAAAGACTAGAACCTTGTGATTGTGTCGAGACGCCATCAGGTCTACATCTGGTAGGCCCCACTTGTCCACTAGGAGTTGAAAGACTTCCGGATGAAGAGTCCACTCTCCGGCGTGCACGTCCTGACGACTAAGGAAATCCACTTCCCAGTTGAGGACTCCGGGAATGAACACTGCCGATATTGCTGGCAGATGGCTATCCGCCCAAAGAAGGATTTTGACTCCGGGAATGAACACTGCCGATATTGCTGGCAGATGGCTTTCCGCCCAAAGAAGGATTTTTGACACTTCCATCATTGCCATGCGGCTTCGAGTGCCGCCTTCATGATTTATGTATGCCTGTTCTCAGGGGTGTATCTACCTATTGGCCAGGATGGCACTCGCCAGGGGCGCCAGGCAAGGAGGGGGCGCCGTCTGGCAGTGCTATCCATGGCCAGGGGGTAGAACCAAGTAGAATTGTCAGACTCGGTGACTGTCTGTTAGTGCCGGCACCAGTGTCCGGCAGCAGCGCACCGCACCTCACTTGTAATCAGACTCAACATAAACTACAGCTCCCAGCAGCCCAAGGCCGCTGGACACTGGCGCCGGCAGTGACAGACAGTCACCAGCAGTAGCGGATCTTGCCACGGGCAAGCAGGACTTTTGCCCGGGGCTCCGCCTTCCGGAGGGCGCCGGCGCCATCCGGAGGGCGCCGCACCGTGGCAAGATCCGCTACTGGGCCCCCCTGCCGCTGTGCCCCCCGCTGTCACCCCCGCCGCTGTGCCCCCCCGCTGGTCCCCCCGCTCTGAAGGGAACCAGACGCTACGCGTCTAGTTTCCCTTCGTGGAGGGGACCTTTGCTGTGCGGTGCGCGATGACGTCACCGCGCACCGCACAGCATTGTGGCACAGACGCTATGGGTCATAATTGACCTCTAGTGTCTATGCTGTTCGAGGAGAGGAGCGGCGCCGGCGACTGTCTGCAGCGGTCTGGATGAGGAACGGTGACAGTAAGTATACTTTTTTTTACTCCAGTGGCGCTACAGGGGGCACAAATGGGGGCATTACTGACCACGCCCCCGTGTGAAGCCACGCCCCTAGTTTTGCCCGGGGTGCAACCACAGCCAGAACCGGCCCTGGTCACCAGTCAGAGCCGGATTATGGGGAGGGGGGGGGTCGACGTACAGGACTGCACTGCCCTGCATTGAGCTAGGGCAGTGAACTGAGTGGAAGCACGGGGGTGGGACTACACAACACTCACTGCCAGGCAGCACAGCAGCATGTAGGACAGGGAGAGAGGACAATGAGCTACTAAAGTACATGCAGCGTACCTTGTCTGTAATGTGGGGGGTGTAGGAGACACTATATAGTCTGTCTGTATGTGTGTCTATGACTGAATTTGTGTATGTGTGTGACTATGTATGTATGTATGTGTATAAGTATCTACTGTATTTATGTGTGTATTAGTGTGTGACTATGTATGTGAATAAGTGTGTAACTATGTATGTATGTATGTGACTGTATTTGTATATACTGCATTTGTGACTGTACTGTATCATATGTATGTGTTTTGTGTGTGACTATGTATGTAGTGTATATGTGTGTGCCTATGGGCAGGACCAGACATACTAATGGCAAATGTTGTTTGACCACATTCCCCATATAAAATTAGAAATATATTCATTAGCACAAGTCCACATTTCCATTTTCTATTTGCATTACCCATATGCCCTGAATAGACTGTGTTTTCTATAGGGGTATGACTGTGTGGCGTAACGTGATTAAGAGACACTATCGTGTGCTGTAATGTGAGTAATCGACACTACTGTGCGGTGTGATGTGGCATAATTTGAATTGGAAGTACTATTGTGTGGCCATGCCCCTTCCCCACAAGGCCACATTTCTTTTTTGACAAGCTTTCCTTATTTCAAATTAGAGATGTGCAGCGGGCATTTTTCGTGTTTTGTGTTTTGGTTTTGGATTCAGGTCTGCGGTCGTGTTTTGGATTCGGATGCATTTTGGCAAAACCACCCTTTCGGGTTTTGGATTCGGATGTGTTTTGGATTCGGGTGATTTTTGAAAAAAACACAAAAACAGCTACAATCATAGAATTTGGGGGTAATTTTGATCCTATAGTATTATTAACCTCAATAACAATAATTTCCACTAATTTCCAGTCTATTCTGAACACCTCACAATATCATTTTTAGTCCTAAAATTTGCACCGAGGTCGCTGGATGACTAAACTAAGCGATCAAAGTGGCCGACACAAACACCTGGCCCATCTAGGAGTAACACTGCAGTGTCAGACAGGATGGAACTTTAAAAAAATAGTCCCCAAACCCCACATGATGCAAAGAAAAAAAGAGGTGCACCAAGGTCGCTGGATGGCGGTCGCTGGATGGCTAAGATAAGCAACACAAACATCTGGCCCATCTAAAATTAGACTCCAGTATCATGTGAATGGGTTCACTACGGCTGGCCGGCGGTCGGGCTCCCGGCGACCAGCATCCCGGCGCCGGGAGCCCGACCGCCGGCTTACCGACAGCTTGGCGAGCGCAAATGAGCCCCTTGCGGGCTCGCTGCGCTCGCCACGCTACGGGCACGGTGGCGCGCTATGCGCGCCACACTATTTTATTCTCCCTCTATGGGGGTCGTGGACCCCCACGAGGGAAAATAATTGTCGGTATTCCGGCTGTCGGGCTCCCGGCGCCGGTATACTGAGCGCCGGGAGCCCGACCGCCGGCAAACAGAAGACCACCCATGTGAATTATAAGGCAATATCACTGGAATTATTTGTTATAATCAATGGAATTATTGGTTCAAATCACTGGAAGAAAATGACAAAATCACTGGAATTATTCGTTCTAATCAATGGTATTATTGGTCCAAATCACTGGAAGAAAATGACAAAATCACTGGAATTAAATGGCAGTAATGTCGGGAATTATATCAAATGGCAGTACCACTGGACATATACGGAAGTGTCAGACAGGATGGCACTGTTGAAAAAATAATCCCCAAACAGCACATGATGCAAAGAAAAGAGAAAAAGAGGTGCACTGACACTGAGCACTGACCAGTGATTCTGAGCACTGATGATACTACTGAGCAGTGATACTGAGCACTGATGATACTACTGAGAACTGACACTACTGAGAACTGACACTGAGCTGCACAAGACACTGAGCGCTGACCAGTGATACTGGGCACTGATGATACTACTGAACAGTGATACTGAGCACTGATGATACTACTGAGAACTGACACTGAGCAGCACGATGCAGCATAAGACACTCTACTAGTATTAGTATTAGTGAGCAGCACAAAAGCACTCTGGAATTGTCACCCCCCGGATACCACTGTGACTGGAATGATGATGACCGATGCACAGTGACAGAACACTACTACCACAGCACCCTACAGCAGCAAGATGCAGCGCAAGACACTGTACTAGTATTACTGAGCAGCAGGATACAGCACAAGACAATGAGCACTGATACTGAGCACTGATACTGAGAACTGACACTGAGAGAACGTAGCCACGTCCTCTCTGTACTCTCTATAATGCCTGAGTGAAAATGGCAGCGATGCGCGGCTCTTTATATGGAATCCGAATCCCGCACGAATCCGACAGCGGGATGATGACGTTTTGCCTCGTTCGGGTTTTCAGAGTCAGGCGGGAATAACAAAGCCGGGTTCGGAACCGTGTTTTACACGTGGAGTTCGGTAGGGTTCGGTTCACGGCGAACCGAACCCGCTCATCTCTATTTCAAATGTGTGTGTGAGAGTGTGAAGGGAGGGGGGATGACTTTGCCAGGGGTGCTCGGACCCCTAGATACACCCCTGCAGGCTGTTCTGTACCAGAGGCAGGGCAAGATTCAAAGCATTGAACAGTGCCCGCAATTCCAGAATGTTTATCGGGAGGAGAAATTACTCCTTGGTCCACCAACGCTGGAGAAAGTGTTGCTCCAGCACTGCGCCCCAACCCCGCACACTTGCATCCGTTGTCAGTATGACCCAGTTGGGGATCCAGAAGGGTCAGCCCCTGCTCTACTGTTGGCCCTGTAGCCACCAGCTCAGTGACAGACGAACCTCCGGAGTCAAGGAGATCATTTGAGACCTGATCAGATGAGGCAGGCCGTCCCATTTGGAAAGGATTAACCTCTGCAGAGGGCGGGAATGAAATTGAGCATACTCTACCATGTCGAAAGCCGACACCATGAGGTCTAGTACTTGCATCGCCGAATGTATCGACACTTTTGGGAGAGAAAGGAAGCATCTGATCCTGTCCTGAAGTTTCAGGACTTTCTCCAGAGACAGAAATAGTCTTTGGCTGTGTGTGTCTAGCAATGCCCCCCAGGTGCACCATGCTCCGAGCAGGGTCCAGCGAGGACTTTTTCCAGTTGATGAGCCACCCGTGAGCTTGTAGGAATTTCAGTTCCAGATGACTGAGGAAAACATCTTGGGAGTTCGCCAGGATCAACAAGTCGTCCAGATACGGTAGGATCCTGATTCCCCGACGGCGGAGAAGGGCCGTCATCACTGCCATGACCTTGGTGAAGAGCCGAGGGGCCATGGCCAATCCAAATGGCAGAGCCTGGAATTGATAATGTAGGTTGCCAATAGCAAACCGCAGATACAGCTGATGCGATATGGCAATAGGTATATGCAGGTAAGCATCCTGTATGTCATGGGATACCATATAGTCTTCAGGTTCCATGGCCAATACATAGAGCGCAGAGTGTCCATACGGAATATGGACACTCACAAATTTGTTCAATGACTTGAGATTGAGTGTAGGCCGAAAAGACCCATTGGGTTTCGGAACTAGAAACAGGGTCGAATAGTATCCCCTGCCTCTCTGGGACAGTGGTACCGGCACTACCACTCCTGTGTCCAGGAGGGATTGCACAACCAATTGTAGAGCTTGCGCTTTCAACGGATCCGAAGGGATAACCGTCGAGCAGAACTGGCAAGGGGGACGTCTCTTGAAAGAGACTGCGTACCCATGAGAGACAACTTCCCATACCCAGGCATCTGAAGTGGTCTTTAACTAGGCCTGGGCAATCTGCAGAAGTCGGCCTCCCGCCCTGGGGGAGGCCCGCCCCGTCATGCAGCAGGCTTGTCTTGTTTGGAAGCAGGTTGACGGACGGCACAGGATTGTTTAGGTTTGGACTTAGTGGTTTTGGAAGAACGAGCCTGTCTCGGGTACGCCTGACCCTTTGCTTTCCCTGGAGGTCGAAAGGAACGAAAAGTGGTACTCTTGCCTTCGGTGCAGAAAAATTAGTACTTGCGGGAAACGCAGTTTTAGCAGTCGCCAAGTCAGTCACAATCTTATTCAGATCCTACCCAAATAGGATGTCACCCTTAAAAGGGAGCACCTCCAACGTCTTTTTGGAGTCTAGGTCCCTCTGCAGGACCTCATCCAGAATTTGTCGAGCCAGTATAGACGTAGTAGATGCCTTGGCCGCCATTACACATGCCTCAGAGGACGCCTCCTGAATATAGTGGTAGGCTGTGGTAATATGAGACAGATATTGTCTGGCAGTCTCAGAAATATACTGAGGCAGCTCATCCACTAATGCCTGAACCGGCCCATGAGGCTGCTATAGTGGGTCTATGTACAGCACCGGTAAGGGAATAATAGACTTCAAGCATCCCTCCACACGCTTATCCGTCAGTTCCTTCAGTGAGGTGACAGGCAGAGTAGATGACACAAGACGGACGACATGAGAGTCCACCGGCGGTGGAGTTTCCCACTTGTTACTCAACTCCACAGGGATAGGATAACGAGCTAGCATCTTTTTAGACAGGGAGAATTTCTTTCCTGGAGACGACCAGGATTCCTGACGTATGTCAATTAAATGATCAGAATGTGGTAAGACTACTTTAGTAACCTTCTGACGTTTGAACTTCTCAGGTTTCTTAGACGCAGTAGTGGGATCTACCTCATTATCAATTTGTAGAATCAGCTTAATAGCCTCCACTAGGTCAGGAACATCAACCTGAGTTGTAGGTTCCTCGTCAGAAGTGACTGTATCAGTGTCTGACGGATCAGTATATTCCCCATCCTCATCAGAATTATCTGAAATATTAGTAGTTTGTGAGGAGGAAGCGGCCCACTCAGATGACCCCTTGACCCCAGAGGGGCATGGGGCAGACTTTTGTCTAACCGAAGATTGATTTAATTGTTATATCTGGGTACAATATGTGGCTGCAATGGCACAGGAGGCCCCACAGGGGGCATAAGACGTGTCACAAGCGTATCAGGCATACTTGAGAATGCTGCCCAAGGTGGTTCTTGATTGGCCACAGGTGCTGCGGGCTGACTGCGAGATGTATGGCACCCAGTACCTGAATCATCAGCTAAAACTTCCGCCTCAGGTAAATCTGTGGTGAAAGCACTGCATGATACTGAAGTGTCCGCAGATTTCCCGCCCTGTGTGGAAGACATTATAGGGAATGTAGCCTTAGAGCGTAACAGTACAATATAGCCAAACAAACACAACACCTGCAAATAACCCCCTATGTAATGTGACCGTAAACACAGGACACAAGCAGAGAATTAAAGTGGTATGAGGTGACTGAAATACACAGTAAATAACACAAAACAGTATATACTGTGTAGCACTATATTATATATATATATATATATATATATATATATATATATATATATATATATACACACACACACACACACACACAACTCGAACAGCCGGCACTCCACAGGATATTTCAATAACTTGCCAGGGTGCGCTCCAGAGGCTTGCCAACCTCAAACATACTCTCCCAATAATGGAGTCACTCCTGGGCTGCCAATTCGGTGAAGAAATCAAGGTGCTTTAATCAACGTTTCGGGGTACTGCCCCCCGTCATCATCGGTGTGTGTCCTGATGACGGGGGGCAGTACCCCGAAACGTTGATTAAAGCACCTTGATTTCTTCACCGAATTGGCAGCCCAGGAGTGACTCCACTATTGGGAGAGTGTATATATATATATATAAGACCCTGACGCACCTAGCACCCCCAGGGTACAGAATATAGTGATAGCAATAAGTGTGATACACGAGAATGAAATCCACACTGGACAAGTAAAACTAGATAGATAGATAGATAGATAGATAGATAGATAGATAGATAGATAGATAGATAGATAGAACAATGCACAGTAGATACTGGATGTATATCTCCTATATATTAGCTCAGATCTGTGACTTTGTGCCTCATTTGACTGGGCGGAGTCACAACACTGGGCGGAGTTAGTCAAATGAGTCACAGATCTGGGCAAATCTATAGGAGACTAGGAGCAGAAGCAGATGGTATGGGCATGGCACAGGCAGGGGTGCATACCTCCCAACTTTCTTCATGCAGAAGGAGGGACACATGCGCGGCAAAAAGGGGGCGTGGTCAACGAAAAGGGGCTTCGAGGGAGGACCCGCGATCGCGAGCCATGCCCCCGTTTTCGTCAGTGAGGGGGAATGCCCAGCGCTCTGTGAGCTGCTGGCATGCCCCCAGGTGCGGATTATGAGTCAGTGGGGCCCAGGGCACTTGAGACAGGGGGCCCCTATCTAATTGCTGTGCCTAATGCGGGGCGTGGCCACGCCCCTTATGCAAATTCCGGGGGGGGGGGTTTAATGGGATTTTGGCCCCTCAGCTAGGCGTAAATCCAGAGGGGGTGGTCGCTCCCTCCTACTCACCCGCACAGGCAGAAGAAAGCAGGGAGGCTACTGCCTCCCTGCAACACCACAGACCTGCCAACACGCAGCAGCGTGTGCTGACTGTAGCACAATGCTACTGCTGTTGCTGGCAGGACGGGGGAGCTTCAGAGCTGGGACAGAGCTACTCCAGCCGGGGGGCACCGTAAAACTGTGGGGCCTGGGGTACGTACCACCTGGGCCGCCCCCCCTTAATCTGGCTCTGCTGCCGCCCCCCCCCCCCCCTTAATCCGTACCCCCTCTCCTCCTGTCTCCACTAAATAGATGCTGTGCGCATGTCTCCACTAAATAGAAGCTGCTCTGCTAAGCAGAACAGCGAGTACAGGAGCTTCACAACTGCCCCCCCCACCACCACCACCACCACGGGACACTGCGGCCCGCGGGACAGACCCAAAAAAATGGGACTGTCCTGCGAACATCGGGACAGTTGGGAGGTATGGGGGTGTGTGAGGGGGTATGCTATACAGACAGACGGGCACCGGCTCACTGTGTGCTTGACCCCCCACATCAGCATACTCAGCAGTGAGGTGCGCCCAGCTCCTTCTCACACTTTAGCTGGCGGGCAGTGCTGCAGAAGTCCGCGCTGCTTGCAGGCTCCGACCCCCTCCTCCCCTCCAGCCGCAACGTCTCCTGGAGCTAACCAGTCACTCCCAGTCTCCCCTTACCACAGTGCCCGGCAGCTGCGCGAGGTCCTCGGATTATGACTGAGGAGTGGGGGGAGGGATGCCAAAAGGTTGGAGTGGAACAGCAGCAGTGACTCCGGTAAGACACATATGTCTGTCACCACTGTTTTGTCCCTAATACCAATCTCTCCCGTGCCCTGTCTTCTGTCATGTCCCTGTCACCCCTGGCCTTGCCCTGTCACCCTTATCCTGGCCCTGTCACCCGTATCCTGGCCCTGTCACCCCTATCCTGGCTCTGTCACCCCTGTGCTTGCACTGTCAGCCCTATCCTGGACCTATCACCCCTGTCCTGGTCCTGACATCCCTGTCCTGGTCCTGCCGCCCCTATCCTGTCCCTGTCATTTCTGTCCTGGCCCCGTCGCCACTATCCTGGCCTCGTCACCCCTGTCCTGGCCCCGTCACCCCTGTCCTCCAGACCCCCTACACCACCCGCGGCTCCCACTCCCCCGCCCCTCCACCACCCACAGCACCTCCAGACCCCTTCCACCCCCCATATATGTCTCCCCCCACACCTGCACCCCCTCCACCCGCAGCATCTGCAGACACCCTCCTCCATCTGCGGTCCCCTTACAGCAGCAGTAGATGGCGCCCGGAGCTGGGGGAGGGGCTACAGGTCAGCGCCTTATCCCCTATGCTGGTCCTCACCACCGGGTACTGTGGAGTCTATGTAAAATGGATTTTTTTTAAATCCGACCTGTGCTCCCTGCTCAGTACAGTGTCCACGCCAGCGGCGCGGACCGTCTCCTGGGACAGCGATATACCGGCGGGTCCCACCTGGGGGACCCTCTTACCTCCTCCCTGATGTGCAGCCAAGTGATCCTGGAGAGCGTCAGCGGTGGTGTGCCTGTGGACCGGTGCGCCTCCGCTACAAGTACCCAGGAACCGGCCGGGGAGTGAGCAGCACTGCTTGGGGAGGTGATAGAGCCGCAGCACAGCACTTCAGAATTACACAAAGTGCTGCGGCCCTTGAAGTCTTCTAAAAACTCTTTTCAGGGTTGCCTAACGCAGCCCCACCTGTAAAGTGACCTGCTGTGCAGGCACCAACTTACAAACTGAGCTCCAGTGTTATAGAGGAGGCCATGCAATGCATCCTGCGAACAGTCAAAGCTTTAGCCTGTTGGTGCCTCTGGATCAAGATCCAACTCTACACCCCGATGTATTCCCTGTGGAACACAGTGTACCCCGTTGCAGAAATACTGGTAGTTGATTTGGTTCCCAACAGAAATAAACCCAAGTGTGTGCGTGTACATATGTATAAGTTCTTATCTGCCATCAAAATTCTATGATTCTAATCCATGTTTTCTAGATCTCCCAGATGGTGCACATGTGTATTTATTATGGGCTTATACATTTAACAAGATCCACCAGTGGCACTAATCATTATTTCACTTGTGACTTTGAGGAAATCTGGAAAACATGCACTGGTAGGATTCCCTGAGGAAAAGAGTTGGGAAACAATGATGTAAAGGGAAGAATCCTGAAGACAGCATACGTGGCTTCAAAGTATAAATGCTCATCTTGTTTTCTACCCCTCTCGCCCCCCCCCCCCCCCCAAAAAAAAACAACCTGTATTGAATGGTATATATTGAGATAGGGACAGCTTATGGCAAAGGTCTGCAAACTCGGTCCTCATTACCCCACACAGTGCATGTTTTGCAGGTAACTCAGCAGGTGCACAGGTGTATTAATTACTCACAGACACATTTTAAAAGGTCCACAGGTGGAGTTAATTATTTCACTTACGATTCTGTGAGGAGACCTGCAAAACATGCACTGTGTGGGGTCCTGAGGACCGAGTTTGCAGACCTATGGCTAAGGGGTTTGGTGGGGATCTTCAAAACCATCAAACAAGTCAATTATAGCAGCAGCATCACTGTTCCCTGATATCAGAAATCCTGTAGATGGTATTGGGAGCAAAGTGTATTTGCGTGATCACTTAGCACCAAAGTTAGCGCATGGACATGCCGGAAAGGAAGTCTGTTAGTTTCAGGGCACTTTTTCAGCTATGTAGCATTCAAATAAAATATAAAAAGTAATAATAAAATTATTTGTTTATACAAGGTCAATAAATGCAGAATTGCCAAAAAAAAAAAAATCTTTTATTTAACTGCAAATCTGTATGAATGCAAAATAAACTCTCTTAAACACAGAGATTCTGTATTTTATTTCTCTTATCGATTATTCCAAACTTTGTGAGTAATATGTAGAGGGGAAAAAGGGAACCACGCAATTGTGGAGATTCAGGGAGGCTCTGTTGTTTTGGGTAACAGTGTCATCACAATGAATGAATGGCCATACAGAAAGTGTTTCCCAATAGCGTTATAGAAAGATATTACTGTAACTCCAGTAGATAAATCAGCTTTGAAAGATTTGACATGGAATTAAGTGTTACTTTAACATATGCCTCTTTTCTGCAAATGGCGACTCAAGCCACCATAGTATCCCGGCTATGTGGTCACTGCAGTGTCATTGCAGCCAATCAGCCTTTTGTATGGCTGCACATCGGGCCTGATCATGTTTGTGGATGGAACTGCACAGCCGCAAGGAAGCAGAAATTCCGTGTCATTGAAATTGTAACACAGCAGGAGGCTCTAGGAGATAGACACCTCCTGTCTGCACTAGCGAGGATCCAAGTGCTGCGTCCTCAGATCGCCATCGCGACCATCAGTAATTCACAATAGTTTTAAGCTGAAGCTTACTTGGGCTGGCCGTTGGATCCAGACACCCGGTTCCAGGAAGTCTGCATCACACGGCGCAGACCTTGGACTCGTCACGCCTTCAAAGCAGAGACAACCCCCACACCACCATTTTGAAGAACAGTGCTGGGTGCATGTCAATCATGCTGCGGCTGACAGGGGGCAGTGAGCGACATCAAAAGACCCGTTCACATGCGCAGAAAGGGTCTTGCGTCTGCACAGGCCCCCAAACATCATATTAGAGCGTAAGCCATTGGGTTTGCATACAAATATGAATTAGGTCCATTGGCTGGAATGAGTTTGCGCCCAAATGTGGTTTGATTAACTGACCTTAGCACGCCCAGAAAACAGGGACAACACCCCCCCATTTACTGGCCTATTGGTCGTCCCCACCCCCAAGTTGCCGCTTCATGTCATTTATGCTGCGGGTTTAGGGGGCACTCCGACCGTTATCACAGACCTATCTGCACATACGCAGTTCAGACCCTGCTCTCAAAACATCGTAGATATAGTTGAACCATCTGAATCAGGCCCTCAATAATCCACTTACTTAGATGCAATTCGCACAAATAAGAGGAACATTTGAAAACTAACCAACACTTTTCATTGATTAAAAAAAACAAAACTGAAAAACATCTGCCCAACAAGAATCATTTTGCAATCTGGTCAAGAACCCATCCATATATTCCAGCTCATCTGCGCCCTAGAGGGTATCCGGACTCCAGGTCGACAACAAAAAGGTCAACACACCTTAGGTCGACGCCAATTGGTCGACACACCTTAGGTCGGCATGGACAAAAGGTCGACATGGACAAAAGGTCGACAGGAACAAGGTCGACATGGAAAAAGGTCGACATGAGTTTTTAATGTTTTGGGTTTTTATCGAACCTTTTCAGACTTAACGATCCACGTGGACTACGATTGGAACTGTAATCTGTGCCGAGCGAAGCGGATTGAAGGCACCATGCCCGAAGCATGGCGAGCGCACTAATTGGGGTTCCCAGTCACTGTACGAAGAAAACGACACAAAAAAAACATAAAAAACTCATGTCAACCTTTTTCCATGTCGACCTTGTTCCCGTCGACCTTTTGCCCATGTCGACCTAAGGCGTGTCGACCAATTGGCGTCGACCTAAGGTGTGTCGACCTTTTTGTTGTCGACCCTGAGTCCCAGACCCGCCCTAGAGAACCCTTCATGTCTGACACTGGGTGTTTGCAATGATTGGCTCACACAGGATGAGTTTTTCAAAGATATTTTCCTTCTATTATTTTTTGTTTTTGATTTTGAATGTTGCAGGGAAAAAATGGGCACCTGAATCATTCCTAAATATTTCTATAGAAAGCATTAGTGATAACACACAAAATTAAAATTAAAATGCTAGAACTGACTTTCTTATTGGTACAGGATTTCAGAATCCAGTGCGATGAACAATTGTTCATTTTAGTCATGCATTTAAACGTGTTTTATATAGAGGTAGAACTGTTTCAAGTAGTGTGAAATGTAATTATTGGAACCGACATGTTTCCAGTCCGTGTCTACAGCCACTAAGGATTAAATCGGAAAGGACAACATTAAAGGATTATTCCTTGTCCCAGGACAACTGGTGGAACTCAGCGATGGGAGCTGTCCTCGCTCTGTGTGATTAGCATATTCATCATGGAAACACATTTTTGCTTTCCCTATCTATATCCATAATCTGTGACAGGGATCGGCGTGTAAATGATTTCTGGCACCTTTCCATTTCCTTACTTACTATTTCCATTCCTCTCCTCTTCTCTTTTCCCTCTAGAATTGAGCGATAGAACCTCTCAGGCTGCAGCAGACAAAACAATTCTAATGTTTTTCCATTGGCCTTGAAATACGTCAACGTGCACTAACACTAACAAGACTTCCTCTTCTCGCTAACCCAGCCGCAGCCGTGATTGATCATCTGATTCGCCGAAACGCTGAACTCCAGGTAGCTCTCAGCACACCCTCATCACCAGGGCATCACCCTCTCTTTCATCACAATCGCTCTTCTACACAGACCATTTGCTCCCATAAAAATCAATCATCTGCTTACACACATCCCTTCCTCCCATACTCTCGGAGGCATCAATCAGACATGGCAGGAACAATGAGATTCACTCTCACCTGAAAGACATAGAAGAACCATTCGGGAATCATAGTACGTTGGATAAGCCACCGGTTACGGTGAAATTAGGATATTAAAGCCATAAGTAATTTGATGACTACTGCTGTGATGACGTTCTACCCCTGGATGTATGAGGGGCGTCCTCTGTAGATGAAGTAGATGAAGTAGCCCATATGTCCCACATTGGAGACTTCGGATGTTGGGAGGGATACAGTATTAACAAAACATATTTCTTAAGTGAAAACATCCCAAACAATCCAGACGTACTTCACGGTGACTGTTTTGGTGGGAGAATTTTGGACTTGAAAAGGAAAACTGACTATTGTACTGTAATACGGGGGAGGCAGGGCACTTTGGTGCATATCTACTGGCGACAAAAATGAATGCACTTATCACGCCCATTTTCCAACTACAATGGCTATGTGCGTTTCCGATTCTCCTGCTATCAAACTGAAAAAAATTGGTTTCAATAATTTTTTCAGCAAAAAACCATGGGATATGGAAAAAAATAAAATAGTCAAATAGGTACATCAGCCCGCACCCTAAAAAACAGTCAAATTAATATTTGATCACATTATAGATATCGATTACTGTCCCAAAGAAAATTAATTGGAGCTCTTAATAGCTTTTAAAGGGATGATTTTTAAATTTTTTTAGCTACAGTTAAAATGAGATAGAACGTTATTTTTTTGTATGGCTGATTTTTTTTGTCATTTTAATTGTTAAAACACACCTGTTACTCTCACCTGCAAAGTTAAATTCACCTCTGTTCTATGGGTGTAGTATGAGTGGCCGACGGCAGGGATCCCGACTGTCGGCATACCGACAGCTGGGCGAGTGCTAATGAGCCCCTTGCGGGCACGGTGGCGTGCCACGCTGCGGGCACGGTGGTGCGCCACGCTTCGGGCACGGTGGCGTGCTACACGGTATGCTGGTCGCCGGGATCCCAGCTGGCGGCATACCGAAGTCCACCCCTGTTCTATCCACCCAACACCCCCATACATATGTCCCACATCTTTTAAATAATTTATTCTGCAGTTTGCAGAATTTCACCCCAATAATGACAATTATTACCCAAATTAAGCTAATGAAAATTTTCTGACCACATAATTAATCATTATAGGGGTGCCCTAGGGGTATAGAATTAGATTGTAAGCTTGCGAGCACGGCCTTCCTACCTCTATGACTGTTTATTACCCAGTTTTGTTTTACCATTGTGTACAATTGTAAAGCACAACGGAATTTGCTGCGCTATATTAGAAACTGCTAATAAATAAATAATAACAATAAATAAATATAACACAGATAAAAGTAAACGCTAACGAACCTTGGTGTTTGCCATGTCCACGATGTACTGATCCCCTTTAACGCACTCCATGACTGGAAAGCCGTCTCTGTCCAGCACTTTGGCCTGGGAGTTCCCGGCTACCACTAGGATGAGATCCCCAGTGTTGCTGTACTGCAGGGACCTTATCTGGTGACTGGGAAACAAAGGACATACGTTACCATCTTACAACAATTTGCATTGGTTACAACAGATGCTTTATTAAGAAGTACCCCATTAAAGGGATAGTGAAACCGTGCATTCATTATAATTCGCCAGGACGCTTGGAAGCAACCAAAGAGGGCATCGTGTGAACATGGCACCATCTAATCATGTGACTCATATCTAATCATGTGGCACCATTGTACTTAGCAATGCAGCAATGCACCTGGTAATTCAGGATGAATAATGAGTACAGTAGTAGTTTATTTCCTTACACTGCAGCACTGGGGACTTGCACTCAAAATAGAATATTAATGCAATTTGGTTGTGGCTATACATTCCCTCCTTCAAACATTACAACCTTGAAAAATCTTCTTTATACACATTCACGCGGTCACTTCACATATCACCACCAATGTAGATTCCATTAACCAACGTGTACTCTAACAGGGATGTTTAAGTCTTCTATACAACATTAAAGAAGTAAGATGATTAACAACTTCACTGTTACTTAAAGAGAACTAAACAGTACAAATTGGGTTATACAGTATAAAAACGCTATTGCCAGTCCTGATTCACACCCTTCATCTGGCCCGATTTGTACCCCTTTCACTTAAAAGTGGCCGCTACCCTATGGGATAGAGAACACTTATCGGCGAGATATTGCCGCCCGTGGTGGGTTTCGTGGGAATTTGGGCGAGTGAACAAGTCACTGGCAATTGAACTACTTATGGTTAGTAGTGCTGGGTACAGTCCCCTTGTTCTAATGGATGACAGAGTATTCTCTGTATTGTGCTGCTAAAATATAAAAAAAAGAATTTATTATTAATCTATAGCTGAATGAAATAGTGCACACTAAGGGCTCATTACAATAAGGTGCGAGTCTGCACATTCATTTCATGAAACTCGCAGAGTGCGCACAAACACGGGTAAGCAAAGAATTTTAGATCCAATCAGAAGAAGCAATTTGTGGTAGTCCTGAGAATGTTCTACAAAATGCAACCTGGGAGAAGTGGGGAGACCTTCCTGGATCCCAAAAAAGTGACAACTTCATTAGTAGATCATATAAAAGACTATTCGTGCGCATAAGGAAAGTGCTGGACTCTCTTAAAAGATGTCAAAAGTTTTGTGCACTGTTTGTAAAAAAGTAAAAAAAAAAAAAAAGCACATGAATTGAATTTAATTACACCAAATTTAACAAAAAGTGTCAATTAAAAAGTAGGAGAAAAAGGGGATTTGGGGGTAATTTGAGCCCACATAAATGTTAAAAAATGAAAAACAAATGATAAAAAGCAATTATTCTTCGCTGAAATAAATACTTTAAATATGGATTTTGCACTAAAATAAAAAAAAGTTGATTTTGGGATAAATTTTAGGATTTTTTTTACCCCACTAATGGCATGAACTTATTGGCCCAATTAAGCTAATTGAAAACTTCCAAATGCCTAATTAGTAATTGGGAGACATGTCCAAAAGGTTCTGAAGCAAGGGCTGATATTTTTAAGATTTTCCCCTCAGGAGGGGTGTTCACAAAAAAAAAAGCGAATTTCCTCTCATAAAGTAATGCGCAATTGGAACTGGATTGCAAATACAATTCGTAGTGTGAGAACTGCTCGCAGGACCCAATTTGCACCTAATCGGATCGACCGCCAAGGATAAGCCTGTGATTTGTACTGGGACACGTTCGTAACACTAAGTTTAAAAAACAAATAAAAAAATAACAGAAACCAAATCTGATATAAGTCAGTTACAGAAGACGGATTTAGTGCCTGGGATGTGTGTGTGCCTTTCATAATGAGTGTGTTTCTGACCACAATTTCTTGTGTAGAGTCTTAATCCCTTATTTGTTGGCTTTGTTTAGGATGGCTGTTTTTCCAGGCTGACATCATCTAAATATAACCTCTTATGGTTTTTATTTAATTCTGGACACATGGTTGGCCAAGCAATGATTTGCATACCGCTATCCAGTGTACCTTGATTTAATCCCATTTCTGTGGGATAATCCCGGTGGTTATAAACTGGTGACACAGGTAGGTGAGAACCTTCGGCTAAAGTTGCCCTATCACCGGAGGAACATTTGTTTTTTGCCAATGTGTCCCTGCATCCATCCAGAGCCCAACTATGTCAGCTACATGCAGACTAGGTTCCTGGGGTTACTCTATCGGCCTCAAAGTGCGGGTGTGGGGAGTAAGTGGGAGAACCAATCACAAGCTGCAATTAAGAAACACCCAATGAACTGCCATTTAAAGGTGGTACATTTAAATTATTTGCCAGTTCCTTATTTCAGAACCAAGAAAGCCCCGAGAACATGGCAGCAGGTAGCTCTGGCTAGAAGGTGGGACACCTTCGTTGAGTCTTTTTATGCTGGTGGTAGTGCGGCTTTACAAGAAAACTGTTGTTGCATCAGTTACAGTAGATTGCATACAGGCCTTCAATAATAAGATTTTACTTACCGATAAATCTATTTCTCGTAGTCCGTAGTGGATGCTGGGGACTCCGTCAGGACCATGGGGATATAGCGGCTCCGCAGGAGACAGGGCACAATAATAAAAGCTTTAGGATCAGGTGGTGTGCACTGGCTCCTCCCCCTATGACCCTCCTCCAAGCCTCAGTTAGGATACTGTGCCCGGACGAGCGTGCATAATAAGGAAGGATATTGAATCCCGGGTAAGACTCATACCAGCCACACCAATCACACCGTACAACCTGTGATCTGAACCCAGTTAACAGTATGATAACAACGAAGGAGCCTCTGAAAAGATGGCTCACAACAAGAATAACCCGATTTTTGTAACAATAACTATGTACAAGTATTGCAGACAATCCGCACTTGGGATGGGCGCCCAGCATCCACTACGGACTACGAGAAATAGATTTATCGGTAAGTAAAATCTTATTTTCTCTGACGTCCTAGTGGATGCTGGGGACTCCGTCAGGACCATGGGGATTATACCAAAGCTCCCAAACGGGCGGGAGAGTGCGGATGACCCTGCAGCACCGAATGAGAGAACTCCATGTCCTCCTCAGCCAGGGTATCAAATTTGTAGAATTTAGCAAACGTGTTTTCCCCTGACCAAGTAACTGCTCGGCAAAGTTGTAAAGCCGAGACCCCTCGGGCAGTCGCCCAAGATGAGCCCCCTTCCTTTTGGAATGGGCTTTTACCGATTTTGGCTGTGGCAGGCCTGCCACAGAATGTGTAAACTGAATTGTATTACAAATCCAGCGAGGAATCGTCTGCTTAGAAACAGGAGCACCCATCTTGTTGGGTGCATACAGGCTAAACAGCGAGTCAGATTTTCTGACTCCAGCCTTCCTGGAAACATATTTTTCAGGGCCCTGACAACGTCAAGTAACTTGGAGTCCTCCAAGTCCCTAGTACCCGCAGGTACCACAATAGGTTGGTTCATGTGAAAAACAGAAAACACCTTAAGGAGAAATTGAGGACGAGTCCTCAATTCTGCCCTGTCAGAATGAAAAATTAAGTAAGGGCTTTATATATGATAAAGCCGCCAATTCTGACACACGCCTGGCTGAAGCCAGGGCTAATAGCATCGTCACCTTCCATGTGAGATATTTTAAGTCCACAGTGGTGAGTGGTTCAAACCAATGTGACTTTAGGAAACTCAAAACAACATTGAGATCCCAAGGTGCCACTGGGGCACAAAAGGAGGCTGTATATGCAGTACCCCTTTTACAAACATCTGAACGTCAGGCACTAAAGCCAGTTCTTTCTGGAAGAAATTCGACAGGGCCGAAATTTGAACCTTAATGGACCCTAATTTTAGGCCCATAGACAGTCCTGTTTTCAGGAAATGTAGGAAACGACCCAGTTGGAATTCCTCTGTAGGGGCCTTCTTGGCCTCACACCACGCAACATATCTTCGCCAAATGCGGTGAAAATGTTTTGCGGTTACATCCTTCCTGTCTTCGACCAGGGTAGGGATGACTTCATCTGGAATGCCCTTTCAGGATCCGGCGTTCAACCACCATGCCGTCAAACGCGGCCGCGGTAAGTCTTGGAACAGAAAAGGCCCCTGCTGGAGCAGGTCCTTTCTTAAAGGTAGAGGCCACGGGTCTTCCGTGAACATCTCTTGAAGTTTCGGGTACCAAGTCCTTCTTGGCCAATCCGGAACCACGAGTATCATTCTTACTCATCTCCCTCTTATGATTCTCAGTACTTTTTGTATGAGAGGCATAGGAGGGAACACATACTCTGACTGGTACATCCACAGTGTTACCAGAGCGTCCACCGCTATTGCCTGAGGGTCCCTTGACCTGGCGCAATATCTAGTTTTTTGTTCAGGCGGGACGCCATCATGTCCACCTTTGGTTTTTCACAAAGGTTTACAATCATGTGGAAGACTTCCCGATGAAGTCCCCACTCTCCCGGGTGGAGGTCATGCCTGCTGAGGAAGTCTGCTTCCCAGTTTTCCACTCCCGGAATGAACACTGCTGAGAGTGTTATCACATGATTTTTCGCCCAGCGAAGAATCCTTGCAGTTTCTGCCATTTCCCTCCTGCTTCTTGTGCCGCCCTGTCTGTTTACGTGGGCGACTGCCGTGATGTTGTCCCACTGGATCAATACCGGCTGACCTTGAAGCAGAGGTCTTGCTAAGCTTAGAGCATTGTAAATTGCCCTTAGCTCCAGTATATTTATGTGGAGAGAAGTCTCCAGACTCGATCACACTCTCTGGAAAAAAATTTTTCCTTGTGTGACTGCTCCCCAGCCACTCAGGCTGGCATCCGTGGTCACCAGGACCCAGTCCTGAATGCCGAATCTGCGGCCCTTTCATAGATGAGCACTCTGCAGCCACCGCAGAAGAAACACCCTTGTCCTTGGAGACAGGGTTATCCGCTGATGCATCTGAAGATGCGATCCGGACCATTTTTCCAGCAGATCCCACGTAAAGGTTCTTGCGTGAAATCTACCGAATGGGATCGCTTTGTAAGAAACCACCATTTTTCACAGGATCCTTGTGCAATGATGCACTGATACTTTTCCTGGTTTTAGGAGGTTCCTGACTAGCTCGGATAACTCCCTGGCTTTCTTCTCCGGGAGAAAACATCCTTTTCTGGACTGTGTCCAGAATCATCCCTAGGAACAGTAGACGTGTCGTCGGAAAAAACTGCGATTTTGGAATATTTAGAATCCACTCGTGCTGTCGTAGAACTACTTAAGATAGTGCTACTCCGACCTCCAACTGTTCTCTGGACCTTGCCCTTATCAGGAAAGCGTCCATATTTCTTTTAAGAAGAATCATCATTTCGGCCATTACCTTGGTAAAGACCCGGGGTGCCGTGGACAATCCAAACGGCAGCGTCTGAACTGATAGTGACAGTTCTGTACCACGAACCTGAGGTACCCTTGGTGAGAAGGGCAAATTTGGACATGTAGGTAAGCGTCCCTGATATCCAGTGACACCATATCGTCCCCTTCTTCCTGGTTCGCTATCACTGCTCTGAGTGACTCCATCTTGATTTGAACGCTTGTATGTAAGTGTTCAAATATTTCAGATCTCACCTAGCCGTCTGGCTTCAGTACCACAATATAGTGTGGAATAATACCCCTTCCCTTGTTGTAGAAGGGGTACTTTGATTATCACCTGCTGGGAATACAGCCTGTGAATTGTTCCCAATACTGCCTCCCTGTCGGAGGGAGACGTTGGTAAAGCAGACTTCAGGAACTTGTGAGGGGGAGACGTCTCGAATTTCCAATGTACACCTGGGATACTACGTGTAGGATCCAGGATTCCACTTGTGAGTGAGCCCACTGCGTGCTGAAACTCTTGAGATGACCCCCTACCGCACCTGAGTCCGCTTGTACGGCCCCAGCGTCATGCTGCGGACTTGGCAGAAGCTGTGGAGGGCTTCTGTTCCTGGGAATGGGCTGCCTGCTGCAGTCTTCTTCCCTTTCCTCTACCCCTGGGCAGATATGACTGGCCCTTTTGCCCGCCTGCCCTTATGGGGACAAAAGGACTGAGACTGAAAAGACTGTGTCCTTTTCTGCTGAGATGTGACTTGGGGTAACAAAAGGTGGATTTTTCAGCTGTTGCCATGGCCACCAGGTCCGATGGACCGCCCCTTTATACGGCAATACTTCCATGTGCCGTCTGGAATCTGCATCACCTGACCACTGTCGTCTGGCAGATATGGACATCACATTTACTCTTGATGCCAGAATGCAAATATCCCTCTGCGCATCTCGCATATATAGAAATGCATCCTTAAAATGCTCTATAGTCAATAAAATCTTGTCCCTGTCAAGGGTATCAATATTTTCAGTCAGGAAATCCGACCAAGCCCCCTCAGCGCTGCACATCCAGGCTGAGGCGATTGCTGGTCGTAGTATAACACCAGTATATGTGTATATACTTTTAGGATATTTTTCAGCTTCCTATCAGCTGGCTCCTTGAGGGCTGCCGTATCTGGAGACGGTAACGCCACTTGTTTTTATAAGCGTGTGAGCGCCTTATTCACCCTAAGGTGTGTTTCCCAACTCGCCCTAACTTCTGGCGGGAAAGGGTATACCGCCAATAATTTTCTATCGGAGGAAACCCACGTATCATCACACACTTCATTTAATTTATCTGATTCAGGAAAAACTACAAGTAGTTTATTCACACCCTACATAATACCCTTATTTGTGGTACTTGTAGTATCAGAAATATGTAACACCTCCTTCATTGCCCTTAACATGAAACGTGTGGCCCTAAAGGAAAATACGTTTGTTTCTTCACCGTCGACACTGGAGTCAGTGTCCGTGTCTGTGTCGACCGACTGAGGTAAATGGGCGTTTTTACAAGCCCCTGACGGTGTCTGAGACGCCTGGACAGGTACTAATTTGTTTGCCGGCCGTCTCATGTCGTCAACCGACCTTGCAGCGTGTTGACATTATCACGTAATTCCTAAATAAGCCATCCATTCCAGTGTCGACTCCCTAGAGAGTGACATCACCAATACAGGCAATTTGCTCCGCCTCCTCACCAACATCGTCCTCCTACATGTCGACACACACGTACCGACACACAGCACACACACAGGGAATGCTCTGACAGAGGACAGGACCCCACTAGCCCTTTGGGGAGACAGAGGGAGAGTTTGCCAGCACACACCAAAAACGCTATAATTATACAGGGACAACCCCTTATACAAGTGTTTTCCCTTATAGCATTTTTATATATGTAATCATATCGCCAAATAAGTGCCCCCCCTCTCTGTTTTAACCCTGTTTCTGTAGTGCAGTGCAGGGGAGAGCCTGGGAGCCTTCCTCACAGCAGAGCTGAGCAGGAAAATGGCGCCGTGTGCCGAGGAGAATAGGCCCCGCCCCCTTTTCGGCGGGCTCTTCTCCCGGAGTTTGTGAGATCTGGCAGGGGTTAAATACATCCATATAGCCTCAAGGGCTATATGTGATGTATTTTAGCCATAAAAAGGTATTATACATTGCTGCCCAGGGCGCCCCCCCCCAGCGCCCTGCACCCTCAGTGACAGTTGGTGACTGTTGGTGAAGTGTGCTGACAACAATGGCGCACAGCTGCAGTGCTGTGCGCTACCTTATGAAGACTGAAAGTCTTCTGCCGCCTGTTTCTGGACTTCTGGACCTCTTCAACTTCGGCATCTGCAAGGGGGGTCGGCGGCACGGCTCCGGGACGAACCCCAGGGTGAGACCTGTGTTCCGACTCCCTCTGGAGCTAATGGTGTCCAGTAGCCTAAGAAGCAAATCCATCCTGCACGCAGGTGAGTTTTCTTCTCTCCCCTAAGTCCCTCGTAGCAGTGAGCCTGTTGCCAGCAGGACTCACTGAAAATAAAAAACCTAACTTAAACTTTTATTCTAAGCAGCTCAGGAGAGCCACCTAGATTGCACCCTTCTCGTCGGGCACAAAAATCTAACTGAGGCTTGGAGGAGGGTCATAGGGGGAGGAGCCAGTGCACACCACCTGATCCTAAAGCTTTTATTATTGTGCCCTGTCTCCTGCGGAGCCGCTATATCCCCATGGTCCTGACGGAGTCCCCAGCATCCACTAGGACGTCAGAGAAAACTTAATATGGGGGAGATATAGCAAACCATATCAAATCAGCTTCTAGTAGCACAGTCTATAAAATAGCTATAAAGGCCCATACACACGGTGAGATTCGGGCTATGCCCGAGTCTCACTATGCGAGAGGGGCTAGGTCGGCATCGCAAGCACATAATGGGGGGAATACAAATGTTTGAAAAGTCAGTTGGGTGTGTGTTTTTTTCCCATCTATGAAATAGGAAAAAACAGACACCCAACTGACTTTTCAAACAACTGAATCTCCCCCAATGAGTGTGCTTGCGATACTGACTATGTGCGATTTTGGCTAAGTGTCAATTTTGACTCTCTCTTCTACAGAGATAGTCGAAATTGACTTGCCTGCACAGTCTATCTAGTCTTGCGATGCCGACCGCGCGGGACTGCGCATCGGCATCGAATCGGGATCGCAAGGTGACTTTCACCTTGCGATCTGCACTAACTTTTCTTATGATTTTGACTATATAGTCAAAATCGTAGGGAAATATCTCACCGTGTGTACACACCATTAGTAGCGGTTTTGTTGCTATAGGCAACAATAAGGTTCCTATTTAATTCAAGAAATACATTTATAAAATGAGTTACGGCAGGAAGGTGGATTGTTACAGCTGGCAAAGCAGAAGTACATATCAGATGCAAACGTCTCCTTCACCCCATTAAGCAATACCTTGGCGGACTCAAGCAATGAACCTCGACAGCTCAGCTTACCGCTACAAGCCTTGAAACTGTTCTTGTTCAGGAGCGGACAACCAGGAGAAGGCGGTTACTCAGCACCGACACGAGAACCATTGCAGCACAAATGTGGCGAGTTCTTCGAAACTGTTGGGGTTCCTGGCAAGTAAACCCCATGGTTCTGATACTTGGAAATAGCTTGGTGTTTCATTTTGCCAAAATCACTCTTTAAATTCTAAGGGGTCAGTTCAATCGGGGTACCGCATTCTGCTGCAGCGTGTGCAACAGAACACCATGGATGCAAATAGCAGGGAATTGAATGCAGGCCTATAACGCTGCATAGAATTGTATTTGTACACCCTTTATTATTATTAAACCAGAAGGAATTAGCAACTCACAGCCAACAACCTGCATTATACAGGGGAGAAGCAGGCAGGGGGCTATATTTGTTCTACAAGCGGGAATGCATAGGCAGAAAGCCAATGACTTACCCAGTATAAGGGAAATGTTGATAATTAAACAGCATATTGTAAACTGCCATTGGTCCAAGTAGCAGGAGGCTGAGAGCGGTATGCAATACGCTCACTGCAGATAAGCAAACAAAATGTTCTTGAAAACCAATGCTTTAAATAGCATGGCACCGTACACAACGGCCAGGCCCCGTTCCAGTGTTCCTGTAAGTGAGGATACTGGCAGGGCAGTCCGTTGATACAACTGTTTTACGCTATTTAATCACATGCTGCGAATACTATGTTGATGCTTTTCCTATCTGGGCACGGTGTGTTGCTTGTTACGTATGATGGATCAGAAAATCTCTCCATTATCTCACACTTCAGAATATATCCAGATAGAGACTAGCACGTAATAACAAACAACACGGGGT
The DNA here is from genome assembly GCF_028390025.1 of Pseudophryne corroboree. Lineage (NCBI taxonomy): Eukaryota > Metazoa > Chordata > Amphibia > Anura > Myobatrachidae > Pseudophryne > Pseudophryne corroboree. Next base: position 83,695,884 of record NC_086444.1, on the reverse strand, counting down.
ATATTTCAGAGTATTACAGAGCCACTGCCTGGCCAGTCGTACGGTTGGAACACAGTTTCAGTGTGTTTTGTATTTTCCCCTTTCTGCCATTAAATGGAATATCCCCAGCTGGTCACGATTAAACTAAGCAGAAATCTACGCTTTAAAGTACACTTTTACTAAACATGAAAACTGCTAATTAATCTTATTACAGCAAAAGAATGTCGTTATTTTTTACATTTGGTATTTAATAGATAGAAAACACATAAATTAGCTCTTTCCATTAGGTTTATTCATTAGTGGTTATTTCTGTAGAGCACCCATATTCTGCAGTATATTTTTATCATTCACATTAGACCCTGCCAATGAAGCTTACAATCTATATTCCCTACTACATGTATACACACGCACACAAGGGCGATAGATAGATAGATAGATAGATAGATAGATAGATAGATAGATAGATAGATAGATAGATAGATAGATAGATAGATAGAGAGAGATTTTTTTTGTCAGAGCCAATTAACAATGAACGTTTTTGGAGCAAGGGAGCAAACGACAGGACCCGGAGGAAACCCACACAAGCACGGGAGTGGAACACCTTTTTCCACTGACACAGCACACAGTCTCAGCAGAGATTTGGAATGTTAGGAGACCGTTTTTATGCAGTCGTTCAGGAACCATCTGTTAAAAATTCAGCAGTAATTTTCCCTTATTGTAAATCTTATTGAACATTTGTGGATTTTAGTACGGAGAGTATCCCAAGTTTCTTAATCAAGGAAGATCCAATTCCTTGATTCCCATGCCAGTTAAGGACTATCTAATTCTGGTGATTGTGGGGTCAATTACATACCCTCCAACATCATTAAACAAGAAACAAATTCTGAAAAGGGGATTGCCACTCAGCGCTGCCATAGGAATGTATGACAAGGGAGGCGCTGAACACCGGTACAGTACAGACCATAAAAAACGATGCTGTACCGGCCAAAAAGGTACGGTTGGAGGGTATGAAATTAGTGTGGTATGAAAAGAAAATATATATATATATATATATATATATATTTGCCCTGCTGTATGGATAATGAGTTCAAATTGACTTATTTAATGGCATTTCTTTAGCTGAGGTGCAAACAAAATGGTGAATTGGAGAGGTTAATAGCAATTGGTGTTGGTAATGTGCAGGTGTTTCTTCTTCCGGGATGCAGTTAAGATGCCCAGTAGTCGGAATTCAGACGCCGGAAATTCCAACAGCCATCAGAATGCCCACAGCGGAATCCAGAAAAGGCCAGGAGAATGACGCTGGAATCCCAACAGTAAGTATTGCGGGCAGGTGCGATTCAGGCACGGGGATGCGTTTAGTTTTAAGCACCAACCGGGTTAGGATTAGACTGTGGGGGGTGGGTGTACCTTAGGGTTGGACTCCGAGGGAGGGAGGGTTAAGGTTAGGCAGCGGGGATGGGAGGTTAGGGTCAGGCACTATGGGGGGATGTTAAGGTTAGGCTGCTGGAAGGGAGGGGTAGGGGAGAACAGCTCTAACTCACCCCTGTCAGAATTACAGTGATCGGGATCCCAGCATAGGAATTATGACCACCAGGATCCCGTGCGCCGGCAATTCATACTGAACCCCTAGTGAAAGAAGGGGGTGAGACCATATATGGGGAAAGCAGAGAGGGGCGAGCTAAGGCAAAGGCTTCTAAATGCATTATCCCAAATGGACATTGTTAAGGGGGGTACACACGGAGAGATCTGTGTTTAAAATCGACTAGATTGCTTAGATTTTAAGCACGGATCTGCCGTGTGCATGCCCCCAGCGATAGCGATGCGCGGCTCTATCGCTGGTGCGGCTCAATGTAGCGGGTCGCTCGCTTCACCGCTGTGTGAAGTGAGCGGTATCCCCCCCCCCATCCCCTCGCTCAGCACATCGCGCTGTGCTGAGCAGTCTGTGTTAAGATCGCTCAGCACACATCTCTCCCGTCAGTACCCCCCCTATAAAACCATGGACAGGACAGATTCCCCAGGTCAACCCAGCATTGTAATAATCTAACAACTGACATAAAAGTCTGGGGTGACCATAATTAGAAATAAAGGAAAGCCTAAAGATGACTGAGATATGCTGATTAAATCTTATTTTACTGACAAGGGGGAGTGCTATAACCAGTGTAAATATTAAAGGGAAAGGGGTCTCCCTGTTTCGTACCAACTGCTAAATTGAAGGGGCAGACGTCAAGCCAATAGTGTGTACTATTGTGGATGGGTCATGGCAGGCCTGGCCAACCTGTGGTTATCCAGCTGTTAAACTACACATGCCAGCATGTCATTCTACCGTTTTATCATTCCCTAATAGCAAAACTATGGCAGGGCATGCTGGGATTTGTAGTTTCACAACAGCTGAAAAGCCACAGTTTGGCCAGGCCTGGATTATGGTATAGTGCATTGATTGCTCTTTTAAACCATACTGTATTAGGGTCTGGAACATGAATGACCACAATACTCTATCAAAGGCTTTGCCCATCTCCATTCTAAGCACCAGTAAGGGGATTTTGGTGTTTACTGAAGTAATGGGATATGACAATTGTTCGTCTGCCGTTGTCTTATCTTTATTCCATTTTTTTCTTTCATTTTCCTGATTTTCGGCTATGCTGTATTATCGGCTTGCTAAACCATAACTGTGCACAAATGAAACAGAAAGATTAAACACAATTTTCTGCAGCCCTTAATCTTCTCGTGCAAACAGAGGATCCCCAGTATGAGGTAATTAATAACAAGCTGAGATTACTAAAACCAGGGCTTTATATAGTCTTGTGTTACACACACTTTGTCACCCAGAGACCTCAGGACTATTCGATAAATCATTACATTGCCTGAAATCCACTACGCTTAAGGCACGCTACTTCATGAGAGCTCAAATGTTATTGCTTTAAATGAGTAGATTTCTCAAGCAGAGACCTGATGTGAAATGTGTACATCGGAGGCCAGAAAACAGGATTACAGACCCTCTGTAATCCAGCAAAAAAATCTATTGGTGAAAGTAAGGTCATTTTAGTCGTACAGGTTCTCAACCCCTAAATTTTGCAGAGGACAGAAACAGTATTGGGTAAGGCTAGCTGTGATTTTGTGAGTCGAACCAACAAATGGAACTATTTTTCTAGCTCTGGATGGTCCAGATATCTGCGCTATACATTAAGAAAAAACGAGATTTATGGTAAGAACTTACCTTTGTTAAAACTCTTTCTGCAAGGTACACTGGGCTCCACAAGTCTGGACAATGGGGATGTCCTAAAGCAGTTCCTTATGGGAGGGGACGCACTGTAGCGGGCACAAGAACAATGGGGTGTAGAGTAAGATCTTGATCCGAGGCACCAATAGACTCAAAGCTTTGACTGTTCCCAGAATGCACAGCGCCGCCTCCTATATCACCCCGCCTCCCAGTACAGGAGCTCAGTTTTAGTTAACCAGCCCAATGCAGTAGCAGGAAAAGAGACGACAACGGTTACACCACACTCTCACGACAAGAGAAGTGTCAGCGGCTAATGCCATATCAACCCAAAGAAGCTAAGTGCGTCATGGTGGGCGCCTTGTGGAGCCCAGTGTACCTTGCAGAAAGAGTTTTAACAAGGGTAAGTTCTTACCATAAAACTCGTTTTCTGCTGCGGGGTACACTGGGCTCCACAAGTCTGGACAATGGGGATGTCCTAAAGCAGTTCCTTATGGGAGGGGACGCACTGTAGCGGGCACAAGAACCCGGCGTCCAAAGGAAGCATCCTGGGAAGCGGCAGTATCGAAGCCATAGAACCTTATGAACGTGTTCCCGGAGGACCACATAGCCGCCTTGCACAATTGATTAAGGGTCGCACCACGGTGGGCCGCCCAAGAAGGTCCAACAGACCGAGTAGAACGGGCCGTAATGTGAGCAGGAGCTGACAGACCAGCCTTCACATAAGCATGCGCAATCACCATTCTGATCCACCTGGCCAGGGTCTGCTTGTGAGCACGCCAGCCACGTTTGTGAAATCCAAACAAAACAAAGAGAGAATCAGATTTTCGAATAGAAGCAGTTCTCTTCACATAGATACGGAGAGCCCGTACCACATCCAAAGACCGCTCTTTGGGAGACAAATCAGGAGAGACAAAGGCTGGAACCACAATCTCCTGATTAAGGTGGAACGAAGAAACCACCTTAGGCAAATATCCGGGACGAGTCCTAAGAACCGCCCGGTAACGGTGAAAAATCATATATGGGGAACTACAAGACAAGGCACCCAGATCCGACACTCTTCTAGCAGAGGCAATAGCCAGCAAGAAGACCACCTTAAGGGAAAGCCGCTTAAGGTCAGCTGAACCAAGAGGTTCAAATGGAGGCTCCTGCAACGCCTCCAAAACCACCGACAAGTCCCAAGGAGCCACAGGCGGGACATAGGGAGGTTGGATACGCAACACACCCTGAGTGAAAGTATGAACATCAGGTAAAGTCGCAATTTTTATCTGAAACCACACCGACAAGGGAGAAATATGAACCTTGAGGGAGGTAAGACGCAGGCCTAAATCTAGGCCCTGCTGCAGAAAAGCCAAAAGTTTGGCTGTACTAAACTTGGAAGCGTCACAATTGTTAGATGCGCACCAAACAAAGTATGAATGCCAGACCCTATGGTAAATCCGAGCAGAAGCCGGTTTCCGGGCCCGCAACGTAGTTTTAATGACCTCTTCAGAAAAACCCTTAGCCCTCAAGACGGAAGCTTCAAGAGCCACGCCCTCAAAGATAGGCTAGGTCCTGGTAGACACAAGGGCCCTGAACGAGGAGGTCTGGGCATTGTGGAAGTAGAAGTGGACGCTCTGACGATAGGCCTTGCAGGTCTGAGAACCAGTGCCGTCTGGGCCACGCCGGAGCTATGAGAAGCAGATTTCCTTTTTCTTGCTTGAACTTTCGAATTACCCTGGGCAGGAGTGACACCGGAGGGAACACGTACGGCAGTCGAAACCTCCACGGCACCGCCAGCGCATCCACGAATGCTGCTTGAGGATCCCTTGTCCTTGCTCCGAAGACCGGAACCTTGTGATTGTGTCGAGACGCCATCAGATCCACATCTGGAAGACCCCCACCTTTCCCCGAGGAGTTGAAACACTTCTAGATGGAGGCCCCACTCTCCGGCATGCACGTCCTGACGACTGAGAAAGTCCGCTTCCCAATTCAGGACTCCCGGAATGAATATTGCCGATATTGCCGGTAGATGGCGTTCTGCCCACTGTAGAATCCGTGAGGCTTCCTTCATTGCCAAACGGCTTCGAGTGCCGCCTTGATGATTTATGTAAGCCACTGTGGTGGCATTGTCCGACTGTACTTGAACAGGACGGTTCTAAATTAAATGCTGGGCCAGGTTCAACGCACTGGAGACCGCTCGCAACTCCAGAATGTTGATCGAGAGGAGAGATTCCTCCTTGGTCCACCGACCCTGTAAAGAGTGCTGCTCCAGAACCGCGCCCCAACCTCTTAGACTGGCATCTGTCGTCAACAGGACCCAGTTGGATAACCAGAAGGGACGACCATGTGATCTGCTCTGTATATCAGACTGTCGGTCATACTGACCATGTGATCTGCTCTGTATAACAGACTGTCGGTCATACTGACCATGTGATCTGCTCTGTATATCAGATCTGTTCCATTTCCTGAGTGAGAACATAGAGATGGAACTTTCAACAATAACATTTATTGCGGCTGAACTGGTTTGTAGATTGCAGTTCATGCATTCAAGAGGAATAATTCACCGGGAAATAAAATTGGATAAAATTTTACAGACTACAGATGGCCATATTAAGATCACAGACTTTGGACTGGCCCTATTGGATGTGTATGGAGAAACCACCAGCGAAAACTTTACTGGGACCACTGGCTATAATGCTCCAGAATTGATAAATTTCCAGCCATACAGTGCAGAAGTAGACTGATTCGCACTTGGTGTCATCTTATACACACTCATTATGAGATCGTACCCTTTCCATGGAGAGTCAGTATTAGCAGAAGAGGCAATGATCGTTGCAGAGGAACCATCATACGAAGGTCTTACAGAGCCTGTAACAAAGGACTTGTTATCCAAGCTTCTGTGCAAGGACCCATCCCTCCGGCTCAGGGTAAATGGCAAAGGTGGTCATTCTGAGTTGTTCGCTCGCTAGCTGCTTTTAGCAGCATTGCAAACGCTAGGCCGCCGCCCTCTGGGAGTGTATCTTAGCTTAGCAGAATAGCGAACGAAAGATTAGCAGAACTGCTACTAAATATTTTCTTACAGTTTCTGAGTAGCTCCAGACCTACTCCTAGATTGCGATCAACTCAGTCTGTTTAGTTCCTGATTTGACATCACAAACACGCCCTGCGTTTGGCCAGCCACTCCACCCGTTTCTCCAGACACTCCCGCGTTTTTCCTTGACACGCCTGCGTTTTTTAGCACACTCCCGGAAAACGCTCAGTTACCACCCAGAAACACCCACTTCCTCTCAATCACTCACCGATCAGCAGTGCGACTGAAAAGCGCCGCACAGACAACAGTAAAACTGCTAAGCTTTTCGTTAAATAATTAAGCGCATGCGCTCTGCGTACCATGCGCATGCGCATTTAGCAACAAATCGCAGCATAGCGAAAATCGGCAACGAGCGAACAACTCGGAATGACCACCAATGTGCGAGAACATCATTCTTTGCTTCAATTAACTGGGCAGAGAGAGTCTGGAAAAACAGAATCTCCAGTCACACTGCACATGGCCTCCAGGGATCCAGATAAGAAACCGCAAATTCCTGTGCCCCACAGAGAAGCTTTGAAAGAACCAATTCCTGCAATAGACCAGAGCCTTTTTGATAATATACAATTTGTGTGATCCATATGCGGTGAAACTTACCATAATATGCCAATGGAGGCAGATAGTATACCACCAGACTAAGACATGCACTAAAACAGAGATCAGCAATCCTAAAAACATCTTGCTCCTGCTACATCTGCTGCCTGCCCCAACCTCTGCTATGTCCCTGGAGATGCATTGTCTGCCACCTGCACCGACGTCGGCTATTTCCCTGGAGGTGCATTGTCTGCCACCTGCCCTGACCTCGGCTATGTCCCTGGAGATGCATTGTCTGCCACCTGCCCCGACCTCGGCTACGTCTCTGGAGATGTAGTCTACCCCTTGCCCCGACCTCGGCTACGTCTCTGGAGATGCAGTCTACCCCTTGCGCCGACCTCGGCTACATCCCTGGAGATGCATTGTCTGCCACCTGCCCCGACCTCGGCTACCTACGTCCCTGGAGATGCATTGTCTGCCACCTGCCCCGACCTCGGCTATGTCCCTGGAGATGCATTATCTGCCACCTGCCCTGACCTCGACTACGTCCCTGGAGATGCAGTCTACCTCTTGCCCCGACCTCGGCTACGTCCCTGGAGATGCATTGTCTGCCACCTGCCTCAAACTCACCTATATCAATAAAATAAAATGGCACTTAAATAACTACATGCAAAATAATTTACTTAGAAATAAGAGATGTGTTTAGAAATGGTATACATTATATAATCTATTGAAAAACATAGAGGGCCTCATATAGAGATGCACTTAATTTCAATGTAGCACGCAAGCGGCCGATGTTTAAAGTCTGCACTGTGCATGCAACCGGATGGTTAACGCTAGGAGGTGCGGAATGAACAGATGCCAGAGACCTGAATTTCATTAGGCGGTAACAGGGGGTGGTACAGTAAGAAAATAGGATTTTAATACCTACCGGTAAATACATTTCTCTTAGTCAGTAGAGGATGCTGGGGACTCCGTAAGGACCATGGGGTATAGACGGGATCCGCAGGAGACATGGGCACACTATAAGAGTTTGAATGGGTGTGAACTGGCTCCTCCCTCTATGCCCCTCCTCCAGACCTCGGTTAGAAAACTGTTCCCAGGGAGACGGACATTTCGAGGAAAGAATTTATTGTTTAAACACGTTGAGTGTCGTACCAGCTCACACCATGAACATACCGCAGAACGTGGCATTCAATAGAATACCAGCCAACGGCATGAACAATACACAGCCACATGCTGAAAGAATATGTAACACAACCTGTGTGTCAACACAACCAATAATAAGACACCGCATGCCATGGCATGAACAACGTCAGCAACAGCCTGACAGAAAAGAAACACCACAAAAGTGTAACCATAACGGCAGACACAGTACGCACTGGGACGGGTGCCCAGCATCCTCTACGGACTAAGAGAAAAGGATTTACCGGTAGGTATTAAAATCCTATTTTCTCACACGTCCTAGAGGATGCTGGGGACTCCGTAAGGACCATAGGGTTTATACCAAAGCTCCAGACTGGGCGGGAGAGTGCGGACGACTCTGCAGCACCGATTGAGCAAATAAAAGGTCCCCATCAGCCAGGGTATCAAACTTGTAGATCATAGCAAAAGTGTTTGAACCCGACCAAGTAGCCGCTCGGCAAAGTTGAACCGTCGAGACTCCTCGGGCATCCGTCCAAGAAGAGCCCATCTTCCTAGTAAAATGGGTCTCCACCGACTTCGGCAACGGCAATCCAGCCGTATAACAAGCACGCCGAACCGTATCACAGATCCAGCGTGTAACAGACCGCATAGACGCAGGCGCCCCAATCATGCTGGGAGCATACCGGACAAACAGAGCCTCTGTTTCCCCAATCTGAGCCAAATTGGCGACCTAAATATTCAAAGCCCTGACTACATCGAGAGACTTTGAATCAGCTAATGCCTAAGTAACCACCGGCATCAAAATAAACTGATTTCTGCGAAACCCAGAAACCACGTTTGGCAGAACTTTTATCCGACCCGAGTTCTCAATTCCTCTCTATCCACATGGAAGATCAAACAGGGCTCTTGTGAGACAAAGCCACTACTTCCGACACCCGCCTTGCGGACGCCAAAGCCAATAGCATGACCACTTTCCAAGAGAGAAATTTTAACACAACCTTTCACAAAGGTTCCAATCAGTGTGACACAAGAAAACGCAACACCACGTCAAGGTCCCATGGTGCCAACGGGGGCACAAATGGAGGTCGGATGTGCAGTACTGCTTTCACGAAGGTCCGAACTTCCGGAAAGGTTGCCAATTCTTTCTTGAAAGAAAATTTATAAGGCCAAAACCGCACTTAAATGGAGCCTAACTTTAGGCCTGCACCCACACCTGTTTGCAAAAAATGGAGAAGAACGACCTAGCTGAAAGCCTTCCGTAACAGCCTTCTTGGATTCACACCAAGACACATATTTTCTCCAAACACGGTGGTAAGGCTTTGCCGTTACTTCTTTTCTAGCCTGAAGAAGTGTGGAAATGACTTCACTGGGAAAACCCTTTCTGGCTAGGATATGGCGTTCAACCGCCACGCCGTCAAACGCAGCCGCGGTAAGTCTTGATACACGCCCGGATCTTGCTGTAACAGTTCCTCACGTAGAGGAAAAGGCCATGGATCTTCTATGAGTAAATCTTGAAGAACTGGATACCAAGCCCTCCTTGGTTAGACCGGAACAATGAGGATCGCCTGAACCTTTGTTCTCCTTACGTTTATCACCTTCCGAAGAGTGAAAACGGAGGGGACACATAGACCAACTGAAACACCCTAGGTGTCCCGAGGACGTCCACTGCTATAGCTTGAGTGTCCCCTGACCCGGAACAATATCCCTGAGATCTCTCGTTGAGGCGAGACGCCAACATGTCCCCTTGAGGCACACCTCAAAGACTTGTCACTTCAGTGAAAACTTCTCGATGACGACTGTATTTCTCCCGGATGGAGATCACGTCTGCAGAGGAATCTATTTCTCCGTCGTTCACATCCGGAACGAAGACTGCTAATATGGCGTTTACCAGTCTTTCTACCCAGCGGCAAACTTTTTCAGCTTCTGCCAATGCCGCTTTGCTCCTTGTTCCGCCCTAGCGGCATACTTACACCACTGCTGTCAAGTCGTCCGACAGAATTAACACGGCAGATCACGAAGCATATGTTCATTGAAAATAGCTCTTAACGCAAGAAAGCTTATCACAGACAAGCTTGCTCTCTTGACCTTTCTCTCTGGAAATACTTCCCTCGCAAGGACTGCTCCCCGGTCTCGGAGATCTGTATGCATGGACACCAGGATCTCATCCTGGATTCTGAACCTTCGTACCTCTAGGACAGGCATTCCCAACCACGGTCCTCAAGGCACACTAACAGTGCAGGTTTTAGTGATATCCAGGCTTCAGCACAGGTGACTTAATTAGTAGCTCAGTTATTTTGATTTAACCATCTGTGCTGCAGCCTGGATATCACTAAAACCTGCACTGTTGGTGTGCCTTGAGGACCGTGGTTGGGAATGCCTGCTCTAGGAGGTGAGAACTGAGCAGACACCACAGGAGCGATATCCTGGCCATTAAGAATATATTCCGGCGTATGTGCAGGTGAGACCCGGACCACATTTCTAAGTGACCCCGTGAAAACCACTCTGGCAGTTGACCTGCTCACCGAAAAATGCCTCTTAGGCCGCACCCATCTTCTTCATCGACGGAACCTAGTGATGGATTGTCACTGCAAATCTGATCCGACTCCGGTTTCTCAGACCTCTTTCCACAGGAACACAGAGAACTTCAACCGTTTCGTTTCTACCCTGATACCCACCTCCGACGTCAGCGACGTTGGGAGTAACAGTCTTCCCATGTGGTGAAGAACAGTCAGAGAGAAAACAACAGCTTGCACTACTTGTGTCTTGACCTCACCTTAAAACAGGAGAGTGACCCAGTACAGCTTAACAATGGTCGTACTTCCATCACTCTGGTGAAATAGCAAAGACAATCCTGGAAATTTACCCAAGTAAACTGAATGCGGAGAACAACGCATTTAACCTCTATTCTTTTTTTTTTTAAACCAGGGACAGCAGGACCATGCCCTGAACCTGACGCACCTCAGGTATGGCGTCGCGTACTACCGCCCCTTCCAGAGGAGAACAGCAAAATCTATTAGAAAAAAATCAGTGAGGGGAAACACCTGTAACGCCAGAATGTCCCCCTTAGGATTCTATAATGAAATCACAGGTCCTAGTCTATTCCCAAGCCGACTGAAAAGTAGTAGACAAGTTCCCACCGGAGCGGGCTCCAGCCAGATAGACTCATCAACATGCGATGGATGTGGTAGAAACAAAAAAGGACATCCGCTTCTGCGAACCTAACAAGGCTGCAGAACTCTTACCTTTTCACCTTCCATTGTCTGCACAGAAAAGGAAAAAAGAGCGGTATCGAACCGGTTAAAACGACTGCATCCCACAAAAGAATGCGTCACCAACCGTCGTGAAGGAGTCTAACTTCCGAAGCCAGAACTACCAGTGGTATCCGCCGAAATCGACTGAACTGAGGCATCCCCAAACAGCATTATACCGTCCCACCAGTATCTTTCGGAGACAACCTCAGCATTTCCCCGGCCACACCTCCTGCCGTCACGCGGCAACCTGCTGCAATGTTATAGAGTAGAATCCACATAAGAGACCCTACCCACTCTCTTTAGGGTAATTCTATCGGATGCATATCCGAATATAACACTCAACCATGTGCATGCAATGCAAATAAATCCAAAGTATAGAAATAAAAATAAGATTTTACTTACCGGTAAATCTATTTCTCGTAGTCCGTAGTGGATGCTGGGGACTCCGTAAGGACCATGGGGAATAGCAGGCTCCGCAGGAGACTGGGCACTCTAAAGAAAGATTTAGGACTATCTGGTGTGCACTGGCTCCTCCCTCTATGCCCCTCCTCCAGACCTCAGTTAAGGAAACTGTGCCCGGAAGAGCAGACATTATAAGGAAAGGATTTTGGAATCTCGGGTAAGACTCATACCAGCCACACCAATCACACCGTATAACTTGTGATACACTTATCCAGTCAACAGTATGAACAACAACAGGGCATCAACAATGGATGCCAACATAACATAACCCATTATTAAGCAATAACTATGTACACGTATTGCAGAAAATCCGCACTTGGGACGGGCGCCCAGCATCCACTACGGACTACAAGAAATAGATTTACCGGTAAGTAAAATCTTATTTTTCTCTGACGTCCTAGTGGATGCTGGGGACTCCGTAAGGACCATGGGGATTATACCAAAGCTCCCAAACGGGCGGGAGAGTGCGGATGACTCTGCAGCACCGAATGGGCAAACTCAAGGTCCTCCTCAGCCAGGGTATCAAACTTGTAGAATTTTGCAAATGTGTTTGAACCCGACCAAGTAGCAGCTCGGCAAAGCTGTAATGCCGAGACCCCTCGGGCAGCCGCCCAAGAAGAGCCCACCTTCCTAGTGGAATGGGCTTTCACTGATTTTGGACGCGGCAATCCAGCCGCAGAATGAGCCTGCTGAATCGTGTTACAGATCCAGCGGGCAACGGTTTGCTTTGAAGCAGGAGCACCCAACTTGTTGGGGGCATATAGGATAAACAGCGAGTCAGTTTTCCGGACTCCAGCCGTTCGGGCTACATAAATCTTCAAAGCCCTGACTACATCTAGTAACCTGGAATCCTCCAAGTCACGAGTAGCCGCAGGCACTACAATAGGTTGGTTCAAATGAAAAGATGACACCACCTTTGGCAGAAATTGGGGACGAGTCCGCAATTCTGCCCTGTCCATATGAAAAACCAGATAGGGGCTTTTACATGACAAAGCCGCCAATTCTGACACACGCCTAGCCGAAGCTAATGCCAATAGCATGACCATCTTCCACATGAGATACTTCAGCTCCACGGTCTTAAGTGGTTCAAACCAGTGGGATTTTAGGAAACCCAACACCATGTTGAGATCCCAAGGTGCCACTGGTGGCACAAAAGGGGTCTGAATATGCAGCACTCCCTTAACAAACGTCTGAACTTCAGGAAGAGACGCCAGTTCCTTTTGAAAGAAAATGGATTGGGCCGAAATCTGGACCTTTATGGATCCCAACTTCAAGCCCATAGTCACTCCAGTCTGTAGAAAGTGCAGAAATCTGCCCAGTTGGAATTCCTCTGTAGGGGCCTTCCTGGCCTCACACCAAGCAACATATTTTCGCCATATGCGGTGATAATGCTTTGCTGTCACGTCCTTCCTAGCCTTTATTAGCGTAGGAATAACTTCCTCCGGAATTCCTTTTTCCTCTAGGATCCGGCGTTCAACCGCCATGCCGTCAAACGCAGCCGCGGTAAGACTTGGAACAGGCAGGGCCCCTGTTGCAACAGGTCCTGTCTGAGAGGCAGAGGCTATGGGTCCTCTGTGAGCATTTCTTGCAATTCCGGGTACCAAGGTTTTCTTGGCCAATCCGGAACAATGAGTATTGTTCTCACTCCTCTTCTTCTTACGATTCTCAGTACCTTGGGTATGAGAGGAAGAGGAGGGAACACATAGACCGACTGGAACACCCACGGTGTTACAAGGGCGTCCACAGCTATCGCCTGAGGGTCTCTTGACCTGGCGCAATACCGTTGCAGCTTTTTGTTGAGACGGGACGCCATCATGTCTAGCTGTGGCAGTTCCCATCGATTCGTAATCTGAAGGAAGACTTCTTGATGAAATCCCCACTCTCCCGGGTGGAGGTCGTGTCTGCTGAGGAAGTCTGCTTCCCAGTTGTCCACTCCCGGAATGAACACTGCTGACAGTGCTTGTACGTGATTCTCCGCCCACCGAAGAATCCTGGTGGCTTCCGCCATCGCGACTCTGCTTCTTGTGCCGCCCTGGCAGTTTACATGAGCCACCGCGGTGATGTTGTCTGACTGAATCAGCACCGGTTGGTTGCGAAGCAGGGGCTCCGCGTGACTCAGGGCGTTGAATATGGCCCTTAGTTCCAGGATATTTATGTGCAGACAAGTTTCCTGACTTGACCACAACGCTAGGAAATTTCTTCCCTGAGTGACTGCCCCCCACCCTCGGAGGCTCGCATCCGTGGTCACCAGGACCCAGTCCTGTATGCCGAATCTGCGGCCCTCGAGAAGGTGAGCACTCTGTAGCCACCACAGAAGAGACACCCTGGCCCTGGGGGACAGGGTGATCAGCCGATGCATCTGAAGATGCGATCCGGACCATTTGTCCAACAGATCCCATTGAAAGATCCTCGCATGGAACCTGCCGAAGGGAATGGCTTCTTACGATGCCACCATCTTTCCCAGGACTCGCGTGCAGTGATGCACCGACACCTGTTTCGGTTTTAAGAGGTCTCTGACTAGAGTCACAAGCTCTTGAGCCTTCTCCGTCGGGAGAAACACCTTCTTCTGGTCTGTGTCCAGAATCATGCCCAGAAAGGGCAGCCGCGTCGTAGGAATCAGCCGCGACTTTGGGATATTCAGAATCCAGCCATGCTGTTGCAACACTTCCTGTGAGTGCGCCACGCTGATCTGCAACTGCTCCCTCGACCTCGCCTTTATGAGGAGATCGTCCAAGTATGGGATAACTGTGACTCCTTGCTTTCTCAGGATCACCATCATTTCTGCCATTACCTTGGTAAATATTCTCGGTGCCGTGGACAGGCCAAACGGCAACGTCTGGAATTGGTAATGACAGTCCTGTACCACAAATCTGAGGTACTCCTGATGAGGCGGATAAATGGGGACATGCAAGTAAGCATCCTTGATGTTCAGAGACACCATAAAATCCCCCTCTTCCAGGCTTGCAATGACCGCTCTGAGCGATTCCATTTTGAACTTGAATCTTTTCAGATAAATGTTCAGGGACTTTAAATTTAATATAGGTCTGACCGAACCGTCCGGTTTCGGCACCACAAACATTGTGGAATAGTATCCCTTCCCCTGTTGAAGGAGGGGAACCTTTACCACCACTTGCTGGAGAAATAGCTTGTGAATTGCCGCTACCACTACTTCCCTTTCTATGGGGGAAGCTGGCAGGGCCGATTTTAGGTAGCGTTGAAGGGGCATCACCTCGAATTCCAGCTTGTATCCCTGAGACACAATCTGTATAGCCCAGGGATCCACCTGTGAGCGAACACATTGGTGGCTGAAATTTCGGAGACGCGCCCCCACCGCTCCTGGCTCCACCCGTGGAGCCCCAGCGTCTTGCGGTGGATTAAGTGGAAGCCAGGGAGGACTTCTGTTCCTGGGAACTAGCTGTAAGGTGCAGCTTTTTCCCTCTGCCCCTGCCTCTAGCAAGAAAGGAAGCACCTCAGACCTTCTTGCTTCTTTGTGCGCGAAAGGACTGCATTTGGTAATACGGTGCTTTCTTTGGTTGTGAGGGAATATATGGCAAAAAGTTTGACTTCCCAGCAGTAGCTGTGGAAACCAGGTCTGAGAGACCGTCCCCAAACAATTCCTCACCCTTGTAAGGTAAAACCTCCATGTGCTTTTTTGAATCGGCATCAACTGTCCATTGCCGAGTCCACAGGACTCTTCTGGCAGAAATCGACATTGCATTTATTCTAGAGCCCAGTAGGCAAATGTCTCTCTGGGCATCCCTCATATATAGGACAGCGTCTTTTATATGCCCCAGGGTCAGTAATATAGTATCCTTGTCCAAGGTATCCAGTTCCTCAGATAAAGTATCTGTCCATGCTGCTACAGCACTACACATCCAGGCCGAAACAATAGCCGGCCTTAGTAGGGTACCTGAATGTGTATAAACGGACTTCAGGATACCTTCCTGCTTTCTGTCCGCAGGATCCTTTAGGGTGGCCGTATCCTGTGACGGCAGGGCTACCTTCTTAGATAAGCGTGTCAAAGCTTTGTCTACCCTAGGGGAGGATTCCCAGCGTAACCTGTCCGTTGGCGGGAAAGGATACGCCATAAGCAACCGTTTGGAAATCTGCATTTTTCTATCTGGAGATTCCCAAGCTTTTTCACATAACTCATTTAACTCATGTGAAGGCGGAAAAGTCACCTCATGCCTTTTTTCCCCAAACATATAAACCCTCTGGTCAGGGACTGGGTTTTCCTCTGAGATGTGCAATACATCCTTCATTGCTATAATCATGTAGCGGATGGCTTTAGCCATTTTAGGCTGCAACTTTGCATCATCGCCATCGACACTGGAGTCAGAATCCGTGTCGATATCTGTGTCAACAATTTGGGATAGTGGGCGCTTCTGAGACCCTGATGGCCTCTGCGCTGTAGGAGCAGGCATGGGTTGAGACCCTGACTGTCCCAAGGCTTCAGCTTTATCCAACCTTTTATGCAAGGAGTTTACATTATCATTTAAAACCTTCCACATATCCATCCAATCAGGTGTCGGCGCCGTCGGCGGAAACACCACATTCATTTGCACCTGCTCTGCTTCCACATAGCCTTCCTCGTCAAACATGTCGACACAAGCGTACCGACACACCACACACACAGGGGATGCTCTATTTGAGGACAGAATCCCCACAAGGCCCTTTGGAGAGACAGAGAGAGAGTATGCCAGCACACACCCCAGCGCTATATGACCCAGGAATTACACAGTAACTTAGTGTTTACCCAGTAGCTGCTGTATACACTGATTTTGCGCTAAATTTATGTGCCCCCCCCTCTCTTTTTACCCTCTTCTACCGTGATTCTGCATGTGTTTTTTGGAGTCGGCATCACCTGTCCACTGCCGAGTCCACAGGACCCTCCTGGCAGAAATGGACATTGCATTAATTCTAGAGCCCAGTAGGCAAATGTCCCTCTGGGCATCCCTCATATATAGAACAGTGTCTTTTATATGCCCCAGGGTCAGCATAATGGTATCCCTGTCTAAGGTATCCATTTCCTCAGACAGATTATCTGTCCACGCTGCTACAGCACTACACATCCACGCCGACGCAATTGCCGGCCTCAGTAGAGTCCCTGAATGTGTATAAACAGATTTCAGGATACTTTCCTGCTTTCTATCTGCAGGATCCTTTAGGGTGGCCGTATCCTGCGACGGCAGGGCCACCTTCTTACATAAGCGTGTCAGAGCTTTATCTACCCTAGGGGAGGATTCCCAGCACACCCTGTCCTCTGGCAGGAAAGGGTATGCCATAAGTAACCTTTTGGAAATCAGGACTTTCTTATCCGGGGAATCCCACGCTCTTTCACATAACTCATTTAACTCATGTGAAGGGGGAAAAGTCACCTCTTGCTTTTTCTCCCCATACATATAAACCCTCTTGTCAGGGACAGGGTTTACCTCTGATATGTGTAAAATATCCTTCATCGCTATAATCATGTAACGTATAGCTTTTGTAATTTTTGGTTGCAATTTTGCATCATCGTCGACACTGGAGTCAGAATCCGTGTCGACATCTGTGTCAACCATTTTGGATAGTGGGCGCTTTTGAAACCCTGAGGGCCTCTGCGCTGTAGGATCAGGCATGGGTTGAGACCCTGACTGGCCCGAGGTATCAGCTTTATCCATCCTTTTATGTAAGGAGTTTACATTATCATTTAACACCTTCCACATATCCATCCAATCAGGTGTCGGCACCGTCGGCGGCGACACGTCCGTCAACTGCACTTGCTCTGCCTTCACATAGCCCTCTTCGTCAAACATATCGACACACGCGTACCGACACAACACACACACAGGGGAAGCTCTAAATGAGGACAGGACCCCCACAAGGCCTTTTGGAGAGACAGAGAGAGAGTCTGCCAGCACACACCCCAGCGCTATATAACCCAGGGATTACACAGTAACTTAGTGTTTACCCAGTAGCTGCTGTATTATGATTTATGCGCCTAAATTTATGTGCCCCCCCTCTCTTTTTTACCCTTCTACCGTGATTCTGCAGGGGAGAGCCTGGGGAGCTTCTTCTCAGTGGAGCTGTGGAAGGAAAATGGCACTGGTGAGTGCTGAGGAAGAAAGCCCCGCCCCCTCAGCGGCGGGCTTCTGTCCCGCGATTTTTAGTAAAATAAATGGCGGGGGCTCATACATATAACAGTTTGCCACTGTTTATATGCAGCATTCGCCAGGAGGTATCTAATTGCTGCCCAGGGCGCCCCCCCCTGCGCCCTGCACCCTACAGTGACCGGAGTGTGTGGGTTAGTGTGGGCGCAATGGCGCACAGCTGCAGTGCTGTGCGCTACCTCATGTGAAGACAGGAGTCTTCTGCCGCCGATTTCGATGTCTTCTCCGCTTCTGCCGGCTTCTGTCTTCTGGCTCTGTGAGGGGGACGGCGGTGCGGCTCTGGGAACGGACGACAAGGTCAGGTCCTGTGTTCGATCCCTCTGGAGCTAATGGTGTCCAGTAGCCTAAGAAGCGCAACCTAGCCGCAGTTAGTAGGTTTGCTTCTCTCCCCCTCAGTCCCTCGTAGCAGAGAGTCTGTTGCCAGCAGAAGCTCTCTGAAAATAAAAAAACTAACTAAAATACTTTCTTATTAGCAAGCTCAGGAGAGCTCACTAAAAGCACCCAGCTCTGTCCGGGCACAGATTCTAACTGAGGTCTGGAGGAGGGGCATAGAGGGAGGAGCCAGTGCACACCAGATAGTACTAAATCTTTCTTTAGAGTGCCCAGTCTCCTGCGGAGCCCGCTATTCCCCATGGTCCTTACGGAGTCCCCAGCATCCACTAGGACGTCAGAGAAATATCACTTAGCTTCCTGTGTATGATCCTTTACGCCAGGGCTCAGCGTCGACCAGGAGTTGACTTTCACCGTATTCTATCCACAACGGGAAAAGAATAAACATTCGTACTCCTTGCGAGGATCTGAGACCAACTCGTCACGGCCGACCTAGAGCTTTATCAACAGAGTGAGCAGCACATGAGAAGGAATACTATTACCTTCAGTATAAATCCGAATATGAATATATAAAACGTAATACACAATTACACACATATCCCACATCTCTCTCTCTCTCTCTATATATATATATATATACATATATATATATATATATATCTCATATATATAAGCGGATTGTCCGGAGCCTTCTGGTCCCCAGTGACATTAATGTGTTCTAAATGTGTATGATCATGTACTGAACTGCCCCAGTTGAGGATCTACCAGGAAACATTATAGTCGACAGAAAACCTAGTATTCGTCGACAACAGGGAGTAGTAACCAGGTAAACAACATTCTTGCGACCCCGAGGGAAGTATACATATAATTTTAATATCGCTCCCTCACAAATACTACCACGGCTGTGCACGAGCTACAGGCCCACGGAACCGTACCACACCTATACATAAAAATATAAATACAGGAATAAGTTAGTCACCCCGGTAAGAACGGTTGGTGCCGACAGGGTCACCCACAAACTACTGCGTCTCCCATAACATGCTTTCTTTTAACAAGCACACCCCTACCGACCTGTTGAATCAGTATCTACTGTATCAAGTACTAAACAGGTTCCAGCGATGCAGACAGTGAACCTGATAGGTGTTTGTGTCGACACAAGTGACTTATAGAGGGTATATCTGACAGGGAACACACAGAAAAGTCGGCGAAGTTGACTGTGATCTGCATAACTGACAGAGCACTCACCTATCGACCTATGTCGACTAAACTATAGTGGGTACCCGACAGGGAACACACAGGTATAAACATATATTTATAACCCACAGTATACAAGCCCATTTGTGCAAATATAGTGCTATTTTACTCTAAATAGCACTAACCTTGTGCCCCCTCATACTTTTGGCGGGGACAAGCAGAAAATGGCGCTGTCTATTGCAAAGAAGGCTAAGCTCCGCTCCCTCCTGGCGCGCTCCAGCCCGCAAAAAATATACATTCCTGTATGTCAATGGGGTCTCTATACAGTGTTAAGACACTGTATAGATGCACTGTCACCCCCAAATTATATATATATATATATATATATATATATATAAAAATATAAATACTGCTGCCCAGTGCGCTCCCTCCCTAGCGCCTTGCACCCTCTTAACGACCGTCGGCGTGTGGGAGCCATGGCGCGCGGCGTGACCGCTGCAATGTCTGGCGGGGGTATCGTAACGGTGCCCAGGGAGAGAATCTGCCCTCATGCAGCGGTATTAACAACTTCTAGTAACTTGCTGCCTAGGGCGCTCCCCCCCAGCGCCCTGCACCCTGAGAGTGCTGTTGGTGTGTGGGAGCATGGAGCGCAGCGTGACCACTGCGAGTTACCTCCATTACTGAAGTCTTCTGCCGTCCTGAAGTCTTAGGTTCTTCACATACTCACCCGGCTTCTTTCTTCTGGCTTCTGTGAGGGGGGTGACGGCGCGGCTCTGGGAACAAGCAGCTAGGCGAACCAAGTGATCGAACCCTCTGGAGCTAATGGTGTCCAGTAACCTAAGAAGCAGAGCCCTTGAACTAAGAAGAAGTAGGTCCTGCTTCTCTCCCCTCAGTCCCACGATGCAGGGAGCCTGTAGCCAGCAGGTCTCCCTGAAAATAAAAAAACCTAACATGAAGTCTTTTAGAGAAACTCTGTAGAGCTCCCCTAGTGTGTGTCCAGTCACCTCTGGGCACAAAGTCTAACTGAGGTCTGGAGGAGGGGCATAGAGGGAGGAGCCAGTTCACACCCATTCAAAGTCTTATAGTGTGCCCATGTCTCCTGCGGATCCCGTCTATACCCCATGGTCCTTACAGAGTCCCCAGCATCCTCTAGGACGTATGAGAAATGGGCATGTCACGGACAGTGTCTGAGACGCAGTTGCATTGTCACCCATGAGCATGTTTAGATGGATATTCTGCTCCTCCGAAGGGCTACTGCAATGTTTGATGGTGCAAACAATGGTGCATCTTACAATGAACAGCGGCAGATTAGAGCCACAGTTGGCGGACGTCTCACATTGGCTGCGGCATCAGAATAAAGGCGCACTTCTGTTAAATTATTTTGACTGATGTGCAGAATTTTAACTTACTCTTTGTAGACATATTTGGATTATTATTTATTTATTTATTTATTTGTTTATTAAAAGTTTATTATAAAGCACAGAAAATTCCGTTGTGCTTTACAATTGGAAACAACAATGATAAAACAAAACCGGGTAATGACAAACAGTCATAGAGGTAGGAAGGCCCTGCTCGCAAGCTTACAATCTATTAATTTCAAACAGCTTGAGGATACAAGTAAAGCCGCATACACACGGATACGATTCTAGCCAACGATATGGACTATATAGTCTATGTCGTTTGAAAAACTAGTGCATATCTTACCGTGTGTATAGAACCAATGATGAACGATTCTCACTCCCGCATATCATCATCGCTGGAAAAAATAGACTGTGCATGCAGTGTCTTTTGGCTTAGACAGCGCATATCGTTTGTGTGTGTACAGTACTAACGATATAAGCCAACGATAATGATTATACCCTTCCCATCCAGAAGTCTCGCTCTCCCCCCCCGACATTCCAGCTTACCGTCTATCTTTCATAGACAAAAGTTCTGGTTCTGGACCTTGGGAGCTTCAAGTGAAATTGTTAAGCTAAAATCGTTCATAGCCAGAATCGCCACTTAAGTCTCAAGGGGAAGCTGCAAGAGACCTGAAGGAGTCCATCTCTGCAGAAATGTGTTTGTGTTTCTTAAACCACACCTGCCCTTAAAGAAAACTTTAGACTCATCCCTGAAACAAGCAAAACTTATTGGAAGACAATGTTACCTGCAGGTGGAGATGCTATTTCTGTGATGCCAAGTAAGTTTGCAGATGGACAAACCATGTTACACAGCAAGGGGTGCAAATAGATGTTATTTTTTATTTTTTTACTGTGCCACAAACATAGAAATATAATCAAAATAAAGGTTTTATAATCTAACAAGAACACAACAGTTATCAGTCGTGCAATTAGTGGCTGCATGCATACCATAATGGAAGGTATCACGCTACTAGTTCTGAAACGAAGCCTGAAAATTCCATAATACCATAAAGGTCATTCAGTGATTCTCAATCTCAACCCTCAAGTACCCCCAACAGGTCATGTTTTCAGGATTTCTATATGTGAAAGCAGGTGGGATAATTACTGAACCAGTAAAAGAGATGAACCCCTCCTGTGCATAATTAAAGAAACCCACAAAACATGGCCTACTGGTGGCAACTGAGGACTGGAGTTGAGTAGTCCTAAGGATTATGGTAATATCACAGCATCCTTACCCAATACTTAGCAGTTTCACCCACCTAATATTAAGAAGCTGTTATTTTGGGTGCGGGCAGATTAAGATTTCGATCCTTAGAAATCTAGGTATGGGCAATGGGTGAGTCCTGATAGCTCATGCTTGGGAGGAATGAGGAGCTGGGGAGAAGGTTCTTCTACAGGATATTGTAGGTTTTGTTTAGATTGAAACGGTCAATACTATAATGGCAACAGGGCACAAAAGATTTATACCTAAAGGCCCGTACACACTGGTCGATATATCGGCCGATCTCTTGAACGGCCGATAT
Organism: Pseudophryne corroboree; assembly: GCF_028390025.1. Lineage (NCBI taxonomy): Eukaryota > Metazoa > Chordata > Amphibia > Anura > Myobatrachidae > Pseudophryne > Pseudophryne corroboree. Next base: position 83,673,632 of record NC_086444.1, on the reverse strand, counting down.
ATCGCAGGACCGTCGGCCAGTGTGTACGGCCGATACGTCTGTGAACTCCGTCGTTCACAGACGTATTGCGTCGGCCGCGCAGCACAGCCGACGGCCAATATATCTACCGATATATTGGCGCGTCGCTGTGTGTGTACGGGGCGGTCGGCCGACCGCCCGTACACATGCTGCGGCGGCCGGCGGTGATTGACAGCTGAACTGGGCGGGCGTGTGTACACGCCCGCCCAGTTCATGACGTCAGTCCCCGACGGATCGAGCAGTGTGTATGCTGAACACACTACTCGATCCGTCCATAGATATATCTGCAGATCAATTGATCTGCAGATATATCTATTAGTGTGTACCACCTTAAGAGGTATAATGTATAATGGACTGGATGGCGCTCCCAGGAGTAATATAATTTCTGTCGGAAAGGAATAAGGACTCACAAAAGGGGCATTCTCTAAAGGATAAATAACTAAAAAATAAAAATTCTAAGGTACGTTAAAAACAATTGCGTCTGTGCCGATAGGAGAACGCGAGCAGAAAAAAAAAGTAAGAAAAACTTTGCTGCGCCTGTGTTTAACCCTAAACTAGCAATAAAAAATATATAAATGAATATATAGGAATATAAATATAATGAGCCTGAAAATTATGGTGCAAGGGACACGTTCGCCACTATAAGGAGATGTGTAACGCTCCTATAAGGTTAATCAGATACCAGGGGTTAATAGGGGCGCTCATGAAAAAACCCACACACCAGAATCTTACAGGTTCAAATGACAGCCAAGGAATCAATTGTATTAATAAAAAACATATATGTTTATTAATAACAATACTCTACTAAGATAAAATTACTGCTTGAATACAGAAACTGATAAAATACATAAATTATAATAAGCTTCGATTAAAGTGCTCACAATAGGTAAATTGACACTGAACTAAATCTGTATAAAGGATCAAGGAATATGTATCCAATTGTTGCTGTCCTTTATAAACAATGTAGCTACAGCTACTAAATGGAATGCCTTTATGAGTCACAGTGGCTGGCTACACGCATATTGAATTGCCAGCTTAATAGGTTTTACAGATGTAAAAAATTACCTCACCGGGAGGGCTGGTGTGCCCGAGCGTCCTCGGGTTAATCCAGAAATGTGCCCGTTAGGTGGAAAGCTGGAGAGTTCAAATAGATAAGCCGGCTGCAGGCTTTTATCTTTCAATAGACCTGCTGATGTCACCTTAAAGTGCTGTGCAGATAGATGATGGAAAGCAGGTGTGCGGCCACTAATTCGGGCGCCGTCTGGGAGATCCAGCCGTATGGAGACTACCTTCCAAACTACCTGGACGTGCACCGTCCGCCGGTATTAAACGGGATGGAGAGTGCTGGAGACAGTTGTCGGGGCCGCACTGCGTCTGCGGCTAGATGTGAAGCCAAGTTTGAGTCGCCCGCAGCTGCTGTGGATAAATACCGGGTGAAGTAGCTGTGACCCGAAGGCGTCCGGAATGTAGATGTTCAGTGAACGAGCATTGGGGGAGGAGTCCTGACGCGTTTCGTCACGTGACCCGTGACTTTCTCAAAGAACTCTTCCTCTTTGAGAAAGTCACGGGTCACGTGACGAAACGCGTCAGGACTCCTCCCCCAATGCTCGTTCACTGAACATCTACATTCCGGACGCCTTCGGGTCACAGCTACTTCACCCGGTATTTATCCACAGCAGCTGCGGGCGACTCAAACTTGGCTTCACATCTAGCCGCAGACGCAGTGCGGCCCCGACAACTGTCTCCAGCACTCTCCATCCCGTTTACTACCGGCGGATGGTGCACGTCCAGGTAGTTTGGAAGGTAGTCTCCATACGGCTGGATCTCCCAGACGGCGCCCGAATTAGTGGCCGCACACCTGCTTTCCATCATCTATCTGCACAGCACTTTAAGGTGACATCAGCAGGTCTATTGAAAGATAAAAGCCTGCAGCCGGCTTATCTATTTGAACTCTCCAGCTTTCCACCTAACGGGCACATTTCTGGATTAACCCGAGGACGCTCGGGCACACCAGCCCTCCCGGTGAGGTAATTTTTTACATCTGTAAAACCTATTAAGCTGGCAATTCAATATGCATGTAGCCAGCCACTGTGACTCATAAAGGCATTCCATTTAGTAGCTGTAGCTACATTGTTTATAAAGGACAGCAACAATTGGATACATATTCCTTGATCCTTTATACAGATTTAGTTCAGTGTCAATTTACCTATTGTGAGCACTTTAATCGAAGCTTATTATAATTTGTGTATTTTATCAGTTTCTGTATTCAAGCAGTAATTTTATCTTAGTAGAGTATTGTTATTAATAAACATATATGTTTTTTATTAATACAATTGATTCCTTGGCTGTCATTTGAACCTGTAAGATTCTGGTGTGTGGGTTTTTTCATGAGCGCCCCTATTAACCCCTCGTATCAGAAAAAAAAAGTAATTGGGTATCTAGTAATTAGTCTTGACACTTACTGTATATATGGATTTCTGGTATATCACAAGTTAATAAACATAGTTTTTAATAAATTGGAAAATTTCAAAATGTAATGGAGTATCCCTTATATAGCTCACATTATGTCAACTCAAGGAAACCATAGTACTTAAATTTGCTAATTATATATATATATATATATACATATATATATATATATATATATATATATATATATATATACACACACACATACATACACAGTATATATATATATATATATATATATATATATATATGTATATATAATAAGATTTTAAACCTACCGGTAAATCTTTTTCTCCTAGTCTGTAGAGGATGCTGGGGATTCCGTAAGGACCATGGGGAATAGACGGGCTCCGCAGGAGACATGGGCACTAAAAAGAACTTTAGATATGGGTGTGCACTGGCTCCTCCCTCTATGCACCTCCTCCAGACCTCAGTTAGAGAAACTGTGCCCAGAGGAGATGGACAGTACGAGGAAAGGATTTTTGTTAATCTAAGGGCAAGATTCATACCAGCCCACACCATCCACACCGTATAACATGGAATATACGAACCAGTTAACAGCATGAAACAAAACAGCATCAGCCCGAGACTGATCAAAACTGTAACATAACCCTTAAGTAAGCAAAAACTATATACAAGTCTTGCAGATGTAGTCCGCACTGGGACGGGCGCCCAGCATCCTCTACGGACTAGGAGAAAAAGATTTACCGGTAGGTTTAAAATCTTATTTTCTCTTACGTCCTAGAGGATGCTGGGGACTCCGTTAGGACCATGGGGATTATACCAAAGCTCCAAAACGGGCGGGAGAGTGCAGATGACTCTGCAGCACCGACTGAGCAAACATGAGGTCCTCATCAGCCAGGGTATCAAACTTGTAGAACTTCGCAAAGGTGTTTGAACCCGACCAAGTAGCAGCTCGGCACAGCTGTAATGCCGAGACACCTCGGGCAGCCGCCCAAGAAGAGCCCACCTTCCTAGTGGAATGGGCCTTTACAGAATTTGGTAATGGTAAGCCAGCCGTAGAATGAGCCTGCTGAATCGTGTTACAGATCCAGCTAGCAATAGTCTGCTTCGAAGCAGGAGCGCCAACCTTGTCGGCTGCATACAGGACAAACAGTGCCTCTGTTCTCTAACCCGAGCCGTTCTGGCCACATAAATTTTCAATGCCCTGACCACATCAAGGGACTCGGAATCCTCCAAGTCCCGTGTAGCCACAGGCACCACAATAGGTTGGTTCATATGAAAAGAAGAAACCGCCTTGGGCAAAAATTGAGGACGAGTCCGCAACTCCGCTCTATCCACATGGAAAATCAGATAGGGGCTTTTGTAAGATAAAGCCGCCAACTCCGACACTCGCCTTGCCGATGCCAAGGCCAACAACATGACCACTTTCCAAGTGAGATATTTTAATTCCACCGTTTGAAGTGGTTCAAACCAGTGAGACTTAAGGAACTGTAACACCACATTAAGGTCCCATGGTGCCACTGGGGGCACAAAAGGAGGCTGGATGTGCAGCACTCCCTTTACAAAAGTCTGGACTTCTGGGAGAGAAGCCAATTCCTTCTGAAAGAATATAGATAGGGCCGAAATCTGTACCTTAATGGAGCCTAACTTCAGGCCCATATCCACTCTTGTCTGTAGAAAGTGGAGAAAACGGACCAGGTGGAAATCTTCCGTAGAAGCATTCTTGGCTTCACACCAAGAAACATACTTCCTCCAGATACGGTGATAATGTTTTGCCGTCACCTCCTTCCTAGCCCTTATCACAGTAGGAATGACTTTCTCCGGAATACCTTTCCCAGCTAGGATTCGGTGTTCAACCGCCATGCCGTCAAACGTAACCGCGGTAAGTCTTGGAACACGCAGGGCCCCTGCTGCAACAGGTCCTCCCTGAGAGGAAGAGGCCATGGATCTTCTGTGAGCATTTCCTGAAGATCTGAATACCAGGCCCTTCGAGGACAATCTGGAACAATGAGTATTGTCTGCACTCTTTTTCTTCTTATGATTCTCAATATTTTGGAGATGAGAGGAAGAGGAGGGAATACATAGACCGACTGAAACACCCATGGTGTCACCAGGGCGTCTACCGCTACTGCCTGAGGGTCCCTTGACCTGGCACAATACCTCCGAAGCCTCTTGTTGAGGCGTGACGCCATTATATCTATTTGAGGAAGTCCCCAAAGACTTGTTATCTCTGCAAAAACTTCTTGATGAAGTCCCCACTCTCCTGGATGGAGATCGTGTCTACTGAGGAAGTCTGCTTCCCAGTTGTCCACTCCGGAATGAAGACTGCTGACAGAGGGCTTACGTGATTTTCAGCCCAGCGCAGAATCCTTGTGGCTTCCGCCATTGCCACTCTGCTCCTTGTCCCGCCTTGGCGGTTTACATGAGCCACGGCTGTGACGTTGTCTGATTGAATCAGAACCGGTAGGTCGAAGAAGATTCTCCGCTTGTCGTAGGCCATTGTATATGGCCCTTAATTCCAGTATGTTGATGTGTAGACAAGCCTCCTGGCTTGACCATGTTCCCTGAAAATTTCTTCCTTGTGTGACTGCTCCCCATCCTCGGAGGCTCGCATCCGTGGTCACCAGAACCCAGTCTTGAATGCCGAACCTGCGACCCTCTAGAAGGTGAGCACTCTGTAGCCACCACAGGAGAGACACCCTGGCCCTGGGGGAAAGGCTTATTTTCTGATGAATTTGAAGATGGGACCCGGTCCACTTGTCCAGAAGGTCCCACTGAAATGTCCTCGCATGAAACCTGCCGAAGGGGATGGCCTCGTAGGTCGCCACCATTTTTCCCAGTACTCGAGTGCATTGATGGACTTAAACTATTTTCGGTTTTAACAGGTCTCTGACCATGTTCTGGAGTTCCTGAGTTTTTTCCAGGGAGAAAAACCCTCTTTTGTTCCGTGTCCAGAATCATGCCTAAGAAAGATAGCCGAGTTGTTGGAACCAACTGTAACTTTGGTAGATTCAGAATCCAGCCATGTTGCTGCAGCACTCTCAGGGAGAGCGACACGCTTTTCAGCAACTGATCTCTCGATCTCGCTTTTATCAGGAGATCGTCCAAGTACGGGATAATTGTGACACCTTGCCTGCACAGGAGCACCATCATTTCCGCCATTACCTTGGTGAAAATCCTCGGGGCCGTGAAAAGCCCAAACGGCAATGTCTGAAACTGGTAATGACAGTCCTCTACAGCGAATCTCAGGTACGCCTGATGAGGGGGATATATGGGGACATGAAGGTATGCATCCTTTATGTCTAGTGACACCATAAAATCCCCCCCTTCCAGGCGATTCCATCGTGAATTTGAACTTTTTCAAGTACAGGTTTAGGGATTTTAGATTTAGAATAGGCCTGACTGAGCCATCCAGTTTCGGAACCACAAACAGGGTTGAATAGTACCCCTTTCCCTTTTGAACTAGGGGAACCTTGACAATCACTTGCTGTTGATACAGCTTTTGAATTGCAGCTAAAACTATCTCCCTCTCCGGGGGAGAAGCTGGTAAAGCCGATTTGAAAAATCGGCGCGGAGACACCTCTTCGAATTCCAGCTTGTATCCTTGGGATACAATTTCCATCGCCCAAGGATCCACGTCTGATTGAACCCAGACGTGGCTGAAGAGTCGAAGACGTGCCCCGACCGGGTCGGACTCCCTCAGTGGAGCCCCAGCGTCATGCGGTGGATTTAGTAGAAGCCGGGGAAGACTTCTGCTCCTGGGAACTAGCCGTAGCAGGCATTCTTTTCCCTCTACACTTACCTCTGGTGAGGAAGGAAGAGCCCCAACCTCTTCTGGACTTATGCGACCAAAAGGACTGCATCTGATATTGTGGTGTTTTCTTTTGCTGTGGGGGAACATAAGGTAAAAAAGTAGATTTACCCGCGGTAGCTGTGGAAACCAGGTCCGCGAGACTTTCCCAAATAAAACCTCACCCTTGTAAGGCAAAACTTCCATATGTCTCTTTGAGTCTGCATCACCCATCCATTGGCGGGTCCACAGGGCTCGCCTAGCAGAAATCGCCATGGCGTTGGCTTTTGAACCTAGCAGCCCAACGTCTCTCTGAGCGTCTCTCATATATAGGACTGCGTCTTTAATGTGACCTAAGGTCAATAAAATGGTATCCCTATCTAGGGTATCAATGTCAGCTGACAAGTTATCTATCCACGCTGCTACAGCGCTACAAACCCAAGCCGACGCTATTGCCGGTCTGAGCAAGGCACCCGTATGTGTATAAATTGATTTCAAGGTAGTCTCCTGTCTGCGATCAGCAGGATCCTTGAGGGCCGCCGTGTCTGGAGACGGTAGCGCCACCTTTTTGGACAAGCGCGTTAAAGCCTTGTCCACCCTGGGTGAGGATTCTCACCGTAACCTGTCCTGTGCCGGGAAAGGATATACCATAAGAATTCTCTTGGGAATCTGCAGTTTCTTGTCTAGAGTTTCCCAAGCTTTTTCAAATAACTCATTCAGCTCATGAGATGGGGGAAAGGTTACCTCAGGTTTCTTTTCCTTAAACATGCATACCCTCCTGTCAGGGACAGAGGGGTCATTAGTGATATGCAAAACATCTTTTATTGCAATAATCATATAATGAATACTTTTGGCCACCCTTGGGTGTAACCTCGCCTCATCGTAGTCGACACTGGAGTCAGAATCCGTGTTGGTATCAGTGTCTGCTACTTGGGACAGTGGACGTTTCTGAGACCCTGAAGGGCCCTGTGACACAGTCAAAGCCATGGATTGACTCCCTGTTTTATCCCTGGACTCTGCTTTGTCCAATCGCTTATGTAATAAAGACACATTTGCATTTAAAACATTCCACATATCCAACCAATCAGGTGTCGGCGTTGCCGACGGAGACACCACAATCATCTGCTCCACCTCCTCCTTAGATGAGCCTTCCGCTTCAGACATGCCGACACACACGTACCGACACCCCCACACACTCAGGGATATATCTATATGGAGACAGTCTCCCAATAAGGCCCTTTGGAGACACAGAGAGAGAGTATGCCAGCACACACCCAGCGCCACCGGACACTGGAATAAAATCCCAGTAGTACAGCGCTTTTATATAAATATATATAATTACACTCACTGTGCCAATTAAATGTGCCCCCCCCCCTCTTTTTTGCCCTCTGTAACCATGTTCAGCAGGGGAGAGTCCGGGGAGCCAGCTTCTCTGCAGTGTGCTGTGGAGAAAATGGCGCTGATTAGTGCTGGAGGATCAAGCTCCGCCCCCTCAGCGGCGGGCTTCGGTCCCGCTCAAATTATTTATACTGGCGGGGGGGGTTTAATATACCGCCTCCGCCGTATCTAATCTCTATGCCAGTGTCCCTTGAGGTTAATATTGCTGTCCAGGGCGCCCCCCCTGCGCCCTGCACCCTTACAGTGCCCGCTGTGTGTGTGTATGTGTGGGAGCAATGGCGCGCAGCGTTACCTCAGTGAAGATCTGAAGTCTTCTGCCGCCTTTGAAGTCTTCTTTCTTCTTAATACTCACCCGACTTCAATCTTCCGGCTCTGTGAGGAGGACGGCGGCGCGGCTCCGGGACGAACGGCGAGGGTGAGACCTGCGTTCCGACCCTCTGGAGTTAATGGTGTCCAGTAGCCTAAGAAGCAGAGCCTATCATTTAAGTAGGTCTGCTTCTCTCCCCTCAGTCCCACGATGCAGGGAGGCTGTTGCCAGCAGCGCTCCCTGAAAATAAAAAACCTAACAAAAGTCTTTTTCAGAGAAACTCAGGAGAGCTCCCCTGCAGTGCACCCAGTCTCCTCTGGGTACAGGATCTAACTGAGGTCTGGAGGAGGGGCATAGGGGGAGGAGCCAGTGCACACCCATTCTAAAGTCTTTAGAGTGCCCATGTCTCCTGCGGAGCCCGTCTATACCCCATGGTCCTTACAGAGTCCCCAGCATCCTCTAGGACGTAAGAGAGAAGAAAAAAAAAGAGTACTGTACTGGCTCCAATGGTACAATTGGAGAGTGCGCATGTGTCGATCAAATCAGGACAGTTGGACAGTATTCCACATTAATTTCAGCGGCCTCATTCATTTTTATGCACAGCCCACAATGCTGACTGTTTCCTAAAGCAATACACTGCATTAAACATTCAACTAATACCCCTTTTCAAGTGCCTTTAAAATCACAGGTTATTGCACGTGAATGCGCATCAACCTGGAATTTTTGTTAGTGGAAATGGCTCCTTCCAAAAAAACACAGGTCCAGTGACCAGGGAATCCTTCCCAGGTAACTGCAAGGGATGGACCCAGGAAGGACCCAGGTAAGGTTGTAGCTTAAACTGGTAACTCGGGTCATCCAACCTGGGTCCCGTTTTCAGCATGGGGGCAGCCGGATTGCCCGGCGCTTGGTGATGACAAAATCTCTAAGCACAGGCAGAAGAGAGACTGCACCGGGGTCGGAGCCGCAGCGGGAAAGGGGTCTGTCCCAGATTATAAAGGGGTATGAATCTAACTGAATGCATGAAAACCCGTCTTGACATGAAAACACTAGACATCCTGTAATGCAGATTGGGACAAGCGGTTAGAGTATGCGGGGTCTTGTAGTTTCACACACCTACACACATATTGTCATGAGGATCATGAATTAGTGTACTTTCCAAAAAAATGTACAATAACTTGTGAAGTGCATTCTTCTTCTGTGCTGCTGTGTAAGTGCCCTATGTGGGTCTGTCTAAACGGTGTAGGCCACTAAACACACGGGTCATCATACAACCATCCGGGATTGGTATCCTCACTTAGGGGTCTATTCATGAAGCAGTTTAAAGAGTGGAGAAGTGGGCCTGTGGAGAAGTTGCCCATGGCAACCAATCAGCATTGAAGTAACATTTATAATTTGCACACTATACAATTGTACGAAAAAGCTGATTGGTTGCCATGGGCAAATTCTCCACAGGCTCACTTCTCCACTCTTTTCACTGTTTCATGAATAGACCCCATATTCCCCATCTACCGAGAAGTCTAGCTGCTAAGGATCCTGTTCTGTAAGGAGGCGTCAATGTGAAATTTGAGGACATGTGGACAATAAGAGGATAGGAACAAAAACAATAAAGAAAAACAATACCGAACCTATATTTTCTTTTTTTTAAATCCAAAACTCTTTAATGAGATTAAAGATTGATTACATTTTACCCCAAATGCCAGGAGTATATGGAAGCCCATCTCTGAGATGCAGAAAACATGACTCCAGCTGCAATCTGCAGACTCCGCTCAATCATCTCAGCTCACGCGTTAAGGTTAAAGCACGCACTTACCATTCGCATGGCTGATGTGACCTGAATGCTTGCAGAGACGCATCCATTCCTGCAAAATCCCAAAACCGAACGTCATAATCAAAGCCCCCGGTCACCAGGCGCGCACCAGAGGGGTCCAACCCCAATGCAGACACCTAAAACAAAACAGACCGTTTATTCAGTGAGAACTTTATTACAACATAAGTTCATTATATGGATATCATAATAAATTACGAATTTTGAAAACAAGAACCAGAGTCACTACAGAAAGAGTAAAAAGTGAGGTGCTGTCATTTGCCCTGTCAGTAGACATTTCCGCCCCATTATCCTGCCAGTCAGAGACAGCTGGGCCATAGAAGATGAACAAAGCACGTGCAATAGATCTGCAATGATGTTACGGACACAAACACATGTAAAAGACCTTTCTGAGATGTATCACTGAGTCATGCACTCCCTGTACTGCAAAATAACAATTCCGATTCCAAAATGGCTACATCAGAAGTAAGAGATGAGGGAGGAGGAAGACAGCTAAAAACATGACGATTAATAGAAGAGGAGAGAGAGAGTGTGTGTGATATGGATAGAGAGACAATTGATGAATGAAAGAGTCTAATGGCAACTAAGGGGATATCCAAATAGCCGCGATAACCCGTTTTCGCTGCGAAAATGCGGCTTTTTTCGCGACCCGCAATATCGCAGCTATCCAATTACTCACATGTGATAATTCTCTATTGGGTTTATCATAAATTTCTCTTCACCTACTCGGAGCAGATAGAAAGTTGGGGAAAATCTCTATTTCTGGGTAACAATATTGGGACTTGTTTCAGGACCCCTTGGACACTAGTTAATGACTAATTAGGCACTTTAGAAGTTTTTAATTACTTTCAGTTAGCCAATAACAAAAGTCAGTTTGGGGGTGAAAAAGTGCAAAGTGATGGAAATTGGGGTACCTCCTTTGATCATTTGGCCATTGTGGTCAGGGTACTATATCTTTACATTTACTGAGGTGTAGTCGTGGTGTACAGGACAGAGTGTGCTTCCTGATTAGTAAAAAAAACAAACACTGAGCAACATCTCCAAACAGGTAATTTCAACTTTAAACTTGTAATTTATTTTGTACTGTCTGGACATAACTACTAATAACAGATGCACAGACAAAATTCTTAAAGCTATGTGTGCTATTGCTAGGAGCTTAGGAGACAAAATTCCTGAGCTAATTGCAATAATGACAAGGGATAACTTGGATTTTGTGGCAATTACAGAGCCATGGTGCAATGAGAATGATGACTGGGACATAGCTATAGCAGGATACAATTTATTTAGGAAGGATAGAATAGGAAGAATAGGAGGAGGGGTAGCAATGTATGTGAAAAAAAGCATAAATGCTACTTTAATACAAAATATTGAAGACAAAACTGAGGCCCTTTGGGTCACCATAGAAACTGCGGAGAAGGACATTATTTGCATTGGGGTGATCTATAGACCACCAGGCCAGGGGCAGGATTTGGACAGGAACCTATTGTTGGACATCACTAAAATGGCTTTAAAGGGAGGAGTCATAATCATGGGAGACTTTAATTTACCTGATGTAAATTGGGAGGGGTCTTTTGCAAGTTCAGCTACAAATGGCAAATTTCTCCATTCCTTACAGGGAGCATCTCTCAAGCAATTGGTGAGGGAGCCCACTCGCAAAGACTCAATATTAGATTTAATTCTTACAAATGGTGATAGGATATACGACATATATGTGGGTGAGCACCTGGGATCCAGTGATCATCAAGCAGTATGGTTTAGTATAAAGACAGGATCCAACTCCTGTCACACAAAAACAAAGGTGTTGGATTTTAGAAATGCTGACTTTGCAAAAATGGGGAGATGTTTTTTTAAGTGATTCACTGGCGGACTGGAGGAATTTGGAAGGAGTGCAGGAGAGGTGGGAAAAACTGAAAAGTGCAATACTAAGTGCAACAGACCTTTGTATCAAAAGGGTTAGGAAAAGCACCAGGAAAAGTGTGGTTCACAAAAGAAGTATCAACTAGTGTGATAGCAAAAAAGATGGCTTTTAGGAAATACAAACAGACTCAAAATAATAACAACAAAGAGGTGTATCTGGACAGACAGAAGGTTGCTAAGAAAGTGATTAGACATGCAAAGGCAGAAGCTGAGGAGAAAATGGCCCAGTCAGTAGATAAAGGGGGCAAAACATTTTTAAGTATATAAGTGAAAGGAGAAAATCAAATGGAGGAATAATAAGACTTAAAGATAAAGAGTAAGCATTTGGTGGAGGGAGACAAGGCAATAGCAGATCACCTAAATAATTATTTTTGCTCAGTATTTATTACAGAAGAAGGGATGGGGCCACAGTTAAGTTGCAAGGATATTCATAAAAATATGGTAGATGAAAGAACAGTTACAGAGGAGAAGGTCCTAGCAGAACTTTCAAAACTAAAAGTGGATAACTCAATGGGACCAGATGGGATACACCCAAGGATACTCAAAGAGCTAATAGATGTTCTGGTTACACCTTTAACAGAATTATTTAACCAGTCTCTAAGTACAGGTGCCATTCCAGAATACTGGAAAAGAGCAAATGTAGTTCCACTGCACAAAAGTGGAAGCAAGGAAGAAGCAAGTAACTACAGACCAGTAAGCCTTACATCAGTAGTAGGGAAAGTAATGGAAAAACTATTAAAAGAAAGAGTTGTGGAATATCTTAAATCAAACTTAGAGGATGCAAAACAGCATGGATTTACTGGTGGGAGATCATGCCAAACAAATATTATTGACTTTTCTGACTCTGTGACGAAAATAATAGATCAAGGGGGAGCTGTAGATGTAGCATATCTATAATAATAATAATAATAATAATTTTATTTATATAGCGCTCTTTCTCCAATAGGACTCAAGGCGCTTAACAGATACACAGCATAATATAGTACAGAAAAATAATGAAGTACATTTTTCATAAAATACAGAAGCATGAAGATACTAAAAGAGACACTATGGAAATGCTTGAGTAAACAGGAAAGTCTTGAGTCTACTTTTGAAGGATTCTATAGTTGGGGCCTCTCGCACTGTGCTGGGAAGTGAGTTCCATAGAGTCGGAGCCGCATGACTAAAAGCTCGACCCCCAGATGAATTACGGTAGATTCTAGGTACTGCTAAAAGTCCTTCATCTACAGATCGCAGTAATCGAGTGGGGCAGTATGGGATCAGAAGCTGTTTCAGGTACCTTGGGCCTTGGTCATGTAATGCTTTGAAACTCAGTAAGCCAATCTTGAAGAGGATTCGCCATCTTACAGGCAGCCAGTGAAGGGAGTAGAGGATGGGTGTTATGTGGCTGGAACGGGGCTGGTTGGTTAACAGCCTGGCAGCTGTGTTTTGCACCAGCTGTAAGCGTTGCAATTCTTTTGCTGGTAGACCAAGGTAGAGGGCATTACAGTAGTCTAATCGAGATGATACAAATGCATGTATGACTTTTGGCATATCATCTGAGGGAATTAGGTGCTTGATTCTGGCTATGTTCCTCAGGTGAAAGAATGAGGATTTGATTGTGGCTGATATCTGATGTTTAAGTGTCAAGCCATCATCCAGGACAACGCCAAGATTCCGCACATGATCACTGGTCTGTAATTCTGAATCCCCGAGTGTAAGTCCAGTTGGTTGGCTATGCTGCAGTCTTGTCCTTTGATGTTGCGGTCGTATTATAAGGACCTCTGTTTTATCCGGGTTCAGTCGCAGCCAACTGGCGCTCATCCACTCCTGTAGTTCAGCTAGACAGCCATTCAGGGTTGCTACTGGGTTATCAGTGCCCGGAGCAAAGGACAAGTACAGTTGTGTATCATCTGCATAGCAGTGGTAGACCAGGCCATGGCGCCTGATTATTTCGCCCAATGGGAGCATGTATACTGCAAAAAGCATGGGGGATAGTATAGAACCTTGTGGGACACCACATGGCAATGGCACTGGTGGTGATGAGTATAATCCAGATGATACTCTCTGTGACCTGCCTGTGAGAAATGATTTGAACCAGTTTAGGACTGTGCCATCCAGACCACAGAAGTGTATCAGTCGCTCAATCAGAAGCCCGTGGTCCACGGTATCAAATGCTGCCGAGAGATCCAGAAGGATTAATATTGAACAGTCACCTCTGTCTTTTGCCATCAGAAGATCATTTAACACACACACCAGGGCTGTTTCAGTGCTATGTCTTCTCTAGACTTTAGTAAGGCATTTGACACCGTCCCACATCGCAGACTGCTAAATAAACTTGAAAGCGTGGGGGTGGATTATAGAACAGTTAAATGGATAAGAAACTGGTTGCAGGATAGGAAACAGACAGTTGTAGTTAATGGAGTGCAATCTATAGAGGGAAATGTTACCAGTGGAGTACCCCAGGGATATGTACTTGGTCCAGTTCTCTTTAATATCTTTGTTGGTGACAATGCAAATGGTACTGAAGGGAAGGTATGCCTTTTTGCAGATGATACAAAGATATGCAACAGAGTAGACACACCGGGAGGGGTAAAACAAATGATTGATGACCTAGGAAGGCTTGAGAAATGGTCAAGAACATGGCAACTACAGTTTAATGCTAAAAAATTCAAAATCATGCACTTGGGTCTCAAAAACCCAAAGGCTAAATATAGTATCAAGGGTACTATAATGGAAACTATTGAGGAGGAAAGGGATTTAGTAGTCACTAATTCAAGTGACTTGAAGGCAGGAAAGCAATGCAACAAAGCAATGAGAAAGGCAAGTCAGGTGCTTGGTTGCATATGGAGAGGAATCAGTAGCAGGAAAAAAGAAGTGATAATGCCACTGTATAGGTCATTGGTACGACCCCATCTGGAATACTGTGTCCAGTTCTGGAGACCATATCTCCAGAAGGATATAAATACATTAGAGAGTGTACAAAGAAGGGCAACTAAAATGGTGCATGGCCTACATCACAAAACTTAGCCGGAAAGGCTAAAAGATCTTAACATTGTCGAAGTCAAAAATATTACATAAAAAGAACATACAAACTACACAGGAGTCGCTATACTTGCAAATACGCACAGCGAGCACAGCAATATATGGTAACACACTCATTTACACGGACATGCCACAGAGATGGATTCGACACTTATTTCATGCAGTACATAATTATAATAATATCAAGCGCCAGACATCATGATGATTTAAAATTATGTAATGAAGTAATGTCATGTATGTGTATTATTTGAACGAAGCAAGATAGACCTGTCATATTTACTATTAAAGCAACCAGATTAATGTGTAGATTCATTTGATACTGGTTATTAAGTTGTAGGACATTGCAACAAATAATTATGCTAAAATCACTTTTATTAGAATAGATATTCCAAACAGGTAGTGGACAGGAAGCTCAGGCCAGCCCCTCAGACGTCCCCAAGGCTGAACCTGATCAGCACACGAACAAACCAGTGACTCATCATGAATGAGAGTCCCCTCCCCCAAACTATATAACACATTGCTGATCACACAGGAGGCAGTTCCTGTTTTGGCCTCAGAGTAAGATGGAGTCCCAGCATGATTTTACAGAGAGAGAGAGACATAAGCATTGAGGGAATGGTGTTGTATCGCTGGCCTGTAACTGTATGTAACTGTAACTGTAACTGTATGTATTAACTGCTTACTGTATGAGTTGTAACTATAGGTATACTGTACATTGTAATATATTGAATCCATATCCTTTTAATAACAAATATATACATCAATGAGCTTTGGAACTCAGATAATGTGTGGGTGTATTGTTTTCCCTTATGGGATGCAGTGTTTTGCGATGTACAGCGCACTTTTATCGTATATGGTAAAAAGATGCGCCTGGTGTCTGCAGTATATATTAGAGTGGGCATTTTAAATATTTGTGAGAAAGCAATTTGGCCTACACAGATGGGTGCTCGTCCGGGATATCATGGTCTTAATGATGCACTGTACATTACAAACGCGGCTGTAATCGACCGGCTCCGATGGACGCATCGCGACGCTGATGAAAATAACATCCACGTGTATTGTTGTGATATCAGTAAGCCAATGATATGAAATTTCAAGGGACAATGTGTTTCTCATAATATTTAAGATGCTAAAATGTATTTTTATTGTTGCAAAACAAAGTTCAAATAAGTCATACTGTATTTGATTCAGATTGGATTGTTTATCTGTGAAGCAGGTTTCAAAGTACATTTAAAAGTTGCTGCATAGCCTTGATATAGTTTTTTTTTTTAACTTAGGCCTAAAATAACTTCTGGTGCTTGTATAATGTGTGATTTCTTTGTGACGAAGGAAGCCGCATGGTCTGTCCTCCATTTTGGACTAACCACATGGTCTGTCCACCATTTTGTGTAAACCTCATGGATGTGGAAGGGGGAGGAGCAGTGGCCATTTTAGGAAGGTCATTTTCTAAATAGCTGATTTTCACTCTGCTCAGAACAATCAGCTTTCCTTGTTCACATCAAACACCATTTATGAGTTACCAATGCATTTATTTAACCCATGCCATAGTCAATTACAAATAGTTTCAATTGGGCCTAATGAGAGTAAATGGTGAGATAAGTTTTTTTTTTCTGTCCTTCTTGTCTGTGCGTAATTACTTTACATCAAGTGAGGGGATTGCACACAGATAGAAAAAGGAAAGAAAGGGGGTTTTTTCTTCTCTTTTTCCTTCCAAGACTTGTAGAATCTGCTTGCTATAGGATAGCCATTGAAATGTAAATTAACCTGTGTAACTGCTTTTTCTTAGAAGGGAAAAGCAAATAGCTTTGATATGCAAATAAGAGGTAAGGTGTCTCATAGAAGACCAGTGAATGGTACATATATATAATATATTATTATAATTATGTGTATATTTATATCAGTGTATGTTCTGCAAGATAGCTGTCCAATCTGAATCATATCATTTAAATTATTGATTATTGCCAGAGTCATTATAGATCTGTGTGAAATAGGATACATTTGTTGCTATATAGGTAAATTTGAAATAACAGTATTTTAAGGAAGTAAGTGTAAAGACACAAACGCAGGTCTGCATAAAAGTTTATACAGAACAAGTTGTATCTAGTGGGCAATAGTAATTAGTATTGTTCACATTTATAGAGCTGGGTGATTTGTTTTATTGCGGACGCAGGGTTTTGTACACGTGTCTCGGACAAAGTAAAGGACTGCGCACGCAGCGTAAGAGACACGCACGGTACGCTAAGTACAAATTATACAATAGTGTCATTTAGTTCAAAGGTGGGATAGTAGACATTTAATACAATAGCACAAAACTACCCGGTTTCTAAAGCAGATTAGTATAAAACTTTTGTTTAAACTGTATTGCCTCTGGGGTAAAGCTGCCTATCTGAATGAATTGAAATTTTCTGTACAGAAAAACCAAAGTGTATTCGAGTGAGCGAACGTAGGAGTGAGTGGATTTGAACCCCGGAAATCAGGTCCCGTGGTACACCGAGTAAGTGGAGGCTTGGTGGCGCGAGGCCGCTGACTCACGTTAATATAGATTGAAATACGCAATTCCTGTGGAGATTTGCAGAGGAGCGTAATAGGGAATTGTGCACAAACCAAGCATGAAGTCAAAAGAATTGTCTATAGACCTCCGAGACAGGATTGTCTCGAGGCACAAATCTGGGGAAGAATATAGAAAAATATCTGCTGCTTTGAAGGTCCCAATGAGCATAGTGGCCTCCATAATCCGTAAAATGGAAGAAGTTTGGAACCACCAGGACTCTTCCTAGAGCTGGCCGGCTATCTAAACTGAGCGATCAGGGGGAGAAGGGCCATAGTCAGGGAGGTGACCAAGAACCCAATGGTCACTCTGTCAGAGCTACAGCAATCCTCTGTGGAGAGGACAACCATCTCTGCAGCAATCCACCAATCAGGCTTGTATGGTAGAGTGGCCAGACGGAAGCCACTCCTTAGTGAAAACATATAGCAGCCTGCCCGGAGTTTGCCATAATGCACCTGAAGGACTCTCAGACCATGAGAAACAAAACTCTATGGGCTGATGAGACAAAGATTGAACTCTTTGGCGTCAAAGCCAGGCGTCATGTTTGGAGGAAACCAGGAACCTCTCATCACCAGACCAATACCATCCCTACAGTGAAGCATGGTGGTGGCAGCATCATGCTATGGAGATGTTTTTCAGCGGCAGGAACTGGGAGACTAGTCAGGATAGAGGGAAAGATGAATGCTGCAATGTACAGAGACATCCTGAATGAAAACCTGCTCCAGAGCGCTCTTGACCTCAGACTGGGGTGACGATTCATCTTTCAGCAGGACAACGACCCTAAGCCCACAGCCAAGATATCAAAGGAGTGGCTTCAGGATAACTCTGTGAATGTCCTTGAGTGACCCAGCCAGAGCCCAGACTTGAATCCGATTGAACATCTCTGGACAGATCTGAAAATGGCTGTGCACCGACACTTCCCAACCAACCTGATGTAGCTTGAGAAGTGATGCAAAGAGGAATGGGCAAAACTGCCCAAAGATAGGTGTGCCAAGCTTGTAGCATCATATTCAAAAAGACCTGAGGCTGTTATTGCTGCCAGTGTACTTATGTACATGTGATTTCTTAGTTTTTTATTTTTAAAAAATTTACAACAATCTCAAAAAAAACTTTTTTCATGTTGTATTTATGGGGTATTATGTGTAGAATTTTGAGGGGAAAAATTAATTTATTCCATTTTAGAATAAGGATGTAACATAACAAAATGTGGAAAAAATGGGAAGCACTGTGAATACTTTCCGGATGCACTGTAAATATATTCACTGTTAAGGGCCCAATACACTAGAACGATATGTCTGAGGCTGAAGTCGGAGGCGATTTCCCTTGAACTCTCCCGGGAGCTTCCCGGGAGTGGTTACATACGATTCCAAACGATTTGGTCCTTTTTTTTTTCATGCGTTATATTGTATGCGATCCCAGCCATGCCTGCGGGAACTGACATATCACGAGTGCACCAACGATCTAGGGGAGCCGATTTGACCCTCACAGGAACGCGCATCGGATCAGAAACATCTCCAAAATGCCCGATTTCACCCGATATATCGGCACGAATGCCTGAAATTTGCTGAAATCGGGCATCATTGTTCTAGTGTATGGGGCCCTTAAGACTCTGTTAGAGGAAAACTCATAACAATGACTTGCACCTTATGGCGGTGAGAATAATAAACACACTGTGAGCTGATATTATCTAGTCAGCAGTCAGACTGTCTAAACTTTCTTCTCCTCTACAATGTGGATGAATCCTAACATTTCAAGTGCACCATTCAGCTCAGTTATTAACAAACGGTTTGGGTGGGCTGCTCACATCCAAACCACTTAATTAAACCCAATAACCTGCACCAGGTCAAAAGCTAAGAAACTATATGCAAAAAAAGGAAGAAAAGCTATCATAAAGCCATAACGTTATGTAAATAATAGAGAATAGAGAAATAAGAGAATCCCGTACGCTGCAGCGTCAGCTGCAGTAAAGCAGGACGAGTGACAATGCAGCCAGGTGGCAAATATGTACATTCATAAAAAGTAACTATAACTGTCAAGAACACACAATAGTGTTAGTAATTAAAGAGGAAGTACATGCATTCTTGTGCACTAAAGACCACCCATCACCAGTGGAGGTAGCTGAACCAATGATCTTAAGAATGGGCAGCATAGTGGCACAGAGGGAACATGTGAAGGAACATATATAGCTCAATAGGGCGTTGTTAGGTGACAATGATTAACTCTGATTAACATGAACTGTTATTACATGCTTAAATCTTCAGGTCAACCAGACACCAGCTGTCCTGGCACTGAGGAGTTAGGAAGCCCGGGTGTACCAATAAATGGGGCTTGCTTTCACAACTCATAGCTGCTAGATGCTTTTGAAATGGAGCTGTAAAAGCACAGGGGGGGTGGAATGAAGAGAGTTCGGCTTTTACTCTCAGTCCATGAAAGGAACCCTCTGTGTCACCTCTTTATCTGCCACACATTAATCACTGCACTGTGATCAGGGTTATCCTGCAGGACACTTTCAAAGATCCCAAATAAGAGGTCAGAGTTTTAAAGAACAAGATTTAGGAACTGATTTAGAGACTGGCAGCTTGAGATTGAAGAACTGCGTTGACCCATGTCATGCTTCAGTGACTAAAGTGTAGTAATCCACGGGCAATTTAATTCCCAAGTGTGAGTCCTTTGTGTCCGTCTACTGGTAGGAGTGAAGGGTCATTCCACTAAGATATTATAGTTTTTCCAACCCACGGGCCATGAAAACAGGCATTAGCTGGAATGTGAGGACACTTCAACATCTAAACCTCATGAGTTTACATCATTGTTTTGTTGAATTGTAGAAATTGAGGATCATGAACATTTCTTGTAATTTTCTTTCCCTTTAATTTAATGTGCACAGTATAGTAGTGTACCCGACTTAGTGCACCATCCAATAGTTTATGCATATTCTTCTTCATATTATTATACCAATTACACAATGTTTTATGTCTAAATATAAATGTTATAGTATGGTCCCTTTTATTTTCTAAGTGTTCTTTTGCTGTATATCGTTATGTTATTACCTCTAGACTGCTCAGTCCTCACAGACAAGGGATCAGCAGCGCCCATTACACAGTACATAATCAAATGAGCAAACAAGAAAACAGCACTTAAGGGCCGTATTCACGGGCCGATGTGGGAGAGATGTGTGCTGAGCGAACCGCTCAGCACACATCTCTCCCACCGCTCAGCACAGCGCGATATGTGCTGAGCATGCGGGGGGAGACGAGGGGGGGGGGGGCAATCTAGCACCAGCGATAGCGATGCACGGGGCTGCGCATCGCTATCGCTGTAGGGGGTACACACGGAGCGATCATGCTTAAAATTTAAGCAATCTAGTCAGATTGCTTAGATTATCGCTCCGTGAGTAGTAGTACCCCCCTTTACAGTTCAAGACAATATAGGACAGGTATGGAAAACCAGCGCTTAGGTGCCACCAAAGGGAGTAAGGAGTATAAGATTGTGTAAGTAAGAAAAGGAAAGGCACATGAGGAAAGAAGTCCCTGCTCTTGCAAGCTTACAATCTAAAAGGTGAGGCGCTAACAGACCAGGGTGACACAGAAGGGGTAGACATTGAGCATAGACAAGAGGGTTAGGAGGAGAGTTGGCTGGGTTTGGTGAAGAAGTGGGTCTTGAGAGCCCGTTTAAAAGTTTCGTAGAGAGGTCGAGAGTCGGATGGGGAGAGGTAGAGCATTCCAGAGATAGGGAGCAGCACGTGCAAAATCTTGTAGGTAGGAGTGGGAGGAGGTAATCAGTAGGCAGGAGAGACGGTGTGCATTAGCAGAGCGAAGAGGACGGGTGGGAATGTAAAGAGAGATAAGGTCAGAGATGTAAGAGGCAGAAGAGTTGGTGAGGGCTTTGTAGGTGAGTGTGAGAAGCTTGAATTGAAGTCTGAATGGGAATGGTAGCCAGTGAAGGTCCTGCAAGAGAGGGGATGTGGATGTAGTACGTTTGGTGAGGAAGATGAGACGGGCAGCAGCATTGAGGATAGATTGGACTGGAGAGAAGCATTTTTGAGGGAGGCCAGGTAGGAGGAGATTGCAGTAGTCCAATCTGGAGATGACCAGTGAGTGGATGAGGGTCTTCGTAGCATCCTGGGTGAGAAAGGGTATGTTCCTGGAGATGTTTTTTAGATGGAAATGGCAGGTTTGTGAGAGGTGCTGAATGTGTGGGTTGGTGGGGAGAGGGAGGAGTCAAGGATTACTCCAAGACAACGCACTTGGGGGCTAGAGGAGATAGTTGTGCCATCAATGGATAATGAAATTGTGGGAGATGAGATTATGCGGGAGGAAAGATGATCAGCTCAGTCTTAGACATGTTAAGTATAAGAAAGCGCTGGGACATCCAGGAGGAAACAGCAGACAGACACTTTGAGATACAAGTGAGGAGAGCAGGGGAGAGGTCAGGGGAGGAAAGGTAGATTTGAGTATCATCAGCGTAGAGATGATATTTTAAGTCAAAAGAGCTAATGAGCTCACCTAATGAGGATGTGTAGAGAGAGAATAGGAGAGGCCCAAGAACAGAACCTTGGGGGACACCTACTGGTAGAGAAAGTGTGTGTGGGGGGAGGGGGGGGGGGTGGAGTCATGAGAGGGGACAGAGAAGGAACGGTCAGAAAAGTAGGAGGACAGCCAGGAGAGAGCAGTATCAAGCAAACCAAGTGAGTAAAGGATTTGCAGGAGAAGAGGGTGGTCTACAATGTCAAAAGCAGCAGAGAGGTCAGGGAGAATAAGCAGAGAGTAGTGGCCCCTGGAATTAGCAGCAAGGAGGTCATTGCACACTTTCGTGAGGACAGTTTCAGTGGAGTGCTGAGGATGGAAACCAGACTGGAAAGGGTCAAGCACTGAATGGGAAGAAAGATAGACAGTGAGGCGGTTCTAGACAACACGTTCAAGGAGTTTGGAGGCAAAAGGGAGAAGAGAGATGGGTCGGTAGCTGGAGAGATTGGTTGGATCAAGGGTAGGTTTTTTAAGAAAAGGGGAGAGAAGTGCATGCTTGAAGGCAGAAGGGACAGTGCCTGATGAGAGTGAGAGATTGAGTAGATGGGCAAGATGAGAACAGGCAGAAGAGAGGAAGCGGACAAGGCGGGAGGGAATAGGGTCAAGTGGGGAGTTGGTAGGAGGGAAGGAAGGGGGGGGGGGGGAGGGTCGGGAAATGGAGGAGGGGGGTTGCTCAGGTTCTGGTGGGATGTTATGTCCTGACGAATGGAGTCAATTTTGGATGTGAAGTAGGTGGCAAAGTCAAGAGCAGAAAGTGAAAAGGGGAGTTGAGGCGGGGATGAGCAGAGGAGCGAGTTGACAGTGGCAAAGAGGTTTGAGTATTGGGAGGAGATGAGGTTTTTGAAGTAAGATTGTTTAGAGAGGGTAAGGACAGGAAAGTAGGATGAGAGCATAAATCTGTAGTGGAGGAAGTCGGCCTTAGAGCGTGATTTCTTCCACTGTCGCTCAGCGGTACGTGAGCATTTTTGCAGATAACTGGTGCATTTGGTGTGCCAGGGTTGAGGTGTCGATCTGCGAGGGTGAATAGTGGTTGGTGGGGCGAGTCAAGAGCAGAGGTAAGGGATGCACTGTATAAAGAAGTAGCCTGTTCAGGGCAGGAATGAGAGAGAATAAGAGAGAGCAGCGAGTCAAACAGGGAAGATAGGGAAGTGGTGTCAATAGCCTCAATGTTACGCTTTGTGATGGTAGTCTTAGGTGGTAAAGATGGAGAAGCAGTCATTCTGAGTCTGATGCAATGCAGACGATCATGTAATTTGCCTTTTTTTTTTTGCGACTACGCATGCTTCTAAATCCCTAATAAATTGCATGTGTCACACATTTTGTGTGCCTCGAATCGCAGGACCGATTGAGCTGCAATGATACTGGTGAAGCAGGCATGATATAAATGGCAAGCAAGGAATGCCAGATGGGGGACATGGGGCAAGGAATGCCAGGCGTGAGACACAGGGCAAGCAAGGAATGCCAGGCATGAGCCACATGGCAAGCAAGGAATTTTGGGTGTGGGGCACAGGGCAAGCAAGGAATTTTGGGCGTGGGGCACAGGGCAAGCAAGGAATTTTGGGCGTGGGGCACAGGGAAAGGAATGCTGTGACTGGGGCACAGGGCAAGCAAGAAATGTTGTGCGTGAGACACTGGGCAAACAAGAAATGCAGAGCATGGTACACAGGGCAAGCAAGGAATGCCAGACGTGGGGCACAGGGCAAGCAAGGAATGCCTAGTATTGGGCAGAGGGCAAGCAAAGAATGCAGAGCGTGGGGCATAGCCATTTTAGCTTCAAGAAAATAGGATTTTGGTTACCTACCGGTAAATCCTTTTTCTCGTAGTACGTAGAGGATGCTGGGGTCCATATTAGTACCATGGAGGTATAGACGGGTCCACCAGGAGCCATTGGCACTTTAAGAGTTTAATAGTGTGGGCTGGCTCCTCCCTCTATGCCCCTCCTACCAGACTCAGTCTAGAAACTGTGCCCGAGGAGACGACAAACTTTGAGAGAAGGAATAACACAGATAGTGGTGAGATTCATACCAGCTCACACAGACATGAAAATCCGGCCAACATGCCGGAATAACTTCAGCTACAGCTGAAACAGTAAATAACGCAGAACTTACCTAGGAACCAGGTAACACTGAACCAGAAAACCAATGCAGGAAAACGAAGCACTGGGCAGGCACCCAGCATCCTCTATGGACTACGAGAAAAGGATTTACCGGTAGGTAACCAAAATCCTATTTTCTCTTACGTCCTAGAGGCTGCTGGGGTCCATATTAGTACCATGGGGATGTACAAAGCTCCCAGAACGGGAGGGAGAGCGCGGAGGCTCCTGCAACACTGCTTGACCAAACTGGAGGTCACCAGAGGACAAAGTATCGAACTTGTAAAACTTGGCAAACGTGTTCGACACAGACCAAGTAGCTGCTCGGCAGAGTTGCACCGCCGAGACACCCCGGGCAGCCGCCCAGGAAGAGCCCACTTTACGAGTAGAGTGGGCCTTTACAGATTTTGGACACGGCAATCCTGCCGTGGAATAAGCATGCTGGATAGTGAACCTGATCCAGCGTGAAATCGACTGCTTAGAAGCAGGACATCCAATTTTCTTTGGATCATAGAGGACAAACAGAGTCACTTTTACTATGACGAGCGGTCCTCTTCACGTAAATCTTCAATGTCCTCACTACATCCAAGGCGTTTGAAGCAATAGAGGAGTCAGTAGCCACTGGCACCACAATAGGTTGGTTGATGTGGAAAGCCGACACAACCTTAGGTAGGAACTGTGGACGAGTCCTAAGTTCCGCCCTGTCTTCATGGAAGATCAGATAGGGGCTTTTACAAGATAAAGCCCCCAATTCCGACACGCGTCGTGCAGAAGCCAAGGCCAACAAGGTGACCGCCTTCCACGTGAGAAACTTGAGATCAGCCTCCTGTAGAGGCTCAAACCAATCAGATTGCAGGAACTGCAACACCACATCAAGATCCCATGGAGCCATAGGCGCCACAGAGGGAGGCAGGATGTGCAGAACTCCTTTCAAAAAGGTCTGAACCTCAGGAAGAACAGCCAATTGTTTTTGGAAGAAGATGGACAAAGCAGAGATCTGGACCTTGATGGAGCCCAGTCTCAGTCCCAAATCCACCCCTGCTTGCAGGAAAAGGAGAAAACGTCCAAGTTGAAACTCCACCGCCGGAAACATCTTGGCCTCACACCAAGAAACATATTTCTTCTAATGCGATGGTATTGCTTAGACGTTATCCCCTTCCTGGCCTGTATCAGGGTAGGAATGACCTCACACGGGATACCCTTCCAAGCTAAGATCTGGCGTTCAACCGCCATGCCGTCAAACGAAGCCGCGGTAAGTCTTGATAAGCGAACGGCCCCTGCAGAAGCAGAGCCTCCCGAAGAGGTAAAGGCCGTGGATCTTCCAGCAGAAGATCCAGCAGATCCGCGTACCAAGCCCTCCTTGGCCAGTCCGGAGCAATGAGGATTGCCAGAACCTCTGTTCTTCTCACGAGCTGAAGAACCTTTGGTATCAGAGGAAGTAGAGGGAACACATACACTGACTTGAACACCCACGGTGTTACCAGTGCGTCCACCGCCACTGCCTGTGGGTCTCTTGACCTGGAACAGTACCTCCGTAGATTTTTGTTGAGGCGGGAGGCCATCAGGTCTATGTGAGGAACCCCCCACCAACCGGTTACCTCCTTGAACACCTCCGGATGGAGGCCCCACTCCCCTGGATGGAGATCGTGTCTGCTGAGGAAGCTGCTTCCCAGTTGTCTACGCCCGGAATGAAGATTGCAGACATCGCCACCGCGTGCCTTTCTGCCCAGATGAGGATTTTTGACACCTCTGCCATGGCAGCTCTGCTCTTCGTTCTGCCTTGTCGGTTTATGTAGGCCACCGTGGTCACATTGTCCGACTGCACCTGAACAGCCCGATCCTGTAGAAGGTGTGCTGCTTACAGAAGAGCGTTGTAAACGGCCCTGAGTTCCAGGATGTTTATTGGGAGAAGCGACTCTTGATCCAACCATCGTCCCTGAAAGGTTTCCCCCAGAGCGACTGCTCCCCAACCTCTTAGACTTGCATCTGTGGTTAAAAGGATCCAGTCTTGAATTCCGAACCTTCTCCCTTCCAGAGGGTGTGGAAGTTGCAGCCACCAAAGGAGTGAAATCCTGGCTTTCGTAGACAGGCGTATCCTCTTGTGCATGTGTAGGTGACAGCCCGGCCACTGGTCCAATAGGTCCAGCTGAAAAGGTCGGGCATGAAACCTGCCATACTGCAGAGCCTCATAGGCAGCAGCCATCTTCCCCAGAAGGCGTATGCATTGATGAACCGATACCCGGGCAGGCTTTAGGACCTCCCGGACCATTGCTTGAATCACCAACGCTTTCTCCACCGGGAGAAACACCCTCTGCACTTCCGTGTTGAGGATCATTCCCAGGAACGACAGCCGCCATGTCGGCTCCAAATGAGACTTTGGAAGGTTTAGGATCCAACCGTGCCTCCTGAGCAGCCGCGTCGTGAGCGCGATGGAAAGCAACAACCTCTCCCTGGACGACGCCTTGATCAGAAGATCGTCCAGATATGGAATTATGTTCACCCCCTGTTTGCGGAGGAGAACCATCATCTCCGCCATCACCTTGGTGAAGATCCTCGGTGGAGAGGCCAAACGGTAGCACCTGGAACTGATAGTGATTGTCTATCAGCGCAAACCTGAGATATGCTTGATGCAGCGCCCAAATGGGAATGTGGAGGTAAGCATCCTTGATGTCCAGGGACACCAGGAACTCCCCCTCCAACAGTCCTGAGATGACAGCTCTCAGAGATTCCATCTTGAATTTGAACTCCCTGAGATAAGGATTCAAAGATTTTAAGTTTAGAATAGGCCGTACCGAACCATCCGGTTTCAGTACCACAAAAAGGTTCGAATGTTAACCCTTGTTCCACTGCTGAAGTGGGACCGGAACAATGACCTTTGATACCACCAATTTTCCGATGGCCTCCAGAAGAATTGTCCTGTCTGCAAGCAGGGCTGGCAAGCCTGACTTGAAGAAACGGTGAGGCGGGGGATCTTGAAACTCCAGTCTGTACCCTCTGGACACTATCTCCAGAATCCAGGGGTCCAGACCCGACGACACCCAGACGTGGCTGAACTGCCAGAGTCTTGCCCCCACCTGACCTTCCTCCAGGCCTAGCTGTCCACAGTCATGAGAAGGACTTAGGGGTATCAGAAGCGGGCTTCTGGACCTGGGAACCTGCGGGAGCAGTTTTTTTTCCTTGGGCACGACCACCTCTGAAGAAGGTGTTTGAAGGCTTTTTCTTTCTAGGCCTCGCGGGCCGAAAGGACTGCGACGTGGTAGATGAAAAAGGCTTCTTCGTAGCAGGTGCAGCTGAGGGGAGAAAAGGAGACTTACCCGCGGTAGCCGTGGCAATCCACGCATCCAGCGCCTCCCCAAAGAGAGCCTGACCCTTGTATGGTAAGCCCTCCACACACTTCCTGGATTCCAAGTACGCAGACCAGTTGCGCAGCCAGAGACCTCTGCGAGCCGAGACGGACATGGAAGAGATCCCCGCAGCCATGGAACCCAGGTCCTTCATGTAACCCACCAGGAACCCTGCAGAATCCTGAATATTACGTAAAAATAAATCAACGTCACCTTTGTCCAGTGTAGTCGATTCCTCCTGCAGAGTGATTGACCACCTGGCAATAGCTTTAGCAATCCAAGCACAGGCTATAGTAGGCCGCAATAGAGCCCCTGAAGCCGTGTAAATAGATTTCAGTGTAGCATCCACCTTGCGATCTGCCGGGTCCTTTAACGCGGTAGATCCCGTGACCGGTAATACCACCTGCTTGGACAGCCTGGATACAGAGGCGTCAACTATTGGCGGGGACTCCCATCTCTTCCTATCTTCCTCTGGGAAGGGAAAAGCCACCAAGACCCTCTTGGGAATCTGGAATTTCTTTTCTGGAGTTTCCCATGCCTTTTCAAAGATAACATTCAAATCTTTGGATGCCGGGAAGGTGAGGGGGGGCTTCTTCTTATCCGTAAAGAAGGCCTCCTCCACCTGTTCCGGAGCTGTGTCCGAAATGTGTAAAACATCCCTAACAGCCTTAATCATCAACTGCACCCCCTTGGCAAGTGATGCCGTCCCCCTCAACACATCCCCATCACCGTTGCAGTGTCAGAGTCAGGTCCGTGTCATCCTGCATAATTGCAAGCGCAATTTTATGAGAATGTACCGCAAGGGACCCCGAGGAGGCAGAATCAGACCATACCACCATAGAGGACTGGAGGACCTGAGTGGCATGCTCAGTCCTAGCAACCCTATCAGAAATCTGAGAAATAGTCCCCCTCAGAGAGACTAACCATTCTGGGTCTCTAGCTGGGATCTGAGCTAAAACAGTGCAATCCTGATTACATGGAATGGAGTCTTCCTGTGAAGACAAATCCTCTGCAGCATATGAAACAGTGTCCCTACACATGTTGTCACACACACTCAAACACCCCACAAACACACAGGGTATTATGTAGACAGAGTTTCCCCCCCAAGAATGGCAGAGAGACACAGAGATTGGAGCCAACCCACACACAGCGCTTTTCAGGTAAAGGGAGTCAATTCCCAGCGCTGACTGTGTCCCTTAATAGGTGACACAGCCTTTAAGCAGCCTCCCCTCCCTTCTACAGCCCCCTGGTACCGTACAGACTGCTGGAGAAAGCTCTGGAGGGACCTGGATCCAGTGAACCGTGACTGCAGGCACGAAAAATGGCGCTGAACGCTGCTGGGTCCGCTCCGAGGAGAAGCTCCGTCCCCTTCAATGGCGCTGTCTTCCCGCTCACATGAGGATTATACTGGACCGGAGGATTGTGCTGACCTGGGTCCGCAGACCCCGACATGCCTGAAAAACCAGTGTAGGGTCCTGAGCTGGCCCAGGGCGCTCCCTCCCAGCGCCGCACCAAGATACCGCTGAGCCTTTCAGGAGCGCGGGTGAGACCGCGCTCCTGACCCTGTAGCTGCCCTCTTCACACTGTCCCCCCGCTTGCAAGGGGGGACAGTGACTCACTTACCACACTTCAGCTCCTGAGGGGGTGGCGGCTGGCTGCCGGGGCGAGCGTTCCCCTGCGGCGGGGCGCGATCAGACCCCTCTGGAGCCAACATCCAGTCAGTGGGAGCAGTGGCTCAAGACCCCGCGGTGCGGACACTGCTCCCTTCCCCCAGTCCCACGCTGCAGGGAGGCTGTCGACAACAGCCTCCCTGTAAAATAAAAAGGAAGAAAAATACTCTTTACCAAGAGAACTCTGTAGAGCTCCCCTAGCTGTGACCGGCTCCTCCGGGCACATTTTCTAAACTGAGTCTGGTAGGAGGGGCATAAAGGGAGGAGCCAGCCCACACTATTAAACTCTTAACATGCCAATGGCTCCTGGTGGACCCGTCTATACCCCCATGGTACTAATATGAACCCCAGCATCCTCCAGAATGTAAGAGAAAATGCCATGCACTGGTCCTCTAACTTAAACAGCGAGAAAAATGATTATACCATATAAATGTAAGCAGCTTTTATATTACCCGGGGGGATGGGAAATCCCAAAATGTTTAATCTAGCAGACTCCTGGGACTTGTCAGGCTCAGTGCTACGCTTTCATGACACAGTCCTCCTAAGTGCTGCATTTGTGTGGTGAGTACCTGTATCTGAGCCACAGCTGAGAACATACAGCAATAATACCAACAGTAATAATATTCATATGGCGTCTGGTACTTACAGTTTTTGTACCATGCTGCAGTGTGATCTCATGCGAGTCTGGAATCCTTTTCACAAGGTTCTAGAATAACAAACATCAATTTACAATGAATTAGATATACAGTAAATGTTTTGCATCACTGTGTCTGTATAATATATACTATATAATATATGAACTATGGAGACAAAAAATAAGAATTTACTTACCGATAATTCTATTTCTCGTAGTCCGTAGTGGATGCTGGGGACTCCGTCAGGACCATGGGGAATAGCGGCTCCGCAGGAGACAGGGCACAAAAATAAAGCTTTAGGATTAGGTGGTGTGTACTGGCTCCTCCCCCTATGACCCTCCTCCAAGCCTCAGTTAGGATACTGTGCCCGGACGAGCGTACACAATAAGGAAGGATATTGAATCCCGGGTAAGACTCATACCAGCCACACCAATCACACCGTATAACTTGTGATCTGAACCCAGTTAACAGTATGACAAACGTAGGAGCCTCTGAACAGACGGCTTACAACAATAACAACCCGAATTTGTTTGTAACAATAACTACGTACAAGTATTGCAGACAATCCGCACTTGGGATGGGCGCCCAGCATCCACTACGGACTACGAGAAATAGAATTATCGGTAAGTAAATTCTTATTTTCTCTAACGTCCTAAGTGGATGCTGGGGACTCCGTCAGGACCATGGGGATTATACCAAAGCTCCCAAACGGGCGGGAGAGTGCGGATGACTTTGCAGCACCGAATGAGAGAACTCAAGGTCCTCCTCAGCCAGGGTATCAAATTTGTAGAATTTTGCAAACGTGTTTTCCCCTGACCAAGTAGCAGCTCGGCAGAGTTGTAATGCCGAGACCCCCCGGGCAGCCGCCCAGGATGAGCCCACTTTCCTTGTGGAATGGGCCTTGACAGATTTAGGTTGTGGCAAGCCTGCCACAGAATGTGCAAGTTGAATTGTGCTACAAATCCAACGAGCAATCGTCTGCTTAGAAGCAGGAGCACCCATCTTGTTGGGTGCATACAATATAAACAGTGAGTCAGACTTTCTGACTCCCGCCGTTCTTGAAATATATATTTTCAATGCCCGGACCACGTCCAACAACTTGGAATCCTCCAAATCGTTAGTAGTCGCAGGCACCACAATAGGCTGGTTCAGGTGAAACGCTGACACCACCTTAGGCAGAAAATGAGGATGTGTCCGCAGTTCTGCCCTGTCCGTATGGAAAATCAGATATGGGCTCTTATATGATAAAGCCGCCAATTCTGATACTCTCCTGGCTGAAGCCAGGGCCAGTAGCATGGTTACTTTCCATGTAAGATACTTCAACTCCACCGATTTGAGCGGCTCAAACCAATGGGATTTGAGAAAATCCAAGACTACATTAAGATCCCACGGTGCCACTGGGGGCACAACCGGGGGCTGTATATGTAGTACTCCTTTTACAAAAGTCTGGACTTCAGGAACTGAAGCCAATTCTTTCTGGAAGAAAATCGACAGGGCCGAAATTTGAACCTTAATGGACCCCAATTTGAGGCCCATAGACAATCCTGTTTGCAGGAAATGTAGGAATCGACCCAGTTGAAATTCCTCCGTGGGGGCCTTCCTGGCCTCACACCACGCAACATATTTTCTCCAAATGCGGTGATAATGTTGTGCAGTCACCTCCTTCCTGGCTTTTACCAGTGTAGGAATGACCTCTTCCGGAATGCCTTTTTCCCTTAGAATTCGGCGTTCAACCGCCATGCCGTCAAACGCAGCCGCGGTAAGTCTTGGAATAGACACGGTCCCTGCTGAAGCAGGTCCCATCTTAGAGGTAGAGGCCACGGATCCTCCGTGAGCATCTCTTGAAGTTCCGGGTACCAAGTTCTTCTTGGCCAATCCGGAGCCACTAGTATCGTTCTTACTCCCTTTTGCCGTATAATTCTCAGTACTTTTGGTATGAGAGGCAGAGGAGGGAACTCATACACTGACTGGAACACCCACGGTGTTACCAGAGCGTCCACAGCTATTGCCTGAGGGTCTCTTGACCTGGCGCAATACCTGTCCAGTTTTTTGTTGAGGCGGGACGCCATCATATCCACCATTGGTTTTTCCCAACGGTTCACAATCATGTGGAAGACTTCTGGATGAAGTCCCCACTCTCCCGGGTGTAGATCGTGTCTGCTGAGGAAGTCTGCTTCCCAGTTGTCCACTCCCGGAATGAATACTGCTGACAGTGCTATCACATGATCTTCCGCCCAGCGAAGAATCCTTGCAGCTTCTGCCATTGCTGTCCTGCTTCTTGTGCCGCCCTGTCTGTTTACGTGGGCGACTGCCGTGATGTTGTCCGACTGGATCAACACCGGCTGACCCTGAAGCAGGGGTTTTGCCAGACTTAGAGCATTGTAAATCGCTCTTAGCTCCAGTATATTTATGTGAAGAGACATCTCCAGGCTTGACCATACTCCCTGGAAGTTTCTTCCCTGTGTGACCGCTCCCCAGCCTCTCAGACTGGCATCCGTGGTCACCAGGACCCAGTCCTGTATGCCGAATCTGCGGCCCTCTAACAGATGAGCACTCTGCAACCACCACAGAAGAGACACCCTTGTCCGTGGCGATAAGGTTATCCGCTGATGCATCTGCAGATGTGATGCGGACCATTTGTCCAGCAGATCCCACTGAAAAGTTCGTGCGTGGAATCTGACGAATGGAATCGCTTCGTAAGAAGCCACCATCTTTCCCAGGACTCTTGTGCATTGATGCACAGACACTTTTCCTGGTTTTAGGAGGTTCCTGACAAGTTCGGATAACTCCCTGGCTTTCTCCTCCGGAAGAAACACCTTTTTCTGAACCGTGTCCAGAATCATTCCCAGGAACAGCAGACGTGTCGTCGGGGTCAACTGAGATTTTGGAAAATTCAGAATCCACCCGTGTTGTTGCAGCACTAGTCGGGTTAGTGCTACTCCGTCCTCCAGCTGTTCTCTGGACCTTGCCCTTATCAGGAGATCGTCCAAGTAAGGGATAATTAATACGCCTCTTCTTCGCAGAAGAATCATCATTTCGGCCATTACCTTGGTAAAAACCCGAGGTGCCGTGGACAATCCAAACGGCAGCGTCTGAAACTGATAATGACAGTTTTGCACCACGAACCTGAGGTACCCTTGATGTGAAGGGCAAATTGGGACATGCAGGTAAGCATCCTTTATGTCCAGGGACACCATAAAGTCCCCTTCTTCCAGATTCGCTATCACTGCTCTGAGTGACTCCATCTTGAACTTGAATTTTTGTATGTACAGGTTCAAAGATTTCAGATTTAGAATAGGTCTTACCGAGCCGTCCGGCTTCGGTACCACAAATAGCGTGGAGTAATACCCCTTTCCCTGTTGTAGGAGGGGAACCTTGACTATCACCTGCTGAGAAAACAGCTTGTGAATGGCTTCCAATACCGTCGCCCTGTCTGAGGGAGACGTTGGCAAAGCAGACTTTAGGAACCGGCGAGGGGGAGACTTCTCGAATTCCAACCTGTAACCCTGAGATACTACCTGCAGGATCCAGGGGTCCACCTGTGAGCAAGCCCACTGTGCGCTGAAATTCTTGAGTCGACCCCCCACCGCTCCTGAGTCCGCTTGTAAGGCCCCAGCGTCATGCTGAGGGCTTTGCAGAACCCTGAGAGGGCTTCTGTTCCTGGGCAGGGGCTGCTTGCTGCCCTCTCTTACCCCTTCCTCTGCCCCGAGGCAGATATGACTGTCCTTTTGTCCGCTTGTTCTTATAGGACCGAAAGGACTGCGGCTGAAAAGACGGTGTCTTTTTCTGTTGGGAGGGGGTCTGAGGTAAAAAGGTGGATTTTCCGGCAGTTGCCGTGGCCACCAGAACCGATAGACCGACGCCAAATAATTCCTCCCCTTTATACGGCAATACTTCCATATGTCTTTTGGAATCCGCATCACCTGACCACTGTCGCGTCCATAAACTCCTTCTGGCAGATATGGACATCGCATTTACTCTCGATGCCAGAGTGCAAATATCTCTCTGTCTCGCATATAAAGGAAAGCATCCTTTAATTGCTCTATAGTCAATAAAATACTGTCCCTATCCAGGGTATCAATATTTTCAGTCAGGGAATCCAACCAGACGACCCCAGCACTGCACATCCAGGCTGAGGCGATGGCTGGTCGCAGTATAACACCAGTATGTGTGTATATACTTTTTAGGGTAGTTTCCAGTCTCCTATCAGCTGGATCCCTGAGGGCGGCCGTATCAGGAGACGGTAACGCCACTTGTTTTGATAAGCGTGTGAGCGCCTTATCCACCCTAGGGGGTGTTTCCCAGCGCGCCCTAACCTCTGGCGGGAAAGGGTATAATGCTAATAACTTTTTTGAAATTAGCACTTTTCTATCTGGGTTAACCCACGCTTCATCACATACATCATTTAATTCCTCTGATTCAGGAAAAACTACAGGTAGTTTTTTCACCCCCCACATAATACCCCTTTTTGTGGTACTTGCAGCATCAGAGATATGCAAAGCCTCCTTCATTGCCGTGATCATATAACGTGTGGCCCTACTTGAAAATACGTTTGTTTCATCACCGTCGACACTAGATTCAGTGTCTGTGTCTGGGTCTGTGTCGACCGACTGAGGTAAAGGGCGCTTTACAGCCCCTGACGGTGTCTGAGACGCCTGGGCAGGTACTAACTGGTTTGCCGGCCGTCTCATGTCGTCAACTGATTTTTGTAATGTGCTGACATTATCACGTAATTCCATAAACAAAGCCATCCATTCCGGTGTCGACTCCCTGGGGGGTGACATCACCATTATCGGCAATTTCTCTGCCTCCACACCAACATCGTCCTCATACATGTCGACACACACGTACCGACACACAGCAGACACACAGGGAATGCTCTTATCGAAGACAGGACCCCACTAGCCCTTTGGGGAGACAGAGGGAGAGTTTGCCAGCACACACCCAAGCGCTATAATATATATGGGAACAACCTTATATAAGTGTTGTTCCTTATAGCAGCTTAAATATATCAAAATATCGCCAAAAAATGCCCCCCCTCTCTGTTTTACCCTGTTTCTGTAGTGCAGTGCAGGGGAGAGTCCTGGGAGCCTTCCTCACAGCGGAGCTGAGCAGGAAAATGGCGCTGTGTGCTGAGAAGAATAAGCCCCGCCCCCTATTTCGGCAGGCTTTTCTCCCGGAGTTTTAGATATCTGGCATGGGTTAAATACATACATATAGCCTCAATGGCTATATGTGATGTATTCTTTTGCCATAAAGGTATTAAATATTGCTGCCCAGGGCGCCCCCAGCAGCGCCCTGCACCCTCCGTGACCGCTTGGTGTGAAGTGTGTGACAACAATGGCGCACAGGTGCAGTGCTGTGTGCTACCTTCATGAAGACTGAAAAGCCTTCTGCCGCCTGTTTCCGGACCTTCAATCTTCAGCATCTGTAAGGGGGGTCGGCGGCGCGGCTCCGGGACGAACCCCAGGGTGAGACCTGTGTTCCGACTCCCTCTGGAGCTAATGGTGTCCAGTAGCCTAAGAATCCAATCCATCCTGCACGCAAGTGAGTTGAAATTCTCTCCCCTAAGTCCCTCGATGCAGTGAGCCTGTTGCCAGCAGGACTCACTGAAAATAAAAACCTAAAAACTTTTTCTAAGCAGCTCTTTAGGAGAGCCACCTAGATTGCACCCTGCTCGGACGGGCACAAAAACCTAACTGAGGCTTGGAGGAGGGTCATAGGGGGAGGAGCCAGTACACACCACCTAATCCTAAAGCTTTATTTTTGTGCCCTGTCTCCTGCGGAGCCGCTATTCCCCATGGTCCTGACGGAGTCCCCAGCATCCACTTAGGACGTTAGGGAAATGAAATTTTCAGACTTCTTGTGTGTCTGTTCGTTTCAGCATCACGCAAAAACTACTGGGTGAATTTGAATGGTGCATCAACTACTGGCTAGCTTAGTGACCTATGAAACAGAGGTATGTATGATCTCGATGTGACATAAGGGAGGGGAGCAATAAAGGAAAAACTACATGCTTGACACTTGGCGCGTGCAGTGTGTGGGCTTCTTAAATCCGAAAATGACTATATGCAGGTTATTTCTGAACTCACTGGGGTCAATTCTATTCGGCAACTAAAGAATAGCGCCGGGAATTAGCTCCCGACGCTATTCAATTCAGCTAAAGTTAAGTCGGCGATGTCCCGTTCTCGCCGACTTAACAGGTAGTTTTGTCGGGAGAACGGGCATTCTCCGACTTAACTACCCGGCGCGAGGCTGATTCCCGACAGAATCAGCCTCGCGCCGGCCGCGAGGCAGCACTTTTGTCGGGTTTCTTCTCTCATCCCCCGGGGATGAGAGAAGAATTCCCGACAATTGCGGGTCACTAGCAGCTGAATTGAATAGCGTCGGGAGCTAATTCCCGGCGCTATTCTTTAGTTGCCGAATAGAATTGACCCCACTTAGTGCAACTGGACTTCAAGCGCACAACACTGCAGTAAAACTTGGTGTTCCCATCACGCTTCTGCAGAACTTGTCTCCACCCAAGTTATGCCACAGAATTAGGTTTCTCTGCAGAGTAACTGCTTTGCAGAGGAACCTATTTGAGACAGAGGGGCAGATTTATTAAGCTCGGTGAAGTGATAAAGTGGAAGGTGATAAAGTACCAGCCAATCAGCTCCTAACTGCCATGTTACAGGCTGGGTTTGAAAAATGACAGTTAGGAGCTGACTGGCTGGTGCTTTATCACCTTCCATTTTATCACTTTACCAGGCTTAATAAATCTGCCCCACAGATTCTAATGGGATGTGGCACAGGTGATATTGTGTTTATACCATGTATTCCCCTTATCCCTAGCAATTTTCCTTTTCTATTCAAGCGTCTGCAGTTTCCTCTAAGCATCTGCTTAGCTATGACAATCAACAAGTCAC
This sequence comes from Pseudophryne corroboree, assembly GCF_028390025.1. NCBI lineage: Eukaryota > Metazoa > Chordata > Amphibia > Anura > Myobatrachidae > Pseudophryne > Pseudophryne corroboree. Next base: position 83,637,200 of record NC_086444.1, on the reverse strand, counting down.
AGGGGCAAACGCTCAGGGCTGCAGCCGTTGATCTCAGGACCAGCTGCTTCGCCCATGGGCAGCTTTACATGGCTTGCTCAAGTTAGTAGCCCAAACATTTTTTTGTGTTAATCCCTGAAGGAAAAACTGACAAATATTATTTACAAATACATTTTTTGATCAATGTGTACAATATAAAATATACATCACAATATTTGATGGCACTACTGTCTTTGTAAAATTAGTTCCACTGAGCAATAACAGACATGTCAGTTAGGAGCTGATTAGCTGGTACTTTATTTCTGCCCATTTTCTCTCTCTCCAAGGCTTAGTACATAGGGAATCACTCCGATCCGATAGCACGCTGCAGTTGTTCGCAGTGCAGCGATCGGGTCAGAAACTGCGCTGGCGGTAACGTCGTTACCTAGCGATCGCCTCTGCCTGATTGACAGGCAGAGGCAGTCGCTGGGTGGGAGGGGGCGGCATGGCGGCATTCGGCCAGCGTTTTCGGGGTGCGGTCCGGCCACCGCAGGCGTGGCCGGACCATGTGGGGGGCGGGCCGCAGCGGCTGCGTGACTTCACACGCAGCAGCTGCGACCCGGGGCAGCGACAAGCAACTCCCGGCCAGCCGCAGGAGCTGCGCTGGCCAGGAGTTACTCTTCAAGTACAAAAGCATCGCCACTGTGCAATGCTTTTGTACTTGTGCGGGAGAAGGGGGGGGGGGCCGGACCGACATGCGGGGCGGACTATCCCTGTGCTGGGCGTCCCCCCGCATGTCTGGGAAGATGATCGTAGATGTGCTAAATTAAGCTACGATCAACTCGGAATGACCTCCATAGATCCCTATGTCACTAATCCGAGAATATTCCAAGATGATAACCTATGAATAAAATTGGCGGGGGGCTACAGGTAGAGTGGGGTTAAAAAGATCCCCAGCAGCTTTGATGGCAAGCTAAACTAAAAGCAGATTTAGGAGTCTATTTACTAAGCCTTAGATGGAGATAAAGTACCAGCCAATCAGCTCATAACTGCCATGTCACAGGTTGGGTTTGAAAAATGACAGTTAGGAGCTGATTGGCTGGTACTTTATCTCCGTCCACTTTATCACCATGCAAGGCTTAGTAAATAGACCCCTCGTCCCTGCAACATGAATATTATTATTCTAACAGCCTATAGCTCACTATCACTATTACAAAAGTGAAAATAGAAAAACATTAACCTGTATAAAGAATTTAAAAAAAGAACAAATGATTTCCAAGAAAATGGTCAATGCCGATAGTTATTTATTTATTTATTTGACAATACTTCTATCCTTTTATTTTTTTTTTGTTATATTGGTGACTTTGTAGCTTAAACAAAGCAGCCATAAATATCCTGAACCAATAAGACATAATAATAACAAAATAAAAATAAATACATAATAGAATAAAAATAATACAAGCACATAACCGGATGCGATTGGGTAAATTGCTGTGAAGGAAACAGCGGAAATAGAAAAAAAAGGTTTCAAAATGTTATGTGGACAAGAACGGACTTCCACCGCAGCAGAGCTGCCAACATCAGAACACTGTATCAGGGGAAGTATTGCTGCACTGCAGACAGGCCGAACTAGGTAACCATAAGGCAATCAGACCCAGTAACAGCAACAGAAAGGTTAGAGTCACTGGACATAAACGCATATAACACCATCCTTAAACCACATGCTAAGAAAAAATGTCAGTGTATATTATCACACAAGGAGCCCCGATTCACACACAGGTCCGCCTGTGGCCGCAGCTGTTGAGTATTAGCAAGCTGCACGTGATCCAGATCGCAGACTTTTCTGGGTGTCAACTGTGCAAGAGCAGGGAAGAGAACTCTCGTGGGAGTTTTGGAGCCGTGTTATATCATATTTTGAGTTGCGGACACCTATTTCATTCGTATTTCTTGTACACAGCATGGGGTAGGTGTAAGAGCCATCAATAAAAGGGATGATTACTGCACTAAAAAAAAAAAAATGTGGAGGTGGTGCGGTGCATACGCATTAAGACATACGTATTAGCATTCCATTTACAAACCATACGCATCCTGAATGCGGCCACACTTGGACCCATATGTGACTCAGAATCAGGCACAGGAGCCTGACCTCACTACTCTGTGCTGTAGGAGGACCCTGCTCCTTCCATTATCTAACTCCTAGACTTTTATCCTCCAACTGTGACACGGCTTGTTGCACGCTGCCTGCCTCCACTGAAATAATCACACAAATGGACAGGACACAGGGGGAGATGTATGAATCAAGAGTGGAAAAGCTGCCTTTGGCATCCAATCAGCTTTGAAGTAACATTTATCTTGTGCATTCTATAAAATCATAGGTAGCAGCTGATGGTTACCATGGGCAACTTTCCACTCTCACTTCCTCCACTGTCTTCTCTAAGATCCACAGAGAAGTCTCCAGGTGATCTCTGTGCTGCTGTGAACATTCCGATGATCTAATTGGTTAAAGATTATTGCGCTCTTATCACATTCACCACTGGTTACTAATAGACGTGCAAGAAATGAAGACTGAATACAACAGACTGTAGTAAAACAACCTAATACATAGGACATAAGCATAGGACTATGAAGTAGGTACGTTTTAATAAGGGATCCGGTATGATATACCATCAGACGGGATGTCGCGTGTCAGTATACAGACAGCGGCATCCCGTCTGCAAGTTGCCCAGTGGGCTCGCCGCGCTCACCACAGGTTCTCTTCCCACTTGGTTGAAGCTGTGGACCCCCCAATCGAGTGGGAATACCGGGGAGGGGGGTTGTCGGGCTGGCATCTGTCGGTAAAATGCCGGCTGTCGGGATTCTGGCGTCGGTCTCCTGAGTGCTGGGATCCTGACAGCTGTCATTTTAACTGCATCCCTTAAAAAGGGTGTACTACGGTATGCCGGCGCTCGGGATCCCAGCCGCCGGTATACCAGCAGCGGGGCGAGCACAAAAAAAAAAAAAAGAGTCCCTTGCGGGCACTGTGCCCTCCAGTGGTGTCATGGACATTCCAAGTGGGAAAATAGTAGTTGTCAGTATGCCGGCTGTCGGGATTCCATCGCCAGTATACTGAGCACTGGGATCCCTACAGCCGGCATATTAAGTGCCACCCCTAAAAAAGCTGTGAGGTTGTCCGGGACCAAGGGGTTAAGGCAGAAGTCTTTATAATCTGTGACTAGCCCTGGACATTGGGAATACTGTCAGTGGTGCTTCATTTGGTTAAAAAAAATAGTTGAAACCAGAAAGGACTTCAGTGCGAGTTCTCTGCTGACATTCTTCTTGTGGAATGAGAGACCAATAAAAGCCACATTTCAGACAAATCCATCAAAACACCAACAATTATAACTCGGCCCTCACAGCTAAATTCCACTGCTTTGTGTAACGTCTAAACGCAACAGAATTCATTACAGAGCAAAATGTTTTGAAACGGAATAGGACTTACAAAAACAAATTCATTATATTCCAAAACAGATAACTGCTGCAATTGTTTATAAGATCGTGTGAGTCTACGGCATGGTTAGACAACCTGTGGTTCTCCAGTTGTTGTGGAACTAAAAGTACCAGCATGCTGGCCCTAAATAATGGGTTTTGAAGATTCCAAAATAGTCTGAGGCAGAAACATAAACCTTATATTTTAAAGGGCACATGTTATAGATAGAGAATGGAGGCATCCATGTTGTAGGTTGTATTAATAATATTCATGAGAATATGTAGTTTAATCATTTGCTAAAAGACAAATGACTCGTAAGCACTGCTCATAAGAAGCATCAGTGGTTGCTACATATTCCCTCTGGTTAAAAGTTTAGTTTTCTGGACTTCCATGGCAACCAGAGTCACAAGGCAGGGGAGAGTCCGGGGAGCCAGCTTCTCTGCAGTGTACTGTGGAGAAAATGGCGCTGGTTAGTGCTGGAGGATCAAGCTCCGCCCCCTCAGCGGCGGGCTTCGGTCCATCTCAAATTATTTATACTGGCGGGGGCTTTTTAATATACCACCTCCGCAGTATCTACCTATATGCCAGTGTCCCTTGAGGTTAATATTGCTGCCCAGGGCGCCCCCCCTGCGCCCTGCACCCTTACAGTGCCCACTGTGTGTGTATGTGTGGGAGCAATGGCACGCAGCATTACCGCTGCACGTTACCTCAGTGAAGATCTGAAGTCTTCTGCCGCCTTTGAAGTCTTCTTATCTTCTTAATAATCACCCGGCTTCTATCTTCCAGCTCTGTGAGGAGGACGGCGGCGCGGTTCGGGGACGAACGGTGAGGGTGAGACCTGTGTTCCATCCCTCTGGAGCTAATGGTGTCCAGTAGCCTAAGAAGCAGAGCCTATCATTTAAGTAGGTCTGCTTCTCTCCCCTCAGTCCCACGATGCAGGGAGCCTGTTGCCAGCAGCGCTCCCTGAAAATAAAAAACATAACAAAAGTCTTTTTCAGAGAAACTCAGGAGAGCTCCCCTGCAGTGCACCCAGTCTCCTCTGGGCACAGGATCTAACTGAGGTCTGGAGGAGGGGCATAGAGGGAGGAGCCAGTGCACACCCATTCTAAAGTCTTTAGAGTGCCCATGTCTCCTGCGGAGCCCGTCTATACCCCATGGTCCTTACGGAGTCCCCAGCATCCTCTAGGACATAAGAGAAATAATGATACCATGCCCCCGAGGGCAGAAACAGAATGGGTGTAGAGAGGGGTGAAATGAATTGATTCCTGCCCATAGAGTTTTAAGTCAGCGATTGGCTGCAGCGTCTCCTCTTTTCATCATATACCTGATTACAGCATTTTGACGCTTTACCATAGGAACACAGAATACCCACCCATCACCTACAGGCTGCACTACATTTGTGACCTGAACTAATATTCATGGAACACAGGCTGACAATGAATTAACACCCAAGTTCAGTGCGCTTGAGGATTATGTCACATCCCTATTTACAGTGCAGACATTTTTCCTAGAGCTGTACAGAAGTATGTAAGTGTTTACAAAACAAAAACAAACAAAAAGTTTACTAAACATTACAATCTAATGGCATTTAATAACTAGCTGCTGTTTAATAATACAGATGTTTCAATATGAGTGGATGACACAAAGTGTTTTAGCATGATATTGGTGGCATTTATAGCATAACAATGCTTTTCCCACAACAGTACAAGGTGATTTATACAAGGAGAATTTGTAAACCAGTGCAGACCTACATAGAAATAAATATATCTAATGTCCAGTAACATACACAGAACAAAACCAGGTGAATGGGCATTTGCTGAACACAGACAATGCCCTTCCCCTGCAAGCGATATGTTTCTAGTTTTCCCACGTGAGCCTCAGCAGTTAAATGTAAAAATCTCATCCGCTTTTGCAAGACGCCACTTCACAGCTCAGCTCCCTGACTCCTGCCTGTCCCTTCCAGTAGCAGGGAACAATGAGCCGCACAAGTGATGCCTGAATTACAGCGGACTTCTCTAAACACTTCTGTATTCATGTAAACACCGACGAGACGCCATCAGGAATACATCCACACTCTCATCACTAAGGAAACGCCACTGTTGACCACAGCGCAATAACATACATCACAACCTATATTACTATTAGTCACAGAAAACCGTCACGAGCAAATCAAGAGGGCACTAATTGCTCAAAATGGGGAAAGTTGTGTTCTTAGGGCCACACATTGCGTTTTTGCGGGTCCCATTCAGCGCGACCCGCTCGGTAGGAAGGAGCCTGAACGTGGGCTCCTACGCGGCTGCCCACACATATACTGCGGTTGAGCCGGATGATAGGACGACCGGATTACAACAAGTGAATGTATGTGTTCATACAGTGCAGCTGTGCTCTAGATGAAATCCGGTAGTGGGACTGGGCGGATGCTGTTCTGCGGCATCCGGCGAAAAGGCTGTGTGTGAATAAACATGGGGTTTACGCCGGACTTGGTTCCTGTGAAATGGGTCTGGTAAAAACGCTATGTGTGGCCCTAGTCTTACAGTAAAAGTAGCAAAAGGAAGTTCATCAGAAACATTATTGATGCATTAAGGTGTATTTCTCATCTATGCACAGTGACCAGAATGCAGCATATTAATGTATAGACTCTCCACTTCTCTACAAAACTTCAAACGGGCTCTCAAGACCCACTTCTTTACCAAACCCAGCCAAATCTCATCCTAAACCTCTGTTCCATGCTCTCTATATACCCCATCTGTCTCACCCCTGTCTGTCTACCCCTCCCCTTTAGAATGTAAGCTCTCACGAGCAGGGCCCTCTTCCCTCATGTGCTTATCCTTTTCTTACTTTAATAATCTTTAACTGCACCAAATCCAGCAGTCTTCTGCCACCTGATACTTATTCCAGTGTCATCTGCTGATGCAGATATGTTTATTTACCCTGTACTTGTCCTATACTGTCTTCAACTGTAAGTTGCTGTTTTCCTGTTTGATTATTTGTTTATGTACTCTGTAATTGGGCGCTGTGGAACCCTTGTGGCGTCACATAAATAAAAGGATAATAATAATAATAATAATAATAAAATGATGTAGTCTGTTCGCTTCTCAAGCTGCACACAACTTTCCAAATCAACATGTGTGATTTCTATTCAATGTGTCCCAGTTGCCGATGCACAGTGGAAGCAGCCATTTTTGGGGGCCGAATCCATGCTCATGAGACTGCAAGCTTTTCATTGAGTAAGAAGTGTTGACAATACTACAACACAATGCCTTAATGATGTTGATGGACCCTTGTGAATGAGCAGGTAGCGTTCTCACAGCGTGGCAGATGTACTAAGCTTTGCAGAGAGATAAAGTACCATCTAATCAGCTGCCATGTTACAGGCTCTGTTTGAAAAATGGCAGCTAAGAGGGGATTGGTTGGCAACTTCTCTCTCTCCAGTTTAACACTCACCAAGGTTTAGTACATGTGCCACAAAGTGTCAAATTGTTAGCATTAAATCTTAGTAAATTGAGTGCACACAATGACTGCTTCTACAAATACGGTTCAATTAAATAAGATTCGATGCAAGACAATACGACTCTTTAACAACTCCCAGAAAGAAGAATTTTGGCATTTCCCATTTATCCTTGGCTTGCTTCTTTCGGCAATTATTAATTATTTAGATTTGCTTACAGTGTCTTACATTACCATGGCAACTACAGTAGCACTAGACAATATGAAGTGAGCAGAGAGGCTTTGACTCATCCCACTGAGCTCCACGTAATGAACCCCCACCCCTGCACACATTTGAGTAATTGGTGTCCGTATATTTTGCAACTTCCTGAGAGGTTTTGAAAATAAGTTAATAATTTGCAGTAGCATAGTTAAGAACTTAACTATTAAAGGGAAGAAAAAAAACTATGTGGGTGATATATGTTGATGACTTAAAGTAAGTTTTAAATCTGCAAAGAAAAACATAGGATCATGGTGTATAGCAAATACTATGCTCTTATGGTATACTAAGTGACTCATCGCGCCCTAGGGGGCGCTCTTCACACCGTCGCAAGGAGCTACGCCCCCTTAACCCTTGCACGCCTTTGGGCCATACAATATTTAATTATAATTCTGAGTGGTTAAATATTGCACGGACAAAGGGCGTGCGATGGTTAAGGGGCCGTAACCCCTTGTGACGGTGTGAACAGCGCACGCAGGGGACGATGAATCACCTAGTAGGTGCTGTGGTTGGGGGAGTGGCAGGTGCGGTGGAGACGCAGATGGGGGATGGGGTCCAGGGGTACCGTGGGTGGGGGAGGGGCGGTTGCGGGGGTGCTGCGGGTGGCGAAGGGGCAATTGCAGTGGAGCGGCGGATGGGGGAGGGCCGCGTGCGGGTGTGCCGTGGTGGGAGTCCGGAGGCACCGCGGGTGGGGGAGGGCCACGTGCGGGTGTGCCGGGAATGGGAGTCCAGAGCCACCGCGGGTGGGGGAGGGGCGGGTGCGGCGTGGGAGGAACGGGTGTGGAGATGCCGCAGGTGGGCTAGGGGGACCGGAGGTGCCGCGGGATGGAGGAGGGGCGGGTGTGGGGGTGCCGCGGATGGGGGAGGTATGGTGTGCAGTGTATGTATGGTGTGTAGTAATGCAGTGTATGTATTATGTGTAGCAATGCAGTATATGATGTATGTATGTATGTATGTATGTATGTATATGTGTGCAGTGTATATGTATGTGTGTGTGTATATATATATATATATATATATATATATATATATATATACACACACATACACACACTATATGTAATTTGTGCAGTGTATGTATGTATATATATGTAATGTGTGAATCGCTGTGATGACTCTCCCTTTTCCCCCCAACGTTTTTATGTGAGCCGCGGTCTGGCAGCGGAATTAGGGGAGTGTACGGGACATGGCAGCAGTGAGAGCTGTCCACGGGCTGAGGGCAGTGGCCGACGTGCAGCCTGAGGCTGAGAGCTGACCGCGGATTTCCTCGGAGCAGCGGGCGCCCAGTGGCGGCAGTGAGACTGACCACGGCTGGGCGGCTTCTCTCCGCCTCAGCCTGGGAGTCACCGCCGGCTGGGGAGGGGGAGATGGAGCCAGGGAGAGAGGGTGGGGGGAGAGAGGAGGAGGCGGGGGACAGAGAGCGCCAATACATACAGCGGCCGCACTGACTGACTGAGGGGCGCCGTCCTCCTCCTCCTCTTCCTAGTGGCCTAGCTCTAGCTCTGTGACTCTGCCCAGCGTTAGCCACACAGTCACAGAGTGACAGATCTGGGCAATTATATAAGAGATTTAGTCTATGTTTAGCTCCACAGGGAAGTCATACTAGCAAGAGGCATGGAACACAAGATCCAAGTCATCACAGGTCTACAGCAATATCATTGGCCATAACAAGGATTATAAACAAAATATGCATGGAAATAAAATATTGCTATTTATTATTACGGATTTATTTTACCAATGGCAAATCACCATTTGAATTTCCACAATCTGCAGGTCAGTAAAAGGCCACAAGCCTTAAGGTGCATACACACTGGGGGGTTTTGCCTAGCGTGTATGAACAGCGATGATCGCTGACATCGCTGGGCTGAAAAGCGCTCATTGTGTATTTTCCCCGCTGCCCAGCGTTGTCAGCTGGGGTAATCGGCTTTCTATAGCAGAACGCTATGGAAAGTCGCTCACCCCGCCGTTCATCTATTGGTAATACCAGTAGATGAACGGCAGCCGCGGGCTATGAAGCGGGAGCACGCATCAGCAGTCACTGCTCATCGCTTGTCCATACACGCTGGGCGGCTCTGAGCTGAAAGCAGCTCAACACACCAAAAGTGGCCTGCTGTCAGCTCAACATCGCCCAGTGTGTATGGGCCTGTACTCTTCATTGAATATATGCATAAAATGCTCAGGATGGAGCAGCAGGGGATTTGGGAGGGAGTATCGGGAAAAGAGCCGCAGGGACAGATCTGCAAAAGAGTGTGTGTGTGTGTGTGTGTGTGTGTGTGTGTGTGTGTGTGTGTGTGTGTGTGTGTGTGTGTGTGGTGGGTCAGAAGAGCAGAAAGGGGGAGAAGGGTCGGGTCTGCGGGATTGGGTGGATGGTAACCTAGGGCAAAGACTTATGTGGCCCCTATTTATACAGCTACAAATTTGTCCCTCACTAATTTATTTATTTATTTACTTGTTTAACAGTTTCTTACATAGTGCAGCAAATTACATTGCACTTTACAATTACTTATGATATTAAATAGTTAATACCTTCAAAAGTATATTTTTCTGTAAATCGATCTATTATTAGGGGCGTATCCAATTACCCGCGGTCATCGGTAACTGTATCGCCGGGGGCTATCCTATTAGCTCAAATGCGGCGGGCTCCCTCCCCCGATGCCGGAACTTATCGCGGATCGTGCTTTGGGTGCCTCAGGCAAATGGGATTGGGGACTTATCCCCGTTCCCATGTGTTACCGCACAATCGCGGGTCCTTTTTCGGGCGATGAAAACGGACCATAAATGGATACCGCGATAATGACCATCGGTCATTAATCGCGATATCCTTCGGTTTTCACCCGCCGAAAACAGATCAGATATAATTGTATACCCCCCTTCAAATTCATGGGGGCAGATGTATTAAGCCTGGAGAAGTGATAAAGCAGTGATAAGTGTAAGGTGATTACGCATCAGCCAATCAGCTCAAATATGTAAATTGACCGTTAGGAGCTGATTGGCTGGTGTTATCACCTTCCACTTTTCACTGCTTTATCACTTCTCCAAGCTTAATACATCTGCCCCATGATCTTGAACAAGCTCTGAAAGCAGACAGTGCAAATATTTACTATTCCAGTCTACACACAGGTGAGTCCATTACTGAAGAGGAAGATGGTTTATATACATTTTATTCAACGACAGACACAAACCTGCTGAGAAAAACCAAGGCGTAAGCTATCCTTCCCTCCCATCTATTCTCTTCAGTTACACAGCATTCTATGAAACAATTAAATATCGGCCTAGATAAATATAAAATAATGAGGACTTGAAAAACTTCCTGTGCAGCGACTTGGCGTGAGGAATGATACAAATATTTCATCATTTCCCCCCACTGCCTGCTCCTCTGTTTAACGGAACACAATAGAATCTAAACAAAAGGCCATTTGTCACCGTGATAGGATCAGATGAGAAGGCGCATTACGGAGGGGCACGCCCTGCTCTATTTGCTGCGATATTTTTAAAACAGAATAGTGTTCTAAATGAGGATGGGAGAAGCTTGGTGACACGCTGAGGTCAATTCCTGTGGTTGGGCCACTGAGGGCTTTTATACTGGCTTAAGTGGCTTGGTCGCACATATATTACTGACCTCTGCCTCTTACACTTACAACTGTTCTGCGCAAGGATTTCTAAAGATTTAAAACAGGGGCAAGTCTGAGCTGCTTTCTAGTCTGTGGACACAGCGACTGATTCCAACTTGGAACAAAAGCAAAAAGAGAACGTAACTTTGTATCTGGAACAAACCATGCTACCATGCAAGGAGAGCAAATACATTTGTAATTTTTCTGTGCAGGGTAAATACTGGCTGCTTTTGCATGTAGCCCACAAATGTTAGACACCTTTATGACCATAATGCTCAATAATAACTCTACAGTGGCTAGCTTGGCTACCCATGTAGAAGGCCAGACCCAAACATGATCCTGACGCTCAACTCTCAGGTCGTGTGAGGAACACGGGAGGCAAATATTAGATTACTGTAGGATAGCCTCTGTGTAGCCTGTAATGTACTGTGTACTACACCATGGGCCCGATTCAGCTTCAAACGCAAAAGTGCTGAAATAGCTATTTGGCGATTTCAGCACTTCTGCGCATGCGCACACACCGGTGCGCGCATGTGCAAGGTTAAACTAAGCCCTGTCAGGCGGTGGTGACGGGGCGTCTGTGTCGCATTTTGTGGGTGTCGGCGAACCGTTTAGGGGCGTGGTCCGGACAACGCAGGCGTGTCCAGAGTGCTTGCTGGGCGGGTCGTGGCGGCTGCATGACGCCACACGCAGCCGCTGCAACCCAAAAGATGGCTGCCCTCCAACTGCCTTTGCAGCTAGGCTGCACATTCAATGGGATGCAGTGTTGTTACATACAGCATGTACCAATACATTGCGTCGCTGTACAGTATTAGAGTTACACCGTTGGAAGGGGATCCGTTCAGGATTCCGGCAGTCAGGATCCTGGCTGTCAAAAGATAGACGCTAGAATCCTAACACTGATCAAAAAGCAGCTGGGATCCCAATCCATGACTGCCAGGACGTCTGAGAGGTAAGCCGCGATTAGGTTTAGGCTGTGGGGGCTGGTTATGTTTAGGCTGCGGGGAAGGGGGGGGGGGGGTGTAAGGGTTAGGCCCCCTCCCAGGAGGATTAGGCTGTGGGGAGGGGAAGGTTATGATTAGGCTGCAGAAAGGGAGGGTAAGGGGGGGAAGGGATAGTTTCCTTCCCGATACTTGTCGAGTTTCTAAACAGCGGGATTACGCAGTCAGTATTCTAACCGCCGGCATCCCGCACATTGCCATTTCAGCCCCAGCTCATTCGAAGGCATGTACCCAACTTTACAGTCCTGAGGTCTATAGAGAGCCAAATTATCAGCACATGTAGCAATAGCATTAGTGTCAGGCACAGGATTATAAAATGACATAGGCCCAGATTTATCAAGCCTTGGAGAGTGATAAAGAACACGGTATAAAAGTACCAGCCAATCAGCTCCTAACTGCCATGTTAACGGCTCTATTTGAAAAAATGACAGTTAGGAGCTGATTGGTTGGCACTTTATCACCGTGCAGTTTATTACACAAACCTCTCCAGTGTTTAGTGCTCTGCAGGGATTGGTGAGGACATGCAAGTATAATTACTAGTCCCAGAAGAGGGGCAACTGCCTAGTACATCCATGGCATAAGATATCCTGACCAATGATTATTACTGTGGCTAGCAAGCACTGTTGTGTAGCAACTTGCCCTACTCAATGCAAATGTGCATATAGATATTAGATAGAAAGATATTAGACTGTTTGCACTGAATAATAATAATAATAATAATAATAATACATACTAAATCTTTCTTTATATAACACCTTCCTCAAATAGGACTCAATATCCAATTATCCCCGGTAAAACATCGGGTCCAAAAAACGTCCGTTTTCGGACGTTTTTCAGACTTTTTTCCCTGATGTTTCACAGATTATTATATTTTTTTTTTTTACAGGCTATCCAGATTGATCGCCTGTAAAAAAAATAAGAATTTACTTACCGATAATTCTATTTCTCATAGTCCGTAGTGGATGCTGGGACTCCGTCAGGACCATGGGGAATAGCGGGCTCCGCAGGAGACAGGGCACATCTAAATAAAGCTTTTAGGATCACATGGTGCGTACTGGCTCCTCCCCCTATGACCCTCCTCCAAGCCTCAGTTAGGTACTGTGCCCGGACGAGCGTACACAATAAGGAAGGATCTTGAATCCCGGGTAAGACTCATACCAGCCACACCAATCACACCGTACAACTTGTGATCTGAACCCAGTTAACAGTATGATAACAAAAAACGAAGTAGCCTCTGAAAAGATGGCTCACAACAATAGTAATAACCCGATCTTTGTAACAATAACTATGTACAAGTATTGCAGACAATCCGCACTTGGGATGGGCGCCCAGCATCCACTACGGACTATGAGAAATAGAATTATCGGTAAGTAAATTCTTATTTTCTCTAACGTCCTAGTGGATGCTGGGACTCCGTCAGGACCATGGGGATTATACCAAAGCTCCCAAACGGGCGGGAGAGTGCGGATGACTCTGCAGCACCGAATGAGAGAACTCCAGGTCCTCCTTAGCCAGAGTATCAAATTTGTAAAATTTTACAAACGTGTTCTCCCCTGACCACGTAGCTGCTCGGCAAAGTTGTAATGCCGAGACCCCTCGGGCAGCCGCCCAAGATGAGCCCACTTTCCTTGTGGAGTGGGCCTTTACAGATTTAGGCTGTGGCAGGCCTGCCACAGAATGTGCAAGTTGGATTGTGCTACAGATCCAACGTGCAATCGTCTGTTTAGACGCAGGAGCACCCATCTTGTTGGGTGCATACAATATAAACAACGAGTCAGATTTTCTGACTCCAGCTGTCCTTGAAATATATATTTTTAATGCTCTGACAACGTCCAGTAACTTGGAGTCCTCCAAGTCGCTAGTAGCCGCAGGCACCACAATAGGCTGGTTCAAGTGAAAAGCCGAAACCACCTTAGGGAGAAAATGAGGACGTGTCCGCAGTTCTGCCCTGTCCGAATGGAAAATCAGATATGGGCTTTTGTATGATAATGCCGCCAACTCTGAAACTCTCCTGGCTGAAGCCAGGGCCAATAGCATGGTTACCTTCCATGTAAGGTATTTTAAATCTACCGATTTTAGAGGCTCAAACCAATGAGATTTGAGAAAATTCAAAACTACATTCAAATCCCACGGTGCCACTGGAGGCACTATTGGGGGTTGTATATGTAGTACACCTTTGACAAAAGTTTGTACTTCAGGCACTGATGCCAATTCCTTCTGGAAGAAGATTGATAAGGCCGAAATTTGAACTTTAATGGACCCCAATTTTAGGCCCATAGACAATCCTGCTTGCAGGAAATGTAAGAATCGACCCAATTGAAATTCTTCCGTTGGAGCCTTCTTGGCCTCACACCACGCAACATATTTCCGCCAAATGCGGTGATAATGTTGTACAGTCACTTCCTTTCTAGCCTTAATCAAGGTAGGAATAACTTCCTCTGGAATGCCCTTTTCTTTTAGAATCCGGCGTTCAACCGCCATGCCGTCAAACGCAGACGCGGTAAGTCTTGGAACATACAAGGTCCCTGCTGAAGCAGATCCCTTCTTAGAGGTAGAGGCCACGGATCCTCCGTGAGCATCTCTTGAAGTTCCGGATACCAAGTTCTTCTTGGCCAGTCCGGAGCCACCAGTATTGTTCTTACTCCTCTTTTCCGTATAATTCTCAGTACCTTTGGTATGAGAGGCAGAGGAGGGAACACATACACTGACTGGTACACCCACGGTGTTACCAGAGCGTCCACAGCTATTGCCTGAGGGTCTCTTGACCTGGCGCAATATCTGTCCAATTTTTTGTTGAGGCGAGACGCCATCATGTCCACCTTTGGTTTTTCCCAACGGTTCACAATCATGTGGAAGACTTCTGGATGAAGTCCCCACTCTCCCGGGTGAAGGTCGTGTCTGCTGAGGAAGTCTGCTTCCCAGTTGTCCACTCCCGGGATGAACACTGCTGACAGTGCTATGACATGATTCTCCGCCCAGCGCAGAATCCTTGCAGCTTCTGTCATTGCTCTTCTGCTTCTCGTGCCGCCTTGTCGGTTTACGTGGGCGACTGCCGTGATGTTGTCCGACTGGATCAACACCGGCTGACCCTGAAGCAGCGATCTTGCCAGGCTTAGAGCATTGTAGATCGCTCTTAGCTCCAGTATATTTATGTGAAGGGACGTCTCCAGGTTTGACCACACGCCCTGGAAGTTTCTTCCCTGTGTGACTGCTCCCCAGCCTCGTAGGCTGGCATCCGTAGTCACCAGGACCCAGTCCTGTATGCCGAATCTGCGGCCCTCTAACAGATGGGCACTCTGCAACCACCACAGGAGAGACAACCTTGTTCTTGGTGACAGTGTTATCTGCTGATGCATGTGCAGATGCGATCCGGACCATTTGTCCAGCAGATTCCACTGAAATGTCCGTGCATGGAATCTGCCGAATGGAATCGCTTCGTAAGAAGCCACCATCTTTCCCAGGACTCTTGTGCATTGATGTACTGACACAGTTCCTGGTTTTAGGAGGTTCCTGACAAGTTCGGATAACTCCCTTGCTTTCTCCTCCGGGAGAAACACCTTTTTCTGAACCGTGTCCAGAATCATTCCTAGGAACAGCAGACGAGTTGTCGGGGTCAATTGAGATTTTGGAAGATTCAGAATCCACCCGTGTTGCTGAAGCACTACCTGGGTTAGTGCTACACCGACTTCCAGCTGTTCTCTGGACTTTGCCCTTATCAGGAGATCGTCCAAGTAAGGGATAATTAATACGCCTTTTCTTCGTAGAAGAACCATCATTTCGGTCATTACCTTGGTAAAGACCCGAGGGGCCGTGGACAAACCAAACGGCAGCGTTTGAAACTGATAATGACAGTCTTGTATCACGAACCTGAGATACCCTTGGTGTGAGGGGTAAATTGGGACATGCAGATAAGCATCTTTTATGTCCAGGGACACCATGAAGTCCCCTTCTTCCAGATTCGCTATCACTGCTCTGAGTGACTCCATCTTGAACTTGAATTTCTGTATGTACAGGTTCAAGGATTTCAGGTTTAGAATAGGTCTTACCGAACCGTCCGGCTTCGGTACCACAAATAGTGTGGAATAATACCCCTTTCCCTGTTGCAGGAGGGGTACCTTGACTATCACCTGCTGAGAATACAGCTTGTGAATGGCTTCCAAAACCGACGTCCTTTCTGAGGGAGACGTTGGTAAAGCAGACTTTAGGAACCGGCGAGGGGGAGACCTTTCGAACTCCAACATGTAACCCTGAGATATTATCTGCAGGATCCACGGGTCCACTTGTGAGCGAGCCCACTGATTGCTGAAAATCTTGAGTCGACCCCCCACCGCTCCTGAGTCCGCTTGTGAAGCCCCAGCGTCATGCTGATGGCTTTGTAGAACCCGGGGCGGGCTTCTGGTCCTGGGCAGGGGCTGCTTGCTGCCCTCTCTTACCCTTTCCTCTGCCTCGCGGCAGATAAGACTGTCCTTTTGGTCGCTTGTTTTTATAGGAGCGAAAGGACTGCGGCTGAAAAGACGGTGTCTTTTTCTGTTGGGAGTGTGTCTGAGGTAAAAAAGTGGATTTGCCGGCAGTTGCCGTGGCCACCAGGTCCGAAAGACCGACCCCAAATAATTCCTCTCCTTTATATGGCAATACTTCCATATGCCTTTTGGAATCCGCATCACCTGACCACTGTCGCGTCCATAATCTTCTTCTGGCAGATATGGACATCGCGCTTACTCTTGATGCTAGAGTACAAATATCCCTCTGAGCATCTCGCATATAAAGAAAAGCATCCTTTAATTGCTCTAGAGTCAATAAAATACTGTCCCTATCCAGGGTATCAATATTTTCAGTCAGAGAATCCAACCACACTACCCCAGCACTGCACATCCAGGCTGAGGCTATTGCCGGTCGCAGTATAACACCAGTATGTGTGTATATACTCTTCAGTGTAGTTTCCAGCCTCCTATCTGCTGGATCCTTGAGGGCGGCCGTATCAGGAGACGGCAACGCCACTTGCTTTGATAAACGTGTGAGCGCCTTATCCACCCTAGGGGGTGTTTCCCAGCGCGCCCTAACCTCTGGTGGGAAAGGGTATAATGCCAATAACTTCTTGGAAATTAGCAGTTTTCTATCTGGGTTAACCCACGCTTCGTCACACACGTCATTCAATTCCTCTGATTCTGGAAAAGCTACAGGTAGTTTTTTCACCCCCCACATAATACCCCTTTTTGAGGTACCAGCAGTATCAGAGATCTGCAAAGCCTCCTTCATTGCCGTGATCATATAACGTGTGGCCCTATTGGAAAATACGTTTGTTTCTTCACCGTCGACACTAGATTCATCTGTGTCGGTACCCGTGTCGACTGACTGAGGTAAGGGACGTTTTACAGCCCCTGACGGTGTCTGAGACGCCTGAGCCGGTACTAACTGGTTTTCCGGCCGTCTCATTTCGTCAACTGACTTTTGTAATGTGCTAACATTATCACGTAATTCCATAACTAAAGCCATCCATTCCGGTGTCGACTCCCTAGGGGGTGACATCACCATTACCGGCAATTGCTCTGCCTCCACACCAACATCGTCCTCATACATGTCGACACACACGTACCGACACACAGCAGCCACACAGGGAATGCTCTAATCGAAGACAGGACCCTCTTAGCCCTTTGGGGAGACAGAGGGAGAGTTTGCCAGCACACACCAAAAACGCTATAAATGTATATAAACAACCCTAGAAGGTGTTGTTTTTGATATAAGCGCTTTTAATATATCAATATCGCCAAATTATGCCCCCCTTCTCTTTGTTACCCTGTTTCTGTAGTGCAGTGCAGGGGAGAGTCCTGGGAGCCTTCCTCACCAGCGGAGCTGAGCAGGAAAATGGCGCTGAGTGCTGAGGAGAATAAGCTCCGCCCCTTTTTCGGCGGGCTTTTCTCCCGGGTTTTAAGAAAACTGGCCTGGGTTAAATACATACATATAGCCTTAATGGCTATATGTGATGTATTTATTTTGCCACTAAAGGTATTTAATATTGCTGCCCAGGGCGCCCCCAGCAGCGCCCTGCACCCTCCGTGACTGAATCAGTGAGACGTGTAGCAACAATGGCGCACAGCTGCAGTGCTGTGCGCTACCTTCATGAAGACTGAGGAGTCTTCTGCCGCCTGCTTTCCGGACCTCCGTCTTCAGCGTCTGTAAGGGGGATCGGCGGCGCGGCTCCGGGACGAACCCCAGGAGGACCTGTGTTCCGACTCCCTCTGTAGCTAAGTGTCCAGTAGCCTAAGACTCCAATCCATCCTGCACGCAGGTGAGTTGGAAATCTCTCCCCTAAGTCCCTCGATGCAGTGATCCTGTTGCCAGCAGGATTCACTGAGATTTAAACCTAAAAAAACTTTTTCTAAGCAGCTCTTTAGGAGAGCCACCTAGATTGCACCCTTCTCGGACGGGCACAAAAACCTAACTGAGGCTTGGAGGAGGGTCATAGGGGGAGGAGCCAGTACGCACCATGTGATCCTAAAAGCTTTATTTAGATGTGCCCTGTCTCCTGCGGAGCCCGCTATTCCCCATGGTCCTGACGGAGTCCCAGCATCCACTAGGACGTTAGAGAAAACCTTTTGTCCCAAAAACACACAGGTTCAGTGAAACTTGTGTGTTTTCGCGTGAAACAGCTGTTTCCAGGGATTCTGCTTCGCCCGCCGAAGGCAGGTGAAACAAAATCCCCGAAGTGCGGCACACGCCGGCTTATCGGGGCGAATTAGATAGCCCCCGGCGGGACAATTACCCTGGTAAATTACCGGGGCAAATTAGATATCCCCCAAAGCATTCTACATTTTGCGAAGGTGAGGCAGTCAACTTGGGCCCATTCCAAGTTATCAGTATCTCCGGTCCCTGCTCCATTAGAGCTTGCAGTCTAAATTCGCTGCCATATGCAAACACACAATCGACCCCAAGACCCCAGGGCTGTATGGCATCAATATTAACCACTGTGCCACCATACTGTCTCTACCTTGAACTAGAACATTTATAAAACAACAGGGCGTATTCTACTCCTAATCTGTGGAAATCAAAACATTAATTCTGAAACAATTGCATTCTATTCATATGTATTGGTTTATCTTATTTTCAATATAATGGGATGTAGCGCCTCTCAAACAAAAATAATTAATTATGATACCGTCAAATAGCAATATTGTCAGACTTCCGCACACAGATCAGCTGTGAAATAACTGGAATAAGAGATACAACTAAACCGCAATATGAAAGCTATTATGATCGTGTTTTTAGCAAACTTCAATCTCATTACTGAAAAAAGACGTTTCCTAGAAACACTGACATTTTCTCCAATTGCAAGCAATGGCTTTACTGCCCTCTAGTGCCAGTCTTGATGTTTGCAACGGTCACCACTAGAGTCAGCCTGGGCTTCTAATGTATGAAAGCCTGACATTGACATCAATGAAACATACTGGCTGGGTTGCTGTTGGGCAATTTCCATAGCAAGTGTATATTATACTAAAACAACACATGGAGATGGGAAAGGCCTTGATGAGGGGTCTAGGTCAGGGTGTCGGCTTATCTAATATTATTCTATTGCAGTGAAAGAATTTGGTTTTCTCTAGTAGAGACCAGTATTTCATCTTCTATAATAGGACTACTTAAAGGGAACTGATCATGAAAATTGTGTCATGTTAATGTATGTATATACATATGAGGCCAAACGTAATAGCACCCGATTTGCGGGCGCTGGCGTGAGTCCGGCGAGATAGTCTTCAAAGTCAAAGCAGCAATTAGTCTAAAGGGAAAACCAGCCATTAAACTAGTTTTCAGCTATAAATGTAATGACTCTCTTGCTGGAATTGGTATTATGCATGGATACCTTGGGGCAGATGTATTAAGTATGGAGAAGTGAAAAAGAAGTGAAAAAGAAGTGATAAATGCAAGGTGATAATGCACCAGCCAATCAGAATGTATTTGAAAAAATAAGATTTTACTTACCGGTAAATCTATTTCTTGTAGTCCGTAGTGGATGCTGGGGACTCCGTAAGGACAATGGGGAATAGACGGGCTCCGCAGGAGACAGGGCACTTTAAGAAAGAATTTAGATTCTGGTGTGTTCTGGCTCCTCCCTCTATGTCCCTGCTCCAGACCTCAGTTAGAGAAACTGTGCCCGGAAGAGCTGACAGTACAAGGAAAGGATTTTGGAATCCAGGGCAAGACTCATACCAGTCACACCAATCACACCGTATAACTTGTGATAAACATACCCAGTTAACAGTATGAACAACAACGGAGCATCAGATCAACCCTGATGCAACCATAACACAACCCTTATTTAAGCAATAACTATATACAAGTAATGCAGAAGAAGTCCGCACTTGGGAGGGGCGCCCAGCATCCACTACGGACTACGAGAAATAGATTTAAGGGCCCTACACATTTAACGAGGTGCCGCCGAGGTGCCCGACGGCCAATGGGCGACCCGGCGGCGGGGGGGCAGTGACGGGGGGAGTGAAGTTTCTTCACTCCCCCCGTCACCCGGCTCCGTAGACTTGCAGGCAAATATGGACGATCTCGTCCATATTGGCCTGCATGCACAGCCGACATGTCCCCAGCGATGAACGAGCGCGGGGCCGCGCATCGTTCATCGCTGGTGACTCCACACTGCACGATATGAACGTTATCTCGTTCATTAATGAACGAGATCGTTCATATCGTGCAGAAAGATCGGCATGTGTGTAGGGCCTATTACCGGTAAGTAAAATCTTATTTTCGCTAACATCCTAGTGGATGCTGGGAACTCCGTAAGGACCATGGGGATTATACCAAAGCTCCCAAACGGGCGGGAGAGTGCGGATGACTCTGCAGCACCGAATGAGCAAACACAAGGTCCTCCTCAGCCAGGGTATCAAACTTGTAGAACTTTGCAAAGGTGTTTGAACCTGACCAAGTAGCTGCTCGGCAAAGCTGTAATGCCGAGCCCCCTCGGGCAGCCGCCCAAGAAGAGCCCACCTTCCTTGTGGAATGGCCTTAACTGATTGAGGCAGCGGCCACCCAGCCGCAGAATTCGCCTGCTGAATCGTGTTACAGATCCAGCGAGCAATAGTTTGCTTTGAAGCAGGCGTCCCAAGCTTGTTGGAAGCATACAGGATAAATAAAGATTCCGCTTTCCTGACCTTAGCCGTTCTGGCTACATAAACCTTCAAAGCCCCGACTACATCCAGTGACTCGGAATCCTCCAAGTCAGTAGTAGCCACAGGCACCACAATAGGTTGGTTTATATGAAAGGATGAAACCACTTTCGGCAGAAATTCTGGGCGGTCCACAATTCTGCTCTATCCGCATGGAAAACCAGATAAGGGCTTTTATGTGACAAAGCCGCCAATTCTGACACACGCCTAGCCGAAACCAAGGCTAATAGCATGACCACCTTCCACGTGAGATATTTTACTTCCATCGTTTTGAGTGGTTCAAACCAGTGTGATTTCAGGAAACTCAACACCACGTTAAGATCCCAAGGTGCCACTGGAGGCACAAACGGGGGCTGAATATGCAGCACTCCCTTTACAAACGTCTGAACTTCAGGCAGAGAAG
Organism: Pseudophryne corroboree; assembly: GCF_028390025.1. Lineage (NCBI taxonomy): Eukaryota > Metazoa > Chordata > Amphibia > Anura > Myobatrachidae > Pseudophryne > Pseudophryne corroboree. The sequence continues at coordinate 83,615,891 of NC_086444.1, read as the reverse complement.
CCAGTTCTTTTTGAAAGAAAATGGATAAGGCCGAAATCTGAACCTTAATGGAACCCAATTTAAGGCCCAAAGTCACTCCCGACTGTAGGAAGTGAAGGAAAAGGCCCAGCTGGAATTCCTCCGTAGGGGCATTCCTGGCCTCACACCAAGCCACATATTTTCGCCATATACGGTGAGAATGTTGAGCCGTCACATCCTTCCTAGCCTCTATCAGCGTAGGAATGACCTCATCCGGAATGCCTTTTTCTGCTAGGATCCGGCGTTCAACCGCCATGCCGTCAAACGCAGCCGCGGTAAGTCTTGGAACAGACAGGGCCCCTGTTGCACAAGTCCTGTCCTAGAGGGTCCTCTGTGAGCATTTCTTGCAGATCTGGATACCAAGTCCTTCTTGGCCAATCCGGAACAATGAGTATTGTTCTCACTCCTCGTTTCCTTATGATTCTCAGCACCTTGGGTATGAGAGGAAGAGGAGGAAATACATAGACCGACGGGAACACCCACGGTGTTACCAGTGCGTCCACAGTTATCGCCTGAGGGTCTCTTGACCTGGCGCAATATCTCTGCAGCTTTTTGTTGAGGCGGGATGCCATCATGTCCACCTGTGGCAGTTCCCACCGACTTGCAATCTGCGTGAAGACTTCTTGATGAAGTCCCCACTCTCCCGGGTGGAGGTCGTGCCTGCTGAGGAAGTCTGCTTCCCAGTTGTCCACTCCCGGAATGAACACTGCTGACAGTGCGCTTACGTGATTCTCCGCCCAGCGAAGAATTCTGGTGGCTTCTACCATCGCCACCCTGCTCCTTGTGCCGCCTTGGCGGTTTACATGAGCCACTGCGGTGATGTCGTCTGACTGAATCAGAACCGATTGGTCGCGAAGCAGGGACTCCGCTTGACGAAGGGCGTTGTATATGGCCCTTAGTTTCAGGATGTTGATGTGAAGGCAAGTCTCCTGACTTGACCACAGCCCTTGGAAATTTCTTCCCTGTGTGACTGCCCCCCACCCTCGAAGGCTTGCATCCGTGGTCACCAGGACCCAGTTCTGAATGCCGAATCTGCAACCTTCGAGAAGGTGAGCACTCTGCAGCCACCACATGAGAGACACCCTGGCCCTGGGGGATAGGGTGATTAACCGATGCATCTGAAATTGTGATCCGGACCACTTGTCCAGTAAGTCCCATTGGAAGGTCCTCGCATGGAACCATCATGCCACCATCCTTCTCAGGACTCGAGTGCAGTGATGCACTGACACCTGTTTTGGTTTTAATAGATTCCTGACCAGTGTCACGAGCTCCTGAGCTCTCTCTATCGGGAGATAAACCCTTTTCTGGTCTGTGTCTAGGATCATGCCTAGGAGAGGCAGATGAGCTGTAGGAACCAACTGCGACTTTGGAATATATAGACTCCAGCCGTGTTTCCGTTACACTTCCAGAGAAAGTGATACGCTGTTCAGCAACTGCTCTCTTGATCTCGCTTTTATGAGGAGATCGTCCAAGTACGTGATAATAATGACACCTTGCTTCCGCAGGAGCACCATCATTTCCGCCATTACCTTGGTGAAAATTCTCGGGGCCGTGGAGAGACCAAACGGCAACGTCTGAAATTGGTAATGACAATCCCGTACCGCAATTCTGAGGTACGCCTGATGAGGTGGATAAATGGGGACATGAAGGTATGCATCCTTTATGTCCAGAGTCACCATAAAATCTCCCCCTTTCAGGCTTGCAATGACCGCTCTTAGCGATTCCATCTTGAACTCGAACCCTTTCAGGTATATGTTCAGGGATTTTAAATTCAATATGGGTCTGACCGAACTCTGGTTTCGGGACTACAACATGGTCGAATAATAACCCCCTCCTTGTTGAAAGAGGGGAACCTTGACCACCACCTGTTGAAGATACAATTTGTGAATTGCAGTTAACACGGTTTCCCTCTCGTGGGGGGAAGCCGGCAGGGCCGTCGGTGAGGCGGCATCTCCTCAAAGTCCTCTTGTATCCTCTTGTATCCCTGAGACACAATATCTATTGCCCAGGGATCTAACAGGGAGTGAACCCACTTGTGGCTGAACTTACGAAGGCGTGCCCCCACCGGGCCTAGCTCCGCCTGTGGAGCCCCAGCGACATGCGGTGGATTTTGTAGAGGCCGGGGAGGACTTCTGTTCCTGGGAACCAGCTGTGTTGTGCAGCTTCTTTCCTCTGCCCCCGCCTCTGGCAAGAAAGGACGCACCCCGGACTTTCTTGTTTCTTTGTTCGAAAGGCTGCATTTGATAATGTCGTGCTTTCCTAGGCTGTGCAGGAATAAAAGGCAAAATATCAGAATTACCAGCTATAGCTGTGGAGACCAGGTCCGAGAACCCTTCTCCACACAATCCTCAGCCTTCCATATGCCTCTTAAGTCGGCATCATCTGTCCATTGCATATTCTACAGGACACGTCAAGCAGAAATCGACATAGCTTTGTCTCTAGGACCCAGTAGACTCATGTCTCTTTGGGCATGTTTTATATATATATATATATATATATATATATCTGCTGATAAGGTACCTGTCCACGCTGCCACAGCGCTATAAACCCATGCCGACACAATCGCCGGTCTGAGTAGTGTACCAGAATGCGCACGCTATCTGCAGGATCCCTGAGAATAGCCGTTACGTCAGGGCTACCTTTTGGGCAAACGTGACACCCTAGGGGAAGATTCCCATCGTATCCTGGCCCTAGTGGGGAAAGGATACTCCCTGAAAATTCTTTGTGGGAAACTGCAGTCTCTTGTCTGGAGATTCCCGCTCTTTTTCCTCATGAGAGGAGGGAATTTTACCTCAGCTTTCTTCCCCTTAAACATGTGTACCCTTGTGTCAGGGACAGATGAGTCATCAGTGATATGCAAATCATCTTTTATTACAATAATCATATATTGAATACTTTTCTGCCATTTTAGCTGTAACTTTGCATTATCGTAGTCGACACTGGAGTCAGACTCCGTGTCGATATCAGTGTCTATTATTTTGGATAGTGAGCATTGAGAGACTCTGAAGGTCTCCGCGACATAGGGACAGACATGGGTAGATTCCCTGTCTGTTCTCTAATCTTTTGTGCAATAAATTCACCTTAGCACTTAATTACACATATCCAAACAGGTGTCGGCGTGGTTGACGGAGACACCCTCTCACACACATATTTGCTCCATCTCCTCCTTATGGGAGCCTTTTACCTCAGACATGTCGACACACACGTACCGACACACCACACACTCAGGGAATGCTCATCTGAAGACAATTCCCCCACAAGGCCCTTTGGAGAGACAGAGAGAGAGTATGCCAGCACACACCCCAGCGCTATAAACCCAGGAATAACACAGTAACTTAATGTTAACCCAGTAGCTGCTGTTTATATTGATTTTTGCGCCTAATTATGTGCCCCCCCTCTCTTTTTACCCTCTTCTACCGTGTAACTGCAGGGGAGAGGCTGGGGAGCTTCCTCTCAGCGGTGCTGTGGAGAAAAAACATGGCGCTGGTGAGTGCTGAGGAAGAAGCCCCGCCCCCTCGACGGCGGGCTTCTGTCCCGCTTTCATGTACAATTTTTGGCGGGGGCTCATGCATATATAACAGTGCCCAACTGTATATATGCCCACTTTTGCCAAGAGGTCCTAATTGCTGCCCAGGGCGCCCCCCCCTGCGCCCTGCACCCTACAGTGACCGGAGTATGTGGGTGTAGTGTGGGAGCAATGGCGCACAGCTGCAGTGCTGTGCGCTACCTCAGTTTGAAGACTGGAGTCTTCTGCCGCCGATTTCGAAGTCTTCTTGCTTCTTTCACCCGGCTTCTGTCTTCCGGCTCTGCGAGGGGGACGGCGGCGCGGCTCCGGGATCGGACGACAAAGGGTGAGATCCTGTGTACGATCCCTCTGGAGCTAATGGTGTCCAGTAGCCTAAGAAGCAGGACCTATCTTCAGAGAGTAGGGCTGCTTCTCTCCCCTCAGTCCCACGGTGCAGGTAGTCTGTTGCCAGCAGATCTCCCTGAAAATAAAAAACCTAACAAAATACTTTCTTATAGCAAGCTCAGGAGAGCTCACTAAGTAGCACCCAGCTCGTCCGGGCACAGATTCAAACTGAGGTCTGGAGTAGGGACATAGAGGGAGGAGCCAGAACACACCAGAATCTAAATTCTTTCTTAAAGTCCCCTGTCTCCTGCGGAGCCCGTCTATTCCCCATGGTCCTTACGGAGTCCCCAGCATCCACTAGGACGTTAGAGAAATGACAGTTAAGGGCGGTACTCACGGAGCGATCGCTGCTTAACATCTAAGCAATCTGACTAGATTGCTTAGATTTTAAGCAGCGATCATTCCGTGTGTACCCCTCACAGCGATAGCGATGCGCAGCCCCCCGCATCGCTATCGCTGGTGCTAGATTGAGCCTGCATACAGGCCAGTCTAGCAGGTCGCTCACTTCACCCGCTGGGTGAAATGTGCGCCCACCCCCGTCTCCCCCCGCACGCTCAGCACACATCACGCTGTGCTGAGCGGGGGGAGAGATGTGTGCTGAGCGGTTCGCTCTGCACACATCTCTCCCCAGATCTGCCGGTGAGTACTGGACTCTAAGAGCTGACTGGCTGGTGTGTTATCACCTTCCACTTATCACTTCTTTATCCCTTCTCCAGGCTTAATACATCTGCCCCCTTGTGCACACCATCTGAATATAGGGGGTCATTCCGAGTTGATCATAGCTGTGCTAAATTTAGCACAGCTATGATCATCTTTCCTGACATGCGGGGGTACGCCCAGCACAGGGCTAGTCTGCCCCACATGTCCGTCCGGCCCCCCCACACAAATACAAAAGCATTGCACAGCAGCGATGCTCTCGTATTTGTGGAGTAACTCCCGGCCAGCGCAGCTCCTGCGGCTAGCCGGGAGTTGTGTGTTGCTGCCCATGGCCGCAGCGGCTGCGTGAGACGTCACACAGCCGCCGCGGAACGCCCCCCCAACGGTTCGGCCACGCCTTCTAAACGGCGGCTTAACGCCGCCGTTCAGCCCCCTCCCGACCAGCGACCGCCTCTGTCTCAGAGGCGATCGCTAGGCAGCGACGACTGCCATGCGCGGCGCACTCAGGCGCCGAAGCATGCGTAGTTCCAACCCGATCGCTGCGCTGCGACAAACTGCAGCGAGCGATCGGGTCGAAATGACCCCCATAGTTGTATGAGCTGGCTTAATAAGTACATTAGTCCTGTGCTTTGGTTACGCATATGTTAAGGAAGGCGGGTCTATCCCAGGCCTGGCTGCTATTGTAGAAGCACAGTCCAGGCCTGTAACCACAGCTGCCGATACAGAGCTGAGCACAAGTCACCGCCCCCACCCCTCTTACATTCTGTTACACTCTTTCACCCACAAGTGCAGGAGTGACTGAGTTGCGTACAGATGCGTCCTCATACATCTTTGCTGCAATCACGCCAAACAGCCACTCTTAGCACGCCAAGTCGCGCAAGAATCTTCTGGCATCTTTTTTGACAGAAAATGCGCCTTAGTCGAACACAAGGTGGCTAGGACGCACGATAAGACTGTTGATTTATTTGATATATGACACTTGTTTATATGTGTCGATATTTTTTTCTAGTTAAGACTCATTATTAATCCTAATTGGTGCCTCAACCAATCAGTTTCCAACTGTCATTATTCTTAACACATGACAGGAGCTAATTGGCTGGAGAACCATTAAAGATCAGTGACTAGTGATCACTAGAATAACACTGCCCCTAAATATTATATAATTATAAGTAGGGCTATATTTACAAAGTGGCAACTTTTGGAAGCTGATGCTTCTTGGTCGGTTGAAGCTAAAAATTTCAAGTGGAGCTAATATTCAGTCTAAAGTTCGACGTGCTCTAAACTGATATTAGTGCCTCTTTAAGGGGGCCTTTCAATTGTGGCGCGCGCCCCCTGCTGGGCATCCATACGAATGGGCATCTATCTGAGCTATTCAATTGTTTCTACGATCAGATGTCCCATAGCAGTTAACGTGCCTGACAGGTCCGAGTTTAACAGCGCAAAGTGGCTAAACCCGTCTAAAGATCTTGATTGGGCGTCTAAAGACCTGGTTTTGGCGCCCAAATTACGGACTTTTCACAATTTTTTTCTCGAACCTCCAGAGGCTGATCGAGGAAACAATCGAATAGCTCCGACAGACGCCCATTCGTATAGATGCCCAGCAGGGAGTGCTCCACAATTAAATTGCCCCAAAAATGTTCAGCTCCAACCCACCCCTATGTTAATACAGCCTTTAGTCTCATTTGTGTAGGAAAATCAAACATTAAATATATTAAACACAGTAAATTATGGGGGGCGTGGCCAGGACGGGCATGGAGTAGCACACACATTGTGCAACTCTCCAGCCAAACTATCCTGCAACTTTATCCTGTGGTTCCCCCTGGGACTGATCTGTGGACTGGGGCTGGGTGAATGATTGGTGCCCCCCCTGGAGTGCCCTGGACCGACCGCTGCTGTCTCCCCGGCCGTTTGGAAGCCGTTATATGTGTGGCCTGGTGAGCGCTGAAGCCACTCGTGACGCCGCGGGCTCACATTCCCTCTTCAACCGGAAGTTCGGCTCCGTCGCCTTTGACCGCCGCCTGCCACGGCCGCTGCGGGCGGGTATACGGAGCGGCAGCACACGGCACATCGCTCCGTTCAGCTGTGGGGACACCTGGAGCACCCTTTGAGCGGTGTTCTATCCAGCCTGCCGTGCCTGATCTCGCTGGCCCGCGGACCGCTCCCCGGACCTCTACCGCTCTATCCACACAGACGCTGCACACGCCACGGAGGTACAGGGGTCTGTTTTTCCTGCTGCGGGGGGTGCCCTTGCTGGGAGTCTGTGCCAGGATTGATACCCTCTCTCCCCCTTCCTCTATCCTGGATATTATTTATGTTATAATTATAAATATATACTCCTACATAAGTAATACAGGAACTGAGATTCCCCGCCAGGCCCAGGATCATTGTGGGACTTGCCTCACTGTGCCTTAAAGGGATAGAGACTGTCCAGGTGGGAAGTTGCCTAATTCCCTGTTTCAGCCCATAACACTCAATATCCTCTGTGCCGACATTCAGCGATACACCCAAGAACACTGGTCCTTTTATATATATATATTTTTCCTGCACTTCTTGGCCCTTTCTCTCTGCCTGCATTGCTTTGATATAATTGGTCGAGTGCTGCGGCAGGGTGCTATCCAAAATGGTGAAAGGCCGCCAGCAGAATGCGGCGGCGGGCGCAATGGAGAAGTTTGTCCGCAATCCTGGTCCTCAACAGCAGAGGAGGGAGACTGTACAGTCTGAAGCGTCGCCCCCATCTCCTGCACACAGCTTTGCTTCGTCTGAACCGCCCGATGCTGCATTACAGAGAGTGTTGGATGCCGTGACTGCTAGTGAGGCCCGCTTGGCTGATAAAATTGGGCAGGTGCAGTCTGACCTCTCCATTATCCATCAAGACCTTCAACGGGTGAGGGAGAGGGTGGGTGAGGCCGAAACCCGTATATCCAATGTCGAGGATACTATCACCCCGTTGGGACGACGCACTGATACTTTGGAGTCTCAGATGACTGATGTGCGCAAAAAACTAACGGATATGGAGGGACGCTTACGGCGCAATAATGTACGCTTCATTGGTTTGCCTGAGAAGGAGGAAGGCTCATCTCCTGAAGAATTTCTAGAACAATGGCTCAGGGATGCATTTGGTTCCGAAGAATTCTCGCCCCACTTCACAGTGGAACAAGCACATAGAGTTCCGATGCGCCCTTTACCTCCGGGGGCTCCGCCCCGTACCTTCATCGCCAAGTTCCTCCACTTCCGTGACCGGGACACTGTTCTGAAGCTTGCTCGCACGAAAGGCCCTCTAAAATGGAACGGGTCACCGATATCGATCTTCCCGGATTTCGCAGTAGAGGTGCAGAAGGATAGGGCTCAATTTCTGCCTGTTAAGAGAAGACTCCGTGAACTCGACCTGCCATACGCTATGCTCTTTCCATCGAGACTGCGAGTAGTGGCTGACGGTGAAACCAAATTTTTTGCGACTCCTCGTGAGGCGTTGATGTGGCTGGATAGACGCTTCCCGGCGGGACGGGCCCTTGCTGATCCTTGATTAATTCCTGAGACTCTAGTTGCAAGAGACTTCCTGTACAGGATATGATTATATGTATATTTACTGGGGGACTGCAGGATAAGGAAATGTTTAATTATCTATATGCTGCTTTTTGAGGATGTGGGAGTGGAGGGAAAGATAATTTTTGCCCGATTTTTCCTTCTCATATAGGCCAATTATAACTCTATTGATGGGTGGTGAGGGGTGGGGGAGTTGGGGGGGGAGGGATATATATGTGGTTCAAATATATCCGATAGTAGTTTGTTCTTAAGTCCTGGGGGGAGACTTTATATGTTTCGCCCCTTTTTCTATTTTCAAGGGGTGATCTGGTTTAATGGCTGAGAGTGTTTTTGTTTGTGTTTTGTTTTCTCTTTTCTGAGGGCCATTATATTCTTGGCTCCACCCAGAGTATAGCTCGTTGTGTGCTTTGGGTCTGAGTCAGTGTTCTGTTTGGGGATCCAGGTATGCTGCGGGTTGGGAGTAGTGTACAGGGCGGGGGGAGAGGGGAAGTTAAAGGCTATGGTTATTTTTTGTATAGATGTTTGAAGTTTGTGTATGTGTGGCTTACGAATCTATTCATTGAGCGGTGGCACCTTGCGATTGTGTGCCGCGAGTGTGGATCTGGCTGGCTGCGGGCTATGGCCCCTATTATTGTAACGACTTCTCATGGTTGGACTTAAAATGTTGTCGTGGAATGTGAGGGGACTTAATGATAAAATTAAGCGATCTCTGGTGCTTAGACAAATCAAACAGTATGCTGCTGATGTGGTATGTCTTATGGAGACTCACCTGGTGGGCAGTAGGACCCTTTCTATTAAGAGACCTTGGGTAGGTTGGGCATTCCACTCTACACACACTTCTGCCTCTCGGGGGGTCTCTATCCTTGTAAAGAGGAGCGTCCCCTTTATGCTGGACTCTGTACAATCGGATCCATGGGGGAGATATGTGTTTTTAAAGTGTAGAATTCATTGTACCCCTCTGCTTTTATTGGCCGTATATGTGCCTCCCCCGTATTCCTCCGATGTCCTAAAAAAAGCTGCAGGGTTTATGGCCTTGTCACCGGGAACACCTGTGGTTTGTCTGGGGGATTTCAATAATGTATTAGATGTAGCGATGGATAGATTCTCTACTGCTCCCTCTGGTCCATGCTCTGGAAGGAATGGCTTTGCTGATGTTGTGTCGGGGTTGGGCCTGGTCGATCCCTGGAGACTGAGACATTCATCTGTTAAACAATACTCATGTTTCTCACATTCCCATTCCTCGTTCTCTAGGATTGACCTGGCCCTTCTCTCGAGCGACTTGGTTCCCAGGGTTCGGGATAGTAGATATGAGACTAGAGGTATATCGGATCACTCACCTTTAACTTTGATTTTGGATTTCAAATGCTCCAGAGGCCAGACTGTGTGGAAGTTCAATCCGTTCTGGCTTGTACATATGGGCGATGGCTCCGAGTTGGTGTCTGCATGGCGGGAATTTTTTGAGTTAAACAAGGCTGGGCAGTCTATCTCTAATTTATGGGATGCGTTTAAGGCCTTTTTGCGGGGAACCTTAATTAAACGAGTGGCTAATCTAAAATCCTTTTTTAGGCACCGGGAGTCCGAACTGGAGACCCTAAGTATTGCTGCAGAAGCACAATACTTACAGGATTGTTTGGATAGTTCCAAATCTGCATGGTTGTCAGCCCAGGGGGAATGGAGGGAATATCTCATGGAAAAGACTCAGCATAGACTCCTCTTCTCCTCCCATGCCTTTTATGCTTCTGGGGATAGGCCGGGGTCGTATTTGGCCTCTCTGGCACGGGGTGAGAGATCCTCTAACACCGTGGTTGAAATTGAGGCCTCAGATGGTACCATTTTATTGCAGACTCCACAGATTGCATCTGAATTTGTGTCCTATTATAGGCGATTATATAGCTCAAAATTAGACTGTACCCCAATGCAGTTAGATGAATATTTACAGTCTATACAGATCCCCTTACTGACTTGTGAAGCGCACGACTTCCTCGAGGCACCGATTTCGCCTGAGGAGATTGTGGCTGCTATCAATGCTGCTCCCAATGGGAAGGCTTCAGGACTAGACGGCATACCGTCTGAGCTCTATAAACGTCACTTAGATTTTTTTGTCCCCCAATTACTTGAGTTATATAATCAGATGTTTACACAAGAATCCCTCCCATTATCTATGGCGGAGGCATTGATTGTTGTCCTTCCGAAGCCAGACAAGTATCACAGGAAGGTTGATTCTTATCGACCTATCTCCCTTTTACCGACCGACATTAAAATTCTGGCCAAAGTCCTGGCATGTAGACTGAATCAAGTCATTACGCAACTTATACACCCCGATCAGACAGGATTTATGCCCAATAAATCAACCTCCATTAACCTCAGACGTTTATTTACCCATCTACAGATCCCCCGTGAGGCACCCTCCTCCATAGTTGTATCATTGGACGCCGCTAAGGCCTTTGATTCCGTGGAGTGGGAATACTTGTGGAGCATCATGCGCAAGTTTGGTATAGGCCCCAACTTTATTAAATTTGTTCGGTTGATGTATTCCTCTCCCCTGGCCAGAGTGGCGGTGAATGGTTTTGTATCACACTCCTTCCCTTTGTCTAGAGGTACACGCCAGGGGTGCCCACTGTCCCCTACCCTGTTTGCTATGGCCATTGAACCCCTTGCATGCCTTATACGGGCGAACTCTGAGATTTTTGGTTATAAAGTGGGCACTAGGGAGGAGAAAATAGCTTTATATGCCGATGATGTTCTGCTATTTGTGGATCGTTATGCTGAGTCTATGCCTAAGATTTTAGAAATTATTAACAAGTTTGGGTGTTACTCTGGGCTCCTAATTAATTGGGAAAAATCCTCCATTATCCCGCTTCAGGGCGAGGTCCCTGTCTCCCCATTGATTACTCTCCCATTAAGATGGGTGAACTCCTTTAAATATCTGGGCATTTGGGTATCTAATGACCCTCACAAATTTACCTCCCTCAATGTCACACCACAAATAACTTATCTGCGCAGTAAAGTGAAGGTCTGGGGGAAATTACCCCTGACAGTTACAGGGAGGGTTAACATGGTGAAAATGGTCTTCCAGCCCAAACTCCTGTATATTCTACAACAATCCCCTGTATACATCCCTCAGAAGATTTTTAAACGAATTGATGGTTTGCTATCTTCTCTGATCTGGGCTAGTAAACGGGCACGGTTGAAACTTAATACTTTGACCAGATCCAAAACTTCAGGGGGTTTGGCTCTTCCCAATTTTCGTTTTTATTACTTTGCAGCACAATTAGCACATCTTTGGGAGTGGGTTAATGACTCTGACACTTCAAGTTTACACTCACAGTTGGTATTGCAGGAATACCCAGGTGGTTACCCATTGAGACTGCTTCTTTGTGGAAGCGTCAAAATGTCAGCACTACCACTCATAAAACAATATATTACTATTTGGAGGCTGGTACACCGTATACTGCAAGGACAGGGCACTGACCCTGACACTCCACTGGACAATAAATATGGATTGCCCGAGTTATGTCAGCTTCAAGTCAGGAGGGTATGGGAACCATGGGGAGTGATCTCATTGGGACACTTATATACTGACGGGTTTTTTAGATCCTTTCAACGGCTTCAACATGAATTTAACGTCCCCTCTGCATATTTTTTTCGCTTCCTTCAACTGCGACATGCTATGTCTGCCCAATTCCCTGATGGCCCTCCGGCGCTTACTGATTCTCCGGTCAAAATATTATTGAAAACAGTGGGACCTGGACATTTAGTCTCCAAAATATACGCCCGTTTACTTCAAATGCATCACATAGACCCCCTTGTCTCCCTTAAGATTAAGTGGGAGTCTGATCTGGGTCCATTGTCGGATGATATATGGGAGGGTGCTCTGGGATCGTGCCGGCTTTCAACTTCATCTGCCCGGTATCAGCAAATTCAGTTGTTTGTGCTACATAGGGTATATATGACCCCGGTGAGGCTGTCGCATATAGGGGGATCCCATAGCTCATAATGTCCCAAATGTGGTAGTATGGGAGCAGACTTTTGGCATATGATCTGGCTATGTCCCTTGGTGTCGGTTTTTTGGGAGGAGGTTTTGCGTGCTATAGTTAATACAGGTGTCCCCTCTTCCGTACTTACACCTATCTCCTGTATATTAGCGACTATGGATGAGGAGGTTCTGGATCCGCCCAGTCGACGCTATGTTGTGAACCTCTGTGCTTTGGCCAAGGTTTGCATAGCCAGACTGTGGTTGGCTAATGAAGCCCCAGCCCCACAATCCTGGATTTCTCTGGTTAACACTTCTGTTACACATGAAAAATTTGTATACCTGGCCAGGAATGCGGAAAAAAAGTTTACTGCTATATGGGGAAAGTGGATGAGTTCTCGCTATTTCATTTCACGGATAAGTACTGCTGAGCCCTAGAATTATTTAATCAATTGTCATGAGTGCCTACTATGGGAGATCTGTGGGGTGTGTGGCCCGCGGCCGGCCGGGCTCGGATGAATGTTAATGCAGTGGCAACGTGTAATACGCTGTGGGTAAAATATATAGTAACGATGGGTCATCACTGCTCTGTTGATATATGTATTTGACTGGGATACATGTCCACACGTCCCGATATGCGCTTTATACACAACCGTAAGCCTGTTGTTATTTTATTGCTCTTTATTTGCTTTATTGTTTTAGTTTGTATTTTGTATGTCTGTTATGTATTGCCCTTGGCAATGTTTAAATGTTAAATCAATGTAAAACCCAATAAAAAATTTATTGAATTTAAAAAAAAACACAGTAAATTATTAGCCATTCCTTGTTAAATGTTTATAAATTAACTGGAACTGACGCAGACATAACATTTCAATACAGATTGCAAGATGTCAAGCCGACTGCAAGATGTACCATCTCACCAGCTGCCTGGGAAATCCCGAGATTATCACGCCAAACCAATGAGAAAATAGACTGTATTAGAAACAATGTTAAACATAATGAATTAAGGATGTGCTTTTTTTGTTTGTAGTTAGAACAACATTGGGTTGCATGTGGCATGTGTATGTTGAAATTAATTATAGTGACATTGCATAATTGTTCCACATAATACATTTTACAGTCTAAAGAATCTGGCCAACCGGACATTGCAATTCTATTGAAATGTATTCTATTGAGACGTTTGGTGCAAGGGAGCTGAGCGGCGTAGCGTAAAAACATTTTCTTTAAATCTACATCTTATTTGCGCCGTAAACACAGTGAAACACTGCTCAGTCTGTACCAGAGACACCGGGCGGCCGCTTCAACCACAGAGGAAATAGTTTTAAATATGTACAAAATCACAGAGTAAGCACAACGGAACTTGATGTGAAAAAAGCCGTGGCATGGGAATGCAGTCATGTGACCGGCGGTCAGGAGACCCACGGTCACATAACCTCCCCCAACATCCCGCCCCCTCACAATCCCGACGGTCGGCATGACGACTAGCAGGAACATTTCCCACTCGTGGGTGTCCCATCAAGTGATAATAGAACTCGTGACAGGTTGCCACCGAACCCACAGCGAGGAAAGCCTGCAAAGTGCTTGCTGCACCTGCCCCCCCACCGGGATTCCGCTGCCGGGATCCTGGCGTCTGTATGCTTACCGCCGGTCACGCAGCATCGTATCGCTTTACATCAAATGTTATAAATGAATCGGCGCAGTCTCATGAAACAGATTCGCCACATCTGATAGTTTCATTTGTGCGTCTATTACGCACACTCAAGTAAGGAAGATGCTCGGCGCAAGTCGAGACGCGCAGGACCTGGTGCGCTGAGAAAAGCTGTACGGCGCAACTGTGGCAAGAGTGTACAAGGACACATCTGTATGTATGCATATGTACCTAATAGGAAAATGTCCAAATAAACCCAATTACAGCACGTCCAGGCAGCGCTGTAATCTATACACAAGGCATGACATTCCCAGGTTCATGGGACTTCCTGCTTCCTGTTTTGTTTAACTCAAATCTGTTCAACGTTAATTATGTAATGTTTTATGACAACAGTTGATTACCTTTGTAGTTTTAAGGAAGTGGTCCATTGAAGTATAGTCACTGGTTGCTGAGGCTTCTGGGAGCTGCGGTTAAGACCCTATTAGACCTTCCCATGCAGCATACATTAGGGATAAAGTCACCACGTTGTGTGCAAGGCTGGCAAGCTGCCACGTGACAGCGTGGATAAAGAATGCGCTTATTACGCTGCGATTTACGGAGAGACACTGGCATGGCGCTCACTGAGAAATGCAGCATGACCAGTATGAAATAAAATGCTAACAATAGTCATCTCCAAGACTAATGATCCCAAATAGGGGTTTTCCTAACAACTGGGTGAGTAATACTATCTACATATCACATGCACGTGGCTTTTCAAAGCGTGGACTGGCGTACAGACATAACATTGTGCCACAAGGTCATCTGTGATGCTGGAGCACCGAGACGGGGCACACATGATAAACGAGGGGCCGTCCATCTTGAGACCACATGAAAGGTTTCACACTTGGCAAAAGCACAACATGCCACCCACCCTGCAAATAGATCACAGGCCTTTCCCTGCTTTGTGCTATGGTTTGTATAGGTTGGCAGAAGGCTGCGATTCATCTTGTATCTGCAGGAAGAGTTCCCAGCAAAGTTATTAGCTGCTCGATGTGAGAATTCACGGATCCATCACAGAGCCGGTTACCGGGTGCTCCGGCAGGGAACAGCTACTTTATTTAATAATAATATTGCCCTGGCTGTCGAGAGGGCAAAGCTCTTATATATAGATTTCCTAGGTCAACTCTTAAAGAGACACTACATAACAAAATACATTTTACTATGAAGTAGAAGTATATTTCAGATGGCGTTAACACAATTCCAATAACTTCGTTTTACAGCTGTTGTTTAGTTGCATCAGTGTTTCTCAACCACGGAACTCAAAGCACAGTAATACCTCTTTTATACCTGATACAGCGGCTCGCACCTGGGAGCCTGACATGGAAGCTTCACGGCTGCGACCCGTCTCAGGCCCCTTTCCCACCGCTGAATCCAACCCGGCATATTTCCGGGTTGGGGACGTCAGCGGTGACGGCGCTTGGAGATCACATGATCTCCAAGAGCTGCCGTACATACACAGTGAACGGGAGCCGTGTCGATGCGACTCGGATTCTGGTAGTTTGCCGGGTGGAACACGTGTTCAACCCTGCAAACTACCAGAGTTGGAATACACGGTCACTCGACCAAGATTATTCCAACTGGGCCCATTTACACCGCACAGTAACACGGGTTATGCGCGCTCATGTGCAATAACCCGTGTTAAAAGAAGGCGGTGTAAAAGGGGTATTACAGTCCAGGTTTTAAGGATAGACATACTGGAGCAAAGGTGACTTAATTAGGCCGATACGCAATTCACCGCTGTTAATTACCGTGGGCACCGGCACATATCAGGGGGAAGGAGGCGAAACCAAATATCCGTTAAGTCTTCTCAAAATCCTCGATCACTGCCGTGGAAACACATCTACAGTCCTTGGCTTTTCTATGTGTCTCTGTGCGATACAGGGTCATTTACTGAAGGGTAAAAAACGGGCAATAATTGGATCGTCTATCGCTGTAGATGCCCATTTTTGCAGTGCGGTAAATTACCACTGGTAATAGGATACCCCTCTTTGTGTGCCTTGAGTACGGAGGTGAGCAAACACTGAGTTAAATGATACATGCATGCTGCAATTTTCCCATGAGATGAAGGCTACAAGCTGAGAGGACGGTATTACTGATGGTAATACACTTTACCCAAGCGGCAGCTGCCAGGCATGACAACGTGAACCCTTCACAGCCATATAACACATAAACCGAGCACAGTAAAGCCGCACAGCGATATCTGTGCATTACTGAGAGCAATAATGAAGCTGGAATAAATGGTCCAGTCTGCTGCCTGTTCTACCCGTGCTCATACTTTGAAACGGTCACACAGACTGAGAGGGACATTTACTAAGCAGTGATAAGAGCGGAGAAGTGAGCCAGTGGAGAAGTTGCCCATGGCAACCAATCAGCACTGAAGTAACAGCTATAATTTGCATACCATAAAATTATACAGAGCTGCTGATTGGTTGATGTGGCAACTTCTCCACTGGCTCACTCACTTCTCCACTCTTATCACTGCTTAGTAAATGTCCCATACACAGACGATACGTTGCCCAATCCCGTGGATCGGAGCGACATATAGGGCTAAAACACACGAGCCAGCTTTTTCCCGTGCCGGCATTGTAATGAACAGTGTGAGGAGTAGTGTCCTTACACACTGCACGGCCCTGGCCCGGCTGCCGGGTTGCAGCCGGAACTATCCACTGGAAGGTCCGGCTGCCGGGCCGTCTTTGCAGCCAGTGAACCGTGTGTATGAAGGGGAGCTTTCACACACAACGGTTTTTTTCCAAGCCGTGTCTAATGCTGCGCATGCGCACAGCATCACACATGGCTCAAAGCCGTTGTGTGTGAGAGACTCTGCCGGTTTCTCCCGGATGGCAAAAAGCCGGACAAAGTTTGTCCGGCTTTTTGCCATCCGGGAGAAACCGGCGCGTGTGTTACAGCCCATAGGGTACATCGTCTAGTGTTAAAAAAATATATATATTTCTGACAAACTTCAAGCGTTGATTAGGCAAGAATGGGCGGCCGTCAGTCAGTATGTGGCCCAGAAGTTGGTTGACAGCGTGCCAGGGCGAATTGCAGAGGTCTTGAAAAACAAGGGTCAACACTGCATGTTGACTCTTTGCATAAACTTAATATCATTGTCAATAAAAGCCTTTGATACGTATGGAATGCTAGTAATTTTACTTCAGTATACCATAGTCACATCTGACAAAAAGGTATAAAAACACTGAAGCAGCAAACTTTGTAAAAACCAATACTTGTGTCATTCACAAAACCTTTGGCCGCGGCTGTACACTGATCTCAGGACCAGCGCCGCCATCACCCGCCACAAGCACACTATCCAACACACATTAACAAGAGGCAGCAGGGATCCCAGCACACTGTCGGTGATTCAGACCTGATCGCACGCAGGCGTTGATTGCAGTGCTGCGATCAGGTAGTTGCCGCCTACAGGGGGAGGAGGTAAACGCTGTGCAGGGGTGCGATCGCTTGTGCAGAGAGCTGCAGTCTCTGCACAGCTCCGGACTTGCTCTACCACTGCGATGATCCGGCCCGGAGCTGATGTCAGGAATCCTCCCTCCAAACGGCTGGGCATGCCTGCGCTTTCCCAGACACTCCCTAGAAACGGTCAGTTGACACCCACAAACGCCCTCTTCCTGTCAATCTTCTTGCAATCGCTCATGCGATCGCTTTCTTTGTTAAACCTGTCGCTATCTGGCGTTCCCTTCGCCGGGGGGGCGACGCGCCTGTGCATTGCGGAGCATACGCATGCGCAGTCCTGACCTGATCGCAGCATTGCAAAGAAATGTAGCGTGTGATCAGGTCTGAATGACCCCCTCTGTTCGCAGTGGGCGTCTCAGTGTGTGGGTATCCCTGCTGCCTCTTGTTAATGTGTGCTGGATAGTGTGTTTGCGGCAGGTGTTGCCGGCGCTGGTCCTGAGATAAGTGTAGTGTGTTAGAACAATCCAAGGTGTTCCCGCCACGTCACTGTGTAGGCTGCCCCTCACTCATACAGCTGTGTGCGGTTATAGTATGACTATGCAGTCTATCATACCTCTATACGCCTATATATCATATATCCCAGGGGGTTCTATCTCCTGCGCCTGCTGCCGAGACACAGCAGACAAGGACTTGGAGTCACCTTCGTTTGTTGCACACTGAACATCGGCGCTGTTCCTCAGATGGGGAGAGGGGGGGGGAAGGCTGTGTATTCTTCACTAAACACGCTACACTGGGATTGGCAATTGGCTATGATTGAGGTCTCCCTTGCCCGGCTGGCTCCTCTTCCACTTTTATACTATTAAACCTGCAGCTAATCCCAGGGGAGCGCGTCCCCAGGGACCCACCCATTCTGAAAAAGGGAGTCCCCGGTCCTCCATATTCGGTAAAATCCGCGCTATAGCAGGCTTTTGCAAACACTGTGTATGCACTTGCCGCATGCCGGGTCCCGTTAGCTGCGATGGCGGGCTAGGTACACATTGCTAGGTGTGTACCCAGCCTTAGAGCTGGTCTATCTTCCATCACTCATGGGGAGTAAGGGGCCAGAGCTTGTGTGACTGATGACCTCCAACCTCCCAATTTGCCTCTTCATTTCATTCTTAATTCTCCCAGTAGCTCCATCGCCTCCCTGTACCCATATGATAAAACTCAACTCCCGTCACTTACTTACATAGCTCTCAGTCACTTACATCTTCATCCTTATTTCCACAGACTCACTGCTGCCAACTACCGCCTCCTCTATTCCGCCTGGATTACCTACTCCCTCTCTGGCCATCAGGATTTCTCGCTCGCCACTCTCATCCTCCCACGCCATATCAGACTTGCCTCCAATAATCCAGCCTTTTATTAAAAGTGCTCATGAAACTCATCTCTTCATTGAAACCTATGGTGCATCCTCCTACTCTGCAATCACCAACTCTGCCCTCCTCTCTCGGTTTGGAGCTGACCTGGACATACTGCCAGTGTTGAAAGCTATTTGGAAAAACAGGGAGGTTGCTAAGCGGATGCATGGAGATGGGCGAATTATAGGAATATCGTGGGCGTGTCGCTGAGAATGGTTGCGTACAGAGCCTCATATATTCAAATGGATATTCAGCACCTGCCAAAGGGCCGATTCAAGTTTCGTTGGTTTCTCAAAGCTATAATTCAGCTGACAGCGGACGTCTCAGTCCTTGCACATTTGCAGGCATGGCTGTACACCAGGGAAGGGCTTATAGCTACATTTACATTTACAGAAAACATACCGGCAAAAGACGAAGACCCGGCTGCACCTGACTTAGAACCATCCGCTTTGTGTCCACGCATAGCCCCGCAGCATGTAACTGAGCACTGCATGCATAAATGTAAGTTATGTTCTTGTCTGTGGCATTATAGTGTTCATTCTAGCACCCTGCTCCTGTCACATCCCATGCAGTTCCTCTTTCCTGCCAGGGGTGTCACTCTCTGCTCTGGTACATCTAGCAGACTCTGGTCTGTATCTCAGTGCTGAAGCACCAGAGCAGAGACTGACACCCCAGGCAGGAAAGAGGAACTGCACAGGTTGTGACAGGTGCAGAATGCTAAAACGGACACTAGCATAATTACACACTTTGTTGTAGGTGTTGTGTTACCCCTATGTACATCACCGCAAAAAAAATTGTGGTGCTTTATAAATAAAAGATAATCATTTTTAAAACAAATTCACATATGTTAAAAAAAATTAAAAAAAAAAAAGAAGGAAACAAAAAGAAAGAAAAAAGAGAAGGGAAAAAAAAAAATAGATTTCCTTAAAGAAAATAAGATAGCTGCCAAGACTCGTGCATTTTATATTTGTGCTCCAACTGTCATCTACAAACCCAGGGCCCCAAAAACAGGGTCACATTTATAGTATGATAACAAGAATGCATCTGAGCAATATCTCAAAGACCGTGACGGCGAGAACTTTCAGGAAGACAATCAGATCCCAAACATACAGCACCCTACATCACAGAATCAATCTTAAACTTACATCATCGAGGCGTGGCCACGGCGGTGAGGGAGTAAGCAGCGGATCCCGGGAGCTCCCCGATTTTATATATCCTGCACCTATCCTGTGTCCCTCCGGAGCGTCTACCCCCCGGTGCTGGTCCCCCCTCACCTCCGAGCAGCGGCGGGCACCTTTGTCCGGGGTCTCTGGGCGCTGTCTGACCGCGGCGGACGACTTCCGGCTTTGAGGCCTGTGACTCCTCCGGACCCCCCGGCCTCGAGTTTGGCGCTCCCGGCCGCGCGGCTACAGGACCCTCTTGACGGACGGACGAACGGGCGGGCGACGCTGGCTGACGCTGGGCACACTGCAGGGGACACTGAAAGCCCTCCTGCCCTCCTGTACCTGGCTGATGAGGACCTGAGACTCCTGACTACACAATAAGGCACAGGTACTCCAGTGAAGGGGTGAAGTGATTAAAAGCCCGGTGGCCATTTTGGGTGCAGTTCAACAGACAGTCTCAGCACACAGACATCCCTGCCTACCCTGCAAGGACTGCATGCACACTGCAACTCAATGCACTCTTGTGTTACATTAATAATTCATAGTGTGACACACACTAATACTCTGCTTCTACCTGGAATTTGCTGCAGGACATTCTCCCCTCAATAACATCAATATCATATACTATTTTTTATTTTTTACACAAAGCCTGTGCTCTTGTCCATTGATATTTGGAACCAAAGATCCTTCCCGGCTTTAAAAGCATACAGCCTGCTGTCTCCTAATTATACTTTATACTACAACTCTGCTCGGAGGAGTGGGTGACCGACATCTGTCAATATGGTTGGGGGAGGCCGGAGTGCGGCCGCGGCCAAACTGGAAAGATTTACTAGGCAACCCAACCCCAAGGGGTCATCGGCTCCACCTCAGGGTGCCTCTCCAACACACTCAAGCTCCCCTCCAGCGTCTATCACCAACTCCCCAATGACAGCGGAGGCGCCGTCTATCCAGCAGGTGTTGGAAGCTATAGCGGGCAGTGAGCAGCGTCTCTCCGATAAGATGGAAAAGGTGCAGTGCGACCTCTCCTTACTACGACAAGATGTTCAACGTATACGTGAGAGAGTGGGTGAGGCGGAGACGCGTGTTTCCAACTTGGAGGATGTGTGTGGCCCCCTTAAGCAATCCGTGTCCGCAGTGACCCAGCAGGTCTCATCTCTCCAAACCAAGCTCCTAGACATGGAGGGTCGACTGCGCAGAAACAATGTCCGATTTGTGGGTCTGCCAGAGAGAGAGAGGAGGGCTCGCAGCCGGAGGACTTCCTCGAATCCTGGCTCAAAGAGATATATGGGGCTGAGTCCTTTACGGCACAATTCACGGTGGAGCGAGCGCACAGGATACCATCTCGGCCATTACCTCCTGGTGCCCCTCCTCGCACCTTCATCGCCAAATTCCTGCACTATAAGGATCGTGACTCGGTCCTCCGCCTTGGCCGCACAAAGGGCCCATTGGTCCGCAACGGAGTCAGAGTGTCGGCCTTCCCGGACTTTGCCGCGGACGTTCAGAAGGACAGGGCCCAGTTTATGCCTATCAAGCGACGCTTGCGGGACCTCAACCTCTCATACTCCATGCTGTTTCCCTCTCGGCTCCGAGTGGTGGCGGATGGGGAGACCAAGTTTTTTAATTCTCCTAGAGAGGCGGCCCAGTGGCTGGACGGATATGCGCCGGGTGCTCGTCAGCTAGCTCCGGACTGATTCCCCGCGCTGAAGATGCCGGGATCTTGACCACCGGAGGAGACGACCACAATTCGGGGAGCCCCCCACCTTTTGCATTGGTGGCTCAAGACTTTTCCAAGTTCAGGTGCTACTGGTTTAGAGGGTTTAGGTTAAATTGAGAATCTGGGCCTTCTTAGCATTTGGTAGTTGGATTTGGCGTTTTGGGATATAAGTATGCCGGAGTTCGGGGTGGTGTACGGGGAGGGGAGGGATGGTTGGGAAGCTGCTAGTTGCGGCTCTTCTTGTTGTTTTTGGTTTCTTTTCTTTAGTTTATTATTTTTCATATCTATGTTTTCTCTAAAACTGGGATGTTTGATATACCAGATATTGTGGCTTATAACGCAGAGCTCCTATGAGATATATGTCGCTATGGCTAATGGTGCTGATGTTTGGATATATATTGTGCGATGTCTATCCGTGTGGTACATAGAATATACCTGGGGTCATGAGTAACTTGAGATTCCTGGCATGGAATGTCCGGGGACTAAATAACAAAATCAAACGTTCTTTGGTTCTAAATATGATTAAGAAATATGACCCGGACATTGCATGCCTCAGCGAGACCCACTTGCAGGGAAATAGGTTGCTATCTCTAAGACGGGCCTGGGTGGGATGGGCTTATCATGCCTCTCATTCCTCCTTCTCCAGGGGAGTGTCTGTTCTGATTAAGAAAACGGTGCAATTTGAGTTAATATCGGTCAAAACTGACACGTATGGCAGATTTGTGTTTCTGGAATGCAAACTAAGTTCCCAGCCATATTACATCTTAGCAGTGTATGTCCCCCCTCCTTTTTCATACGCTGTACTGCAGCAAGCTGCATCTTTTATAGCTTCCTCCCCTACCACTCCGGTGATATGTCTGGGCGACTTTAATAATATATTAGATGTCTCTGTGGACCGATGGCGGTCTCCGAATGATGTGATGGTGGGCAGTGGGTATACCAAATTTGCTGATTTTTTGAATAATCTACAATGGGTTGATGTGTGGAGGCTTCGCCACCCTGCAGTCCGTCAGTTCTCCTGTTTCTCCGGCACACATGGCTCCTTTTCTAGAATAGACCTGGTACTGGTGTCCCCCGCCCTTATCCCTGCGATCACTGACGTCCGTTATGAGGCCCGAGGGATCTCTGACCATTCCCCCTTGCTGATGACTCTAGCTGTGAAGGGTCAGAGGGGACACTCTTATTGGAAGTTGCACCCATCTTGGCTGACTCAGCTGGGTGACTGTGATGACCTGGAGACTCAGTGGGAGGGTTACTTTAGCGACAACACAGGATCTGCCCCGGGAACTATGGTATGGGATTCATTTAAGGCTTTTCTGAGGGGCTCTTATATAGGACGCATAGCAGCTCACAAAGTGTCCTCTAGAGAAAGGGAGAAGACCCTGGAGAGTGACGCCAGGGATTTAGAGTCTCAATATTTGCTAGATGGTACCCCCACGACGAAAACACGATGGCTGGTGGCCCAGTCGGCGTGGCTTGCCCACCTGACCGATAAAAACT
This sequence comes from Pseudophryne corroboree, assembly GCF_028390025.1. NCBI lineage: Eukaryota > Metazoa > Chordata > Amphibia > Anura > Myobatrachidae > Pseudophryne > Pseudophryne corroboree. The sequence goes on along the minus strand of NC_086444.1, from coordinate 83,592,918 downwards.
CACGGTCCCTCCTCTTTAGGGCCACTAATATTTATATGCAGGCTGATAGGACGGGTGGCCTCCTGGCCCGGCTGATACATCAGGATCGCCCTGGGACTGTAATTACACAAATGTCCGATGGGGATGGGTCCTTTGTTGACACCACACCGGACATTGCGCAGCTATTCCGATCCTACTACACCAAAGTTTACAGTTCACAATTGACGTTCTCCACTATGGATCTCTCCTACTATTTGGCGGGTATCTCGCTACCAGTGCTCCCCCCCGAGGCCCGTGAGGCACTGGAAGCACCCTTGACGCTCGCGGAGGTGACTGCGGCTGTTGGTATGTCTCCCAATGGCAAGGCCCCGGGGTGTGACGGAATTCCCTCAGAAGTATACAAAACTCACGTTGATTTTTTCGGGCCCAGGCTCCATGCCTTATTCTTAGATATATTTTCCAATAACGAACTTCCCCCCTCTATGTCAGAGGCAATTATAATAGTGATCCCGAAGCCCGGTAAAGACCCTAGGTCTCCGGATTCCTATAGACCGATATCCCTAATCCCCACCGACGCCAAGATCCTGGCAAAGATATTGGCAGTACGACTTAATACAGTGATCACCTCCCTCATTCATCCAGATCAGACTGGTTTCATGCCTGGGAAGTCCACATCTATCAACCTACGTAGACTGTATACCATTTTACAACTCCCACGTGACTTCCCTTCTGACTCGGCTGTGGTCTCGCTGGACGCGGCCAAGGCCTTTGACAGTATTGAATGGGCCTATTTATGGGAGGTGATGTCTTGTATGGGCTTTGGGCCCAACTATATCAGATGGACTAAATTATTGTACCAGCATCCGAGTGCCAGGATCTTGGTGAATGGTTATGTATCCCCCTCCTTTCAATTGTCCCGGGGTACCAGACAGGGCTGTCCCCTATCCCCCGCACTGTTTGCCTTGGCCATCGAGCCCTTGGCCTGTTTGATACGATCACACCCAGATATTATGGGAATTTGCACGGGCTCACGCGAGGATAGGATAGCACTTTATGCCGACGACATGTTATTATTTTTGCAAGACTACGCCAGGTCAATGCCCGTTCTGCTGCGTGTGATTGAGGACTTTGGTGCTCACTCGGGTCTTCTGATCAACTGGTCTAAATCATATATTATGCCAGTCATAGGCCTCCCTCCTACTGTTCCAAAAATTTCCCTACCATTATGTTGGACAACACAATTTAAATACCTTGGAATCCAAATAACTAATGACCCTTCTGATTTCATCCCTCTGAATCTGGACCCGACCATGCAGCAGATAGTGTGCAAATCCAAAACCTGGTGTAGGCTTCCATTGACGGTGTCTGGCAGGGTTAATCTCATCAAAATGATCATACTGCCCAAACTCCTATACATTATACTTCAATCCCCTGTATATATCTATCCAACATTCTTTAGGAAACTAAATAGTGTTCTATCCTCACTTGTTTGGGCTAACAAACGACCTAGGATACAATTAAATACTCTTACTAGGCTGCGCTCTGATGGCGACCTAGCCTTGCCTAATTTCCAGATGTATTACTACGCTGCTCAGCTGACTCATATTAGTGTATGGGTGCGGGATTCTGGTGATGATACCTTGCAGTGCGAGTTTATCCGCTGCTATTTTCCTCACCTCTCTCCTATACAGGTGCTGCTGAGTGGGAGCGGGGCCCGGTTCCTTCCCCCTATTATTTTTCAGGCCTTAAAAATATGGCGGGCCCTGAGAGACCTCTTAGGGTACGTCGACCTGGACCCAGACACCCCCCTTTGGTACTCTGACTGGCTTCCTGAGTTGCATGCGCTTGAGGGACGGGAGGTGTGGGCCCCTAGATCGGTGGTCTCTATTTCCCAACTCTACCTAAATGACTCACTCAAATCCTTTCAGCAACTGAAAGATGAGTTTGGCTTACCTAACTCATATTTTTTCAGATACCTTCAACTTCGACATGCCCTCCAGTCCCAGTTTGCGGATTCCCCCCCGCGAATCCTCCCATTTCCCATCAAGACCTTTGTAACTACATTGGGTCGAACTAAGATGGTTTCCCTTGCGTATGGATATCTTCTCACCAAAATCCATGCGGACCCGCTGACACGTCTCCGTGGAAAATGGGAGGAGGATGTAGGTCTCATGGGTGAGGAGGACTGGGCTCTTGCTCTGGAATACCCCGCCACGGTCACCAAGTCCCTCAGATACCAACAAATCCAATTCTTCATTCTACATAGAACATATATGACTCCAGCTAGACTGGCCTCTTTTGGGACTGGCAGATCTGGTCTCTGCCCTAAGTGCGAGGCGGATATGGGAACATTTTGGCATATGGTGTGGGATTGTCCAAGACTACGGGTGTTCTGGTCGGGGGTTAGATCGGTGCTGGAGAGTACTGGAGTGACTGGCGGACTGCTTACCCCACAATTCTGTATTTTGGGGATAGGAGGCTCTACTTCTGAGACTGGCCCGGTCGATCTATATGCTCGCAGTGTATGTGCCTTGGCTAAGGTGTGCATTGCGAGACTCTGGATGGCCCCTAGCGGTCCTTTAATCTCTGCACTCAAGACCTTGGTTAACGACACAATACTCAAGGAAAGATATATTTATATGAAACAGAACGCAGCGGCCAAGTTTGAAAGAATTTGGTCTCGCTGGCTGGAATCTCCCCACTCCCACCTAGTCCCTCAATCATAGAGGATACCGAAGAGCTATTGTGCCACTGATCTAATATATAATGATGTATGTCTAAAAGGCTGACAGCGCAGCTCTGCGGGCTTGCCTTAATACATATGCGACTGATAAGGTCCTAGTTCAGATGACTATTTCTCATTATGTTCTTCCTATGTTTCTTATTTCTTTTTATTTTTCTTTTTATGTACCCTTTTGTGGGTTAGTTTAAGGGTAAAAATTAAAAAACGGATATGTTGATTTATATACTGGTTGCAGATGTTGCAAGTTCAGACGGGCTGACAAAATGTATGTAAACGAAGATGTGATTAATGTGATGATGTGATATGCCGTTGATATGCAATGTCTGTAACTCAATCTACATATTATTGAATAAAAATTACTTTATTAAAAAAAAAAAAAAACTTACATCATCATCGTCGTCCTCATTGTCCTCATCCTCCTCATCACTGTCTTTGTAACCGGGAGGAAGGGGAGGGCCAATCATTTCATCATGTGGATCCTGAGAAACACTGGCTGGTGCAGGAGGGCCGATCAGCTCATCGTCAGAGCTGTCCTCTGAGCCACTATGAGAAAATAGACAGCTCTTGTAGTGAATTAGAGTATTAAAACCAAAATTAACAAGAAGATTGTCTGCTGTCAACATACAGCAAAAGCATACATAAAAGACTTACAGCAAATACTTGAGTAAAAGGATCAGACAGGATCTGTGACAACCAGGGCTAGAGCGCTAAAGGGCCCCATACACTAGAACGACATGTCTGAGGCTGAAGTCAGGGCGATTTTCCTTGAACTCTACCGGGAGCTTCCCGGGAGAGATTCCATACGATTTGGTACATTTTGCATGCGATATATCGTATGCGATCCCAGCCATGCCTGCAGGAACCAACATATCACGAGTGCAGAACTAACAATCTAGGGAATCCGATCCGACGCTCACGGGGCCGCGTACTGGATCGGATCGGATACACAGCTAAAATGCCAGATTTCACCCTATATATCGTCCCGAATTGGGCTTAAATCGGGCATGATCATTCTAGTGTATGGGGCATAGGTGTGCGCAGGGGGGTGCCTGGTGCGCACAGGCACCCCCTAATGTCCGGCACCCCGATCTCACATGCCTGATGCAGCGATCGCTGAGCAGGCTGATTACTGTCCCCCCTGCGCTGCACCCTGTCAGGACTGCATTACTGACGGGATGCCTGGGTTAATCAAGGATGCCACTGCCCCCAACTTTCAAACTCCCGGCTCCACCTCCATGTACAAAAACAGCATGATGTGACGTGATTACGTCATCCTGCTCGCATGCCCACCTGTCAACCCGCCACACGCCCACCTCTCTCCTTCTATGCTATGCCAACGCCAGCCACTGATGAGGATCAGCATGCAGCCAGCGTTCCTCTTAGGAAGACAAATTCAATACTGGCATGCGGTCGGCAGCAGCATTGACACGTCACTCGTTTTTCCAGCAGCGGCAGTACTAGTCTGCGACTGTCAGTGTCAGTGAGTGACTGACTTGTAAGTAAGCTGCAGCAGCTTGCAGGGGAAAGAGAGGGGGAGCCAGACCAGGCTGAGGAGGAGTAGTGTAATTGCAGTGAGTGCCACCAGGGGTGTATGTTTGGTGCACACCACAACATCTGACAATGTATCTGCTTTATTAGGATTGGTACAAGGGTGGATATTTTATATTGCGTTGACCATCAATAGATGGTGCTAGACATGCCCCTTCAATGGTGCACCCCCTAATAAAATGTGCTGCGCACGCCTATGGTATGGGGCCCTTTACACTACAACTGCACCCTCTGTGCTTAGCTTGCTGTCATACAGCGATTAACTGTATTTTATTCTTGGGCTCTCATAAACCTTATGCATCAGTATAGACAAATATCTGTCTTTGTAAAGCGGCACGGTCATTCGACATTCTGTTCCGACAACTGTGACATCACAAGCAGCATTTATTATTTTGAAAAAAATCATGAAATGTTTACAAAGGTCCGAGAACAGAAGTTGACCATACTTCTATCACAATATATTGCAGCATGGCCAGTGTACTGATCCATGGTGAAGAAACAGCGCAGTTCTAAATCGCCCAACTGACATTCCCCCAAGTATATCTGGACACCCTGCATGATCACCAAAACATAAGTCAATAGAATAAAGAAGATGCAGAATGTATTTTACGTAGTCTAGGATGGATCATTCAATTAAACGTGATGGGCAAATTGTAAGGCCCATCGCAGCGAACAACATCGCAGGTTTTTCTTAGCACCCCACAGATGTGCATATAAATACTTGTGATGTTGCAGATACTGTATGTTCATCTGATCCTGTCGAATCAAACTGCGCCCTTGGAAACAATGCACTGATGCTGGAAAGTGAATGTAACTTATGTATTTTTTTTTTTTTATTTAATCTGTTTTTATTAAAGCTGTAGATATATCAATAGTACAACATTTTTTGACAATAATATCCAGAAATAAAAACAACATAAAACATCTCTGGTCGTATATTCTTATTAACTTCGTTTTAAGCATGTAGGGCAACATAGAAAAAGTTGTCTGTTCAACTATCAAAGATATATCTATGAATATAGACATTATAAAGAATTAGCTAAGAAAAATGTAGAAAAAGATAGAGAATAGAAAAGGAAAAAGTGTGAGAAATAGAAAGAGGAAAAGAGTCCTAAAGGAGTAAGATGGGATGGGTTACGTATCTGGAGGTGTATAAGGGGTTGAGGAATTGTCAGGATGAATACTGGGAAGACAACTAAGTTACTACACAGGACCGATATATCGGAGACTCCATAAAGTCATACCAGGGGAACCAAATAGCGGTAAAGTCAGTGGTTCTTCCCATCGAGAAGGAGACAAGGTCTTCCATGTCTAAGAAGTGGGTGATCTTATTAAACCATTGTTTGATCGAGGGCGGGGAGGTGGACCTCCAAAGAGCTGGTATCACGGCCCTTGCAGCATTGCTGAGGTGCCTCAAAAGTGAACCTTTATAAGAATGCACACTTGCTGAGGTAAGATTAAATAGCCAGAACTCCGGCCCTCTGGGTACCGCATCCCCCACTATCAACTCAGAGCATTTAAAAACGTCATTCCAGAAAGGGATTATTAGAGGGCAGTCCCACCAAATGTGTAAAAAGCTCCCTGAGGCCCCCTTGCATCTCCAGCAGAGATTCGAAAGGGTAGGAAACATTTTATTAAGGACACGAGGAGTCCTGTACCATCTATATATGAGCTTATATAGTGTTTCCTTCGTTGAGAGACATAGAGAGCTTGCCTGGGCATTACGAAATATAGTGTCCCAATTGGCCTGTATAGCTAACCCAGGTATATCTTTCTCCCAGGAAGTCATGAAGGCAGGGGGCTGAGAAAATAGATCCTCCACAATAAATGTGTAAATTTGGGAGATAGTATGTGCAGGAGAACTAGTGGAAACGCATAATTTTTCGAAATTAGTGAGATCTCTAGTGATGTCAGAGAGATTCTTAGAGTAAGTTAGGAAATGATGGACCTGAATGAACTTCCAATAATCAATGCTTGATATATTCCAATGAGATTGAATATCTGAAAATGACCGCACCCTACCTGAACTCACCAGCTGACCGACCCTAAAAAGCCCAGCTTCGGCCCATGGAGCAAAAGCCAAACCATGGAGTCCTGGAACAAATTCGGGGTTGTAAAGAAAAGAGGTTAGGGGCGACCACTTAGAGGAGATATGGCTCCTCGACCTGAGCTTGTTCCATAATTTAAGCGTAGGGGAGACCGTGGGGTGGGTGACCTTCGGGAGGGTGGATAACCATGGAGCGATTTCTATATGATGTGGGAGACAACCCTCCTCCAAAAGCACCCACTGTTTACAATCTTTGGCCCTTGTCCATTCTAAAACTCTATTTAACTGTACAGCATGGTAGTAGCTGGGAATATGTGGGAGCTGTTGTCCCCCTTGGTGTTTTCTCCGGAATAGAATGTCATGTTTAAATCTGGGTGTTTTACCGCCCCAGACGAACGTTCGAATGAGATTCTGAACGTCCCTGAACCATAAAGGAGGGATGTGTATGGGGAGGGTTTGGAGAAAAAATAAGATCCTGGGGAGAGCGTTCATTTTGACTATATTAATCCTGCCAAACCAGGATATACGCAATTTCTTCCACCTCTGGAAGTCTATACAAAGCTTTTTCAGTAAGGGGCTAAAATTTAAGGAAAATATTTTAGATAAATCGTTAGATAGCATAACCCCTAAATATTTAACTTTATGGGCATGCCAGGTAAAAGGGAAGGAACTCTTCAGACCCGCTATTACATCAGGGGAAGTAGTTAGATTCATTGCGATAGATTTGGAATAGTTTATCTTAAAATTAGAAAGGGCTCCAAACTTATCAAATTCTTGCATCAGATTTGGGAGAGAAGTAACCGGGTTTGAAATCAGAGCCAACAAATCGTCGGCATAAAGAGCCAATTTGTATTCACTTCCTCTTATTAACAAACCGGAGATATTTTGGTTAGCCCTAATGCTTCTCGCCAGAGCTTCCATACATAATACAAAAAGTAGTGGGGATAATGGACATCCCTGTCGTGTGCCATTGGAAATGGTAAAGGGGTCTGATAAGGAACCATTAATCTTAATTTTAGCGGACGGGGTAGAGTAGAGAGATAAAATTCTATGGAGACAGGCGTTGCCCAGCCCCAGGTGTCTTAGGACGCCGGACAGGAAGTCCCAGTCCACCCTATCAAACGCCTTTTCAGCATCAGTTGACAATATAATCGAGGGGGGTGTTGCCTGGTTGGCATAGTGAATCATATTAAGCACCTTGGAAGTATTATCCCTGGCTTCCCGACCAAGGACAAAACCCGCCTGGTCTCCATGAATCAAATCTGGCAGCAGCAATTTAAGGCGGTTTGCAATCAGCTTTGCAAAGAGTTTTATATCTATATTTAACAACGAGATCGGCCGGTAACTGGAACAGAGGCTGGGGTCTTTACCCTCCTTAGGTAAGACTGTAACATGTGCCTCTAGGGATTGAGAAGAGAACTGTGATTTTTCGGAAATAGTGTTAAATGCTCTTGTAAGAAGAGGGGTTAATTTCTCCTTAAAGGCTTTATAGTAGGCAATGGTATATCCGTCGGGGCCCGGACTTTTGCCATTGGGGGAGGATTCAATAACTTTCAAAATCTCCTCCGGGGAGAAGGGGGCATCCAAACCCTCTGCATCTTCTCTGGACAAACTAGGGAAACCTATGAGTTTTAAGTAGTCTGCTATGGCCGTTTGGTGTGTCATCCTATCCGCCCTCCCCAACGGTCCAGAAAGGTTGTACAAGGCTGAATAATAGGCCCGAAAGGCTCTAGCTATGTGAGGTGTCTCGTGGTGGGGTTTCCCCCGACCATCTTTGATGCAATGGATAAAGGTAATAGCTCGTTGTTCACGAAGAGCCCTGGCTAATAATTTCCCCGGTTTATTGCCCCATTGATAGTACCTGCTCCGACACTTCCGATAGGAGAACTTGACTCTATCAGAGAGCAGTCTATTCAGGTCTGCCCTAGCCGCCTCGAGATCTGTATAATGTTGTGGAGTGTGGGATTTCTTATGTAGAAGTTCTAAGGATTTTATCTTAAGTAACAAGTCATCCCTGAGCTGTTCCCTCTGTTTTTTGCGAAGAGAGCCTATCTGAATGCAGACCCCCCTTAAGACACATTTGTGTGCCTCCCATACCGAAAGTTTAGATATATCATCTAAGTCATTGGTGTTAATATAGGAGTCAATGGCTGATTCTATTTGAGAGCGACACACCACATCTTGTAAAAGTGTGTCGTTGAAGCGCCACGACCATTGGCGCTTTGGGCTTGAGGGGAGGCGTATCGTGAGATTAACAGGGGCATGATCGGACCATACAATTTGTCCTATGGAAGTGTCAGACATTAAGTGCAGGTGTCGGTGGCTTAAAAACAAGTAATCAATTCTAGAATATGTCTGATGGGGATGAGAAAAGAAAGAATAGTCTACCTCCGAGGGGTGTCTCCACGTGTCGATCAGCTGGTGGTCAAGCAGAGCGCGCCTCACCCTCCTATACTCCTTCTCTGGCTTAAGAGAAACCCTTTTAGAGGTGTCATGGAGAGGGTCAAGGGTCCAGTTCAGGTCGCCCCCCATCACCACCACCCCCTCCAAAAGAGGCTCGGCGAGTTCCAAAACCGAGGTCAGGAAGGCAGGCTGCTTTGTATTGGGAGCATAGACAGTCAAAAAAGAAAAACGTTGATTATGGATATCACATTTAATCAGCAACCCCCTGCCTTCAACTAATCTATGAGATGAGACATTTTGGACAGGTAGGTGACGGGTAAATAGAATAGCCACACCTAATGTCCTACCAGAAGGGTTATTGGTCATAAAGACATGAGGGTAATAATGGCACTTAAGTGACGGTACATGGCCAATCTTGAAATGAGTTTCCTGAATAAAGGCAACGTCTACATTCTCATCCCTGAGCCATTTGAGGAGTTTAGACCTTTTCTCAGGGATATTTAAGCCCTTCACATTAAGGGAAGTAATATGCAAATCACCCTGACCCATTATAGCTTAAGCCCAGCAGAGTTATATTAGACATCCCAACCGTAGTAGAAGAAAGAAAAGAAAATAGGACGGCAGAGGTAAGAAAGAAAGTCAAACAGTGACCAAGAAAAAGAAGAAAGGAGAGCGTAGTGTGGGGATCCACACCACAAATTGCCATAATAACAAACATAACTAACCGCAGTGTTAGAAAAAGGGCCGCTGCAATAGGGACAGGAGCGGAATCCTGCCAGCTCCCAACCCGAAGAAACAGGGGATGCAGCATAATGGGGGTCCTACGGGGGGCCACGGACAGCGACCTCCCGCAGTTCGAAAGGCTATTCAATTTGGAGAGAATTACCAAGGAATGAAGAAGGCATTAACATCTCTAGCAAAAGTATGGCCTAAATATAATGGAAATTTGAAACACATCCTAACGAAAACATTTTGCTTATTTTAGAGAAAAGAAAACAAAACAAAAAAAAAACCAAAACCATTACAGAACCGATTGTAAATATCAATGACGCATTGCAGCACAGAGGAGAAAAAGAAACCAAATTATGCAACTGCAATAACAAAAACAATGACATCACCATAGAGCAAGGTGTCAAAGTCATGGAGGCTCAGCAGATTGTGCGCTGGTAGGGTGGGTTCCCCGCGGCCGCGGGGATCGCACCTGTTGCCACACGTCATCCGGAGGGGTCACGGCTGGTATTTCAGGTTGGTAGTGAAAAGAGTCCCAGTCAGGAAGCAATACCGGCTGAAGACCTAAAGTCGTAAGGAAGGCCGGTAACTCCGAAGGTCTGGATAGGATAACTGCTCTGCCATTGTGGGAAACCTGAAGGGAGAAAGGGAAGCCCCATCTGTATTTCAGCTCTTGTTTCCGTAGGGAATCGGTGAGAGGTCGTAGGGCACGGCGTTGTTGCAGTGTTGACCATGCGAGATCCGGAAATAGCTGAATCTTTTCCCCTTGGAAGTCGATGTCGTTCAGCTGATGGGCCCTTCTCATTATCTCCTCCTTTTGGGCATAATAGTGGAGCCTGCAAATCACATCCCGCGGCTTGTCTGACGATATACCACGAGGACGGAGGGCTCGGTGTGCTCTATCAAACGTGATTGCCTCGTTCGGGTCTAGTTCAATAAGCTTTCCAAATATTGTAGTAAGGGCAGTCGTTAGGTCAGCCTGCTGGACACTTTCGGGGAGGCCTCTGACCCTAATATTATTCCGCCTCCCGCGGTTATCCATATCCTCAATACGTGCCCTGAGAAAGGCAATATCACCCCTCTGATGAGTAAGCACCTCTTGAATTTTAGTTAGAGTGTCTACGCTAGACGTCTCATGGCGTTCCAATATATCAACACGAGCCGCTACTTGAGATATATCCTGTTGGAGTGCTGCCACCTCCTGTTTAATAGTAGAACGCAAGCGAGTCTCCAATGCAGAGAAATCTTGTTTGGTGGGAAGCGTTTTGACGTGAGATAGAATTTCACTGATTTCTGCAGACGAAGAGGAGGCCAACGGGGAATGCGTGTCTTTGGAGACCGACATGCCGCTTTCCGGAGTTTGAGGAGTCGGGGAATCCGGTGCCACTGAGATGAAAGTAGGGCCTGAGGTCGGAGTAGTTAAGAACTGACGCAGGTCCGACGAATGACTTGTCGCGGATTTTGGAGTCTCGTCTGGCTTGGTTTTGGCCTTTTTCTTCCTCGTGCCTCTCACCATGAGATCGGTCTGTAAGGAAGGTGTTGCAGTATTACACTTTCACATAGCCCTGGCAATATAAGAATGCGCGGGTCGTCGCCATGCCGTAGCCCCCCACGTGGCTTTAAGGCGACATCAAGCAAGCAGACACATCTTCCAGAGAGTAGCTAGGGGTCTTCCCATAGTTACATGTGAATCCGTGGTCAGAGTTAGAGATCCACCAAGATGGCCGCCGTGCTCCACGCGGCTCCGTCCGGTCACCGCGGGTCCCGACACCTCCGAGAAGAGGAAGCAAACGGGGCGGCAGGGGATGTCGTCCCGTCGCGGTCAGCAGCAGCACAGGCACCAGGAGGCGGTGGCGAGACCAGCGGCGCAGTTCCGAAGCCCCGGGCACCTCCGTCAGCCTAGGTAACTTGAGGCTCAGGCTTTGGGGATTCCTGTAGGCCACAATCCGCGGGAGCTTTAAGCACCGCTCCCCGATTCCGCAGCACTAACAGGGACACCCCAGAGGGACATAGGGAGACAAGGGAGCCAGCAGGAACAGGAAGAGAGTGTTGAGAGGGGATAAATAAGGGATTTAGGAATCCCAGCTACAGGAGCTTTCTCAGAATGTATCCCCTTCCCTGCTTTATTATTCTGCAGGAGTAGCTTTTCATTTTTCAATGGGGGCCGCTCTCATCCGCCGGCTCCCGCTACTGAACGGCACTTGCAGGGCCGAGTACTGCGGTCCGGGAAGCAGCGCACCAAGTCAGCCAGCCACCGCCGCGTGTCCGCGAGCCTTACCTCGCGCCGCCGGGTCCCCGTCCACTACGCGACCCCCCGTCAGGCTGCAGAGGGCAGGTGAGATGCCGGGCGCTCCGTCCTGCACAGCCGCCGCTCCGTCTCTACGCGGCAGGAAGCACCACTCCGGAAGCTGTCTCAGGGGGCGACGGAGGATGACAGTGATCGGCCCGGTCCGGGGAGATGAGCAGCTGCGGCAGCCGCTGAGAGCCAAGGCGGGAGGCAGAGAGGACTACACCCGCCGTAGTAGGTGTAGCAGGGGTCGGGCCGGGTATCGGAAGGGATCAGGAGGGCCTGCGGTATCCCGCGGTCCGTCGGCTGGGCAGACCTAAAACTCCAGGTCCCGGTCCGTGCACGGGGAGCAGGCCACAACCCGCAGAGAGGCCTAGAGCCTCTCCCGGCTCCGCGAGCACTGTCCCCTGATAGGTGAGGCAAAGGGGGAATAAAACACAGGGATTTGGAGCGTGCCTGGGGGGAGTATGAGTGGTTATATCCACTGGTAAGTAGGAGCCCAAGGAGAACACCAACTTATGTATTTTTTAAGATAGAGAAGACCCCTTATGACAACATATAAATAAAGGATAATAAAAAACGGAATTTTAATACCTACCGGTAAATCCTTTTCTCGTAGTCCATAAGGGATACTGGGGTTCACTTAGTACGTTGGGGGTATAGATGCACTTTAAATTTCTTCAACTGGGTGTGCTGGCTCCTCCCTTCTATGCCCTCTCCTACAGCCAGTATAGGTAAAACTGTGCCCGAAGGAAAATGGACATACTTGAGAGAAGGAACATAACAACAAATGAGTGGTGAGACTCATACACCAGCATACCAATAACATAAAAAGACCAACAACGGCTGGTAACAAACATCATCAGCTGAACAGGTAAACCTGTCGAAAAGAAGAAACCTGCAGACAAGTCAACACACTGAAGCGGGGGTCTGGGACTGAGGGTCAACAGCAAAAAGGTCGACACACCTTAGGTCGACGCCAATTGGTCGACACACCTTAGCTCGACATGGACAAAAGGTCGACATGGACAAAAGGTCGACAGGAACAAGGTCGACATGGAAAAAGGTCGACATTAGTTTTTTATGTTTTTTTGGTGTCGTTTTCTTCGTAGAGTGACCGGGTACCCCAATTAGTGCACCGTGTCCCCTCGCATGGCTCGCTTCGCTCGCCATGCTTCGGGCATGGTGCCTTCGCTCCGCTACCACTTCGCTCGGCACAGATTACCGTTCCAATCGTAGTCCACGTGGATCGTTAAGTATGAAAAGGTTCAAAAAAAGAAAAAAAAAATCGTGAAAAACTCATGTCGACCTTTTTCCATGTCGACCTTGTTCCTGCCGACCTAAGGTGTGTCGACCAATTGGCGTCGACCTAAGGTGTGTCGACCTTTTTGCTGTCGACCTGGAGTCCGGATACCCTGAAGCGGGCGCCCAGTATCCCTTATGGACTACGAGAAAGGGATTTACCGGTAGGTATTAAAATCCCGTTTTCTCAAACATCCATAAGGGATACTGTGGATGACCCAAAGCTTCCAAAATGGACGGGAATGTGCGGAGACGTCTGCAGCACAGCCTTTCCAAACTGGGTATCCTCTTTGGCCAGGGTATCAAACTTGTAGAACTTCACAAAGGTGTTCTTCCCTGACCAGGTAGCAGCTTTGCATAGTTGCAAGGCCGAGACTCCACGGGCAGCCGCCCAGGAAGACCCCACTGATCTGGTAGAGTTGGCCTTCAGAGACTGCGGAACAGGTAAGGCTGCCGACACATAGTTCCAAAAAATAAAAATATATAATTTATTTTTAAAGAGTTTCATATATAAACAAAAACATTTTTCATTAAATAAAACTTATAAAAACATATATTACTAAACAGAAGTTTAAAGTATACTTTTTCTTTTTTTTAAAAAAACACGTGTGAAGATTGGTTGTAAAGCTGATATAGCCTTGTTTTTGAAAAGGACAGTCCTCAGGATTTGAAACAATGTTATTCTGTGTGAATGTCCTATTGTAGCGATCTTTGCTACAATTTAGCTTTATTTATTGGACGAAGTTCCCTAAGTCCCTGCTGTGCACAGCTTATGATGTTGATTATTAAGCATGCATTATAAATTAATATGCCACTCCACCTTGTATCCACGTTATTTTCCCCTGGTTCCAAATGTAACAGCTTGATCCCTCCAGACTTAAAGTACCTCAATTAGGTTGCCGATTTCTTTGGGGTCCGTGGCTGTCACTGTGGTGATGATGAGTGGGTTCATCACCACAGTGACAGCCACGGACCCCAAAGAAATCGGAACCAGCAGCAAATACCTGAATCCCGGCAGAGTTTAAACATGGCAACCTAATTGAGGTACTTTAAGTCTGGAGGGATCAAGCTGTTACATTTGGAACCAGGGGAAAATAACGTGGATACAAGGTGGAGTGGCATATTAATTTATAATGCATGCTTAATAATCAACATCATAAGCTGTGCACAGCAGGGACTTAGGGAACTTCGTCCAATAAATAAAGCTAAATTGTAGCAAAGATCGCTACAATAGGACATTCACACAGAATAACATTGTTTCAAATCCTGAGGACTGTCCTTTTCAAAAACAAGGCTATATCAGCTTTACAACCAATCTTCACACGTGTTTTTTTAAAAAAAAGAAAAAGTATACTTTAAACTTATGTTTAGTAATATATGTTTTTATAAGTTTTATTTAATGAAAAATGTTTTTGTTTATATATGAAACTCTTTAAAAATAAATTATATATTTTTATTTTTTGGAATTGTGTGACGAGTATTAAAACCCTTTTTTCTATATACAGGAATACATAGTATTATATATACGTGTTTATGAGAATTTTTATTCCTTTGCCAGTGGTGTAGCGCATCCCCAAAACAAAAAATTCTTCTGCAGTTCACTATATTGAGGTTGGCAATTGCCTCATTAGGGGGAAGCAGCAGCACACACTGACAAACCTATGAAAAAATAAGAATTTACTTACCGATAATTCTATTTCTCGGAGTCCGTAGTGGATGCTGGGGTTCCTGAAAGGACCATGGGGAATAGCGGCTCCGCAGGAGACAGGGCACAAAAAAGTAAAGCTTTTACCAGATCAGGTGGTGTGCACTGGCTCCTCCCCCCATGACCCCCCTCCAGACTCCAGTTAGGTACTGTGCCCGGACGAGCGTACACAATAAGGGAGGCAATTTGAATCCCGGGTAAGACTCATACCAGCCACACCAATCACACCGTACAACTTGTGATCTAAACCCAGTTAACAGTATGATAACAGAAAGAGCCTCTTAAAGATGGCTCCTTAACAATATAACCCGAATTTGTTAACAATAACTATGTACAGTATTGCAGATAATCCGCACTTGGGATGGGCGCCCAGCATCCACTACGGACTCCGAGAAATAGAATTATCGGTAAGTAAATTCTTATTTTCTCTATCGTCCTAAGTGGATGCTGGGGTTCCTGAAAGGACCATGGGGATTATACCAAAGCTCCCAAACGGGCGGGAGAGTGCGGATGACTCTGCAGCACCGAATGAGAGAATTCCAAGTCCTCTTTTGCCAGGGTATCAAATTTGTAGAATTTTACAAACGTGTTTTCCCCCGACCCCGTAGCTGCTCGGCAGAATTGTAATGCCGAGACCCCTCGGGCAGCCGCCCAAGATGAGCCCACCTTCCTTGTGGAATGGGCCTTAACAGATTTAGGCTGTGGCAGGCCTGCCACAGAATGAGCAAGTTGAATTGTGTTACAAATCCAACGAGCAATCGTCTGCTTAGAAGCAGGGGCACCCAACTTGTTGGGTGCATATAGTATCAACAGCGAGTCAGATTTTCTGACTTCAGCCGTCCTTGAAATGTATATTTTTAAGGCTCTGACAACGTCCAACAACTTGGAGTCCTCCAAGTCGCCAGTGGCCGCAGGCACCACAATAGGTTGGTTCAGGTGAAACGCTGATACCACCTTAGGGAGAAAATGCGGACGAGTCCTCAGTTCTGCCCTATCCGAATGGAAGATTAGATAAGGGCTTTTATAAGATAAAGCCGCCAATTCAGATACTCTCCTGGCGGAAGCCAGGGCCAGTAACATAGTCACTTTCCATGTGAGATATTTAAAATCCACCTTTTTCAATGGTTCAAACCAATGGGATTTGAGGAAATCTAAAACTACATTTAGATCCCACGGTGCCACCGGAGGCACCACAGGAGGCTGTATATGCAGTACTCCTTTAACAAAAGTCTGTACCTCAGGAACTGAGGCCAATTCTTTTTGGAAGAATATTGACAGGGCCGAAATTTGAACCTTAATAGATCTCAATTTGAGACCCATAGACAATCCTGATTGTAGGAAATGTAGGAAACGACCCAGTTGAAATTCCTCCGTCGGAACACTCCGATCCTCGCACCACGCGACATATTTTCGCCAAATGCGGTGATAATGTTTCGCGGTGACTTCCTTCCTTGCCTTAATCAAGGTAGGAATGACTTCTTCTGGAATGCCTTTCCCTTTTAGGATCTGGCGTTCAACCGCCATGCCGTCAAACGCAGCCGCGGTAAGTCTTGAAAGAGACAGGGACCCTGTTGTAGCAGGTCCCTTCTCAGAAGTAGAGGGCACGGGTCGTCCGTGACCAACTCTTGAAGTTCCGGGTACCAAGTCCTTCTTGGCCAATCCGGAGCCACTAGTATTGTTCTTACTCCTTCTCACCGTATAATCTTCAATACCTTTGGTATGAGAGGCAGAGGAGGAAACACATATACTGATTTGTACACCCAAGGTGTTACCAGTGCGTCCACAGCTATTGCCTGTGGATCTCTTGACCTGGCGCAATACTTGTCCAGTTTCTTGTTGAGGCGAGACGCCATCATGTCTACCATTGGTCTTTCCCAACAGTTTATTAGCATGTGGAAGACTTCTGGATGAAGACCCCCCTCTCCCGGGTGAATATCGTGTCTGCTGAGGAAGTCTGCTTCCCAGTTGTCCACGCCCGGGAAGAACACTGCTGACAGTGCTATTACGTGATTCTCCGCCCAGCGAAGAATCTTGGCAGCTTCTGCCATTGCACTCCTGCTTCTTGTGCCGCCCTGTCTGTTTACATGGGCGACCGCCGTGATGTTGTCCGACTGAATCAACACCGGTTTTCCTTGCAGGAGTGGTTCCGCCTGGCTTAGAGCATTTTAGATTGCTCTTAGTACCAGAATGTTTATGTGAAGAGACTTTTCCAGGTTCGTCCATACCCCCTGGAAGTTTCTTCCTTGTGTGACTGCTCCCCAACCTCTCAGGCTGGCGTCCGTGGTCACCAGGATCAAATCCTGTATGCCGAATCTGCGGCCCTCCAATAGATGAGCCTTTTGCAACCACCACAGAAGATATACCCTTGTCCTTGGCGACAGGGTTATTCGCAGGTGCATCTGAGGATGCGACCCTGACCATTTGTCCAACAGATCCCTTTGGAAAATTCTTGCATGGAATCTGCCGAATGGAATTGCTTCGTAAAAAGCCACCATTTTTCCCAGGACTCTTGTGCATTGATGTACAGACACCTTTCCTGGTTTTAGGAGGTTCCTGACAGGTCGGATAACTCCTTGGCTTTTTCCTCGGGAAGAAAAACCTTTTTCTGAACCGTGTCCAGAATCATCCCTAGGAACAGCAGACGTATCGTCGGAAAACAGCTGCGATTCTTGGAATATTTAGAATCCAGTCGTGCCGTCGAAGAACTACTTTAGATAGTGCTCTTCCGACCTCCAACTGTTCTCTGGAACTTGCCCTTTTTAGGTCGTGCAAGTAAGGGATAATTTAGATGCCTTTTTTCTTTGAAGAAACATCTTTTCGGCCATTACCTTGGTAAAAAGGCCCGGGGTGCCGTGGATAATTCAAACGGCATCGTCTGAAACTGATATTGACAGTTCTGTACCACGAACCAGAGGTACCCTTGATGAGAAGGACAAAATTTGGACATGGAGGTAATCCTTGATGTCCAGGGACACCATATAGTCCCCTTTTTTCCGGTTCGCTATCACTGCTCTGAGTGACTTTATCTCGATTTGAACCTTTTATGTAAGTGTTCAAAACATTTTAGATTTAGACTATGTGTCACCAAGCCGTCTGGCTTCAGTACCACAATATAGTGTGGAAAAATAATACCCTTTTCCTTGTCGTAGGAGGGGTACTTTGATTATCACCTGCTGGATATACAGCTTGTGAATTGTTTCCAATGCTGCCTCCCTGTCGGAGGGAGCCGTTGGTAAAGCAGACTTCAGGAACCTGCGAGGAGAAGATGTCTCGACTCTCCAATCTTTACCCCTGGGATAATACTCGTACGATCTAGGGGTCAACTTGCGAGTGATCCCACTGCGCCCTGAGACTCTTGAGACTACCCCCCCACCTTGAGTCCGCTTGCACGGCCCCAGCGTCATGCTGAGGACTTGGCAGACGCGGTGGAGGGCTTCTTTTCCTGGGAAAGGGCTGCCTGCTGCAGTCTACTTCCCTTACCTCTATGTCTGGGCAGATATGACTGGCCTTTTGCCTGCATGCCCTCATGGGAAAGGAAAGATTGAGGCTGAAAAGACGGTGTCTTTTTTAGCTGAGATGTAACTTGGGGTAAAAAAGGTTGGATTTCCCAGCTGTTGCTGTGGTCCCCAGGTCCGATGGACCGACCCCCAAATAACTCCTTCCCTTTATACAGCAATACTTCCATCTGCCGTATGGGATCTGTATCACCTGACCACTGTCGTGTCCCTGACATCTTCTGGGAGATATGGACAACGCACTTATCTTGATGCCAGAGAGCAAATATCCCTCTGTGCATCTCACATACATATATATAGAATGCATCCTATTAAATGCTCTACATGAATAAAATATTTTCAGTCAGGGAATCCGACCAAGCCAACCCAGCACTGCATCTCCAGGCTGATGGCGATCGCTGGTCGCAGTATAACCACCGTATGTGTGTATATACTTTTTAGGATATTTTTCCAGCTTCCTATCAGCTGGCTCCTTGAGGGCGGCCGTATCTGGAGACGGTAACGCCACTTGATAAGCGTGTGAGCGCCTTATCACCCTAAGGGGTGTTTCCCAACGTACCCTAATTTCTGGCGGGAAAGGGTATAACGCCAATATTTGCTATCGGGGTAACCCTACGCATCATCACACACTTCATTTTATTTTATCTGATTCAGGAAAAACTACAGGTAGTTTTTTCACTCCCACATAATACCCTTTCTTGTGGTACTTGTAGTATCAGAAACACGTAACACCTCCTTCATTGCCCTTAACGTGTGGCCCTAATGAGAAATACGTTTGTTTATTCACCGTCGACACTGTATTCAGTGTCCGTGTCTGTGTCTGTGTCGACCGACTGAGGTAAATGGGCGTTTTTAAAACCCCTGACGGTGTTTCTGAGACGCCTGGACCGGTCCTAATAGATTGTCGGCCGTCTCATGTCGTCAACCGACCTTGCAGCGTGTTGACATTCTCACGTAATTCTCTAAATAAGCCATCCATTCCGGTGTCGACTCCCTAGAGAGTGACATCACCATTACAGGCAATTTCTCCGCCTCCTCACCAACATCGTCCTCATACATGTCGACACACACGTACCGACACACAGCACACACACCGGGAATGCTCTGACAGAGGACAGGACCCACTAGCCCTTTGGGGAGACAGAGGGAGAGTCTGCCAGCACACACCAAAAACGCTATAATTATATAGGGACAACCTTATATAAGTGTTTCTCCCTTATAGCATCTTTTATATATATATATATAATATCGCCAAAATCAGTGCCCCCCCTCTCTGTTTTAACCCTGTTTCTGTAGTGCAGTGCAGGGGAGAGCCTGGGAGCCTTCTCTCCAGCTTTTCTGTGAGAGAAAATGGCGCTGTGTGCTGAGGAGATAGGCCCCGCCCCTTTTTCGGCGGGCTCGTCTCCCGCTATTTTTGAAGTTAGGCAGGGGTTAAATATCTCCATATAGCCTCTGTGGGCTATATGTGAGGTATTTTTTGCCTCTAATAAGGTTTTTATTTGCCTCTCAGAGCGCCCCCCCCAGCGCTCTGCACCCTCAGTGACTGTTGTGTGAAGTGTGCTGAGAGGAAAATGGCGCACAGCTGCAGTGCTGTGCGCTACCTTTATGAAGACTCAGGAGTCTTCAGCCGCCGATTTTGGACCTCTTCTCTCTTCAGCGTCTGCAAGGGGGCCGGCGGCGCGGCTCCGGTGACCATCCAGGCTGTACCTGTGATCGTCCCTCTGGAGCTAGTGTCCAGTAGCCAAGCAGCAAATCCACTCTGCACGCAGGTGAGTTCACTACTTCTCCCCTAAGTCCCTCGTTGCAGTGATCCTGTTGCCAGCAGGACTCACTGTAAAGTAAAAAACCTAAGCTAAACTTTCTCTAAGCAGCTCTTTAGGAGAGCCACCTAGATTGCACCCTTCTCGTTCGGGCACAAAATCTAACTGGAGTCTGGAGGGGGGTCATGGGGGGAGGAGCCAGTGCACACCACCTGATCTGGTAAAAGCTTTACTTTTTTGTGCCCTGTCTCCTGCGGAGCCGCTATTCCCCATGGTCCTTTCAGGAACCCCAGCATCCACTTAGGACGATAGAGAAACTAACTAAACCTGAACTCCACCCAAATCAGCGCACCTGTTTTCGTTTGTGTTTTGCCGACACATAGGCCTGTTGGATAGTCAACTTCAGCCAACGAACAATGGACTGCTTTGAAGCAGGACAACCCTTTTTCTGCACATCATGGAGCACGAATAAGGAATCCGTCTTTCATTTCCAAGTCGTCCTTTTGACATAAATCTTCAAGACTCGCACAGCATCCAATGACTCCGGCGGACCAGAAATGCCAGCACAAGACGGGACAACAATTGGTTGGTTCAGGTGGAACGCAGAGACAACCTTTGGCAGGAACTGCTGCCGAGTCCTGAGCTCCGACTGTCCTCGTAAAAGACCAAGTATGGAAATTTACACGAGAGGGCCCCCAATTCTGAGAC
The DNA here is from genome assembly GCF_028390025.1 of Pseudophryne corroboree. Lineage (NCBI taxonomy): Eukaryota > Metazoa > Chordata > Amphibia > Anura > Myobatrachidae > Pseudophryne > Pseudophryne corroboree. The sequence goes on along the minus strand of NC_086444.1, from coordinate 83,572,192 downwards.
ACACCTTGCAGAAGCCAGGGCCAGTAACATCACTGTCTTCCACGTGAGATACTTTTCTTTTACCGTCATCAGAGGTTCAAGCCAGGAGGACTGTAGAAATTCTAACACCACATTCAAATCCCAAGGTGCCGTGTGCAGCACAAATAGAGGTTGTATGTGAAGCACCACTTGCAAAAAGGTCTGAACTTCTGGCAACAGTGCCAACTTTTTCAGAAAGAAGATTGAGAGCGGAGATCTGGACCCTAACGGAACCCAGACGTAAGCCCTTATCCACACCCGCCTGCAGGAAACGTAAGAAACGTCCCAGGTGAAATTCAGCAGGTGAGTACGTGCGTTCCTCGCACCAAGAAACATATTTTCCCCAGATATGATGATAAGTGTTATGACGTCACAGGTTTTCTAACCTGAACCATGGTTGCAATAACCTTCTTGGGAAGGCCCTTGTGAGCTAGGATTTTATGCTCAACTTCCAAGCCATCAAATGAAGTCGCCTTAAGTCCGGGTAGACGAACAGAAAATCTTTTCTCATTGGCAGAGGCCAAGGATCTTCGACGGACATGTCCAGAAGAGCTGTGTACCACGCCCTCCGAGGCCAATCCGGGGCAATCAAAATTGCCTGGACTCTTTGATTCCTGATTCGCTTGAGCACCCTCTGAAGCAATGGAATCGGAGGAAACAGGCAGACCAGCCGGTAAGGCCAAGGAGCTGTCAGCGCATCTATTGCCCTCTCCTGAGGGTCCCTGGGTCTTGAGCAATAACAGCGAAGCTTCTTGTTGAGTCGAGACGCCATCATGTGTATCTGTGGACAGCCCCACAGGTCAATGATTTGTTGAAACACCTGTTGGTGGAGATCCCACTCTTCCTGGGTGGAGATCGTGACGACTCAGGAAGTCCGCTTTCCAGTTGTCCTCCCCCGGAATGTAGATGGCGGACATTTCTCTTGCATTTCTTTCTACCCCGAGGAGTATCTTTGACACCTCTCGCATGCAGGCTCTCCTTTTTGTCCCTCCTTGTCGATTTATGTAAGCCATCGCCGTGGCGTTGTCCGACTGCACTTGGATCACCCGATCCCTGTGCAGAGGAGAGGCCTGAAGCAGAGCATTGTAGATCGCCCGAAGTTCCAGAATGTTCATTGAAAGAAGGGCATTGTGGGCTGACCATCCTCTCAAGCTCGCATCTGTCTTGAGGAGGATCCAATCCTGAATCCCGAAACTGTGACCTTCGAGCAGGTTTGAGGACTGTAGCCACCACAGGAGGGAGATCCTGGCCAGAGGTGACAGACGTATTATCCAATGCATCTGAAGATGTGATGAGGACCATTTGTTCAGGAGGTCCAATTGAAATGTTCTGGCATGGAACCTTCCGTATTGGCTGGCCTCTTATGAGGCTACCATCTTTCCCAACAATTTTATGCAAAGATGGATGGATATCCAAGTAGGCCGTAGCACCAGTCGGACTATCTCCTGGAGTGTCCCTGTTTTTTCCTCTGGGAGGAACACTTTCTGAGCCACAGTATCCAGACACATTCCCAGGAACAGGAGCCGCTGAGTAGGCTCCAGGTGGGACTTGTGTAGATTGAGGATTCAACCATGTTGTAACAGAAGCTGAATAGTGCGGTCTATATTGAGCAATAGAAGATCCCTGGATCTCGCCTTTATCAAGAGATCGTCCAGGTAAGGGACAATATTGACCCCCTGGACTCGGAGCTGGAACATAATTTCCACCATTACCTTCATGAAGAACCTCGGAGCCGTGGACAGGCCGAAGGATAGCGCCTGGAACTGGTAGTGATCATTCAGCAGGGCAAACCGCAGGTAAGCCTGATGAGGTGGCCAAATCGGGATATGGAGATAAGCGTCCTTTATATCCAGGGAGACCATAAACTCCAGTTCTTCCAGACCCGCAATCACTGCTCGCAAGGATTCCATCTTGAACTTGAAAAGCTTTAGGTAAGGGTTCAAGTATTTTAGATTTAGATTACCACAAACAGGTTGGAGTAGTAACCCATTCCCTGTTGTTGACCGGACCAAATTAAGGATGGCCTGTTGCAGCGTAACTCGTGCATTCTCCAAAACTGGTAAGTTTGATTTGAAAAATCGTTGAGGCGGAGCACTGTCGAACTCCAGCTTGTAGCTCTGAGAAATGAGGTCCCTTACCCAGGTATCCTGGCAGGAGCCTTCCCAGATGCGGCTGAAGTGATGCAGTCAAGCTCCCACCTCGAGATCCCCTCAGAGTGGGGAGGCACCGTCATGCTGAAGCCTTAGTGGAAGCTGAACTGGTACTCTGTTCCTGAGAACCTGCGGTGGCTGTTTTTCTCGTCTTACCTCTGGTGCCTCTCGCTGCATTGGAGGCACCTCTGGCTCTTGAGCTAAACCTTGTAGTCCAAAAGGACTGGGTAGATGGCCCGGGTAAGAATGCCTAGCCAGCGGGGCCCCAGAGGGAAGAAACGTGGATTTTCCTGCAATAACCTTAGAAATCCACGTATCCAACTCAACCCCGAATAGCCACTCCCCTGAGAAAGGAAGAGACTCCACATTGCGCTTGGAACCTGCCTCCGCTATACACTGACGCAGCCACAAAGCTCTGCGCGCTGACACTGCCATGCCAGTAGTCCTAGCATTAATAGCGACAATTTCCTTGAGAGAATCACGCAGGACGCGTGCAGTCTCTTGAATGTGCATATCCCCCGCGAGGCCCTCTTTAATTTGAGACTCCCAGGTATGGATGGCATGAGACATCCAGCAACCCGCTATCACAGGTCTTTGTTATATGCCAGCCGCTGTGTAAACAGGCTTTAGTGTAGTCTCTATCTTCCTATCCCCAGGATCCTTTACTGATATGTCTACGGTTGGGGGTTCTTCCCAATTTTTCCTACCTTCAAGTGTAAATGGGAAGGTGTGTAAAAAACATTTTGTAACCTGATATTTTTTATCAGGATTTTTCCAGGCTTGTTTAAAAATGTCATCTGATTCCGGAGAATCAGGGAAATTGACACAGAGTTTTTTTTTCTGTGCTAGGAAAAATGAGTGCGGTACTGCAGCTTCTTCCAAAGGAATTTTTAATACATCTCTGATAGCAAGAATGAGGGGCTCAATACCCTGGGCAGAAGTGAAATCCTGTGTATTAGGTTCGAATTCCCCCTCCTCCAGTACTTCTTCCTCAGATTACGAGAGTAAATCAGGCAGCCCACGTTTAAGTGGCCCTGAACTAGGGAGGTGGCGGGGGGAGGGGGGAGAAGGGGGGTTGTTTGTTACCTGCCTTGGCAGCCAGGTCTGCGACAGCCTGCTGCAGCTGTTGTGTCTTCTGAGTGTTTGCAGTAAGTTGTGATGCCATATCTGCCATCATAGATTTTATGGCACTGAGCCAGGATGGCTCCTGACCCTCCCCCCCCCCCAGTCTCCTCACTAACTTGTGAAGACTAACTGCATTGTTCACATAATAGGGAACCAGTTACAGAGGGAGAGAATCTGGTGTGACATACAGTGCACAATTGGTCTTTGACCATGTTTACAGTAAACAACACTCACACACACAGACAAGGTACAATAGCAAGCCTGCCCTTACTGTATGTGAGAAGGAGACCTACAGTGAGAGAGGGACAGCACACCCAAGCCTGTCAGACTCCGTAAATCTGCAGGCTGTAGTGGCTCTCCCCGTTTTACACCCCTGTACCAGTTTCCTGCGTAACTTGGTGTGTCTGGAGGAGCTGTGTGTCCTTGCTGCTGCAGCTGTAAGCAGAGGAAGACGCTAAAACGCTGCTGGTCCCACTCTGAGGAAGCTCCGCCCCCTGTAATGGCGCCGGAGCTCTGTAGATATTTATACTGGCAAAGCCTGCTAATAAGTGTAAAACATCTCATGAATGCTAGTTTACACCACCGTTGCCAGTGTACACAGGGGGACTACAGCGGGTCCCCCCAGGGAGGGTCCCGTATACCGCCCCTGCGATTGCGGGGCCCCCGGTTTGTACTCAACACTCTTCTCACCTTCAGGCTTGTGTTAGGGGTGTGCGGTGTGCGTTCGCAAAGGCGCAATGCCCTGTGGTACCAACAACCTCGCAGGACGGTGGTCCTGCAGCGGGGAAGCGGCTCTAACATCTTAAGAGACCGGTAACCGTCCCCTCCCTAACTCCTGCGGTGCAGGTATGCTGTTGCCCAAACAGTGTACCAAAAATAACAAAGTTTAAACTAAACTGAAGAAAAAATCCTCTGGAGCTCCAGAGTGTGCATCCTCTCCTGAGGGCACATTTTTCTAAACTGGCTGTAGGAGGAGGCATAGAGGAGAGGAGCCATCACACCCAGTTGAAGAAATTTAAAGTGCACCGGCTCCTTTGGACCCCATCTACACCCCCATCGTACTAAGTGAACCCCAGTATCCCTTATGGATGTTAGAGAAAAGTACAGATGGTTAATTTACTAAGCGTCAAGTTCTAATACCCAGCGCTTCCGTTTGTGTTTATGCCAGTAATTTAAAAGGGCAATGACTAGCCATCTTTTGCTAGTAAAAGCATTGCCCTTTTAAATTTTGGGCATAAACATGTTCAGAAGCATTGGGATTTACAACCCCCGTGCTTAGAGTGCTGCATGCAGCATTCTGATATAAGAATCCATACAGTGCCACAACAATGATGTTCCCTATTCACTTTCATGACACTGCCCTAAACAGAACAGAGGCCGGACACTCTACCCCAACAGATAAGAAGGAACTGGCTGCAGACACTACATCTGTGCGAGTGATCCATACCTGGAGCTGGAGTCAGCTGATCTCAGACCGGAGCCAGATGCTACATTCTTGGATTCAGCTCCGGTTGGTGGGATATGTCCACTCACCTCCTCTCCTTTCTCTTGTGCTTCTGTGCATACAACATGATAAAAACATGGAAATAAACACAAATGCTATCAGTCTGCACAAAAAGGAAAAAACACAAGGAAGCAATCTGCATGAGGGGTCTGTACGCAACTGCAACATATGCCAAGAATTTTATCTGATATTTTGAAAAAAATTAAGTGGTGGACGCTGCTCATTTCAGCCCACCTCCCAGTCACCGCCCAGGGATCACTTTGCCGCTTTACATCTGATCTGTACCCATCACCATGTTACATACACTCTGTACAATGCATGCGCTGTAGTGGTTTTTTGCATTTTTTGCACATGCGCAGTAGCAAATATTTGCTCCACTGTGTGAATGTCGGAATTGCGTGCACAGCTGATTCTGGCCCTAACAGTCACATAAACATGAAGCAGAAGCTATGCATTAGGAGTGTTACATTGGTGAGAAGTAATAATCAGAGTGTAAAAGGTGTTACATAGGTAGAAAAATAATTAGTTGCTTTAAAAAAAAAGTGCTAGATTAAGTTTTACAATGTGATGCCCCAATGAAGCCAGGCCACACCAACACAGAGAACCCCGCGCCTCGAACTCATCCCCAAACCTTACAAATTGTATACCATCATTTCCCAATATGCGGTCTGTAAGTGCCAGAGATCCATGCTAATTAAAAACACCCTTGGGTAGGTGGGAGGGGTGCTTATCCAAAGTGAAGGAGTCTCCACCTTCAAGTGTACACATGTACAGAAAATAAAATATATGGGATGGGGGGGGGGGGGGGGGATACACACTTTGGACTGCACACCCTAATTCCAAACATTATAGAGGCGCTATCATGCTGAGACTTGTGGTTGCACACAGACAAAAGAAAATGCAGATGCACACTCTATAGTACTAAGCACTGCTAATAAGAATAATTATAATAGACTCTCCAATCTAACAGTTGGTGGGCCCATATATTTTTGGCCAAAAATTATGCTAAGGACCTCAATTTTGCTCTGTATTAGATTGCCGAGTTTGTTATAATTATTCTGATTAGCAGTACTTAGTACTATAGAGCATCTGCATTTTCTTTTTTTCTAACAGGCATAAATGCGCATTCTTCCAACTCTGCACAGCCTGCAGTGCATTGACACGGCCTCGCAAACTATCGCCTACATGTAAACGCCTGGTTACAACTAGTGATGAGCGGGTTCGGTTTTACTCGGTTTTACTCGGTTCTCAAAACGGCATCTTATTGGCTATCCAAAACACGTGACATCCGTGAGCCAATAAGATGCCGTTTTGAGAACCGAGTAGAACCGAGTAAAACCGAACCCGCTCATCACTAGTTACAACCCAGCTATCACCCTCTAGCAGCAAGGGAACCGTTTGTGACTCTGTAGCACTGGTACTTGTGCACACTCTGGAGTGCGCAGAGCATTTCGATACACGCAAGATACGCTCAATAACCAGAATTATGCTCAACCCTGCCGCATCTCCTTTCTGTTTTAATTGCTGGTTCAAATTTCCTATTAAAATGACACTAGATGTAACGAATGTTTAAAATAAGTTCACATGTGTTAAAACCCTTTAGAGCAAGACACATGGAAATGAAACTCATGGATAGCCGCAGAAACGCATGTATCAAGATACAAATGGCATTATAGGGATATGGGGATTAGGCTGTATTCTGAGGGACAGCTTGAAACAAAAAGGACAGCAACTGAAGACACAATAGAGGACAACTACAACCAATAAAAGCATGCAGCCAGATCTATCCACTCTACTACATTCGTCTGAACCCACTCGCAAAACATTAGGGCAGGGTCTACAAGCCACTTGTGACATCCATGACAATACCTCTATGATGCACCAAACCAGGTCACATGCCACTCATCTTACGAGCGTCTTTTCTGCATCTATTTCATGTGACTATCCGTCATAATCGATATGTGACAAAGCTGCACGGATTCATTTGATATGCGACACTTGTATATCCATGAGCAACTGAGTCTGAATCTGAATATGAAGGGCTATGATGCAGAGGCAGTGGCTTTTATCATGCCAAGCTCTGTTGTGCTTCATATGCAGACTCAGTCGCACACAGATATATCAGTGGCTAGGTGTAGGAGGATAGGGGTGTAATATGTTAATGCTGGCGGTCGGGATCCCAGCGGCCAGCATACAAGCGCCAGGATCCCGACTGCCGGCATGCCGGCAGCTGGGCAAGCGCAAATGAGCCCCCTGCGCTATTTATTCTCCCTCCAGGGAAGTCGTGGACCCCCAAGAGGGAGAATAGTTGTAGGTATGTCGGGTGTCAGGATTCCGGCGCCGGTATACTGAGCGCAGGGATCCCAACAGCCGGCATACTGAATATCCCCCGAGGATACATCTGTAGGTTGAAACTCACCAGTTATTTCATGCATATTATTCAGTGCAGTAATATATTGTCTTTGATACATTCATTTGAAACAATGGCAATACTGCTCTGCAATCAAGCGCTCACCAATTGTTTTTCTGCTTCGCTCCACGGCTGTTCTACGGGTTTGTTCAAACATGGCTTCCAAGTCAAACGTCCGTGCTTTCTTTCCTGGGGGAGATTAAAATAAAAAGGTTAGTAAAGAAGAGACCATTATGGCAAATGCATACCTCCCAACATTGCAGGCATCAGAAGCGGGACCTTATGCCCATCCAAAAAGGGGCGCAGAGACTTACTGAACCCACGGTCACATCACTTTGGGCTGCCCCAGGCTCTCACCTGTGCGGTGAATAGATGCTGTGGCATCTATCACTCACTGCCCTGTGTGCTCCCCCAACACCCCCGCAAATGGGAGAGCCCCAGAAAAAAGGGACTGTCCCACTGAATGTGGGACAATTGGGAGGCATGAATATATGTAATAGATATTATAAACAAGGGTATTAGCACTATATTTAACTAAGTGGTTTCAATTTCTGACATCACAGTGGATCGATATCAATTAATATCAATTAATAAATAAAGTGAATAAGGGTCATTCCATGAAAACAGGGACATGTAACATTTGTTACCAGTTTTCAATCCTCTCTCTCAAAGCATCTAACAATGACAAGATGCCAAGCTTTGCATCAAAATTAAAGCATATCCTGTACCACACAAACAACATTTACTTTGCACAAAATATTCAAAACACATGCCCAAATATATTTCACATGATCTGTTTAGTCAAAACGTAACGTTTGTTACCGTGGAATGACCTATAAGTAACTGGGGTGGATCTGGGAGAGAAACAATCAGTGCAATCCCCCCCTCTCAGTAACACTTCTCCTCTGCCCACTACAGGGGGCCAATCATACTAACCGTCCCCGTCCCGCCCCCCTGAATCCTCCATGGTGACAGAGTGTGTTCAAAGTCTTCACTTCCAATCAGATATTTTCTTTAATTTTGTAAAATGCGCTAGAAAATGAAAGCTAGAATTTGATTTAGTGTTTGTTCTAGCACCCTGCACCTTTCAAATCCTGTGCAGCTCCTCTTTCTTGCCTCGGGTGTCTCTCTTAGCACAGTCTGGTCTGGATCTCAGCACTGAGATACAGACCATAGTGTGCTAGAAGCACCATAGCAGAGCGCGACACCCCAGGCAGGAAAGCAGAACTGACCGGGTTTTATAAGTTGCAGGGTCCTAGAATGAACACTATGACTGATTCCTATGGGTAATGCCAGCTTTGTTCCTATGCATCAGTTTTCATAAAGGTGGCCCTAAGTGAGATGTACTAGTCTTCACGCTAGGCTGTTTTAGCAGGGCACTGCGCCCTGCCAAAACAGCCTGCCACGTGAATGCAGCGCGCATCTATTGACGTGCACGGCACCTATTCATATTAAATGTAGACCTTGGGGTAAGCTCAGCAGGCACGCACGCCCCCATCAGTGACGCCGTGGCTGGGGCACGCCCCCATTAGTGGCGTTGAGGGGGCTGGACCGTCCACAACAGTGATGCCGAAGGGGCAGCTCCCTCTTTTCGAAAACACGCGCACACTACCTGCCCGACACCCCTGCACCCTGATGGAATCCTGGGTTGGGGAAGACACAAATGTACAGTAGTGCGTCATGCTCTTCCTCTGTCGTAGATACCTTTGCAGGACTTAAGCGTAATGCAGAGCTGTAAGTAAATCAGGCTCACATTGCTAAGTGGAAACGAGCAAGGAAAAATGTGTATGTATATGCACAGCTGTATGCAGTAAGATAACATACGTGCCTGGATTGCTACAAGTCATCATCGGTGAGAACTTGCATCTGCCAAATGCTAAGTGCAAAAAAATGTCTCCTAACAGGCGTATATATACTCTTACATGCAGGTGATACTAAGGGGGACATGTACTAAGCGGTGATAAAAGTGGAGAACTGAGCCAGTGGAGAAGTTGCCCATGGCAACCAATCAGCTGCTCTGTATACTTTTATAGTATGCAAATTATAAATGCTACGTCAATGCTGATTGGTTGCCATTGGGCAACTTCTCCACTGGCTCACTTATCCACTTTTATCATTGCTTACATGTCCCCCTAAAACACAATACACCCTTCCTGAACGTGGGATCTCCCATTCCCAATCCTGTTCCTATCTCCAGTCATAAGTATAGATGCAAACAAAATGTGTAGCCCTCAGCATCGTCATAGGTAAGTGCGCCCATTTTCATAGCACAAGTAGCCTGAATATATGCAATACTGTATATACCGTGGTAAGCTGAGCTCTGCATCAGCTCCTTAGGGGGCGGCTTGTCAGTCTCCGATCAACTGCATCTTTGACAGTAGTTTTAAAACAGCAACAAGAATCAACGTTAAACAGGTCTGATTTTGCACTGATTCCTTTTGCCGATTTAAAATTATCGGTCAAAAGCTGCTTTGACAAACCTCCCCTTAGTAAATATACCCTTAGAGACAAGTGTCGGCATTGCTGTTCACGAAGCTATACATGATTAGGAAAGACTTGGCCTGATAGTGACCAGCATCAGATCACCCATTAATATGCTAGAAATTCCGCCTACAAGCGGCTCATTGCCTCAGTCACTGTATGTTAGTGACAGCCAGCGAGCGTACAGTGCACAAATCATTTATCAATAATAACGCTGTAACTTATTCAGCAACAACTGGAACTGACCAAATCCAGAGAAGCCCATGGCAGCGGCCACATTGGAGTCTTCCGATTCGTCCATTACGGCAGCTAGGATGACAATAAATAAGTAAATAAATAAGGGTAGTAACAGAGATGACAGGTTTGGAAGTCATAAAATAAACATTGGACTGTCCAGATATTCTGATTACGAAGGGGAAGAGGTTCACAGCAGCAAACAACCCAGTGAGTGCCCAAAGTTATAAATGAAGCCTCTACACCCAGCTCCAGTAGCCGAGAGCACACATGCCAAATGGGTTTACAATAACGAATGTAATATCCCTAAAACACCATTCACTTTAAACTTCATGTAAGAGACAGGACGCAGCGTCACTTTTACCATCCAATCATGTACTGTAATGTTCTAGGATAAAATTAATGTTTTGCAACGCCATACGCCAGGCCACCTTAGTCTATCTCCACTCGCTGCGACGTGCTGCCATTGTCAAGTTCCACACCCAGATCTAACTGCTCCTTGTCCCGCTGCCCCCTGCTCCCCTCCTGTACTCCACCCCTCAGCTCTCATTTTTTGCCATCCCAGTTCCTCTTCTGCGGCATTAGGTGTGCCCCATTTCACTCCTGGTATCCGGATGATAGGTTGACAGTAATTAAGTCGACCCCATATGGTTGGCATGCGTCAGGCTAACAGGTTTAAAAGGTTGACATGACAATGGACGACAAGTTTTTTGGGGTGGTTTCACAACTTTTTGGTCGATCTTTTTTGTATCGAACATTTTCATGTCAACCTTTTGTACCTGTTGGCTAGGGAAGCCAATCCCAGGCCATTTTTTTCAATCCTGGGTATCGGGATTGAAAAATGGCCAATCCCGGGATTCCCTTTTAAGTGTGTGGCCGCCCCCTCGCCCCACCCCACACACATTACTAATCGTATACAGAGGGCGGGCAGGTGGGGAACTCTTCTTGCACTACCTCAGTGCTCAGCTGACAGTGCATTGTGACCTCATGCTGCGCCGGGGGAGCCGGAAGGAAAAAGCCGGGCAGCGTTTGAGCATCATGTGGACAATCAACGCTGATCCCTCAATCCCCGGGATTGGACCTTCCAATCCCGGGATTGAATCCCGGACGTTTTTGGCCCTAAATCCCGGGATCCCACCGATCCCGAGATTGGCCACCACACTGTCGGCCTTTTTAACCGTCTCTCTTTTACATAATGACCTTTTGACCTAATGATCAACACCCCTCCCTCACAGTGGGAACCATTGGAGGGGCAGTGCTCGCCCTGGCACCCACATTGAGGATACAGGACAGACCGTAGTTAATTATTCTAGAGACTATACAAATGATAGGTACAGGCTGAGCGGAATACATACAATTTACCGGCAGACGGGATGTCGGCTGTCAGTATACGGGCAGTGGTATCCCATCAGTTGGAATCCCGGCAGCAAGGCCCCTCGCATGCTTGCTGCGCTCACCACGCTTCAGGCCCAGGTTAAATTCCCACTTGGTTGGTGGCGTGAACCCACCAACCAAGTGGGAAAACCCGGAGGTGGGCAGGATTCCGGCTGTGGGTATTTCACCGGCTGTTGGGATTCTAGCATCGGTCTCCTGAACGCCTAGATCCCGACAGCCGGTATTTTTACTGCATCCCGGCTGAGCGGTTGCTACGGGCAACACCTCCACTTCTTCTCTTTAGAGGGTTTGATAAATCGCCCACTTAGCGCATCTGTACTGTATAACAGGGATACACTGAGCATACTCTGTAAAGCTGAGCAATAAGAAGACAGAATTATAGACTTTATATTGTATACTGTAACTGTGCATGGAGGTTCCCTCTTCCTATTGTGTCCCCATGATCAGTAACTGTGTGTGTACTGTGCCTGGTGCTCTGTAATAATGAGATAAACAGACAGGCTGCTATGGTCTGCCGGGAGGAGAGTCATTACCTGTTGTAGTATGTGCTTCAAACTCCAGCACACAGCACTTGTACGCAGCAGGAGCAGCACCAGCAGTACCTGATACGGGAAGCAGCGGGGGACAAACCTAGCAGCCTCAGCTGCTTTCTTCCTCTACGGTACCCTGCTCACCAAATAGACGCGTTAATTTCACGTAGTTATGTAAGACAATATGAAACCATTACACCAAGGCCGTAAAATGATTATCAAACTTACTGGACGTAGTTTTTTCTTGAGCTTCAGTTAACTTGCCCACATCCAAGATGGCCGCAACGAGCCTACTGGCAACTACTGGAGAGAAGGGATGCGTGACGTCATGTGGAAGCGGCTCTGGCGGAGGCCGTCCTCTCTGCAGTGGTTGCCAATAGGCTGACAGCTGCCCGCCCCCCTGCCATGTGCCGGACGTCGCGCAATGAAACACCCCCTAGGCCGGTGTGCCACTTCCGCCGCCAGGTTTGCGCGGGTAGCGGATTGTTTTGAACCCACGGGCTCCCGTCCCTGCCCAGCGCCCCCCGTACCGGACACCATGCCCAGCGGAGCCCCCGGGGCCCCGGCCGCTGCCGCCATGCAGGAAGCGCTGGAGGCAGCCGGGAGGACCATAGACAGACTGCTGCAGGATGAGCGCGCCTACCCCGACCTGTCCGACTTCCTCAACGTGGCCGCGCACAGTAAGGCAGGGGGCAATGCCAGGAGTGACAGGGGGAGGGGCGTGTGAGGGGGCAGTAGTGACAGGGGGAGGGGCGTGTGATGGGGCAATAGTGACAGGGGGAGGGGCGTGTGAGGGGCAATAGTGAAAGGGGGTCGTGCTGGGGCAATACCAGGAGAGACTGGGGGAGGAGCGTGCTGGGGCAATACCAGGAGAGACTGGGGGAGAGGTATGAGAGGGGGCAATAGTGACAGGTGGAGAGGTGTAAGAGACCGCAGTAGTGATAGGGGGAGGGGTGTAAGCGACTGCAGTAGTGATGGGGGGAGGGGTGTGAGTGACCGCAGTAGTGATGGGGGGAGGGGTGTGAGAGACCGCAGTAGTGGCGGGGGAGGTGTGAGAGACCGCAGTAGTGATGGGGGGAGGGGTGTGAGAGACCGCAGTAGTGATGGGGGGAGGTGTGTGAGAGACCGCAGTAGTGACGGGGGGAGGTGTGTGAGAGACCGCAGTAGTGACGGGGGGAGGTGTGTGAGAGACCGCAGTAGTGGCGGGGGGAGAGGTGTGAGAGACCGCAGTAGTGATGGGGGGAGGGGTGTGAGTGACCGCAGTAGTGGCGGGGGGAGAGGTGTGAGAGACCGCAGTAGTGACGGGGGGAGGGGTGTGAGTGACCGCAGTAGTGACGGGGGGAGGTGTGTGAGAGACCGCAGTAGTGACGGGGGGAGGGGTGTGAGTGACCGCAGTAGTGACGGGGGGAGGTGTGTGAGAGACCGCAGTAGTGACGGGGGGAGGTGTGTGAGAGACCGCAGTAGTGACGGGGGGAGGTGTGTGAGAGACCGCAGTAGTGACGGGGGGAGGTGTGTGAGAGACCGCAGTAGTGACGGGGGGAGGTGTGTGAGAGACCGCAGTAGTGACGGGGGGAGGTGTGTGAGAGACCGCAGTAGTGACGGGGGGAGGTGTGTGAGAGACCGCAGTAGTGACGGGGGGAGGGGTGTGAGAGACCGCAGTAGTGATGGGGGAGGGGTGTGAGAGACCACAGTAGTGATGGGGGAGGGGTGTGAGAGACCGCAGTAGTGACGGGGAGGGGAGTGTAAAATGGCAATAGTGACGGGGAGGGGAGTGTAAGATGGCAATAGTGACAGTAGGACTGGTGTGCTGGGGAAATAACAAGAGTGACAGAGAGAGGGGCGTGAGTGCGAGGCAAGTACAGGAGGAGGGGTGTGAGTGGGGGCAAAACTAATAATGGAGGGGAGTGAGTGGGGCCAGTAGTGACAGGGGAGGGGCATGAGCGGGACCAGTAGTGACTGGAGGATGGGTGTGATTAGGGGCAACGGGAGGGGAGTGAGTGGGGCCAGTAGTGACAGGGGGAGGGGTGTGAGTGGGACGGGTGTGATTAGGGGCAACAGTGACTGGAGGAGGGGTGTGAGTGGGGGGCAATACTAGTAGTGAGAGAGGAGGCGTTAGTGACAGGGGGAGGGGTGTGTAGGGGCAATACCAGTAGTGACAGGAGGAGGGGTGCGTGTGAGTGAGTCCAGTAGTGACAGTAGGAGGGGTGTGATTGGGGGCAATGGTGACTGTAGGTGGGGTGTTATTGGGGCACCTGTAACTGGAGGAGGTGTGTGAGTGGAGTCTAATAATATATATTTGAGACTAATAATTGATGCGATCATAATAATATACCTGCACGTGTTAGATGAGTGTGTCATTTTAGTGGATAACTACTATAAGAAGTTGCGTGTCTGAAGAGGTTTATTGCACTGGTTCCCAAACACAGTCCTCAAGGCACCCCAACAGTCCAGGTTTTTGGGATATCCCTGCTTGTGCGTAGGTTGTGTAATCAAACTGAATAAGGGTACTAATTAATCCACCTGTGCCTAAGCATGGATATACTGAAAACCAGGACTGATGTGGTGCCTTGCCACCACTGGTTTATTGTATTGTAGTGTTTGAGAACCACAGTTGGCTAGTCTGAGGGAGTAAGATAAGGCAACATATACTGTATTTGTTGTAGGAGAGGAACGTTCAGTATGTAGGCGATCAGTGTGAGTTCTGTAGTGTTCATGTACAGTATGCCATGATCAGCTCACAAATACTGTACGTAGTTCTCAATATTATTCCACTTCCAGATCACTATCATTTGTTGGCTTGTACTTGCCATCCTACAACCTTTATTAAATATCCCATGTATCTTTAAAGCTTTGACTGGTGCTCTTAAGCCATATGTTTGTGTCATCAGGCAGAGTTGTTTTATTTTCATTGTCCTTGGATATGACACAAATGTTGCTAGATCTAGTTGCATTCAGTGCTAAATATACAACAGAAATGTCTCCTACAGTATAACTGGAAGCAACTCTGGTATGAAATCATGGCTAATAACTATAAGAGGAAGCTTTTATACCTAGACAATGTGTTTAGCAAAAGTTGCAGGAGGAGGCATGTACAAGCCAATAAATTAGTCATATGGAGGTGGAAGAGTCTTCTAATGCTTCCTAAAACTGAAGGTTGTCTTACATGGGTTCACTACGATATGCCGGCGGTCGGGCTCCCGGCGACCAGCATACCGGCGCCGGGAGCCCGACCGCCGGCTTACCGTCAGTGTGGCGAGCGCAAATGAGCCCCTTGCGGGCTCGCCACGGGCACGGTGGCGCGCTACGCGCGCCACACTATTTTATTCTCCCTCCAGGGGGGGCGTGGACCCCCGCGAGGGAGAATAAGTGTCGGTATGCCGGCTGTCGGGATCCCGGCGCCGGTATACTGTGCGCCGGGATCCCGTCAGTCGGCATACTGAAGACCACCCGTCTTACATGGTTAGGTGTGTTTCCTGTTTGGGGAATGCACATTTTGTTGTTTGCCCCAATACTGATTTGTACGTTGTTCCGTCAGAATGTCGATAACCACTAATGTTTAATGTGGTAAAATGTCAGCTTTTTGCACGTCGATGGTACATTTTAGTGCTTATATCTGCAGTGTTTGGCCAGCATGAAATAGATGTCCAATTAGCACTGGGTTGTCATAGCTTGGTCATCTTAGTAGTTGCCTCATATGGGTTCCACCAGCCTCAGTCTTTGGTTATGGACTATAATTGAGAAGGCGACAGAGATTTAAAAGGCGGGACGTGGTATATTAGATTTTAGATGTGTCCTTTCTACGTACGGGGTAATATTTGTGAACTTTGGAATATTTTACATTGCAGATTGTCCTACTGTGTCAGGAATGTCTGAGATGGACTATCCTCTGCAAGGACCTGGTCTGCTATCGATCCCCAACCTCCCGGAGCTCGGTGCTATCCGCAGAGTGCCGCTTCCCCCAGAACTGGTCGAACAGTTTGGACGTATCCTAAAAACCGCCTAACACCTTTTAGTTCTTGGAATAGTAACCTCTATCCCTGTAACGTTGTCTAGATTATTAAATTCAAGACCAAGCTTACATACCTCGATGGTAGAATGATCACAATAGCCTGTGCCTAGTAAATCTATACAATTATAATGAACTTTAAAAACAATATTGACATAATATAGATTATCTTTCAGCTCAACTCAATCCTAATTTTTATCTTTATTTTATCAGTTTTTTTAAATGGTGGCTAATGTAATGAGTCTGTGCTGATAGTCCTATATGATGACAAGAGAATAACTGTATTGGAGCATTAGGCATGCAGCAGTAATTTAGGAGACCTATAATACCGCTTTCAGACTGACAAATATTTCCCGGGTTATTGCACATGAACGCGCATCAACCCGGGAATTTGCTCAGTGTGAAAGGGTCCTGAAAGAATATCCCAGGTCGAGAGTCCCGGCATTTCATCCCAGGTCTCGACCTGGGTTGAATCCGGGATCGTCGGGATGCGGTGTAGTGTGAATGGGCCATGCCTTGTATTCAGTACACAGGACTGTTAAAAGGCCTCTCAGTGGAGCTTTCTTGGCCTCAGAAAAGATGATGTCATCATCCAGAGTCCAGGGAAGTGTCCTGGAAGGGTTGATTCTATTTCGGAGTGGGAGAAGGGACCTTCTGACGTATCTAGGGGGGGGAGACACGTCACCAGGGGGAGGAGCTACGGGCGAACAGGGTACCCGAAAAGTACCCTCGCGGGCTCGCTTCGCTCGCCACGCTTCGGGCTCGGTGGCTCGCTTCGCTCGCCACCTGATTACTAAAGGTAATAGTTGGTGGCGTGGATAGTAGAGGAACTATCCCGTTGGCCTTGCTCCTCCCCCTTGTGTTGTGACTCCTCCCCCAGACGCAAAAGGTCCCTTAGCCCACTTGATTCTAGCATCTACCGTCCTGGAAGTGGAAGGAGACAGGCAATATGGCTGGCTGGACTGCTCAGGAGATCAGAGAGCTGCTCAGCATAAGGGGGGAGGAGGAAATAAAGAGACAGATAACAGGCACAGTGAAGGATGCTATTATTTATAAAAACATTGCTAAACTGCTTGAAGCCAGAGGAATTATCCGTACACAACAGCAAGGTGTTAATAAAATGAAGACTCTGAAAAAGAAGGCACCTCTCCCTTCTTTGCTTGCCTATTGTGACCTCATCTATGTGAGCCAGAAAAATGTCCATTTCTAATGACATACACATACATTTGCAGCGATTTCCCAGGATCAGTGTAAACGGGGCTGTCCCGGGTCAATCCCAGGTCTAAGTGCAGTGTGAAAGGGGACATTCCCGGGGTGTGTCCGGGAACACTTCCCGGGTGTGACCCAGCTCTGTCAGTCTGAAAGGGGTATTATAGTTACTTTGTGTTTGCCCCCTTACATTGTCCCTGCAGATATGCAGTGTAACTGTATGATGGGTGTGTTTCCTGATATCAGTCGGGCTTGGCTGACTATTGACAGTGACATCTTTATGTGGAATTATGAGGACGGGTATGTATTGCTGGCCTTTCCTTTTGGGAGACTGGATGTAATGTAGAAATGTTTTCTTCAACCTTTTTGGTAACAAATGGGTTTTCCCAACCTCTTGAGTCTGGAACATAAGCATGTGACACACAGGTCACTGTAGTTAATAAGCATATAAAGCAGTTCGTCCATAATATTTTGAAATGTTCTAGGCTTTTTCTCTGACGTCCTAGTGGATGCTGGGACTCCGTCAGGACCATGGGGAATAGCGGCTCCGCAGGAGACAGGGTACAAAATTTAAAAGTTTGACCACTAGGTGGTGTGTACTGGCTCCTCCCCCTATGACCCTCCTCCAAGCCTCAGTTAGGTTTTTGTGCCCGTCCGAGCAGGGTGCAATCTAGGTGGCTCTCCTAAAGAGCTGCTTAGAAAAAGTTTGTTAGGTTTTTTATTTTCAGTGAGTCCTGCTGGCAACAGGCTCACTGCAACGAGGGACTTAGGGGAGAAGAAGTGAACTCACCTGCGTGCAGGATGGATTTGCTTCTTAGGCTACTGGACACTAGCTCCAGAGGGACGATCACAGGTACAGCCTGGATGGGTCACCGGAGCCGCGCCGCCGACCCCCTTGCAGATGCCGAATAGAGAAGAGGTCCAGAAACCGGCGGCAGAAGACGTCTCAGTCTTCATGAGGTAGCGCACAGCACTGCAGCTGTGCGCCATTGTTCTCCGCACACTTCACACCAGCGGTCACTGAGGGTGCAGGGCGCTGGGGGGGGCGCCCTGGGCAGCAATGTAATATACCTATTCTGGCTAAAATATATCACATATAGCCCCTGGGGCTATATGGATGTATTTAACCCCTGCCAGGTTCCAAAAAAACCGGGAGAAGAAGCCCGCCGAAAAGGGGGCGGGGCCTATTCTCCTCAGCACACAGCGCCATTTTCCTGCCCAGCTCCGCTGCGAGGAAGGCTTCCAGGACTCTCCCCTGCACTGCACTACAGAAACAGGGTAAAAACAGAGAGGGGGGGCACTTATTGGTGATATTTATAATATTTGAGCTGCTATAAAGGGAACACACTTATTAAGGTTGTCCCTATATATATTTATAGCGCTTGGGTGTGTGCTGGCAAACTCTCCCTCTGTCTCCCCAAAGGGCTAGTGGGGTCCTGTCTTCTATCAGAGCATTCCCTGTGTGTCTGCTGTGTGTCGGTACGTGTGTGTCGACATGTATGAGGACGATGTTGGCGTGGAGGCGGAGCTATTGCCTGTAATGGTGATGTCACCCCCTAGGGAGTCGACACCAGAATGGATGGCTTTGTTTATGGAATTACGGGATAGTGTCAGCACGCTACAAAAGTCGGTTGACGACATGAGACAGCCGGCAAACCAGTTAGTACCTGTCCAGGCGTCTCAGACACCGTCAGGGGCTGTAAAACTCCCTTTACCTCAGTCGGTCGACACAGACACTGACACTGAATCCAGTGTCGACGGTGAAGAAACAAACGTATTTTCCAGTAGGGCCACACGTTATATGATCACGGCAATGAAGGAGGCTTTGCATATCTCTGATACTGCAAGTACCACAAAAAGGGGTATTATGTGGGGTGTGAAAAAACTACCGATAGTTTTTCCTGAATCAGAGGAACTGAATGAAGTGTGTGATGAAGCGTGGGTTACCCCAGATAGAAAACTGCTAATTTCAAAGAAGTTATTGGCATTATACCCTTTCCCGCCAGAGGTTAGGGCGCGCTGGGAAACACCTCCTAGGGTGGATAAGGCGCTCACACGCTTATCAAAGCAAGTGGCGTTACCGTCTCCTGATACGGCCGCCCTCAAGGATCCAGCTGATAGGAGGCTGGAAAATACATTAAAAAGTATATACACACATACGGGTGTTATACTGAGACCAGCAATCGCCTCAGCCTGGATGTGCAGTGCTGGCGTGGCTTGGTCGGAGTCACTGTCTGAAAATATTGATACCCTGGATAGGGACAGTATTTTACTGACTAGAGAGCAGTTAAAGGATGCATTTCTTTATATGCGAGATGCACAGAGAGATATTTGCACTCTGGCATCAAGAGTAAGTGCGATGTCCATATCTGCCAGAAGAAGTTTATGGACGCGCCAGTGGTCAGGTGATGCGGATTCCAAACGACATATGGAAGTATTGCCGTATAAGGGGGAGGAATTATTTGGGGTCGGTCTATCGGATCTGGTGGCCACGGCAACGGCCGGAAAATCCTCCTTTTTACCCCAGGTCACCTCCCAGCAGAAAAAGCCGCAGGCTTTTCAGCCGCAGTCCTTTCGTTCCTATAAGAACAAACGAGCAAAAGGACATTCCTATTTGCCCCGAGGCAAAGGAAAGGGTAAGAGACTGCAACAAGCAGCTCCTTCCCAGGAGCAGAAGCCCTCCCCGGCTTCTACAAAGGCGTCAGCATGACGCTGGGACCTTACAAGCAGACTCAGGGGCGGTGGGGGGTCGCCTCAAACATTTCAGCGCACAGTGGGCTCACTCGCAGGTGGACCCCTGGATCCTGCAGGTAGTATCTCAGGGTTACAGGTTGGAATTCGAGAAGTCCCCTCCTCGCCGTTTCCTAAAGTCTGCTTTGCCAACGTCTCCCTCCGACAGGGCGACGGTATTGGAGGCCATTCACAAGCTGTATTCTCAGCAGGTGATAGTCAAGGTACCCCTCCTACAACAGGGACAGGGGTATTACTCCACGCTATTTGTGGTACCGAAGCCGGACTGCTCGGTAAGACCGATTCTAAAGAGAAGGCGTCTTAATTATCCCTTACTTGGACGATCTCCTGATAAGGGCAAGATCCAGAGAACAGCTGGAGGTCGGAGTAGCACTAACCCAAGTAGTGCTCCAACAACACGGGTGGATTCTGAATTTTCCAAAATCCCAACTGATCCCGACGACACGTCTGTTGTTCCTAGGGATGATTCTGGACACTGTTCAGAAAAAGGTATTTCTTCCGGAGGAGAAAGCCAGGGAGTTATCCGATCTAGTCAGGAACCTCCTAAAACCAGGAAAAGTATCTGTGCATCAATGCACAAGAGTTCTGGGAAAAATGGTAGCTTCTTACGAAGCGATTCCATTCGGCAGATTCCATGCACGAACTTTTCAGTGGAATCTGCTGGACAAATGGTCCGGATCGCATCTGCAGATGCATCAGCGGATAAAATTGTCCACAAGGACTTGAGTGTCTCTGCTATGGTGGTTGCAGAGTGCTCATCTGTTAGAGGGCCGCAGATTCGGCATACAGAACTGGGTCCTAGTGACCACGGATGCCAGCCTGAGAGGCTGGGGAGCGGTCACACAGGGAAGAAACTTCCAGGGCGTGTGGTCAAGCCTGGAGACGTCTCTTCACATAAATATACTGGAGCTAAGAGCAATCTACAATGCTCTAAGCCTGGCAAAACCTCTGCTTCAGGGTCAGCCGGTGTTGATTCAGTCGGACAACATCACGGCAGTCGCCCACGTAAACAGACAGGGCGGCACAAGAAGCAGGAGGGCAATGGCAGAAGCTGCAAGGATTCTCCGCTGGGCAGAAAATCATGTGATAGCACTGTCAGCAGTGTTCATTCCGGGAGTGGACAACTGGGAAGCAGACTTCCTCAGCAGACACGATCTGCACCCGGGAGAGTGGGGACTTCATCCAGAAGTCTTCCACATGATTGTGGTCCATTGGGAAAGACCAATGGTGGACATGATGGCGTCCCGCCTCAACAAAAAACTGGACAGGTATTGCGCCAGGTCAATAGACCCTCAGGCAATAGCTGTAGACGCTCTGGTAACACCATGGGTGTACCAGTCAGTGTATGTGTTTCCTCCTCTGCCTCTCATATCAAAAGTACTGAGAATTATACGGCAAAGGGGAGTAAGAACGATACTCGTGACTCCGGATTGGCCAAGAAGAACTTGGTACCCGGAACTTCAGGAGATGCTCACGGAAGATCCGTGGCCTCTACCTCTAAGACGGGACCTGCTTCAGCAGGGACCGTGTCTATTCCAAGACTTACCGCGGCTGCGTTTGACGGCATGGCGGTTGAACGCCGAATCCTAAGGGAAAAAGGCATTCCGGAAGAGGTCATCCCTACCCTGGTAAAAGCCAGGAAGGAGGTGACTGCACAACATTATCACCGCATTTGGAGAAAATATGTTGCGTGGTGTGAGGCCAGGAAGGCCCCGACGGAGGAATTTCAACTGGGTCGATTCCTACATTTCCTGCAAACAGGATTGTCTATGGGCCTCAAATTAGGGTCCATTAAGGTTCAAATTTCGGCCCTGTCGATTTTCTTCCAGAAAGAATTGGCTTCAGTTCCTGAAGTCCAGACTTTTGTAAAAGGAGTACTACATATACAGCCCCCGGTTGTGCCCCCAGTGGCACCGTGGGATCTTAATGTAGTTTTGGATTTTCTCAAATCCCATTGGTTTGAGCCACTCAAATCGGTGGATTTGAAATATCTTACATGGAAAGTAACCATGCTACTGGCCCTGGCTTCAGCCAGGAGAGTGTCAGAATTGGCGGCTTTATCGTATAAAAGCCCATATCTGATTTTCCATTCGGACAGGGCAGAACTGCGGACGCGTCCTCACTTTCTGCCTAAGGTGGTTTTATTGTGGTGCCTGCGGCTACTAGCGATTTGGAGGATTCCAAGTTGCTGGACGTTGTCAGAGCATTGAAAATATATATTTCAAGGACGGCTGGAGTCAGAAAATCTGACTCGCTGTTTATACTGTATGCACCCAACAAGCTGGGTGCTCCTGCTTCTAAGCAGACGATTGCTCGTTGGATTTGTAGCACAATTCAACTTGCACATTCTGTGGCAGGCCTGCCACAGCCTAAATCTGTCAAGGCCCATTCCACAAGGAAGGTGGGCTCATCTTGGGCGGCTGCCCGAGGGGTCTCGGCATTACAACTCTGCCGAGCAGCTACATGGTCAGGGGAGAACACGTTTGTAAAATTCTACAAATTTGATACCCTGGCTAAGGAGGACCTGGAGTTCTCTCATTCGGTGCTGCAGAGTCATCCGCACTCTCCCGCCCGTTTGGGAGCTTTGGTATAATCCCCATGGTCCTGACGGAGTCCCAGCATCCACTAGGACGTCAGAGAAAATAAGATTTTACTTACCGATAAATCTATTTCTAGTAGTCCGTAGTGGATGCTGGGCGCCCATCCCAAGTGCGGATTGTCTGCAATACTTGTACATAGTTATTGTTACAAAAAAATCGGGTTGTTATTGTTGTGAGCCGTCTGTTCAGAGGCTCCTACGTTTGTCATACTGTTAACTGGGTTCAGATCACAAGTTGTACGGTGTGGCTGGTATGAGTCTTACCCGGGATTCAAAATCCTTCCTTATTGTGTATGCTCGTCCGGGCACAGTATCCTAACTGAGGCTTGGAGGAGGGTCATAGGGGGAGGAGCCAGTACACACCACCTAGTGGTCAAACTTTTAAATTTTGTGCCCTGTCTCCTGCGGAGCCGCTATTCCCCATGGTCCTGACGGAGTCCCAGCATCCACTACGGACTACGAGAAATAGATTTATCGGTAAGTAAAATCTTATTTTTGTAAAGCATATTGGGCCTGATTCAGACCTGATCCCTACTGTGCGTTTTTGCACAGCGGGCAATTATTGATTGCGTATACACCGCAATGCGCACGCGTGTCGCCAAACAACAAGCATCACCAAACAGTGACAGGCTGGTGCGAAAATTTCGATCGCACAGCCATTTGCAAGCTGATTGACGTGAAGAGGGCATTTGTGGGTAGTAACTGACCATTTTCTGGGAGTGTCAGGGAAAATGCAGGAGTTCCCAAGCGTTTTCTGGGAGGATGTGTGACGTCTGCTCCGGCCCCGACCAGCCCGTTCTTTTTGCTCTGTAGGAGTAAGTCCTGGGCTGCGCACAGCCTGCACACACTGGAAAAATTATTCAATGGTGAATGAGGTGCGGTCGGATTTGCAGCTGTCCGCTGACTGAGGGACATTTTCGCACGGCGTACACATGCGATCGCACACTTGCACGGGCGAATTTACACTCCCCTTGGGTGGCGACTATCTGATCGTAGGACATCAAAATTAGCAGCCCAACGATCAGGTCTGAATCGGCCCCGTAGTACAAGTATCGCCTAAGACTCACTTTCACAATTTAATTTTTTTCAATCATTTGTTTTGACCTGGTATAAAATCTAGCTATCATTTTATTTGAATTCATTTTTTACAAATATTTTTTTTATTTGTTAAACAGAGGGGATGTTGCTTATTTTGATGGACTCAGTGAAACTATACTTTCAGTTGGACTTGTAAAGCCTAAGGAAGGTGAGTGTCAGAATTTCCGACACCTTCTATTGTGTGTGGAATTCCAGATTTCAAGGCTTTCACACCTGTTTTCCACTCTTGCAGGTATTTTCCAGCCTCACATTCGTTATCTGCTGGTTCTTGCTACGCCTGTTGATATCGTCATTTTGGGATTGAGTTTTGCCAGTTTACAAACAGGTCAGTTTCTTGTTTAGTGGTGCTGGCCAGTATTGACTGTAAGCATGGAGACTGTGGTTTATGTACTGTGTGCTTGGGCGTTTCAGTATTTTCCAGCAGAAGTGTTACGTCCATTGCAGTTGCTGAGATCACTCAAAGACTTTAGTGGATCGGTTTCATTTGAATATTAGTAGACTACCCCTCCTTCAACAGAAGCCTATATTCGAACTTTACCAGATGGTGTACGGGCTCACGTCAAGTCTGTCTGTAGTTTCCATTGAGCTATGTTGTTCGACAGTGAACAGACTTAAATCCCCTGCACCAAGAGCTTTTAGGGAGAACAATGGCCCTCATTCCGAGTTGTTCGCTCGCTAGCTGCTTTTAGCAGCATTGCACACGCTAAGCCGCCACCCTCTGGGAGTGTATCTTAGCAGAATTGCGAACGAAAGATTAGCAGAATTGCGATTAGAAATTTCATAGCAGTTTCTGAGTAGCTCGAGACTTACTCCTACACTGCGATCAGTTCAGTCAGTTTCGTTCCTGGTTTGACGTCACAAACACACCCAGCGTTCGCCCAGACACTCCCGCGTTTTTCCCAGAAACGCAAGCGTTTTTTCGCACACGCCCAGAAAACGTCCAGTTTCCGTCCAGAAACACCCACTTCCTGTCAATCACAGTACGATCACCAGAACGATGAAAAATCATCGTTATGCCGTGAGTAAAATACCTAACTTTTGAGTAAAATAACTAAGCTCAGCGAACCTTGCGCATGCGCAGTAAGCGACTAATCGCAATATAGCGAAAATCGGCAACGAGCGAACAACTCTGAATGACCACCAATATTTCAACATGAGACCCCTTGTGCCATTTATGTTTTAGAATGGCTTTTCATTCTCTAGTAATCACCGTTCTATGTATTTTCCTTCACCTCTGTACTCTAGATCAGTGGTTCTCAACTTCGGTCCTCAAGTACCCCCAACAGTTCATGTTTTCCAGGTCTCCTCACAGGATTGCAAGTGAAATAATTTTCTCCATCTGTGGGTCTTTTATAATGTGTCACTGAGTAATGAATACACCTGTTCAACTGCTAGGTGACCTGGAAAACATGAACTGTTGGGGGTACTTGAGGACCGAGGTTGAGAACTACTGCACACCATAGTACGTATACTCTTCATAAAGTACATAGACCAAATTGCCCCCTTCAATCTAGAATTTGTGAGTTTTGCAGCCCAAGCTTACGTTTTACGCATGCTTCTTTATTATATTATATCAGGATATTATATCTGTTTTGCATGTTTTATACTCTTGTAGATTTTTTTGAATTATTTTTGTTTTTGTCTTATGCTAGGCAACCTCAATGACAGCATGTCTGCAGGAATGCAACTACTTCCAGACCCACTGTATTCTCTACCTACGGACAACACCTATCTACTGACCATAATGTCCACAAATAACGGGCGCATCTTCCTGGCTGGAAAAGATGGCTGCCTGTATGAGGTGGCCTACCAAGTAAGGCTTGTTTGAAGACCATTATCTTGTTACTACTAAACATGTTCAATACAGTTTAGTCCGTGGTTCTCCAACCCTTGCCTTAACATAACAGTCTGATTTGATGAATAACCATCACTTATTGGACTTCCGGCGTGTGCTGGGGTGGGGCGTGGCTTTGCCTCCTCATTTAGTAGTTAACCAGTAGTGAGCGCATTGAGTCCCAGGTGATGTGTACCAGCTCCCCAATCCCCATGCCCCCTAAATATTATGCAGCACCGCTCCCGTGAGTGATCAATACCTTATAAGCCTCAATTTGAAAATGTATGTGTATATTGTTTACTTTTTTTGTCTGTCTTCTACTAGGCTGAAGCTGGTTGGTTCAGTCAACGTTGCAGAAAAATCAACCATTCAAAGAGCACCCTCTCTTTCCTTGTTCCTTCAGTGCTTCAGTTTACATTCTCTGAGGATGGTATGTCTGTGTCCCTTTAAATCTTAACACGTTTTCATTGTATGTTGTGTGCAGATGACCACGTAAATAGACTTAAGGGGGCAGCTGTTGTAATTCATCTAGTGTCAGTCAGTTTACTACGCAGTATACAGCTTGTCCTCCAACCAATCAAGATAAATATTAGTGTATATATCTTAACAGGACAATTCTGTTTTTAGGCTTACAATACTTGGACGTACTTGCAATTCTTATGAGTTAATTACTTTTGTTATAAACAAGGAATACAACTTTAAGTTTATATCATGGAAGGATACACTTTAAATAAAAGCCACTATCTCTGAAACAAAGTACTTTCATTTTCGCCACTTTTTTTACAACTTGTCTTGTGAAGTTTATGTAGCGGAGACTAATGTGATATTAATAGTAGCTGTTGCTGATTTTATCATTTCGTGTAATACTGTTTTCCCTTCTGGTTTGTGCTTATGTTTGTTTCACAGATCCCATAGTTCAGATTGCTGTAGACAATTCAAGGAACATCTTGTATACCCGGTCTGAGAAAGGAGTACTACAGGTACCATCTATGTTTGAATGCTGCTTTAGTCAAGGGGAACATGGACTTAATGGCGTTAAGCACTACTGACAGAAGTCGGGGCATATGACTGAAGAAGCCCTTGTTATTTTACATCCACATAACACTTACCCCTCCCCCCACCGTGCTGAGTAGTAGGCAAAGTGTTGTCTCATGATTATGGGGGTTAGTTGATGTTGGAATGTTTACTCTTAGCTGTGGGGCACAGGCATACAGGTGGTATAGATGTCTTGCAGGGTCTTAAGTAATATGGATGTTAAGATTATTCTTAAAAGAGCAGTTAAACCTTGCTTCCAGGTAGACACAATAATAAGGGGCTCTGCTGTTTCTGTTTTATTTTTCCTTGATTAACAAAGGGTGAGCGAGCCCCCTGGCGAATGGGCCTGGTACTGCTGCCCCCTGGATCCCCCCATCCCCATGTGGGAATACTGGTTGCAGCATTCCCTGTAAAGCCAGTCTGTTTCTTCATACTCCCTCTTCTGCTAGGGTTCATGTGAACCTTGCACAGTGCTAACCTGGACTTCCAGTGTTGCCTTCTCCTGTTACCAGCATTTGGATGCACATTGGATACCAGATGCACTTGCCTGGAATATAATTCCATGCATACGGTGATAAAACATTCTACAGCAAGGGGCAAGGAAAGGAGGAGCCGGACACAGGTTTCACTGATGGGAATTGTTTAGGAAGTCAATAAAAAATAGTAATGATTGTTTTTTGTTTTTTTTTTATAATTAATTTTATTTTTTAAATATCTTTTTCTGAATTCCAGGTGTATGATTTGGGACACGATGGTGATGGGATGAGCAGGGTGGCATCTGTGTCCCAGAACTCCATTGTGTCAGCAGCTGGGAACATTGCCAGGTATGAACAGTCTCCTATACAAAGAGATAAACATGCCTTGAAGCTACGGCTGCTGGATATTTCTGCACAGCTTCACTCTTGTATTGGTTTTCAATAGATTGTTCTACTCCTCATAGTGCTGTGGTGTCTTTAGCAAATTTATCATTTGTTGTGTTCTTTGCATCTATAATTCTCACAATATTGTAGTTTGCGGCATGGCTTAGTCGCAGGGGATTTGTATCTGGTCACTTGAATACAAAGGTTCCAATGTATGCAATAACCAAAGCACAGGTTAAGGTCCCACATTACTGCTGGCAAAACATAATAAGATTGCATGTGGAGCAGGAAGGTCCGGACTTCCAATATCAACATTCTTTTGATGAAGACAGAGCGGGGACATGATCCTTCAGGGATCCTAGGTGCACACCTGCATTCATCCCTCTCCTGTAGAAAAAGAAGCCTTGCCAACTGGAAGTTCAAAGTGAGGAACTCCTTCCGCTCACATCTGGTGGAACATGCTTCAGTTTAAACATTTGTTTGGACCACATCATTTGAAAAACATTTGCTTTCAAGATCCTCAACAAAGATGGCTTAACACAGGATACCTGAACGGCGCTTTGAGGTATAAGCTCAGCCCACGATGGAAAGTATCACATAGACTCTGCCATGCCGAAGCCAATCCAGGACCAACAGGATTACCTGGGATTTCCCTCTCTTTACCCTTTGGAACCCTTGGTAGCATTGCTGCTGGAAAGTCTTAGGAGACAGCCATGCTAGCAGCGTGGCAGGATCCCTGGTCCTGGATCAGTTAGTCTGCACCTTGTGGTTCTGTTGAGGGTGCCATCATGTGGATGTCTAGCAGACCCCAAGTCCCACATCCTTTGAAAGACTTCCAGATAGTGATTATGCCTACTGAGGTAGTCAACCTCCCGCACCCTGAGCTATTGGACATTTTATTAGAACTGTAGTTGATCATCCCTGAAATGTGGTATGACATTTAACTACCCCTCAACTCATAATACTGGTATTTGTTGTTACTATAGTCAAGTACAATATGGTGATTGGTAGTATCCTTTTCTCTGACGTCCTAGTGGATGCTGGGAACTCCGTAAGGACCATGGGGAATAGCGGCTCCGCAGGAGACTGGGCACAAAAGTAAAAGCTTTGGGACTACCTGGTGTGCACTGGCTCCTCCCCCTATGACCCTCCTCCAAGCCTCAGTTAGATTTTTGTGCCCGAACGAGAAGGGTGCATACTAGGTGGCTCTCCTGAGCTGCTTAGAGTAAAAGTTTAAATTAGGTTTTTTATTTTCAGTGAGTCCTGCTGGCAACAGGCTCACTGCACCGAGGGACTAAGGGGAGAAGAAGCGAACTCACCTGCGTGCAGAGTGGATTGGGCTTCTTAGGCTACTGGACATTAGCTCCAGAGGGGCGATCACAGGCCCAGCCATGGATGGGTCCCAGAGCCGCGCCGCCGGCCCCCTTACAGAGCCAGAAGACAGAAGAGGTCCGGAAAATCGGCGGCAGAAGACGTCCTGTCTTCAATAAGGTAGCGCACAGCACCGCAGCTGTGCGCCATTGCTCCCAGCACACTTCACACTCCGGTCACTGAGGGTGCAGGGCGCTGGGGGGGGGGCGCCCTGAGACGCAATAAAAACACCTTAGATGGCTAAAAATACATCACATATAGCTCCTGGGCTATATGGATGCATTTAACCCCTGCCAGTTTTTCCTTAAAAAAAGCGGGAGAAAGGCCGCCGAGAAGGGGGCGGAGCCTATCTCCTCAGCACACAAGCGCCATTTTCCCTCACAGCTCCGTTGGAGGGAAGCTCCCTGGCTCTCCCCTGCAGTCCTGCACTACCGAAACAGGGTAAAACAAGAGAGGGGGGGCACTAATTTGGCAGATTAATAAATACAGCAGCTATATAAGGGAAAAACACTTATATAAGGTTATCCCTGTATATATATAGCGCTCTGGTGTGTGCTGGCAAACTCTCCCTCTGTCTCCCCAAAGGGCTAGTGGGGTCCTGTCCTCTATCAGAGCATTCCCTGTGTGTGTCGGTACGTTGTGTCGACATGTATGAGGAGGAAAATGGTATGGAGGCGGAGCAATTGCCTGTAATAGTGATGTCACCCCCTAGGGAGTCGACACCTGACTGGATGGTCTTATGGAAGGAATTACGTGATAGCGTCAGCACTTTACAAAAGACTGTTGACGACATGAGACAACCGGAAAAACAGTTAATACCTGTCCAGGCGTCTCAAACACCGTCGGGGGCTCTAAAGCGCCCGTTACCTCAGATGGTCGACACAGACCCAGACACGGACACTGACTCCAGTGTCGACGGTGAGGAAACAAACGTATTTTCTTTTTCATCCACTAGGGGTCACTGGAGTACTCTTGGGATATGGACGGCTTCCACCGGAAGAAGGCACTGAATAAATTAATTTTGAGACTACTCCTCCCCTCCATATCCTGCAGCACTCCAGTGTTTTTTCTGTGCTCAACACAGTTAGAAGGCATAGTGGAGCTCGTCCACAAAGTATTGGAATTTTTTTTCTAAGTTTTTTTTTTTTTCGTCAATTTCCACGTCCTTTCCCCCCTTCTAACAGGCGTGGGTCAGGGACAGTGGAAGCGGCTGAGTAGCCGTGAGTGTCGGACCTCTCTGTAAAGAGCTCCCTCACTCCACTTGCAGGCTGCCTGCAGGAAAGCTGGACGGAGCTTGGATGAAAGCCCCGTCATAGACTTCTGTCACGGTCCAGGTATGTTGGGTTGGGGCGGTCAGCGCTTGCTGCCGCTCCACTGTGGGGGATTATTTGGTACTCACCGCTGCCCGGGGCGCGCTCTCACTCTCCGGCCCCCAGCATCCTAGGAGACCGCTGCTCCCTGCGCAGCAGCAGCGCTGCTTGGCTACACAGACACGCCGCCATGCTGTGTGTGGCGGGCGGGAGCACGTGTGCATAGGCCGCTCCACGGCTCTATGCAGCACGCTCTCTGCTTCCGCCATCCGCCCGCAGCAGCCGAGGAGTTCCGTTGTCCGGGGCCTACAGGACAGGCCGCTCACACGGCCCTTTGCAAAAACTTCCACAGGCCCAGACCCGGTGCTGTACACGGAGGTCGTGGGAGTGGGGGGGAGACTTTAACAGTATTGGGCAGTGTTAAGTTTTAAGAAAAAAAAAAAAAACTTGGTGCTTAGTATGTTTAATGTTCTCCTGTCTGTTCCAGGTTTCCTATTTTACATCTCAGCTAAGAGTGGTACTAGGGGAATTTTTGGGTCAGTTGTCGTATTAGCAGGCACTGCACTTGCCTAAGATATATACCAGGAACTTTGGTGTTATTACTGAGTCGTGCAGTCTGTCTGTGTGGAGTTTGTATTGTCTGTCATAATGAGTAAGACACCAGCAAAATCTAAGAAACATTTGTCATGTCATGTCTGTAAGAGTGTGTTGCCTGATGGATCCACCACATGTACAGCATGTGTTGTTAATACAGCCATAAATACGTTTTCCATTCCAGAAGTAAAGCCAGCATCTCAGGACCCTCCGTGGGCTTTACTTGCAGATGTATTAGTTGGTTTACAATCAGAGCTGGCCGCCTCTCGTGAAGAAAGAGAGGCGGCAAGATCTGAGTTTAAAATGAGACCATTTGAGTTACCTGGAGAATCTCAAGCTGGTCATAAGTCCACCTTGAGTGGAAAAGATAAGTTTCCTTTTCCTACTAATTTTCCTGTCTCTGGGATACTAGATCTCACTGAACAGGAGTATGAGGAGGGCGAAATAGAACAACAGTCAGAAGGTGACGACTTTGACAGCCCAGGTATTGACAATCTCATCAGAGCAGTTCGTCAGTCGCTGGAGTTTACAGAAACTGAGGAGCCACTGACGAATGATGAAGTAGTCTTTACTAAACGACAGAGATCTCCGATGTGTTTCCCTATCTCGGAATCTCTTAATAAAATGTTACTGGAGTCACGGAAAAATCCGGACAAACGGTTTTCTATTCCTCGTAGATTTAAATCGAGTTACCCGTTTCCAGAGGCCATGACAGCTACATGGGAGAACCCACCATTGGTGGATTCATCCGTATCTAAACTTACGAGGAAGTTAACCATACCAGTACCAACTGCTACTACACTTAAAGACCCTGCAGATCGTAAAATAGAGGCTATGCTAAGGTCCATGTATACAGCAACTGGAGTGCTGTTAAGACCTGGGTTGGTTGGCATTTGGGTTACTAAAGCTTTAATGGTATGGATAAAAGAGCTCAAGTCGGCTCTGCAAGATGATCATCTTATACTTCTCGCAGATCAAATCTGGGAAGCTGCTGAATATTTATGTACAGCTTCTACTGACGTCTGTCAGCTTACTTCTCGCCTGTCCTCATCGCTAGTCATAGTACGACGAGCACTTTGGCTGCGTTCGTGGCCGGCGGAGACGGAGGTTAAAAAAGGTATAGAGGCATTGCCTTATGATGGCGAGAAACTTTTTGGTCCTGAATTGGACAAATGGATTTCTGAGGCTACTGGAGGGAAGTCTGTTTTTCTTCCTTCGCCTACAACTATACCTAAACGGAAATATTCTGGTCCGGCGTTCAAATCCTTTAGAACTCAGCCCTTTCGTGGGCAGGGCACAGGAGCAGTCACGCCGGGCAGAAGAGGTCGGGGACGTAGTGCCCGACAATCCAATGCACGTCGTCAAGACACCAAGACCACTAACAAACCAGTGGCATGACGGGCTCCCAGCCCATCTCGGATCCCCAATTGTGGGAGCACGCCTTCAGAGCTTTCAGGGGGCGTGGCTGCAGACGTCCACAGATGGGTGGATCCGCAATTTAGTATTAGAGGGTTACAAAATAGAGTTCGATTATCTTCCGACAGGAAGATTTTTCACGACAGGACTGCCTGTGTCGGACGACAAGAAAGCAGTTCTGCAGGTTGCCATTCAGTCTCTGCTGAATGCTGCAGTGATAATTCCAGTCCCTGTGCAGGAACAGGGGCAGGGTTATTATTCCAGTCTGTTTCTGGTACCAAAACCAGATGGCTCAGTCAGGCCAATATTGAACCTAAAAGGTCTCAATCATTACGTCACTTACCACAGATTCAAGATGGAATCTCTCAGGTCAGTAATTGCAGGGTTAGAGCCACAGGAATTCATGATTGCACTAGATCTCAAGGATGCGTATTTGCACATTCCGATTTGGCCACCTCACCAAAGTTTTTTAAGGTTTGCGATAAGGCGAGACCATTACCAATTTCAGGCTCTACCGTTTGGCCTCTCATCAGCGCCTCGGGTATTCACCAAGGTAATGTCCGTGATGACAGCTCATCTCAGGTCCCTAGGGGTAATAATTGTTCCGTATTTAGACGATCTACTCATAAAGGCTCCGTCTCAACAATTGCTTCTCCAACATGCCTTGCTAACGTACAATGTACTAGTTCAGCACGGTTGGATAGTCAGTTTAAAGAAATCACATCTAATTCCGTGTCAACGACTTCAATTCCTAGGGATGATTCTCGATACAGTAAAACAAAGGGTTTACTTGCCACAACAGAAGGTACAGGGCATTCGTCATCTGGTGCAATTAGTGCTCAAGCCACGCACAGTCTCAGTACATTTGTGCATTCGCCTTTTAGGCACAATGGTGGCGGCTTTCGAAGCACTTCAGTTCGGAAGATTTCACTCACGTCCGTTTCAACTGGAGGTGTTAGCACAGTGGTCGGGATCACATCTGCAGCTGCACCACAGGGTGAGGTTGTCACCACAAGTCAGGGTGTCTCTTCTCTGGTGGTTAAAAATACACAATCTATCTGCAGGGAGACGATTCGGAGTCGCGAATTGGATAATTCTGACAACGGACGCAAGTCTCAGAGGTTGGGGAGCTGTAGTTCAGAGTTATCGGCTCCAGGGCCTCTGGGCGGATCACGAAAGATCGCTATCCATAAATGTTCTGGAACTCAGGGCGATTTACAATGCTCTAAGACAAGCGGTGTACATGTTTCGTTTTCAGACTGTGCAGGTGCAGTCAGACAATGCGACGGCAGTCGCATACATAAACAAACAAGGAGGAACGAGAAGCCGCATGGCTATGCGAGAAGTAGCTCGGATCCTCAGATGGGCCGAATATCACCAGGTGATATTATCGGCAGTGTTCATTCCTGGAGTGGACAACTGGGAGGCAGATTTTCTCAGTCGTCGGGATTTTCATCCAGGAGAGTGGGCATTAAATCCAGAAGTTTTTCAGATGTTGATCCAGAAGTGGGGTTACCCTCAGGTGGATCTAATGGCATCCCGCCACAATCATCAGGTGTCAAGATATGTGTCCAGAACAAGAGATCCAGGGGCAGTGGCGGTGGATGCTCTCACAGCCACGTGGCCATACAGCCTTGTGTATCTGTTTCCACCGTTTCCGCTGCTCCCGCTGGTGCTAAAACGGATCAAGAGAGGGTTCGTCACAGTCATTCTAATAGCGCCTCATTGGCCTCGGAGGGCTTGGTTCTCGGATCTTCTCGGGTTACTCGCAGACGATCCATGGCCACTCCCACTACGTCCGGACCTGTTACAACAGGGTCCGTTCCTCTACCCCGATTTAGCGCGGCTGCGTTTGACGGGGTGGCTGTTGAAAAGGCCATCTTAAGGAAAGAGGGCATTCCTGAGTCTGTTATACCAACCATGGTACGAGCTAGGAAGCCGGTTACGGCAGCTCATTATTATAGAATTTGGCGTACTTATATAGGTTGGTGTGAAGCTCGGAAATTTCCGACATCGTCTTTTAAATTATCCCGTCTTTTGTTATTTTTACAAATGGGGTTAGATGGAGGACTACGTCTTTCCACACTAAAGGTGCAGGTATCTGCGTTGTCAATTTATTTTCAAAGGAAATTGGCCTCGTTGCAGTCAATACATACGTTTCTACAGGGTGTAAAGAGGATACAGCCTCCTTTCATTCCACCTACAGCACCATGGGACTTGAATCTGGTTTTAGATTTCTTACAGTCCGATTACTTTGAACCCTTACAACAAGTGGATATTAAATTTCTCACTTGGAAAACGATTTTTCTTTTAGCCTTAGCCTCGGCTAAGCGTGTTTCAGATTTGGGTGCCTTGTCATGCAAGTCACCGTATTTAATTTTTCATGATGACAGAGCGGAACTTCGGACGAATCCCGTTTTTCTACCAAAAGTAGTGTCGTCTTTTCACATCAATCAACCAATAGTAGTTCCTGTGTTAACAGGAGATTCTGGAATGTTGGATGTAGTTCGCGCATTGCGCATCTATGTTTCCCGAACGTCTACTGTGCGTAAGACAGATACGTTGTTTGTTCTCTATGACGCAGCTAAGAGGGGTTGGCCAGCCTCTAAGCAGACCTTATCCAGATGGATCAAACTGACTATACGTCAGGCTTACCTTTATGCTAAGTTACAGCCACCTACTTCAGTAACAGCTCATTCCACACGTTCTGTGGGGACGTCATGGGCAGCGAGTCGTGGGGCTTCTACGACACAGCTTTGCCGTGCGGCTACTTGGTCGTCAGTGCACACGTTTGTGCGCTTTTACAAGTTTGATACGTTCGCGGCATCAGCATCTAGCTTTGGCCGTTTAGTGTTACAAGGGCCAAACAGCTCTCCCGCCACGGAGGAGACTTTGGTACATCCCAAGAGTACTCCAGTGACCCCTAGTGGATGAAAAAGAAAATAGGATTTTGGTACTTACCAGGTAAATCCTTTTCTTTGAATCCATAGGGGGCACTGGACGCCCACCCAGAGCAGTTTACCTGTTTTAGGAGTTCAGTGGTTCTTATGGTAACACACTTTCACGACTGGTTTAAATTTAACAAGGGTTAATCAGTTATGGTGTCAACTGTTTAGTTGTCTGTTACGTTGTGTCAACTTTATTGTTGTCTGTGAGACTATATGTAATTCTCCTTTTGTCAATCTCTCTATCGATCCTGTTCGGCTCAGTAAAAAACACTGAAGTGCTGCAGGATATGGAGGGGAGGAGTAGTCTCAAAATTAATTTATTCAGTGCCTTCTTCCGGTGGAAGCCGTCCATATCCCAAGAGTACTCCAGTGCCCCCTATGGATTCAAAGAAAAGGATTTACCTGGTAAGTACCAAAATCCTATTTTCCAGTAGGGCCACACGTTACATGATCACGGCAATGAAGGAGGTTTTGAACATTTCTGATACTACAAGTACCACAAAAAAGGGTATTATGTGGGGTGTGAAAAAACTACCCGTAGTTTTTCCTGAATCAGATGAATTAAATGAGGTGTGTGATGAAGCGTGGGTTTCCCCCGATAAAAAACTGCTAATTTCTAAAAAATTATTGGCATTATACCCTTTCCCGCCAGAGGTTAGGGCGCGTTGGGAAACAACCCCTAGGGTAGATAAGGCGCTCACACGCTTATCAAAACAAGTGGCGTTACCGTCTCCTGATACGGCCGCCCTCAAAGAGCCAGCTGATAGGAAGCTGGAAAATATCCTAAAAAGTATATACACACATACTGGTGTTATACTGCGACCAGCAATCGCCTCAGCCTGGATGTGCAGTGCGGGGCTGGCTTGGTCGGATTCCCTGACTGAAAATATTGATACCCTGGACAGGGACAGTATATTATTGACTATAGAGCATTTAAAGGATGCATTTCTATATATGCGAGATGCACAGAGGGATATTTGCACTCTGGCATCAAGAGTAAGTGCGCTGTCCATTTCTGCCAGAAGAGGGTTATGGACGCGACAGTGGTCAGGTGATGCGGATTCCAAACGGCAATATCTGCCCCGGGGCAGCGGAAGGGGAAAAAGACTGCAGCAGGCAGCCTCTTCCCAGGAACAGAAGCCCTCCTCCGCTTCTGCCAAGTCCTCAGCATGACGCTGGGGCCTTACAAGCGGACTCAGGTACGGTGGGGGGTCGTCTCAAGAATTTCAGCGCGCAGTGGGCTCACTCGCAAGTGGACCCCTGGATCCTGCAGGTAGTATCTCAGGGGTACAAATTGGAATTGGAGACGTCTCCCCCTCGCCGGTTCCTGAAGTCTGCTTTGCCAACGTCTCCCTCCAACAGGGAGGCGGTATTGGAAGCCATTCACAAGCTGTATTCCCAGCAGGTGATAATCAAGGTACCCCTCCTACAACAGGGAAAGGGGTATTATTCCACGCTGTTTGTGGTACCGAAGCCGGACGGCTCGGTGAAACCTATTTTAAATCTGAAATCATTGAACACTTACATACAAAGGTTCAAATTCAAGATGGAGTCACTCAGAGCAGTGATAGCGAACCTGGAAGAAGGGGACTATATGGTGTCTCTGGACATCAAGGATGCTTACCTCCATGTCCCAATTTGCCCTTCTCACCAAGGGTACCTCAGGTTTGTGGTACAGAACTGTCACTATCAGTTTCAGACGCTGCCGTTTGGATTGTCCACGGCACCCCGGGTCTTTACCAAGGTAATGGCCGAAATGATGATTCTTCTTCGAAGAAAAGGTGTCTTAATTATCCCTTACTTGGACGATCTCCTGATAAGGGCAAGGTCCAGGGAACAGTTGGAGGTCGGAGTAGCACTATCTCAAGTAGTACTACGACTGCACGGGTGGATTCTAAATATTCCAAAATCGCAGCTGATTCCGACGACACGTCTGCTGTTCCTAGGGATGATTCTGGACACAGTCCAGAAAAAGGTGTTTCTCCCGGAGGAGAAAGCCAGGGAGTTATCCGAGCTAGTCAGGAACCTCCTAAAACCAGGCCAAGTGTCAGTGCATCAATGCACAAGGGTCCTGGGAAAAATGGTGGCTTCTTACGAAGCGATTCCATTCGGCAGATTCCACGCAAGAACTTTTCAGTGGGATCTGCTGGACAAATGGTCCGGATCGCATCTTCAGATGCATCAGCGGATAACCCTGTCTCCAAGGACAAGGGTGTCTCTCTCTCCTGTGGTGGTTGCAGAGTGCTCATCTTCTAGAGGGCCGCAGATTCGGCATTCAGGACTGGGTCCTGGTGACCACGGATGCCAGCCTGAGAGGCTGGGGAGCAGTCACACAGGGAAGAAATTTCCTGGGCTTGTGGTCAAGCATGGAAACGTCATTTCACATAAATATCCTGGAACTAAGGGCCATTTACAATGCCCTAAGTCAAGCAAGGCCTCTGCTTCAGGGTCAGCCGGTGTTGATCCAGTCGGACAACATCACGGCAGTCGCCCACGTAAACAGACAGGGCGGCACAAGAAGCAGGAGGGCAATGGCAGAAGTTGCAAGGATTCTTCGCTGGGCGGAAAATCATGTGATAGCACTGTCAGCAGTGTTCATTCCGGGAGTGGACAACTGGGAAGCAGACTTCCTCAGCAGACACGATCTGCACCCGGGAGAGTGGGGACTTCATCCAGAAGTCTTCCACATGATTGTGGTCCATTGGGAAAGACCAATGGTGGACATGATGGCGTCCCGCCTCAACAAAAAACTGGACAGGTATTGCGCCAGGTCAATAGACGCTCTGGTAACACCATGGGTGTACCAGTCAGTGTATGTGTTTCCTCCTCTGCCTCTCATACCAAAAGTACTGAGAATTATACGGCAAAGGGGAGTAAGAACGATACTCGTGACTCCGGATTGGCCAAGAAGAACTTGGTACCCGGAACTTCAGGAGATGCTCACGGAGGACCCGTGGCCTCTACCTCTAAGAAAGGACCTGCTCCAGCAGGGACCCTGTCTGTTCCAAGACTTACCGCGGCTGCGTTTGACGGCATGGCGGTTGAACGCCGGATCCTGAAGGAAAAAGGCATTCCGGATGAAGTCATCCCTACCCTGATCAAAGCCAGGAAGGATGTAACCGTGCAACATTATCACCGTATTTGGCGTAAATATGTTGCGTGGTGTGTGGCCAGGAAGGCCCCTACAGAGGAATTTCAACTGGGTCGTTTCCTGCATTTCCTGCAAACAGGACTGTCTATGGGCCTAAAATTAGGGTCCATTAAGGTTCAAATTTCGGCCCTGTCGATTTTCTTCCAGAAAGAACTGGCTTCAGTTCCTGAAGTTCAGACGTTTGTCAAGGGGGTACTGCATATACAGCCTCCTTTTGTGCCTCCAGTGGCACCTTGGGAT
This sequence comes from Pseudophryne corroboree, assembly GCF_028390025.1. Taxonomy (NCBI): domain Eukaryota; kingdom Metazoa; phylum Chordata; class Amphibia; order Anura; family Myobatrachidae; genus Pseudophryne; species Pseudophryne corroboree. Next base: position 83,533,923 of record NC_086444.1, on the reverse strand, counting down.
CTCAATGTAGTTTTGGGGTTCCTAAAATCATATTGGTTGGAACCACTGACCACTGTGGACTTAAAATATCTCACATGGAAAGTGGTAATGCTGTTAGCCCTGGCGTCAGCCAGGCGTGTCTCAGAATTGGCGGCTTTATCCTATAAAAGCCCTTACCTAATTTTTCATACGGACAGGGCAGAATTGAGGACTCGTCCTCAATTTCTCCCTAAGGTGGTTTCAGCGTTTCACTTGAACCAGCCTATTGTGGTACCTGCGGCTACTAGGGACTTGGAGGACTCCAAGTTGCTGGACGTAGTCAGGGCCCTGAAAATATATTTCCAGGACGGCTGGAGTCAGAAAATCTGACTCGCTGTTTATCCTGTATGCACCCAACAAGCTGGGTGCTCCTGCTTCTAAGCAGAATATTGCTCGTTGGATTTGTAGTACAATTCAGCTTGCACATTCTGTGGCAGGCCTGCCACAGCCAAAATCTGTAAAAGCCCATTCCACAAGGAAAGTGGGCTCATCTTGGGCGGCTGCCCGAGGGGTCTCGGCTTTACAACTTTGCCGAGCAGCTACTTGGTCAGGGGCAAACACGTTTGCTAAATTCTACAAATTTGATACCCTGGCTGAGGAGGACCTGGAGTTCTCTCATTCGGTGCTGCAGAGTCATCCGCACTCTCCCGCCCGTTTGGGAGCTTTGGTATAATCCCCATGGTCCTTTCGGAGTCCCCAGCATCCACTAGGACGTCAGAGAAAATAAGAATTTACTTACCGATAATTCTATTTCTCATAGTCCGTAGTGGATGCTGGGCGCCCATCCCAAGTGCGGATTGTCTGCAATACTTGTACATAGTTATTGTTACAAAAATCGGGTTATTATTGTTGTGAGCCATCTTTTCAGAGGCTCCGCTGTTATCATGCTGTTAACTGGGTTCAGATCACAGGTTGTACAGTGTGATTGGTGTGGCTGGTATGAGTCTTACCCGGGATTCAAAATCCTTCCTTATTGTGTACGCTCGTCCGGGCACAGTATCCTAACTGAGGCTTGGAGGAGGGTCATAGGGGGAGGAGCCAGTGCACACCAGGTAGTCCCAAAGCTTTTACTTTTGTGCCCAGTCTCCTGCGGAGCCGCTATTCCCCATGGTCCTTACGGAGTTCCCAGCATCCACTACGGACTATGAGAAATAGAATTATCGGTAAGTAAATTCTTATTTTCAGGTGGAACCCTGCAACCACTGTAGGACCGTGAGATGAGTCAGTTGACGTTTATCTCTTTACAAAGCATTTGTGTGGTAACTGTATTTCTGCAGCAGGGTACATTGTTTTCCACAGGAAAACATCGGGGTGTAGAGTGGATCCGGATACAGGGGCACCAACAGGTAAAGCTTTAGCTGTCTGAGGATGCATAAGGGGCCTCCTCTATAACCCCGTCTCCAGGCACTGTGAGCTCAGATTTGAGTTGGTGCTTGCAGCAGCAGGTCACTGAACAGGAGGGTCTGCGCTGAGCAGCCCTGAAAGCTTAAAAGAATTTGACTTTGCTATGAGCTGGCAGCACTGTATTGTCAGTGTGACATTCAGTGCTGCAGCTCAATCACCTCCCAAGCTGCGCCGCACACTCCCGTTGGCCTGGTTCCTGGGTACTTTCGGCAGAGGCATCCCGACTTAGGCATGGTCGCAGACTGCTCTCCGGGATCGCATGGTGGCTACAGGGAGGAGGTAAGAGGGTTTCATAGGCAGGACCCGCCATTAAACTGCAATTCGTCCACGGTGGGGAGACAGACCGCAGCGCTGACGTGGACACTGTCACTGGGCAGGGACCCCATCAGAGCACAGGTCAGGTGTATTAACACCAGTTTGGTAAGGCTTCAAAGTACCTGGGGTGGAAGTCCAGCATAGGGGAGGTGGCGCTTGACCTGTAGCCCGTCCCAGGACGCAATCTCCTTGCTGATTTTCTGCCCTGGAGCTGCCTTACACTCTCACTCACTCCCTCAGAGACTCTGGGCGCCATCTTACAGAGGGCAGCAGCTCCCATGTAAAGCCGCCTGCGTACAGTGCTGTCTATACATTCACTTGAGTATCCTACCTGTCTTGGAGAGTTAGTTGAGAAAAGGTGCACATTGCTAGCCCTTTCAGAATCCAATTCAAACTTCTCACTTACAAAGCACTCCTCTCCCATTTACATCTCTGACCTTATCTCCCTTTACGCTCCCACCCATCCTCTTCGCTCTGCTAATGCACGCCGACTCACCTGTCTTTTGATTACTTCCTCCCACTCCTATCTCCAAGATTTTTCACGTGCTGCTCCCTTTCTCTGGAATTCTTTACCTCTCCCCTCAGACTCTCCACCTCTCTACAGAACTTCAAACGGAACTTCAGCCAAATCTCATCCTAACCCTCTGTCCCACGCTCGGTCTACCCCATCTGTGTCCCTCTAGTCTGTCTACCCCTCCCCTTTATAATGTAAGCTCTCACGAGCAGGGCCCTCTTCCCTTATGTGCTTATCCTTTTCTTACTTTAATAATCCTCAACTGCCCAAATCCTGCAGCTTTCAGCCACATTGATACTTCTCTCAGTGTTGTCTACTGATGTAATTATCTTTAGTTACCCTGTACTTGTCCTATATTGTCTTCAACTGTAAGTCACTGTTTTCCTGTTTTGATTATGTGCATATGTACTCTGTAATTGGGGCGTTGCGGAACCCTTGTTAATAGTAATAAAAGTATGCAACTTTGAATCAGCCCCAGATTGCCGTTACCTCCTAGTGGAGTATGCCCAGTGTAGTTATTGGTCTTGTGCTGTGCAGAGTACTGTACAGTCTTATGAGTTTTTCAGCAGGAAATTTCAGTTAAATATCTGAATACTTAAGGAGTAACAATAGTATTTGCTTTTCTCTAACGTCCTAGTGGATGCTGGGACTCCGTCAGGACCATGGGGAATAGCGGGCTCCGCAGGAGACAGGGCACATCTAAATAAAGCTTTTAGGATCACATGGTGCGTACTGGCTCCTCCCCCTATGACCCTCCTCCAAGCCTCAGTTAGGTTTTTGTGCCCGTCCGAGAAGGGTGCAATCTAGGTGGCTCTCCTAAAGAGCTGCTTAGAAAAAGTTTTTTTAGGTTTAAATCTCAGTGAATCCTGCTGGCAACAGGATCACTGCAACGAGGGACTTAGGGGAGAGATTTCCAACTCACCTGCGTGCAGGATGGATTGGAGTCTTAGGCTACTGGACACTTAGCTCCAGAGGGAGTCGGAACACAGGTCCTCCTGGGGTTCGTCCCGGAGCCGCGCCGCCGATCCCCCTTACAGACGCTGAAGACGGAGGTCCGGAAAGCAGGCGGCAGAAGACTCCTCAGTCTTCATGAAGGTAGCGCACAGCACTGCAGCTGTGCGCCATTGTTGCTACACGTCTCACTGATTCAGTCACGGAGGGTGCAGGGCGCTGCTGGGGGCGCCCTGGGCAGCAATATTAAATACCTTTAGTGGCAAAATAAATACATCACATATAGCCATTAAGGCTATATGTATGTATTTAACCCAGGCCAGTTTTCTTAAAACCCGTGAGAAAAGCCCGCCGAAAAAGGGGCGGAGCTTATTCTCCTCAGCACTCAGCGCCATTTTCCTGCTCAGCTCCGCTGGTGAGGAAGGCTCCCAGGACTCTCCCCTGCACTGCACTACAGAAACAGGGTAACAAAGAGAAGGAGGGCATAATTTGGCGATATTGATATATTAAAAGCGCTTATATCAAAAACAACACCTTCTAGGGTTGTTTATATACATTTATAGCGTTTTTGGTGTGTGCTGGCAAACTCTCCCTCTGTCTCCCCAAAGGGCTAAGAGGGTCCTGTCTTCGATTAGAGCATTCCCTGTGTGGCTGCTGTGTGTCGGTACGTGTGTGTCGACATGTATGAGGACGATGTTGGTGTGGAGGCAGAGCAATTGCCGGTAATGGTGATGTCACCCCCTAGGGAGTCGACACCGGAATGGATGGCTTTAGTTATGGAATTACGTGATAATGTTAGCACATTACAAAAGTCAGTTGACGAAATGAGACGGCCGGAAAACCAGTTAGTACCGGCTCAGGCGTCTCAGACACCGTCAGGGGCTGTAAAACGTCCCTTACCTCAGTCAGTCGACACGGGTACCGACACAGATGAATCTAGTGTCGACGGTGAAGAAACAAACGTATTTTCCAATAGGGCCACACGTTATATGATCACGGCAATGAAGGAGGCTTTGCAGATCTCTGATACTGCTGGTACCTCAAAAAGGGGTATTATGTGGGGGGTGAAAAAACTACCTGTAGCTTTTCCAGAATCAGAGGAATTGAATGACGTGTGTGACGAAGCGTGGGTTAACCCAGATAGAAAACTGCTAATTTCCAAGAAGTTATTGGCATTATACCCTTTCCCACCAGAGGTTAGGGCGCGCTGGGAAACACCCCCTAGGGTGGATAAGGCGCTCACACGTTTATCAAAGCAAGTGGCGTTGCCGTCTCCTGATACGGCCGCCCTCAAGGATCCAGCAGATAGGAGGCTGGAAACTACACTGAAGAGTATATACACACATACTGGTGTTATACTGCGACCGGCAATAGCCTCAGCCTGGATGTGCAGTGCTGGGGTAGTGTGGTTGGATTCTCTGACTGAAAATATTGATACCCTGGATAGGGACAGTATTTTATTGACTCTAGAGCAATTAAAGGATGCTTTTCTTTATATGCGAGATGCTCAGAGAGATATTTGTACTCTAGCATCAAGAGTAAGCGCGATGTCCATATCTGCCAGAAGAAGTTTATGGACGCGACAGTGGTCAGGTGATGCGGATTCCAAAAGGCATATATGGAAGTATTGCCATATAAAGGAGAGGAATTATTTGGGGTTGGTCTTTCGGACCTGGTGGCCACGGCAACTGCCGGCAAATCCACTTTTTTACCTCAGACCCCCTCCCAACAGAAAAAGACACCGTCTTTTCAGCCGCAGTCCTTTCGCTCCTATAAAAACAAGCGACCAAAAGGACAGTCTTATCTGCCGCGAGGCAGAGGAAAGGGTAAGAGAGGGCAGCAAGCAGCCCCTGCCCAGGACCAGAAGCCCGCCCCGGGTTCTACAAAGCCATCAGCATGACGCTGGGGCTTTACAAGCGGACTCAGGAGCGGTGGGGGGTCGACTCAAGATTTTCAGCAATCAGTGGGCTCGCTCACAAGTGGACCCGTGGATCCTGCAGATAATATCTCAGGGTTACATGTTGGAGTTCGAAAGGTCTCCCCCTCGCCGGTTCCTAAAGTCTGCTTTACCAACGTCTCCCTCAGAAAGGACGTCGGTTTTGGAAGCCATTCACAAGCTGTATTCTCAGCAGGTGATAGTCAAGGTACCCCTCCTACAACAGGGGAAGGGGTATTATTCCACACGATTTGTGGTACCGAAGCCGGACGGTTCGGTAAGACCTATTCTAAACCTGAAATCCTTGAACCTGTACATACAGAAATTCAAGTTCAAGATGGAGTCACTCAGAGCAGTGATAGCGAATCTGGAAGAAGGGGACTTCATGGTGTCCCTGGACATAAAAGATGCTTATCTGCATGTCCCAATTTACCCCTCACACCAAGGGTATCTCAGGTTCGTGATACAAGACTGTCATTATCAGTTTCAAACGCTGCCGTTTGGTTTGTCCACGGCCCCTCGGGTCTTTACCAAGGTAATGACCGAAATGATGGTTCTTCTACGAAGAAAAGGCGTATTAATTATCCCTTACTTGGACGATCTCCTGATAAGGGCAAAGTCCAGAGAACAGCTGGAAGTCGGTGTAGCACTAACCCAGGTAGTGCTTCAGCAACACGGGTGGATTCTGAATCTTCCAAAATCTCAATTGACCCCGACAACTCGTCTGCTGTTCCTGGGAATGATTCTGGACACGGTTCAGAAAAAGGTGTTTCTCCCGGAGGAGAAAGCAAGGGAGTTATCCGAACTTGTCAGGAACCTCCTAAAACCAGGAACTGTGTCAGTACATCAATGCACAAGAGTCCTGGGAAAGATGGTGGCTTCTTACGAAGCGATTCCATTCGGCAGATTCCATGCACGGACATTTCAGTGGGATCTGCTGGACAAATGGTCCGGATCGCATCTGCACATGCATCAGCGGATAACACTGTCACCAAGAACAAGGTTGTCTCTCCTGTGGTGGTTGCAGAGTGCCCATCTGTTAGAGGGCCGCAGATTCGGCATACAGGACTGGGTCCTGGTGACTACGGATGCCAGCCTACGAGGCTGGGGAGCAGTCACACAGGGAAGAAACTTCCAGGGCGTGTGGTCAAACCTGGAGACGTCCCTTCACATAAATATACTGGAGCTAAGAGCGATCTACAATGCTCTAAGCCTGGCAAAATCGCTGCTTCAGGGTCAGCCGGTGTTGATCCAGTCGGACAACATCACGGCAGTCGCCCACGTAAACCGACAAGGCGGCACGAGAAGCAGAAGAGCAATGACAGAAGCTGCAAGGATTCTGCGCTGGGCGGAGAATCATGTCATAGCACTGTCAGCAGTGTTCATCCCGGGAGTGGACAACTGGGAAGCAGACTTCCTCAGCAGACACGACCTTCACCCGGGAGAGTGGGGACTTCATCCAGAAGTCTTCCACATGATTGTGAACCGTTGGGAAAAACCAAAGGTGGACATGATGGCGTCTCGCCTCAACAAAAAATTGGACAGATATTGCGCCAGGTCAAGAGACCCTCAGGCAATAGCTGTGGACGCTCTGGTAACACCGTGGGTGTACCAGTCAGTGTATGTGTTCCCTCCTCTGCCTCTCATACCAAAGGTACTGAGAATTATACGGAAAAGAGGAGTAAGAACAATACTGGTGGCTCCGGACTGGCCAAGAAGAACTTGGTATCCGGAACTTCAAGAGATGCTCACGGAGGATCCGTGGCCTCTACCTCTAAGAAGGGATCTGCTTCAGCAGGGACCTTGTATGTTCCAAGACTTACCGCGTCTGCGTTTGACGGCATGGCGGTTGAACGCCGGATTCTAAAAGAAAAAGGGCATTCCAGAGGAAGTTATTCCTACCTTGATTAAGGCTAGAAAGGAAGTGACTGTACAACATTATCACCGCATTTGGCGGAAATATGTTGCGTGGTGTGAAGCCAAGAAGGCTCCAACGGAAGAATTTCAATTGGGTCGATTCTTACATTTCCTGCAAGCAGGATTGTCTATGGGCCTAAAATTGGGTTCCATTAAAGTTCAAATTTCGGCCTTATCAATCTTCTTCCAGAAGGAATTGGCATCAGTGCCTGAAGTACAAACTTTTGTCAAAGGTGTACTACATATACAACCCCCAATAGTGCCTCCAGTGGCACCGTGGGATTTGAACGTAGTTTTGAATTTTCTCAAATCTCATTGGTTTGAGCCTCTAAAATCGGTAGATTTAAAATACCTTACATGGAAGGTAACCATGCTATTGGCCCTGGCTTCAGCCAGGAGAGTTTCAGAGTTGGCGGCTTTATCATACAAAAGCCCATATCTGATTTTCCATTCGGACAGGGCAGAACTGCGGACACGTCCTCATTTTCTCCCTAAGGTGGTTTCGGCTTTTCACTTGAACCAGCCTATTGTGGTGCCTGCGGCTACTAGCGACTTGGAGGACTCCAAGTTACTGGACGTTGTCAGAGCATTAAAAATATATATTTCAAGGACAGCTGGAGTCAGAAAATCTGACTCGTTGTTTATATTGTATGCACCCAACAAGATGGGTGCTCCTGCGTCTAAACAGACGATTGCACGTTGGATCTGTAGCACAATCCAACTTGCACATTCTGTGGCAGGCCTGCCACAGCCTAAATCTGTAAAGGCCCACTCCACAAGGAAAGTGGGCTCATCTTGGGCGGCTGCCCGAGGGGTCTCGGCATTACAACTTTGCCGAGCAGCTACGTGGTCAGGGGAAAACACGTTTGTAAAATTTTACAAATTTGATACTCTGGCTAAGGAGGACCTGGAGTTCTCTCATTCGGTGCTGCAGAGTCATCCGCACTCTCCCGCCCGTTTGGGAGCTTTGGTATAATCCCCATGGTCCTGACGGAGTCCCTGCATCCACTAGGACGTTAGAGAAAATAAGAATTTACTTACCGATAATTCTATTTCTCATAGTCCGTAGTGGATGCTGGGCGCCCATCCCAAGTGCGGATTGTCTGCAATACTTGTACATAGTTATTGTTACAAAGATCGGGTTATTACTATTGTTGTGAGCCATCTTTTCAGAGGCTACTTCGTTTTTTGTTATCATACTGTTAACTGGGTTCAGATCACAAGTTGTACGGTGTGATTGGTGTGGCTGGTATGAGTCTTACCCGGGATTCAAGATCCTTCCTTATTGTGTACGCTCGTCCGGGCACAGTACCTAACTGAGGCTTGGAGGAGGGTCATAGGGGGAGGAGCCAGTACGCACCATGTGATCCTAAAAGCTTTATTTAGATGTGCCCTGTCTCCTGCGGAGCCCGCTATTGCCCATGGTCCTGACGGAGTCCCAGCATCCACTACGGACTATGAGAAATAGAATTATCGGTAAGTAAATTCTTATTTTTTCTAGAACAATAGACCGTTCAGTATTCAAGCCTATTGTCCAGATTGCTGTAATAGAGAAGTCTGAATCTGTCAACTGTCACCTACTTGCCGTTACACATGCAGGTGAGTTATACATTCTGTTACATTGTGTGATCTTCTCGATCCTTCATAAGGGAGCCTGGGCTAATACACCCTAACATAGGTGGCAGGCTCCTCTTTATCACTTTCCAACACTGGGAACACAATTTCTTAACTTCTGTCAAACTATGAGGTCACAGGCATATTGTCATTTTCTTTGGAAAACAAAGATGGTTTTATTCAGTAAGTTGGTGAATATGGTTTATGCTGTGCTTCTGTTGCAGGTGTTCGGATGTATTTTAGTGTAGTTCCATTCAGACAGCCCACAGCTCGGCCCAGCATGCTGTCTTTGGTCCATGTCCGCTTACCGCCAGGATTCTCTGCCTCATCCACAGTGGAAAAGCCATCGAAAGTGCACAAAGCTCTTTATAGTAGCGGTGAGTGATTTCAGACAATGTTTCCCATTATCCAAGTACTCCGTTGCCTCTTGCTGTTTTGGATCTAATACATCTTCTGATCCATTCAAATTCTTCTCGCTAGGTGTTTTGCTGATGGCTGCTTCTGAAAACGAAGACCATGATATATTGTGGTGCATCAACCATGATTCCTTCCCGTTTCACAAGCCGCTGATGGAAATGCAGGTGAAAGCTTACAGCGAATTATTGAATACTCGTAATTTTTTCTTTTTAATATTAAAGAAAAAAATATTTTTCTTTTTCAAACTCGCTTGCATTGTGATAGTCAAAGCGCTTGAGTATGTTGCACCGCGTCTCATGTTACCAATATGTCTCTTCTCAGGTGACTGTTCACGTTGACGGACATTCCTGGGCTCTTTCTTCTATTGATGACGTGAAAGCTGAAAAGATCATCACTCCGTTAAACAAGGACTTCATCCCGGTTACTGACTCCCCTGTTATGTTTCAGCAGCACATGGTTCCACCCAGGAAATTTGTCCTGCTCTCTGCAAAGGTCTGCTTCACTTTGACTGCTTTGATTCATTTCTTTTTTAAGTGTTTTGCAAAAAGTTGAACATGAATGGTATAGTATGTTCCTCTTTGTAAATTGTAGGGCAGCCATATTTTCCATAAGCTCAGGCCAGTGGACCAGCTTCGTCACCTTCTTGTTACCAGTGCTGGGGGAGATGGGGAGGAAATAGAGCGCTTCTTCAAATTACATCAGGTACCTGTTATTCAAGTATGCACAGTTCAGATCTAGCACATTTAACGGTGTTAAAATATTATATATATATATATATATATATATATATATATATATTCTCTAACGTCCTAGTGGATGCTGGGGACTCCGTCAGGACCATGGGGAATAGCGGCTCCGCAGGAGACAGGGCACAAAAGCAAGCTTTTAGGATCACATGGTGTGTACTGGCTCCTCCCCCTATGACCCTCCTCCAAGCCTCAGTTAGGTTTTTGTGCCCGTCCGAGCAGGGTGCAATCTAGGTGGCTCTCCTAAAGAGCTGCTTAGAAAAAGTTTTTAGGTTTATTATTTTCAGTGAGTCCTGCTGGCAACAGGCTCACTGCATCGAGGGACTTAGGGGAGAGATTTTCAACTCACCTGCGTGCAGGATGGATTGGAGTCTTAGGCTACTGGACATAGCTTCAGAGGGAGTCGGAACACAGGTCACCCTGGGGTTCGTCCCGGAGCCGCGCCGCCGATCCCCCTTACAGATGCTGAAGATCGAGGGTCCGGAAACAGGCGGCAGAAGGCTCTTCAGCCTTCATGAAGGTAGCGCACAGCACTGCAGCTGTGCGCCATTGTTGCTACACACTTCACACTGAACGGTCACGGAGGGTGCAGGGTGCTGCTGGGGGCGCCCTGGGCAGCAATATTTAATACCTTTGATGGCAAAGAATACATCACATATAGCCATTGAGGCTATATGTATGTATTTAACCCGGGCCAGATATCTCAAAACCCGGGAGAAAAGCCCGCCGGATAGGGGGCGGGGCTTATTCTCCTCAGCACACAGCGCCATTTCCCTGCTCAGCTCCGCTGTGAGGAAGGCTCCCAGGACTCTCCCCTGCACTGCACTACAGAAACAGGGTAACAAAGAGAAGGGGGGCATATTTTGGCGATATTTATATATTTAAAGCGCATATAACAAAAACAACACCTTTTAGGGTTGTTTATATACATTTTATAGCGCTTTTGGTGTGTGCTGGCAAACTCTCCCTCTGTCTCCCCAAAGGGCTAGTGGGGTCCTGTCTTCGATAAGAGCATTCCCTGTGTGTCTGCTGTGTGTCGGTACGTGTGTGTCGACATGTATGAGGACGATGTTGGTGTGGAGGCGGAGCAATTGCCGGTAATGGTGATGTCACCCCCTAGGGAGTCGACACCGGAATGGATGGCTTTAATTATGGAATTACGTGATAATGTTAGTACATTACAAAAGTCAGTTGACGAAATGAGACGGCCGGAAAACCAGTTAGTACCTGCTCAGGCGTCTCAGACACCGTCAGGGGCTGTAAAACGTCCCTTACCTCAGTCAGTCGACACAGGTACCGACACAGATGAATCTAGTGTCGACGGTGAAGAAACAAACGTATTTTCCAATAGGGCCACACGTTATATGATCACGGCAATGAAGGAGGCTTTGCAGATCTCTGATACTGCAGGTACCTCAAAAAGGGGTATTATGTGGGGGGTGAAAAAACTACCTGTAGCTTTTCCAGAATCAGAGGAATTGAATGACGTGTGTGATGAAGCGTGGGTTAACCCAGATAGAAAACTGCTAATTTCTAAGAAGTTATTGGCATTATACCCTTTCCCACCAGAGGTTAGGGCGCGCTGGGAAACACCCCCTAGGGTGGATAAAGCGCTCACACGTTAATCAAAACAAGTGGCGTTGCCGTCTCCAGATACGGCCGCCCTCAAGGATCCAGCAGATAGGAGGCTGGAAACTACCCTGAAGAGTATATACACGCATACTGGTGTTATACTCCGACCAGCAATAGCCTCAGCCTGGATGTGCAGTGCTGGGGTAGTGTGGTTGGATTCCCTGACTGAAAATATTGATACCCTGGATAGGGACAGTATTTTATTGACTCTAGAGCAATTAAAGGATGCGTTTCTTTATATGCGAGATGCTCAGAGGGATGTTTGCACTCTGGCATCGAGAGTAAGTGCGATGTCCATATCTGCCAGAAGAAGTTTATGGACGCGACAGTGGTCAGGTGATACGGATTCCAAAAGGCATATGGAAGTATTGCCATATAAAGGAGAGGAATTATTTGGGGTTGGTCTATCGGATCTGGTGGCCACGGCAACTGCCGGCAAATCCACTTTTTTACCTCAGACCCCCTCCCAACAGAAAAAGACACCGTCTTTTCAGCCGCAGTCCTTTCGCTCCTATAAAAACAAGCGGGCAAAAGGACAGTCATATCTGCCACGAGGCAGAGGAAAGGGTAAGAGAGGGCAGCAAGCAGCCCCTGCCCAGGACCAGAAGCCCGCCCCGGGTTCTACAAAGCCATCAGCATGACGCTGGGGCTTTACAAGCGGACTCAGGAGCGGTGGGGGGTCGACTAAAGATTTTCAGCAATCAGTGGGCTCGCTCACAGGTGGACCCGTGGATCCTGCAGATAGTATCTCAGGGTTACATGTTGGAATTCGAAAGATCTCCCCCTCGCCGTTTCCTAAAGTCTGCTTTACCAACGTCTCCCTCAGAAAGGGCGACGGTATTGGAAGCCATTCACAAGCTGTATTCTCAGCAGGTGATAGTCAAGGTACCCCTCCTACAACAGGGAAAGGGGTATTATTCCACACTATTTGTGGTACCGAAGCCGGACGGTTCGGTAAGACCTATTCTAAATCTGAAATCCTTGAACCTGTACATACAGAAATTCAAGTTCAAGATGGAGTCACTAAGAGCAGTGATAGCGAATCTGGAAGAAGGGGACTTCATGGTGTCCCTGGACATAAAAGATGCTTATCTGCATGTCCCAATTTACCCCTCACACCAAGGGTATCTCAGGTTCGTGATACAAGACTGTCATTATCAGTTTCAAACGCTGCCGTTTGGTTTGTCCACGGCACCTCGGGTCTTTACCAAGGTAATGACCGAAATGATGGTTCTTCTACGAAGAAAAGGCGTATTAATTATCCCTTACTTGGACGATCTCCTGATAAGGGCAAAGTCCAGAGAACAGCTGGAAGTCGGTGTAGCACTAACCCAAGTAGTGCTTCAACAACACGGGTGGATTCTGAATCTTCCAAAATCTCAATTGTCCCTGACAACACGTCTGCTGTTCCTGGGAATGATTCTGGACACGGTTCAGAAAAAGGTGTTTCTCCCGGAGGAGAAAGCAAGGGAGTTATCCGAACTTGTCAGGAACCTCCTAAAACCAGGAAATGTGTCAGTACATCAATGCACAAGAGTCCTGGGAAAGATGGTGGCTTCTTACGAAGCAATTCCATTCGGCAGATTCCATGCACGAATATTTCAGTGGGATCTGCTGGACAAATGGTCCGGATCGCATCTGCACATGCATCAGCGGATAACACTGTCACCAAGGACAAGGTTGTCTCTCCTGTGGTGGTTGCAGAGTGCCCATCTGTTAGAGGGCCGCAGGTTCGGCATACAGGACTGGGTCCTGGTGACTACGGATACCAGCCTACGGGGCTGGGGAGCAGTCACACAGGGAAGAAACTTCCAGGGTGTATGGTCAAACCTGGAGACGTCTCTTCACATAAATATACTAGAGCTAAGAGCGATCTACAATGCTCTAAGCTTGGCGAAACCGCTGCTTCAGGGTCAGCCGGTGTTGATCCAGTCGGACAACATCACGGCAGTCGCCCACGTAAACAGACAAGGCGGCACGAGAAGCAGAAGAGCAATGACAGAAGCTGCAAGGATTCTTCGCTGGGCGGAAAATCATGTCATAGCACTGTCAGCAGTGTTCATCCCGGGAGTGGACAACTGGGAAGCAGACTTCCTCAGCAGACACGACCTTCACCCGGGAGAGTGGGGACTTCATCCGGAAGTTTTCCACATGATTGTGAACCATTGGGAAAACCAAAGGTGGACATGATGGCGTCTCGCCTCAACAAAAAACTGGACAGATATTGCGCCAGGTCAAGAGACCCTCAGGCAATAGCTGTGGACGCTCTGGTAACACCGTGGGTGTACCAGTCAGTGTATGTGTTTCCTCCTCTGCCTCTCATACCAAAGGTACTGAGAATTATACGGAAAAGGGGAGTAAGAACAATACTAGTGGCTCCGGATTGACCAAGAAGAACTTGGTATCCGGAACTTCAAGAGATGCTCACGGAAGATCCGTGGCCTCTACCTCTAAGAAGGGATCTGCTTCAGCAGGGACCTTGTATGTTCCAAGACTTACCGCGACTGCGTTTGACGGCATGGCGGTTGAACGCCGGATTCTAAAAGAAAAGGGCATTCCAGAGGAAGTTATTCCTACCTTGATTAAAGCTAGGAAGGAAGTGACCGCACAACATTATCACCGCATTTGGAGAAAATATGTTGCGTGGTGTGAGGCCAAGAAGGCCCCAACGGAAGAATTTCAATTGGGTCGATTCCTACATTTCCTGCAGGCAGGATTGTCTATGGGCCTCAAATTGGGGTCTATTAAAGTTCAAATTTCGGCCTTATCAATCTTCTTCCAGAAAGAATTGGCTTCAGTGCCTGAAGTACAAACTTTTGTCAAGGGTGTACTACATATACAACCCCCAATTGTGCCTCCAGTGGCACCGTGGGATCTAAACGTAGTTTTGGAATTTCTCAAATCTCATTGGTTTGAGCCTCTCAAATCGGTAGATTTGAAGTATCTTACATGGAAAGTAACCATGCTATTGGCCCTGGCTTCAGCCAGGAGAGTTTCAGAGTTGGCGGCTTTATCGTACAAAAGCCCATATCTGATTTTCCATTCGGACAGGGCAGAACTGCGGACGCGTCCTCAGTTTCTGCCTAAGGTGGTTTCAGCGTTTCACCTGAACCAGCCTATTGTGGTGCCTGCGGCTACTAGCGACTTGGAGGACTCCAAGTTACTGGACGTTGTCAGAGCATTGAAAATATATATTTCAAGGACAGCTGGAGTCAGAAAATCTGACTCGTTGTTTATCTTGTATGCACCCAACAAGATGGGTGCTCCTGCGTCTAAGCAGACGATTGCTCGTTGGATCTGTAGCACAATTCAACTTGCACATTCTGTGGCAGGCCTGCCACAGCCTAAAACTGTAAAAGCCCACTCCACAAGGAAGGTGGGCTCATCTTGGGCGGCTGCCCGAGGGGTCTCGGCATTACAACTTTGCCGAGCAGCTACGTGGTCAGGGGAGAACACGTTTGTAACATTTTACAAATTTGATACTCTGGCTAAAGAGGACTTGGAGTTCTCTCATTCGGTGCTGCAGAGTCATCCGCACTCTCCCGCCCGTTTGGGAGCTTTGGTATAATCCCCATGGTCCTGACGGAGTCCCCAGCATCCACTAGGACGTTAGAGAAAATAAGAATTTACTTACCGATAATTCTATTTCTCGTAGTCCGTAGTGGATGCTGGGCGCCCATCCCAAGTGCGGATTGTCTGCATTACTTGTACATAGTTATTGTTACAAAAATCGGGTTATTATTGTTGTGAGCCATCTTTTTTAAGAGGCTACTTCTTTGTTATCATACTGTTAACTGGGTTCAGATCACAAGTTGTACGGTGTGATTGGTGTGGCTGGTATGAGTCTTACCCGGGATTCAAGATCCTTCCTTATTGTGTACGCTCGTCCGGGCACAGTACCTAGCTGAGGCTTGGAGGAGGGTCATAGGGGGAGGAGCCAGTACACACCATGTGATCCTAAAAGCTTGCTTTTGTGCCCTGTCTCCTGCGGAGCCGCTATTCCCCATGGTCCTGACGGAGTCCCCAGCATCCACTACGGACTACGAGAAATAGAATTATCGGTAAGTAAATTCTTATTATATCTTTATATGTATTAGTTAAACTTGTGCAGTGGCTGGTCAAACTAATCTGTACACGTCCTTTTTTTTTTTTTTTTATTATAAGGAGGAGCAGGCTTGTGCAACCTGCTTAATACTTGCGTGCTCGTCTGCTGCATCTGATCGGGAGGTGTCTGCCTGGGCTACACGGGCATTTTTCAGGTATTTTATTGAGACATTTACTTGTGGTTTTTTTCTCATTACCTTTGTTCCTATTTTAGCCTTTCGGTGTATAGTATAGAATTCAAAGTCTTTACGAGTGCAGCCTACTGGGATGTTTTTGGGGCTATTGGGTTTTTTTTTTTTTTTTTTCACTCTTTGTAAAAAGAAACATATGGAGATATCGGCAATAAATTATAACAAACAGAGTCAAAGGGGTTCATTTTGTGTTTTTATGAAAGCTGGGAGGAAATGAGATGAGGCAAAGGGATGAGTGGAACAGGTACACAGCATACATAAGTTTTTTTTGTTTTGTTTTTTTCAAGAAAAAGGAAAAAAAAAAAACATGAATACAGTCAATATCATTGATGACATGGTTAAACCTTACATTATCTGATGTGGAGCCCAGCATGGAGGACCCGAAAACTGTGGGTTTTTTTTGCGTGTATTAAGTACCTGCTGAACCAGGGTACTTTTTCCGGGTCACCAATAGCAGCCAGATTTTGTATTTATTTTTTCTTTAATTTACTTCTGGGTTGCCGCCACAGCTGCTGGTTTCCTTGAAGCAGGTAGAGCAGGTGTCACTGACTGTTACCACCCCTTTAGGGGCAATCCTATACCTTCAGCACCATAGATCACATTGGAGGTGCAGCTACAAGTTAATGGAGTCTGTAGACTTAATCAGCCTCTTACATTGGGACCTGTGTGGGAGAAGTGGCTGCAGTGTCCCTGGAGCTCAGGGATGGAGGGGGTGTTGAAAGTTGCCATCCAACACGAAGCATTGGTGAGTAAGTTCCGTATGGTGACCAAACTTAAAACATTGATATGGTGACGGAACTTCCCTCAGAACTATTTTCTCTTCATCTTGTGTCATTAAGGCCATGGAAAAGTGGTCTTGGCAACTGCCTGAAGGTTTGCAGTGCGATTGGCCCAGATCAGCTTTTCTCATTTTGGTTGAGGACATTTGTGAGTTGTCTGAATACTTGGGGACTGGATCCTGGCATAATTGGAGCTAGGATTCCAGCTTCAGCTGTATCTGCAAACTGCATTCTGACATATCTTGAAAGACCGAGATATGTGCTCCAAAAGAACTCTGGAGTCCATACATTTCCCTGTACATATATTATTCAGTAAAGAACTAGGTAAGATTACTAACATGGTCATGGGGGACAAATTTTGCTTTCTACAATCGGTGCTCTTAGACCTAAGGGCCCTAGGTTTTACTCCTTTTGTTAATTAGAGAAAATAAACAGTCAGTATTCCAGAGGACTGTCATCTGCTCCATGTAGAGTCCAAGCTCTGAGCCTCAAGGTGGGTACACACTGGCCAACATATCGGCCGGTCTATTGAACGGCCGATATATCGCGGGTCCGTCGGACACTGTGTACGGGCGATATGTCTGTGAATTCTGTCGTTCAGACATATCGCGTCGGCCCCACAGCACAGCCGATGGCTAATATATGGCTGGTGCGTTATATCTCCTTGCACTTATCACTGCTTTATCCCTTCTCCAGGCTTAATACATCTGCCCCCATTATGTCCTGCAGGAAGCTATTTGCCATTCAGTATTCCCATTTAATTTCAGACTCTACGTTTTGGCGAGGTTACAGCGCAGAGGGTGTTTGGGAAATCATGTCCGTACTTCTAAAGTCCAGAGGGAGACTCTCCAACTAGATTATCTCTAGATGGTCTCTGACAAATGTAAATGAGACAGCCCAGACCTTGGGGTCTCACAGATGGATCGTTAAAAAAATCCTTGACACTTTGTTACCAAATGGTATTCCTTGGGCTGTTGTTGGACACCTGGCAGCATTATATATTTTTAAATGAAGAAAGTCTAGCTCATAGACTTAATTTTTGCATGAACATTTTAGGCTGTGCAGTTTGAATGGTTCCATTTGAGGGGTATCCCAGTTGCCTAGCCAGTTCATCAGACTGTCTGTAAAGATGCATCTGTCATATTAACCACAACGTCAACAGAAGCCAACTATTCACTATTGATTTGAACTGGACAGTTGTGATAATGGATGCCAGACTTTAGAGCTGGTGTGCCATGTCCTTTCAGTGATGCTTCTCTTGTCTTTAGACTCTAGAGCGTTAAAGCTTCTGATGAATGTACTGGAAACAGCAATGTTCAACCCTCTAGCCAAAATGCTGGAGAAACCAGCACCATAATTGTTAGGCAATGCAACAGTTGTGCCACACTCCATTTATCAGATTATATACCAATAGCGATAAATGCTCAATATAACAACATCAAGCCTGCTGTAAGGTATGGACGGTATTGATTATAACACAGGTTTAATATCTATCTGACTAAAACGCTAACAGCTGATTTCAAACTAACAGCTGCACCATCAATTATATTTATAGTGCACTAACAAACAACCTGTTTGAACTGTTGGGCAAATTCCTCTGCTTTAAAATCTTTCTTGCTTAACTAACATGTGCATGCGGACTTCTCTGCTTACCAACAAGGCTTACTGTGCTATATAGAAAGTTTAAGGAATCCACATTTCTTTTTCATCCACTAGGGGTCACTGGAGTACTCTTGGGATATGGACGGGCGGAGCCGAACAAAGGCACTGAATATTCAAATTTAGGACCCTCCCACCCCTCCATATCCCCGAGTACCTCAGTGTACTGTCTCAGTGTTTTTTCGGTGCTCACAGCACGAACATCGGCTTGTGGTATAGCCACACTTGGATTTTTATTTTTAAATTTTATTTTTAATTTTTATTTTTACAACTTAGCACATCCCTTCCCAGTTTCTGAAAAAACATGGGTCCGGGATAGTGCCGCTGCACGGGCAGCGCATGGCGTGTCGGTCCTCACAAAGAGCACCCTCACAGCCACAGACAGCATGGCGTGTCGGTCCTCACAAAGAGCACCCTCACGGCCACAGACAGCACTGCTTCTACAAACAGCAGCCAGGACTAGAGAGCTGGACGGGCTTGCAAAAAGCCGTCGCAGCCAATAGATCACTGGAAGCTGACTGCGTCACAAGGACTACAGAGCTGACGGAGCTTACACAACGAAGCCCCGTTGCAGCCATGAGTCACACCACTGAAGCTGGACGGAGCTTATACAGAAAGTCCCGCCACAGCCAGAAGTTACAGAAAGGTAGGCTGGGGAGCGGGGCGGTCAGCGCAGGCTGCCGCCCCGCTATGTGTGGGTTAATGTGAATACAATACAGCTCCGTCCCGCCGCACAGCAGGGGGAGCTCATACCCGCCAAGACAGCCACTACCTTCTGAGGAGACAAGCCGTCCCAGTGCTCCGGCAGCCGCCAACTCCGTCCTGCCGCATAGCAGGGGGAGATCAGACGACGCTAAACAGCCGCTATGTATCACACAGACGGGGACATCAAGCCGCCCGTCCCAGCGCTCCGGTCGCCGCCAAGCTCCCTCCTGCCGCAGCAGGGGGAGTTCATACGAAGCAGCTGCTCCGTCTGACATCAGGCCGCCCGTCCCAGCGCTCCGGTAGCCGCCAGTCCGTCCTGCCGCACACTGGGCTCCGTACGGCTGCACAGCAGGTAAGCCATACTTAGTACCAGTATGACCGCCGCTCCGTCACGGCCTGCAAATGCCAGGGCAGGCTTCCAACGGCCGCCCAGCTACGTCCGGCCGCCCATCAGTCTCACTACAGAGACGATCACAAGTGCAGGCTTCCCGCAGATGATCATAGGGGGGGAAGAGGCACGGTGGAAGCTGGCGGATATATGACCAGCTGGGTATATATATATTTATATATATATCTATCACAGATATAAGCTTGTTACCGATACTGACAGTAATAATTGAACTATATTACTGGCTGTGATTTTCAGAGTTTAACCTATATTAATGGCTGCTATTAACAAAGCTAGGGAGCCTATATTAATATATTAATATTAATGTCTGATGTGATCATGGCCTATCAGCTTATATATATATTTATTCATAGAACAGTTGTAACCGTCCTGTGGTTATACTGTATAATAACCTATACGGAAAGGTCAGCATGGCAAACGGGCCATTTTAACCATGCTGCCTGTTGTTTTCCAGTTTGTGATTCTGGAACATTCCTGCCCTACATCTCTAAGCCACTGGAGGCGCAGGGGTGTTAGTGGGAAATTTTAATCGGCATGTAAACTGTTTTTCTACATGATTCTAGAACATTCCTGCCCTACATCTCTAAGCCACCAGAGGCGTAGGGGGGTTAGTAGGAATTTGGTTCGGGTTTCATAGGCCATGTGAACTGCTTTTCACATAAAGATTACTCTGTTTTTTCTTCACAGCGAATAAATCTTTAGTTTTACTAAAGATTTCCGTAGAGAGAATCAACCTTGAGTTTAATATTATTATGCTGTTCACCAATACAATATATATATATGACATGATAACGTCATAAGGCGTGCAATGGCTGTCCGTGGCCTATTGGGGTGTCTGTCTGCATAGCGAGTAAGGCTCTAGTACAGACCAAAAAAAAAAATAACATTGGCATCGGAGTCTCGGAAGTTATTCCGCCAGCTCTAACAAAAGACAGTTTTCCAGAGGAATTCCCTTTGGGTACCACAGTGCTTATTTAACTGGTCTTATAATGTAATGCACGATTCTATGTCAAATCTCACACCGATAACCACGAGTGAGAAGGGTTCATTAGACCAGCACTCAGATAGTGCAGGGTTGTTGCGAACATACATTGCTAAATTACAGGGAGTCAATGTCTCCATTGTTCCACTTAGTAGACTTTGACCACTATTTAATCGTTTACAATATGACGCCATCCGACATTGGTAAATGCGTCTGTGTCAAACATAAAGACCCATGAAACATTTGGGTCACTAGACATTACGGTTAAAAGAAGCTACAGAGTATATCTGTAAAGCTTCTAACGACGTTTCATCGTCGCCAGTTCAGCACGACAAGGCCACAGCTTGTTGGTCCTACATTTGATATTCAGCCGTTAATCGAAACGGAATTCTTGTGCCGGCATTTAATCCCTTTAGACTTCAGTTTCAAGGCGGTGATACAAACACTCACGCCTTGTAACGACAGGTCGCTACGGTCTGCAAGCCAGTAGTTGATGACCTCTTTTCCAATTGTGGGAGCGCGTCTTTACATGTTACCTTTGCGGGGTTTCCAGACTTCAACAGGGTCATGACTGCCTCTGTCGAACGGATTGGCAGGTAGCCATTTGGTCTCTACTGGGTTTCAGCTGTCTTTATAATACAGGCAGAGTCAGGGTGGCTTATTCCCCTCTGGTTGGGGTAACCAATCCATACAGCTCCGTCGCAGTTGCAATCAACAAATCACTTACTGCAGTTTGAAAATGGATTTGCTGCGGGTAGTATTGGCATATTGGAGCCACAAAATACTGGCATTTGCAATGCGTATATACCCATTCCGGTTTGTTCATCACAGGTTTTAGCGTTTGCAATTCGC
Source organism: Pseudophryne corroboree (assembly GCF_028390025.1). NCBI lineage: Eukaryota > Metazoa > Chordata > Amphibia > Anura > Myobatrachidae > Pseudophryne > Pseudophryne corroboree. The sequence continues at coordinate 83,512,778 of NC_086444.1, read as the reverse complement.
CACAACCATTAACCATTTCATGTCTACCGTTGCTTATCGCTTTGGGTATTTACCAAAAGTGATGTTGGGATGATAGCTCATCTCACATACGAACTCTGTCTCAACAAAGTTCCTCTAAACTTGCGCTACTAAGGTATACTGCGGTAGCAGATCAAGTTCGAAAACAATCGCATCTAATTCCGTCTAAACGATGTCAATGCCTAGGTAAGATGATAAATACGGTAAATCAAAGACTTTTACCTACTACACCAGCAATAACAAATGTACGTCTAGTAATTAGTGCAAAACACGCACACTAGCGGTACATTGGTGTATTCACCTATTACGAATAACGATGTGTTTTCAATTTAGTTCGCCACCCTTCACTCGCGTTTCCCACAGAGGGAAAAGGGTGTATATACTCTGGACGACAGTCGCAGAGGGTCAGGATTTGTAGTTAAAATTAGCAACAAAGGTTCTAAAACACGACAGATTGCTGTCGATAAATGTCCTAGAACTCTGGGCATTTTACAATGCAATACATAATTCGCTTTCAGTCTGACCAGGTATATACTCTGGTTTCTCTTCAGAACGAATAAATCTTTCGCCTTTTACTAAAGATTTCGGTGGAGAGGAACAACCATGAGTTTCATGTAAATTTTTGATGCATGTCCCACGCTGGCCTTAAGCAGTCAAACAAGGCAACGGCAGTTGCATACACAACAACCAGTGAGAACCAAGTAGCCGCATGGCAATGCGGCAGGTAACTCAGATCCTCAATGGCTCAGAACACCATTATGTGAAAATGTCAAGAGATCATTATGTGAGTGGACATCTGTTAGACAGAGGATCTCACCCGTCAGGATTTGGATCCTGAAAACTGGACATTAAATCTAGAGGTGTTTCATATGTGAGTCCACAGAAGGGGGTTACCCTCAAGTATACATGATGGCATCTCGCCACAATTACGAAAGTTCAGTATGTGTACAAAACAGATCACAAGGGCAGTGGCGGTGGAGTCTCTCACATTCATGTGGTCATTCAGCATCGTGTATCTGGCTCCACCATTTTCCGCTGCTCTCTCCGTTGTCAAAACGGATCATAAGACAGTTTGTCACAGTCATACTGGTGGTATCTCATGGGTTTCGGAGAAGTTTGCTTCTCGAATTTTCAAGGAATACTTGCACACGATCTTGGCCCGCTCATAATACGTCCAACCTGTTACATCAGGGAACGTTAGTTTACCCATAGTTCCCTAGGTACCTATTATCTAGGTACCGCAGCTGCGGTTGACGGGGTGAGGGTTCAGACCGCCCTCTTAAGAAATTGAGCATTACAGTATCGGTTATACTAACCATGTTACGAAATAGTAAGCCGTTTAAGGCAGCTCATTTTTACAAAATTTCGTGTGCTTACATAGGTTGTAAACCTCGGAAGTTCCAACATCATCCTTCAAGTAACCCGTATTCTGTTAAACGGGGTGGGATGGAAAACTGCGTTGATCTGCACGAAGAGTGCAGGTATCTGTGTGGTAAACTTATTTTCAAAGACGTTTGCTTCTATTTGCGTCTGTACACATCTTTCTACAAGGTGTCATCAAAGTTCACACTCTATTTATCCCACCTACAGCGCCAGGCGACTTGAAGTTGGGTTCAGATTTCTTACAGTTTCATATTGTGAACCCTTTCAACAAATGGGAATTAAGTTTCTCACTTTGGAAAACAATTTTTTCTTCTAGCCTTGGCTTCGGCAAGGGTTTGTTTTCATATTTGGGTGCCTTGTATTCCAAGCCACCGTATTTCAGTTTTCTCATGACAAAGCAGATCTTCGGACGAATCACGCTTTCGTATTCTTCACATCAATGTACCAATAGGGGTTCCTGTGTGGACAGCACATTCTAGAACTGAATGTGGTACACGCATTACGCGTTTATATATGTGCCGAACGTCAACAGTACGTGATATGAATACGTTGTTTGTTCTCTATGATACTGCCAACTGGGGTTAGCCAGTTTCTCAGCAGACATTATCGAGTTGGGTAATAATAATGACTACAAGTCAGGCTTACCTTAAGGCTAGGTTACAATCGCCTACGTCAGTAATAACTCATCCCACAGGTTCTGTGGGAATGTCAGACCCAGTGGGTCGTGGAGTGTCTAAAACGCGGCTATATAGCCTTCATGTGCACCATGTTTGTGCACGTTTACACGTTATAAATGGTGGCGCCATCAGCATCTAGCCTTGGGCTGCCTACTGTTACAAGTATCAAACAGCTCTCCCGCCCACGAGGGAAGCTTTGGTACGTCCCAAGAGTACTCCAGTGACCCCTAGTGGATGAAAAAGAAAATAGGATTTTGGTACTTACCAGGTAAATCCTTTTCTTTGAATCCATAGGGGGCACTGGACGCCCACCCAGAGCAGTTTACCTGGGTTGTTTTAAGCTCAAGAGAGCTTAGGGTAACAAGTTTTACTTGATTGATATTAAGCTCAGAGGAGCTTATGGTAACACATTTTCACCGATTGGTTCAAATTATAAAGTTCTATCGGTTATGGTGTCAACTGTTTAGTTGACAGTAAGGTTATGGGTCAACATTGTTGTTGTCCGTTATGTTATAGGTATTCTCCATTGTCAACCTCTCTATATCGTTCCTGTTCGCTCAGTAAAAAACACTGAGACAGTACACTGAGGTACTCGGGGATATGGAGGGGTGGGAGGGTCCTAAATTTGAATATTCAGTGCCTTTGTTCGGCTCCGCCCGTCCATATCCCAAGAGTACTCCAGTGCCCCCTATGGATTCAAAGAAAAGGATTTACCTGGTAAGTACCAAAATCCTATTTTCTCTATCGTCCTAAGTGGATGCTGGGGTTCCTGAAAGGACCATGGGGAATAGCGGCTCCGCAGGAGACAGGGCACAAAAGTAAAGCTTTTACAGGTCAGGTGGTGTGTACTGGCTCCTCCCCCTATGACCCTCCTCCAGACTCCAGTTAGATTTTTGTGCCCGGCCGAGAAGGGTGCAATTCTAGGTGGCTCTCATAAAGAGCTGCTTAGAGAGTTTAGCTTAGGTTTTTTATTTTACAGTGATTCCTGCTGGCAACAGGATCACTGCAACGAGGGACAGAGGGGAGAAGAAGTGAACTCACCTGCGTGCAGGATGGATTGGCTTCTTGGCTACTGGACATGAAGCTCCAGAGGGACGATCACAGGTACAGCCTGGATGGTCACCGGAGCCACGCCGCCGGCCCCCTCACAGATGCTGAAGCAAGAAGAGGTCCAGAATCGGCGGCTGAAGACTCCTGCAGTCTTCTTAAGGTAGCGCACAGCACTGCAGCTGTGCGCCATTTTCCTCTCAGCACACTTCACACGGCAGTCACTGAGGGTGCAGGGCGCTGGGGGGGGGGCGCCCTGGGAGGCAAATGAAAACCTTTAAAAAGGCTAAAAATACCTCACATATAGCCCCAGAGGCTATATGGAGATATTTACCCCTGCCTAAATGTACTAAATAGCGGGAGACGAGCCCGCCGAAAAAGGGGCGGGGCCTATCTCCTCAGCACACGGCGCCATTTTCTGTCACAGCTCCGCTGGTCAGGAAGGCTCCCAGGTCTCTCCCCTGCACTGCACTACAGAAACAGGGTATAGCAGAGAGGGGGGGCAAAATAAATGGCAATATATTAATATAAAAGCAGCTATAAGGGAGCACTTAATCATAAGGCTATCCCTGTCATATATAGCGCTTTTTGGTGTGTGCTGGCAGACTCTCCCTCTGTCTCCCCAAAGGGCTAGTGGGTCCTGTCTTCGTATAGAGCATTCCCTGTGTGTCTGCTGTGTGTCGGTACGTGTGTGTCGACATGTATGAGGACGTTATTGGTGTGGAGGCGGAGCAATTGCCAAATATGAGGATGTCACCTCCTAGGGGGTCGACACCAGAATGGATGCCTTTATTTGTGGAATTACGGGATAGCGTCAACTCGCTTAAGCAGTCGTTTGCCGACATGAGGCGGCCGGACACTCAATTAGTGCCTGTCCAGGCGCCTCAAACACCGTCAGGGGCTGTAAAACGCCCCTTGCCTCAGTCGGTCGACACAGACCCAGACACAGGCACTGATTCCGGTGGTGAAGGTGACGAATCAACCGTATTTTCCAGTAGGGCCACACGTTATATGATTTTGGCAATAAAGGAGATGTTACATTTAGCTGATACTACAGGTACCACTAAACAGGGTATTATGTGGGGTGTGAAAAAACTACCAGTAGTTTTTACCGAATCAGAAGAATTAAATGACGTGTGTGATGAAGCGTGGGGTGCCCCGATTAAAAACTGCTAATTTCAAAGAAGTTATTGGCTTTATACCCTTTCCCGCCAGAGGTTAGGGAGCGCTGGGAAACACCTCCTAGGGTGGACAAAGCGCTAACACGCTTATCAAAACAAGTGGCGTTACCCTCTCCTGAGACGGCCGCACTTAAAGATCCATCAGATAGGAGGATGGAAAATATCCAAAAAGGTATATACACACATGCAGGTGTTATACTACGACCAGCTATTGCGACTGCCTGGATGTGCAGTGCTGGGGTAGTTTGGTCAGAGTCCCTGATCGAAAATATTGATACCCTGGACAGGGACAATATTTTACTGTCGTTAGAACAAATAAAGGATGCATTTCTTTATATGCGTGATGCACAGAGAGATATCTGCACACTGGCATCACGGGTAAGTGCTATGTCCATTTCGGCCAGAAGAGCTTTATGGACACGACAGTGGACAGGCGATGCGTAGAGGAGTTATTTGGGGTCGGTCTATCGGATTTGGTGGCCACGGCTACGGCCGGGAAATCCACCTTTCTACCTCAAGTCACTCCCCAACAGAAAAAGGCACCGACCTTTCAACCGCAGCCCTTTCGTTCCTTTAAAAATAAGAGAGCAAAGGGCTATTCATATCTGCCACGAGGCAGAGGACGAGGGAAGAGACAGCAACAGGCAGCTCCTTCCCAGGAACAGAAGCCCTCCCCGGCTTCTACAAAAGCCTCAGCATGACGCTGGGGCTTCGCAAGCGGACTCGGGGGCGGTAGGCGGTCGTCTCAAGAATTACAGCGCGCAGTGGGCTCACTCGCAGGTAAATCCCTGGATCCTGCAGATAATATCTCAGGGGTACAGGTTGAAATTAGAGACAGAGCCACCTCGCCGTTTCCTGAAGTCTGCTTTACCAACGTCCCCCTCAGAAAGGGAGACGGTTTTGGAAGCCATTCACAAGCTGTATTCTCAGCAGGTGATAGTCAAGGTACCTCTTCTACAACAAGGGAAGGGGTATTATTCCACTCTTTTTGTGGTACCGAAGCCGGATGGCTCGGTAAGGCCTATTCTAAATCTGAAGTCCTTGAACCTGTACATAAAGAAGTTCAAGTTCAAGATGGAGTCACTCAGAGCAGTGATAGCGAACCTGGAAGAAGGGGACTTTATGGTATCCTTGGACATCAAGGATGCGTATCTCCACGTTCCAATTACCCCTCACACCAGGGGTACCTCAGGTTCGTTTTACAAAACTGTCACTATCAGTTTCAGACGCTGCCGTTTGGTTTGTCCACGGCACCTCGGGTCTTTACAAAGGTAATGGCCGAGATAATATTTCTTCTTCGAAGAAAAGGCGTATTAATTATCCCATACTTGGACGATCTCCTAATAAGGGCAAGGTCCAGAGAACAGCTAGAGATGGGTTTAGCACTATCTCAAGAGGTGCTAAAGCAGCACGGATGGATTCTGAATATTCCAAAATCCCAATTAATGCCGACAACTCGTCTGCTGTTCCTGGGGATGATTCTGGACACAGTTCAGAAAAAGGTTTTTCTTCCCGAAGAAAAAGCCAAGGAGTTATCTGACCTGGTCAGGAACCTCCTAAAACCAGGAAAGGTGTCTGTACATCAATGCACAAGAGTCCTGGGAAAAAATGGTAGCTTCTTACGAAGCAATCCCTTTCGGCAGATTCCATGCAAAGGGATCTGTTGGACAAATGGTCAGGGTCGCATCTTCAGATGCACCTGCGGATAACCCTGTCGCCGAGGACAAGGGTATCCCTTCTGTGGTGGTTGCAGGAGGCTCATCTATTGGAGGGCCGCAGATTCGGCATGCAGGATTGGATCCTGGTGACCACGGATGCCAGCCTGAGAGGCTGGGGAGCAGTCACACAGGGAAGAAATTTCCAGGGAGTGTGGTCGAGCCTGAAAAAGTCTCTTCACATAAACATTCTGGAACTAAGAGCAATCTACAATGCTCTAAGCCAGGCGGAACCTCTGCTTCAAGGAAGACCGGTGTTGATCCAGTCGGACAACATCACGGCAGTCGCCCATGTAAACAGACAGGGCGGCACAAGAAGCAGGAGGGCAATGGCAGAAGCTGCCAGGATCCTTCGCTGGGCGGAGAATCACGTGATAGCACTGTCAGCAGTATTCATCCCGGGCGTGGACAACTTGGAAGCAGACTTCCTCAGCAGACACGACCTTCACCCGGGAGAGTGGGGACTTCATCCAGAAGTTTTCCACATGCTATTAAACCGTTGGGTAAAACCAATGGTGGACAGGATGGCGTCTCGCCTCAACAATACACTGGACAGGTATTGCGCCAGGTCAAGAGATCCGCAGGCAATAGCTGTGGACGCGCTGGTAACACCTTGGGTGTACCAGTCGGTATATGTGTTTCCTCCTCTGCCTCTCATACCAAAGGTATTGAGGATTATACGGCAAAGAGGAGTAAGACTAGTGGCTCCGGATTGGCCAAGAAGGACTTGGTACCCGGAACTTCAAGAGATGGTCACGGACGATCCGTGGCCTCTACTTCTGAGAAGGGACCTGCTTCAGCAGGGTCCTTGTCTTTTTCAAGACTTACCGCGGCTGCGTTTGACGGCATGGCGTTTGAATGCCAGATCCTAAAAGGAAAAGGCATTCCAGAAGAAGTCATTCCTACCTTGATAAAGGCAAGGAAGGAAGTCACCGCGAAGCATTATCGCCGTATTTGGCGAAAATATGTTGCGTGGTGCGAGCAGCGGAGTGCTCCGATGGAGGAATTTCAACTGGGTCGTTTTCCTACATTTCCTGCAATCAGGATTGTCTAGGGGTCTCAAATTGGGATCTATTAAGGTTCAAATTTCGGCCCTATCAATATTCTTCCAAAAAGAATTGGCCTCAGTCTCTGAGGTCCAGATTTTTATCAAAGGAGTACTGCATATACAGCCTCCTGTGGTGCCTAAGGTGGCACCGTGGGATCTAAATGTAGTTTTAGATTTCCTCAAATCCAATTGGTTTGAACCACTAAAGAATGTGGATTTGAAATATCTCACATGGAAAGTGACTATGTTACTGGCTCTGGCTTCGGCCGGGAGAGTATCTGAACTGGCGGCTTTGTTTTATAAAAGCCCTTATTTAATTTCCATTCGACATAGGGCAGAGCTGCGGACGCGTCCGCATTTTCTCCCTAAGGTGGTATCAGCGTTTCACCTGAACCAGCCTATTGTAGTGCCTGCGGCTACAGACGACTTGAAGGACTCCAAGTTGTTGGACGTTGTCAGAGCCTTAAAAATATACATTTAAAGGACGGCTGGAGTCAGAAAATCTGACTCGCTGTTTATACTGTATGCACCCAACAAGTTGGGTGCACCTGCTTCTAAGCAGTCGATTGCTCGTTGGATTTGTAACAAAATTCAACTTGTACATTCTGTGGCAGGCCTGCCACAGCCTAAATCTGTTAAGGCCCATTCCGCAAGGAAGGTGGGCTCATCTTGGGCGGCTGCCCGAGGGGTCTCGGCATTACAACTCTGCCGAGCAGCTACGTGGTCAGGGGAGAACACGTTTGTAAATTTTTACAAATTTGATACCCTGGCAAAGGAGGACCTGGAGTTCTCTCATTCGGTGCTGCAGAGTCATCCGCACTCTCCCGCCCGTTTGGGAGCTTTGGTATAATCCCCATGGTCCTTTCAGGAACCCCAGCATCCACTTAGGACGATAGAGAAAATAAGAATTTACTTACCGATAATTCTATTTCTCGGAGTCCGTAGTGGATGCTGGGCGCCCATCCCAAGTGCGGATTATCTGCAATACTTGTACATAGTTATTGTTAACTAATTCGGGTTATTGTTTAGGAAGCCATCTTTCAGAGGCTCCTCTGTTATCATACTGTTAACTGGGTTTAGATCACAAGTTGTACGGTGTGATTGGTGTGGCTGGTATGAGTCTTACCCGGGATTCAAAATCCTCCCTTATTGTGTACGCTCGTCCGGGCACAGTACCTAACTGGAGTCTGGAGGAGGGTCATAGGGGGAGGAGCCAGTACACACCACCTGACCTGTAAAAGCTTTACTTTTGTGCCCTGTCTCCTGCGGAGCCGCTATTCCCCATGGTCCTTTCAGGAACCCCAGCATCCACTACGGACTCCGAGAAATAGAATTATCGGTAAGTAAATTCTTATTTTTAGAGCCCTATTAGGAGAATTACAGAGTTATAGGGCATATGCTATTCTAGTTGGATAATTTTGGACGAATTGTTCTCTGTTGTGGAGATAATTTTAATATATTGTATTTTTTAGATTAAATTGATACTGGCCGGTATCGTAGTGTGATCTCCTATCTATCTATCTATCTATATCTATCTATCTATCTATCTATCTATCTATCTATCTATCTATCTATCTATCTATCTATCTATCTACATATACATATATATGAAAATCTTTTTATATCTGTATTCTATATAAAATATAAAGCAAAGGTTATCTTTCTTTATACAACGTGAAAAGCGCTGTCTCATTCTTTGTTCTAGTTCTTTTAAATCTTGGGACAACTGGGGTCAGTGTCCCGAGACTAGCTGCTTTCACATTGTAGGTGAAAGCGCCAAGTGTATATTTCTAAAACTTCCTAAATAGTTTCATGGCTCTGCTTCTGGCTGACAGGACACCATTAGCTCCTGAAGGGAACTGAACACTAGCTGCGGCTATGTGCTCACTCCCACAGCCCGCCGTCACCCCCCTAACAGAGCCAGAAGTCAGAAGACAGGTGAGTGTACAGAAGAGGATCTTCAGTCATCATGACGGCTAAAAGGTACCGTGCGGCGGGCGGGAACACTGCGTGCCATGCTGCCCTTCAACACAGGCACGGGGGGGGGGGGGGGCACGCCGCGCCGCGCCGCCGCGGTCAGCATGAACCTACTCAAAACTGGCTAACAAGGGGACATAAGATGCTGAGGCACAGTCCTACCCCCGCCAGTATAAAAACTAGTATTGAAAAGTCTGAGTGGAAACGCGCCATTACGGGGGCTGGGCTTCCCCCTCAGCCAGCACACTACTAAGCGCCATTTTTTCTCCTATCAAGCTGCAGAGAAGAACGCTGGTCCTCCTCCACTTCTGAACCAAGTATTGGTGCAAAACTGGGGGGGGGGGGGGGGCACAATATAAATTAGTGCTGCATGGTGAATTTATCATTATAAAAGCGCTACAGGTCTGTGGGCATTTTGTGTTACACAGGGATTATATCAATACCGCTGAATTGTGAACTGGCAAATCCTTTCTGTGTCCTTCTGACAGATTTTACTGTGGGTCTGTCCCCTATAAGTCCTGGAGTGTATGTGGTGTGGTTGTGCATGTGTGTGACATGTCTGAGGCAGGGAGCTCTTCCCCTGAGGGAGCCGTTTTAGGGACACAGAGTTGTAAGGTGGTGGCGCTGCCAGCACACCACGAGCCTGAATGGGTGAAAGAATTATGTGATAGTGTGAATCATATCAGTAAGAGATTGGATAAGTCTGAGTCTCATGCAGAAACCTGGAGAAAATCGGTGGAAGATGTGATTTTTCATAGTTCTGCCTTTTCATCCACAGGGGATACCTCTGGGTCACATAAGAGGCCATTTGGCAAATAATACAAACTGATACCGACACGAACTCTGATTCCTGTGTCGACACTAGTGATTCCAGGGAAATAGATCCTAAATTGGCAAAAAGCATTTAATATATGATTGTTGCTATAAAGGAGATCTTAGAAGTTACGGAAGCCCCTCCTTTACCTCGGGAGAAAGCTTATTTTTATAAGGAAAAGAAAGTTAAAGTAACTTTCCCTTCTCACGAGCTAAATACTCTCTTTGAGAGAGTTTGGGCAAACCCTGAAAAGAAATTTCAGATTCCCAAAAGAATTCAGGTTGCTTATCCTTTCCCGGCAGAGGACAGGAAAAGGTGGGAGTCACCCCCAGTTTTAGACAGTGCCCTGCCACGATTAACTAAAAAGGTGATTCTCCCTGCGCCTGGGACGGCTTCACTAAAAGAGCCGGCAGACCGCAAGTTGGAGACTACGTTAAAATCTATTTATGTGGCCAATGGTACGCTACTCAGACCCACCATTGCTTGTGCGTGGGTGAGTAGTGCTATTGAAAAATGGTCAGATAACTTGTCATCTGAAATTGACACGATAGATAGAGAAGATACTCCTAACGTTAGGCCATATCAAAGACGCTGCTGCATATATGCTAGAAGCCATGAAAGATATTGGGCTCTTAGGTTCAAAAGCCGCTACCATGGCAGTCTCCGCTCGGAGGGCCTTGTGGATTCGCCAATGGAATGCTGATGCAGATTCCAAAAGAAATATGGAGGCTCTCCCGTATAAAGGTGAGGCCTTGTTTGGAGATGGGCTGGATGCGTTAGTTTCTACGGCCACCGCTGGTAAGTCGACATTCTTGCCTCATGCTCCTACGCCGGCGAAAAAGACACATCACTCTCAGATGCAGTTCTTTCGGCCCAACAGATACAAAAAGAAAAATTTGAAAGCGCTAACACTCTGTGTATATATGTGTGTATATATATATATACCGTATATACTCGAGTATAAGCCGACTTTTTCAGCACTTTTTTTTTGTGCTGAAAAAGCCACCTCGGCTTATACTTGAGTCAGCTTTAGTGCCAGATATGCCCCACAGTGCCAGGTGTGCCAGATATGCCCCACAGTGCTAAATACTTACCCTCCATCGCTCCCGCGCTGTCTTCTGAAGGAGGGACACGGGGAGCGCAGCGCGCGGCTCTCCTGTGTCCCTCCTGCATCTCCGGCGTCTGAGTGGTAAAGGAAGTGCACGAACCGGCACTTCCTTTAACACACGTCGCTGCCGCCGGAGATGCAGGAGGGACACAGGAGAGCTGCGCTCCCCGTGTCCCTCCTTCAGAAGACAGCGCGGGAGCGACGGAGGGTAAGTATCTAGCACTGTGGGGCATATCTGGCACACCTGGCACTGTGGGGCATATCTGGCACACCTGGCACTGTGGGGCATATCTGGCACACCTGGCACTGTGGGGCATATCTGGCACACCTGGTACTGTGGGGCATATCTGGCACTGTGGGGCACATCTGGCACACCTGGCACTGTGGGGCATATCTGGCACACCTGGCACTGTGGGGCATATCTGGCACTGTGGGGCACATCTGGCACTGTGGGGCATATCTGGCACATCTGGCACTGTGGGGCATATCTGGCACTATGGGGCATGTCTGGCACATCTGGCACTGTGGGACATATCTGGCACTGTGGGGCATATCTGGCACATCTGGCACTGTGTGGCATTTCTGGCACTGTGGGGCATATCTGGCACATCTGGCACTGTGGGGCATATCTGGCATATCTGGCACTGTGGGGCATATCTGGCACTGTGGGGCATATCTGGCACTATGAGGTCTGTGTACGGGTAGAGCTACATTTCCCACCCTAGGTTTATACTCGAGTCAGAAGTTTTCCCAGGTTTTTGTGGTAAAATTATGTGCCTCGGCTTATATTCGGGTCGACTTATACTCGAGTATATACGGTATATATAGTGTGTGAAAGAATTGTTTATTTTATATTTGCTTCTATTTTTTAATACTTATTAAATCCACAGTACAATAAAATCCACAGTCAACCTCTCTGTATATACCATATGGGTATCTCTCCCTTCTTTCTAGTCTGCAGAGATTGTTTCAGTTATTTATTAGTTTAGTAACTTTTTATTTGTATCTGTTTAGTTTCTGCAGAGTAGAAAGATGATTGCTCTACTAAAAAAAACTAACAAAGTATTTCTATTTATTTATACACTTGTACACAGTAAGATGTCATTTTATACTCTAAAATAACATAACACAGTCCATGTTCTAGACTGTTTCTGCTGTATATTAAGAGTCGCTGTTCTTAGTCCGTTTTCAAATCAGACTCAATTATCAGTTAGTGAGGAAGCCGCCAAGAATAACAGAGGCGGAGAAATGCGTATTTCCAAGCATTGACAGCGGCGGAGAAATGCGTATTTCCAAGCATTGACAGCAGCCACACGGACCTTTCTTTGTTTGTATAAGCCCCCTGCAAAACTGTGTGGAACGGGATTTGGATCTCCAGATAAGGCTCGTTATAAAAGGAAATTCTGCTACCAGAGCCGGGAGCTACACCGACCAACACATAATTGCACAGACGGCAAGTGGGGTAAAGTTGCTCTATTTTTAATACATACATGGCCATGTATATGAACTAGCACTAAATGCACAAATAATACTTCCAACAAATGGAATAGAGGACTCAAACATGGCAATAATATACACGCTGCAAAAAATATGTTTCTGTGTTTATAGAAATTCAACACATTTCAGCTGAGTTAATTAATTGAGTCTGATTTGAAAACGGACTAAGAACAGTGACTGTTAATATACAGCAGAAACCGTCTAGAACATGGACTGTTATGTTATTTTAGAGTATAAAAGGACGTCTTACTGTGTACAAGTGTATAAGTAAAAATACTTTGTTACAGTTTTTTTAGTAGAGCAATCATCTTTCTACTCTGCAGAAACTAAACAGATACAAATAAAAAGTTATAAACTAATAAATAACTGAAACAGTCTCTGCAGACTAGAAAGAAGGGAGAGATACACATATGGTATATACAGAGAGGTTGACTGTGGATTTTATTGTACTGTGGATTTAAAGTTTTTTTTTTTTTTATAAATATTATTTTTAGAAGTAATAAAAAATAGAAGCAAATATAAAATAAATAAACAATTCTTTCACATATATATATATATATATATATATATACACACATATATATATATATATATATATATATATATATATATATATACATACACATATATATATATATATATATATATACATACATACATACATACATACATACATACATACTGTCAGCGCTTTCAAATTTTTCTTTTTCTTTGTTGGCTATATAGGGGTGGAGTACCCCTTATGTATATGAGAGCTGCGACAGAACTGTAAATCTAATTTCTAGGTACCTAGCTGGCGCCGGGAAAATTATTTTGGTTTTCTTTTTTTAGATACAAAAAGGCTAAAGGTTCCCCTTTCTTTGCAGGTAGAGGGAGGGGAAGAGGAAAAGTCCACAGGATCACAGGAGCAGAAATCAACCCCTGCTTCTGCCAAATCTGCAGCATGATGCTGGGGCTCCCTTGCGGGAGTCCGCTCGGGTGGGAGCATGTCTGAAACTTTTCAGTCAGATCTGGGTTCAATCTGGCCTGGACCCATGGGTCTTGCAAATAGTGTCCCATGGATACAAACTGGAGTTTCAAGACGTCCCCCCATGCTGATTTTTCAAATCGACCTTGCCAGCTTCTCTCCTGGACAGAGAAGTAGTAACAGCTGCAGTTCAAAAATTATGTCCGGATCAATTCATTGTCCTGGTGCCCTTGTCACAACAGGAAGAAGGTTTTTATTCAAGCCTCTTCGTAGTTCCGAAGCTGGACGGCTCGGTCAGACCAATTTTAAACCTGAAATCTCTGAATCTCTACCTGAAAAGGTTCAAGTTTAAGATGGAATCTCTGAGGGCAGTGATTTCCAGTCTGGAGGAAGGGGACTTCATGGTGTCAGTGGACATAAAAGATGCCTACTTGCATGTCCCCATTTATCCTCCTCAAGCTTATCTGAGATTTGCAGTACAGGATTGCCATTACCAGTTCCAGACGTTGCCATTCGGACTCTCCACGGCACCGAGGGTATTCACCAAGGTGATGGCAGAGATGATGGTCCTCTTTCGACAGCAAGGAGTCAATATAATCCCTTACCTGGACGATCTCCTGATAAAAGCGAGATCCAGGGAACGGTTGGTGCAGAACATTGCACTCTCCCTATCCATAAGCCAACAACACAGTTGGATCATGAATTTTCCAAAGTCGCAGTTGGAACCGACGAGAAGATTGTCCTTTCTGGGGATGATACTGGACACAAGTACAGAGGGTATTTCTTCCAGTAGAAAAGGCTGTGGAAATCCAGAGAATGGTCAAACAAATTTTGAACCCAACAAGAGTGTCGATCCATCAATGCATTCGGTTGTTGGGAAAGATGGTAGCGGCCTACGAGGCCATACAGTTTGGCCGATTCCATGCCAGGGTATTCCAGTGGGACCTGTTGGACAAGTGCTCCGGATCCCACCTACACATGCACCAGAAGATAATCCTGTCTTCCCGAGCCAGGATTTCGCTCCTATGGTGGCTACACAGTTCTCATGTACTAGAGGGACGCAGGTTCGGGATCCAGGACTGGGTCCTAGTAACCACGGATGCAAGTCTGCGAGGTTGGTGAGCAGTCACACAGGGACAAAGCTTCCAAGGAAAATGGTCAAGTCCGGAAACCTGTCTTCACATAAACGTTCTGGAATTGAGAGCCATTTACAACGGCCTTCTACAAGCGGTACATCTTCTTCAAGATCAACCCGTGCAGATCCAGTCAGACAATGTAACAGCAGTCGCGTACATAAACCGTCAGGGCGGAACGAAAAGCAGAGGTGACCAAGATCCTCCTCTGGGCAGAAAGACATGCAAAAGCTCTGTCGGCAATTTTCATTCCGGGAGTGGCCAACTGGGAAGCAGACTTCCTCAGCAGACACGATCTCCATCCAGGAGAGTGGAGTCTCCACCAAGAAGTCTTCGCAGAGGTGACAAGTCTTTGGGGAGTTCCTCAAGTAGACATGATGGTGTCTCGTCTCAACAAGAAGCTTCAGAGATATTGGGGGTAATTCTGAGTTGATTGCAGCAGGAACTTTGTTAGCAGTTGGGCAAAACCATGTGCACTGCAGGGGGAGGCAGATATAACGTGCAGAGAGAGATAGATTTGGGTGTGGTGAGTTCAATCTGCAATCTAAATTGCAGTGTAAAGATAAAGCAGCCAGTATTTACCCTGCACAGAAACAAAATAACCCCACCCAAATCTAACTCTCTCTGCAAATGTTATATCTCCCCCCCCCCCCCCCCCCCCCCCCCCCCCCACCCCCCCCCCCCCCCCCCCCCTCCCCTGCAGTGCACATGGTTTTGCCCAACTGCTAAAAAATTTCCTACTGCGATCAACTTCGAATTACCCCCATTGTTCTAAGCAATAGCAGTGGATGCACTGGTGTCACAGTGGGTCTTTCGGTCGGTGTATGTTTTCCCTCCACTTCCACTAATACCAAAAGTTCTCAAGCTCAAAGAAGAACAAGGGTTCGAGCGATCCTCATTGTCCCAGACTGGCCAAGGAGGGCTTGGTATCCAGATTTTCAGGAGTTGCTCATAGAAGATCCTCAGCCTCTTCCTCTTCACGAGGACCTGCTGCAGCAGGGGCAGTGCGTGTATCAAGACTGGCTACGTTTGACGGCATGGCTGTTGAGCGTAGGATCCTAGCCCGAAAGGGTATTCCCAAAGAAGTCATCCCCACTCTTATTCAGGCCAGGAAAAGAGTAACGTCTAGACCAGGCTTTTTGCAACCAGTGTGCCGTGGCACACTAGTGTGCCGCGACCCGTTGCAAGGTGTGCCGCAGAGCCAGAGCAGCTTCCTGCACCTTTAGAGTGAACTGTTGGCCCAGGCTCTTCTTAGAGGATCAGTCGTGCTCTGGCCGTGACCTATGCCTTGAAGACATGGCGGTGTGATATCATAGGTCACGGCCGCCGCGTCTCACCACCCAGCCAGCCCACCCACCCTGCATGCACATCTCCTAGTTCCTGCAACCACAGCTTTCCTTGCCACCCCACATCCACACCTGCCTGACCGCCCCCTGCTCAGTATTTGCAGCACTCCACTATGAACAACCCCCCGCCACTGAGGGACAGGGAGGAGGACAGCTGACCGGTAGGGGCTAATATTTGTTATTTTATTTCTCTTGTGGGGCACAATAGGATTTATGTGGGGAGAATAAGGATTTACAGGGGGAACAATGTGAATAATTCATGTGGGGAGAAATAGGATTTATGTGGGGAGAAATGTGATTGATTTATGTGGGGAGCAATAGGATTTATATAGGAGCAACATGATTTATGTGGAGAGCAATGTGATTTTTTTTTTCTGTATAGGCCAATATATGTGTGTATTTTTTTTTTTACTGTGAAGGCCAATGTGTGGTTTTTGTTTTTTTCCTTTGGGGAACTGATAGTGTGCCTTGGCAATTTTAAAATATTGTTTGGTGTGCCGCGAGTAAAAAAAGGTTGAAAATCACTGGTCTAGACATTACCACTGTATTTGGAGAAAATAATGTGTCTTGGTGTGAATCCAAGAAGGCTCCTACGGAAGAGTTTCAGTTGGGATGTTTTCTTCATTTTCTGCAGGCGGGTGTGGATGCAGGCCTAAAATTGGGTTCAGTCAAGGTCCAGATTTCGGCCTTATCTGTTTTCTTTCAAAAACAATTGGCCTCCCTTCCAGAAGTTCAGACGTTCGTGAAAGGGGTGCTGCACATCCAACCTCCATTTGTGCTCCCGGTGGCACCATGGGACCTTAATAAAGTGTTGCAGTTCCTTCAATCGGATTGATTTGAACCTCTACAGGAGGTGGAATTGAAGTTTCTCACTTGGAAAGTGGTCATGCTGTTGGCCTTGGTATCCGCAAGGCGGGTGTCTGAGTTGGGGGCCTTGTCTCACAAGAGCCCTTACCTGATCTTCCATGAAGATAGGGCAGAGTTGAGAACTCGTCAGCAATTTCTTCCGAAGGTGGTTTCGTCTTTCCATATAAACCAACCTATTGTGGTGCCAGTGGTTACTGACACCTTCACTGCATCAAAGTCTCTTGATGTGGTCAGAGCTTTGAAAGTTTGTCGGTAGAACAGCTCGGATACAGAAAACAGAGGCTCTGTTTGTCCTGTATGCTCCCAACAAGATTGGGTGTCCTGCTTCTAAGCAGACCATTGCGCGCTGGATCAGAGGGACGATTCAGCACGCTCATTCCACGGCAGGATTGCCGATACCGAATTCGTTAAATGCCCATTCTACTAGAAAGGTGGGCTCATCCTGGGCGGCTGCCCGGGGGGGTCTCTGCGTTACAACTTTGCCGAGCAGCTACTTGGTCAGGGGCAAACACGTTTGCAAAGTTTTATAAGTTTGACACCTTGGCCGATGAGGACCTACAGTTTGGTCAATCGGTGCTGCAGGGTCATCCGCACTCTCCCGCCCGTACGGGAGCTTTGGTATAACCAAAGTGGGGGAAACTGTCTGCCCGCACCTGTGTGTGTGTGTGTGTGTGTGTGTGTGTGTGTGTGTGGAGTGTTTGGTGGTCTCCTTTAGCTATGTCCAGGGATACTGTGTCATATGCTGCAGAGGATTTATCCTCCCAGGATGATCCCATTCCATGTAATCAGGCTAGCACTGGTTTAGCACAGATATCAGCAAAGGAACCAAAGTGGTTTTCCTTTATCATAACTTGGCTTTCTCAGATTTCTGACAGGGTTGCTAGTAATGAAGCTGCAACCCAGGTATTACAGAGCTCTATGGCAGTATGGCCTGTGTCTGGTACCTCGGGACAACCCGCTATATACCCCCACAAACGTGCGCTTGTGCATGTCGCACAAGACACGGATACCGACTCTGACACTACAGATGGGGATGGGGATGTGTTGCGGGGTTCCGCATCTCTTGCAAGGGAGGTGCATTTGTTGATAGAGGCTATCAGGGATGTGTTAAATGTAAATGATACCACATCTGAGCAGGTTGAGGAGGCATTGTCCAAGGAGAAGCTGCTGCAGTCCATTGTTCTCACAACGCAACTGCTCCAGAATCGGGGATGATTCTGAATTTTCCAAAGTCACATTTGGAACCGACCCAGAGATTGTCATTTCTGGGTATGATCCTGGATACGGAAGTGCAGCGGGTGTTTCTTCCGTGGGACAAGGTGTTGATGATCCAATCCATGGTCAGGGATGTCTTGAAGCCACCCCGAGTGTCGATTCATCAATGCATCTGCCTATTGGGAAAGATGGTGGCCTCCGCCTATGAGGCTCTCCGGTACGGGAGGTTCCATGCTCGGTCCTTCCAACTGGATCTCCTGGACAAGTGGTCGGGATCTCGCCTCCACATGCATCAGAGAATTCGTCTGTCGCCAAAGGCAAGGATTTATCTCCTCTGGTGGCTCCAATTGCATCACCTCCTAGAAAGTCGCAGGTTCGGGATTCAGGACTGGGTCCTGCTAACAGATGCGAGCCTCCGGGGCTGGGGAACAGTCACTCAGGGAGTGACCTTCCAAGGATGGTGGTCAAGCCTGGAATCCGGCCTGCCCATCAACATCCTGGAACTAAGCCGTCTACAATGGTCTTTTCAGGCGACCCCTCTTCTAAGAAATCAGGCCATTCAGGTGCAGTCGGACAATGTAAGAACAGTGGCTTACATAAACCGACAGGGCGGAACGTAGAGCAGAGTGGCAATGTCAGAGGTGACAAGGATACTCCTCTGGTCAGAAAGGCACGCGTTAGCGCTGTTAACCATCTTCATTCCGGGAGTAGACAACTGGGAAGCAGACTTCCTCAACAGACATGATCTCCATCCAGGAGAGTGGGGTCTCCATCCGGAGGTATTCAAGGAAATAAAAGATCTTTGGGGACTACCCCAAATAGACATGATGGCCTATCGTCTCAACAAGAAGCTTTGGCGTTATTGTTTCAGGTCGAGGGACCCACAGGCAGTGGACGCGGACGGCCTGGTGTCTCTGTGGGTGTTCCAGTCAGTGTACGTGTTTTCACCACTCACACTCATCCCAAGAATCCTAAAGCTCATAAGGAGAACAATGGTTCAGGCGATCCTCATTGCCCCAGACCGGCCAAGAAGGGCTTGGTACGCAGACCTTCTGAATCTACTGCAAGAAGAGCCGAGGCCTCTTCCTCTTCTGGAGGACCGACTGCAGCAGGGGACGTTCGCCTATCAAGACTTACAGCGGCTACGTTTGACGGCATGGAAGTTGAGCACCTGATTCTTGCTCGGAAGGGTATTCCGAAGAAGGTTATTCCTACCCTCATACAGGCTAGGACAGGGGAAACGTCTAAACATTACCATCGTATTTGGAAGAAATATGTCTCTTGGTGTGAATCCAAGAAGTTTCCTACAGTGGAGTTTCAACTGGGACGTTTCCTCCTATTACTGCAAGCAGGAGTGGATATGGGCCTGAGATTGGGTTCTGTAAAGGTCCAGATTTCGGCCCTATCTATTTTCTTTCAGAAACAAATGACTGCCCTCCCTGAGGTTCAGACCTTTTTGAAGGGAGTTCTGCATATCAAACCTCCCTTTCTACCGCCTACGGCGCCCTGGGACCTTAACGTGGTGTTGCAGTTCCTCCAGTCGGATTGGTTTGAGCCCCTACAGGAAGTAGAAGTCAAGTTTCTTACATGGAAGGCGGTCACGTTGTTGGCCTTAGCTTCTGCTAGACGCTTGTCCGAGCTGGTGGCTTTATCCTGTAAAAGCCCTTACTTGATCTTCCATGAAGATAGAGCTGAGCTCCGGACACATCAGCAGTTTCTTCTGAAGGTTGTGTCCGCATTTCATGTCAGCTAACGTATTGTGGTGCCAGTGGCTACTGACTCCTCAATTACATCAAAGTCCTTGGATATTGTAAGGGCTCTGAAGATCTATGTGAAGAGAACTTCTCGTCACAGAAAGTCGGACTCTCTGTTTGTCCTATATGATCCCAAGAAAATTGGGTGTCCTGCTTCTAAGCAGACGATCTCTCGCTGGATCAGGTTTACTATCCAGCACGCTTATTCTACGGCAGGACTGCCGTGTCCAAAATCTGTTAAGGCCCACTCTACTCGTAAGGCGGGGTCTTCCTGGGCGACTGCCTGGGGTGTCTCGGCATTGCAAATTTGCCAAGCTGCAACTTGGTCTGGGTTGAACACGTTCGCAAAGTTTTACAAGTTCAATACTTTGGCCTCTGATGATCTGAAGTTCAGTCAATCAGTTCTGCAGGAGCCTCTGCGCTCTCCCTCCCGTTCTGGGAGCTTTGGTACATCCCCATGGTGTTAATGTGGACAACAGCATCCTCTAGGACGTAAGAGAAAATAGGATTTTGGTGACTTACCGGTAAATCCTTTTCTCGTAGTCCATAGAGGATGCTGGGCGCCCGCCCAGCGCTTCGTTTTCCTGCACTTGCTGTTTGGTTCAGTACCACTTCATTTTAGTTGAGTACTGCGTTATTACTTGGTAAGTAATGTTTCAGCTGTTGCTGGGTTGTTCAAGCTAGTTGTCTTGACGTGCGTTGTATGTGAGAGCTGGTATAAATCTCATCACTATCTGCGTATAATCCTTCTCTCGAAGTATGTCGTCTCCTCGGGCACAGTTCCTAGACTGAGTCTGGTAGGAGGGGCATAGAGAGAGGAGCACGCCCACACTCTCAAACTCTTAAAGTGCCAATGGCTCCTGGTGGACCCGTCTATACCCCATGGTACTAATGTGGAACCCAACAACCTCTACGGACTACGAGAAAAGGATTTACCGGTAGGTACCAAAATCTTCTTCCTTTTTTTTTTTTTTTTTTTTTTTTTTATACTCACTCACTCACTCACACTCTCTCTCCCTCTCTCTGTCTCTCTCTAGGTATGGCGGGGAAGCTCAGATGCGCATCCATTCTACACTCCCTGCACCCAGTAACGTGGGGCCTATCTTTGGTTCTCCTATGCCTATTGGTAAGCAATACATATTTTAATGTAAAAAACAAAACTGTTTACAATCCGTTTTACCCTGTGCTTGTACACATTTGTATTCATTTAACTCAAACGGCAACAACACGTTTAATGCATCCCGCAATAATCTTATGTTTCCATGTATTTATAACAAGTGCATGATGCTCTAGCTCACTTATATAGTGCAGAACATATACTCTCAATTGAATCAGTAGAAATCCCATCATTGGTTGAATAATTTCCGTTTCTCATGAACCTTATGTGAACATGGGACAAATTGTTACCGATGCAATACAGGAATTTCTCTAGCATCCATGAGGGATACTGGGGTCTCTTAGTACGATGGGGTCCAAAGGAGGCGGTGCACTTTAAATTTCTTCAACTGGGTGTGCTGGCTCCTCCCCTCTATGCCCCCTCCTACAGCCAGTTTAGAAAAAAGTGCCCCCAGGAGAGGATGCACACTCTGGAGCTCCAGAGAGTTTATTTTAAAGCTTTGATATTTTCGGTATGCTGTTTGGGCAACAGCATACCTGCACCGTCGGGGTTAGGGGAAGGACGGTCACCAGCCTCTGTAAGGCGTTGGAGCTGCTTCCCTGCTGCAGGACCACTGTCCTGAGAGGTTGTGTTACCGCAAGCACAATCGCCACATACCCCTATGATATGCCTAAAGGTAAGTAGAGTGGTGAGTAAACAACGGGGGTGGGGGCGGTTCTTGGTGCGGCGCGAACGCAGGGGCGGCATCCGGACCCCCCCCTGGGGGGATAACATAGCCCCCCTGCGTGAACTGGCCAGCGGCTTGGTGGAAACAAGTATTTGTACTCTGTTTGGCACCATATAGGAGACATTGCCAGTATATACAAGTACATAGCTCCTGCGCCATTACAGGGGGCGGAGCTAACGCAGAGCGGGACCAGCTGTTTTTTCTGGCGCCATTTCACTACACACTGATTACAGAGACGCTGCAGGGGACAAATGAACTCCTCCAGAGACACTCCAACGCCACAAATGGCAATTGGGTTTATTGTAGGGTGGAGTGATACTACAGGAGCACAAAAGGTCCTAGTACAGATATATTATACACTGCTCAAAAAAATAAAGGGAGCACTTAAACAACACAATGTAACTCCAAGTCAATCGCACTTCTGTAAAATCAAACTGTCCACTTAGGAAGTAACACTGATTGACAATCAATTTCACATGCTGTTGTGCAAATGGAATAGACAGCAGGTGGAAATTATAGGCAATTAGCAAGACACCCCCAACAAAGGAGTTGTTCTGCAGGTGGTGACCAGAGACCACTTCTCAACTCCTATGCTTTCTGGCTGATGTTTTGGTCACTTTTGAAAGCTGGCGGTGCTTTCACTTTAGTGGTAGCATGAGACGGAGTCTACAACACACACAAGTGGCTCAGGTAGTGCAGCTCATCCAGGATGGCACATCAATGCGAGCTGTGGCAAGAAGGTTTGCTGTGTCTGTCAGCGTAGTGTCCAGAGCATGGAGGCGCTACCAGGAGACAAGCCAGTACATCAGGAGACGTGGAGGAGGCCGTAGGAGGGCAACAACCCAGCAGCAGGACCGCTACCTCCGCCTTTGTGCAAGGAGGAACAGGAGGAGCACTGCCAGAGCCCTGCAAAATGACCTCCAGCAAGCCACAAATGTGCGTGTCTACTCAAACGATCAGAAACAGACTCCATGAGGGTGGTATGAGGGCCCGACGTCCACAGGTGAGGTTGTGCTTACAGCCCAACACCGTGCAGGACGTTTGGCATTTGCCAGAGAGCACCAAGATTGGCAAATTCGCCACTGGCGCCCTGTGCTCGTCACAGATGAAAGCAGGTTCTCACTGAGCACATGTGACAGAGTCTGGAGACGCCAAGGAGAACGTTCTGCTGCCTGCAACATCCTCCAGCATGACCGGTTTGGCAATGGGTCAGTAATGGTGTGGGGTAGCATTTCCTTGGGGGGGCCGCACAGCCCTCCATGTGCTCGCCAGAGGTAGCCTGACTGCCATTAGGTACCGAGATGAGATCCTCAGACCCCTTGTGAGACCATATGCTGGTGCGGTTGGCCCTGGGTTCCTCCTAATGCAAGACAATGCTAGACCTCATGTGGCTGGAGTGTGTCAGCAGTTCCTGCAAGACGAAGGCATTGATGCTATGGACTGGCCCGCCCGTTCCCCAGACCTGAATCCAATTGAGCACATCTGGGACATCATGTCTCGCTCCATCCACCATTGCCACGTTGCACCACAGACTGTCCAGGAGTTGGCGGATGCTTTAGTCCAGGTCTCGGAGGAGATCCCTCAGGAGACCATCCGCCACCTCATCAGGAGCATGCCCAGGCGTTGTAGGGAGGTCATACAGGCACATGGAGGCCACACACACTACTGAGCCTCATTTTTACTTGTTTTAAGGACAACTCATCAAAGTTGGATCAGCTTGTAGTGTGTTTTTTCACTTTTAATTTTGAGGGTGACTCCAAATCCAGACCTCCATGGGTTAATAAATTTGATTTCCATTGATAACTTTTGTGTGATTTTGTTGTCGGCACATTCAACTATGTAAAGAACAAAGTATTTAATAAGAATATTTCATTCAGATCTAGGATGTGTTATTTTAGTGTTCCCTTTATTTTTTTGAGCAGTGTATAATGTATATATTATATGTAGCCCAGCACTTACCTGGAGGCTGCTATGCTGGTTCTTGCTCTCTGTATAAACTGTGAAAAGCATGCTTGTTTCCCTACATATACTTATCTGAGTAAAAACCAGTTCAGACTGTTTTTCCTCTAGGTGTGGTGGTGTTCTCAGCAGCCATCATCCACACCCTAATGTGGATACAACGTTGCCTACAGGCAGAGGAGGGGAATGATTACATAGACCACGGTGTCCCTGTGTCTTTGTACTATGGGCCTAAGTCAGACCTGATCGCTCGCTAGGGGTTTTTTGCACTGCTGCGAACAGGCAGTTGCCGCCCATAGGGGAGTGTATTTTCTATTTGTAAGTGTGATCACATGTGTAGCAGAGCTTTATAAAGAGGTCTTGTGCAGTCTGAGTAGCCCAGGGCTTACTCAGCCGCTGCGATCACTTCAGCCTGTCCAGGACCGGAATTGACGTCCAGAACCCTCCCTGCAAACACTTGGACATGCCTGCATTTTTCCAAACCACCCACAAACTGCTTCTGACTGTCAATCTTGCAATCTCCCGCGCAGAAGTATTCTTCGCATAAACCCATCGCTGAGCGGCGATTCGTTTTGTACCTGTACGACGCGCCTGCGCATTGCGGTGCATATGCATGCGCAGTTCTGAACTGTTCGCAGTGCTGCAAAAAACTCTAAAGAGGGATTAGGTAAAATTGCTAGCTGCTGCCAAAACTTAAGATAGTGCTTCTTAAGAGGTTATAGAAATTATCTACCTTAGGGAGTAGAGCAATTATTATTATGCTGTAAGATCTGTGTAAATATACCAGATATTTATGTACAGAGAAAAGTCTCCATTAAGGGGTTTACTGGTAACTCAGTCAGGGGACCATGGAGTCTGCCTAATATGATAATTCATGTGACTAAGAAACTCATATACAGCCTTACCTTACCTCCAGAGGATAGAAAGGTCTGGAAAAATCCCTAAAGTAGATAACTCAATATCAAAAAATAAACAGGAATTCCTGTTAAAAGGGGGTTGTCTATTGGAGATTGGCATTGCTGCCTCACATCACTGGGATCGGGGGTTTCTGTGCCCATTACGACTCTGGCTTTGTGGAGTTTGTATGTTCTGCCTTTGCCATACCTCCCAACTTCTGTCTCTAGCAAGGAGGAAATCTGCACGCGGCCTTTGGAAAAGGGGGCATAGCTTTGCGGGATGTCCTGTGATCGCGGGCCACTCCCCGTTTTTGTCACAGCGCTCTGTGAGCTGATGGCATGCCTCTCTCCTTCTGTCTACTGAATAGACAGCTAAGCAGAGCAGCGAGTAGAGGAGCCTCCCAAAACACCGTCCCTTACCTGGACGATCTCTTGAAAAAGGCGAGATCCAGGAAGCTTCTATTGCTCAATATCAACAGCACTATTCAGCTTCTGTCACATCATGGGTGGATTTTAAATTTACTGAAGTCTCACCTGGAGCCAACTCGGCGGCTCCTGTTCCTGGGAATGTTTCTGGATACAGTGGCACATAAGGTATTCCTCCCAGAGGACAAGACAAGAACGCTCCAGGAGATGGTCCGAGCGGTTCTAAGGCCGAATCGGATAGCCATCCATCTTTGCATACGGTTGTTGGGAAAGATGGTAGCCTCTTACGAGGCGATCCAGTACGGAAGGTTCCATGCCAGAACATTTCAGTTGGATTTCCTGATCTTCAGATGCATCGGATCATACATCTCTCACCTCAGGCCAGGGTTTCCCTCCTGTGGTAGCTACACTCCTTAAACCTGCAGGAAGGTCAAAGTTTCAGGAATCAGGATTGGATCCTCCTCACAACGGACGTGAGTCTGTGGGGATGGGGAGCTGTCACCCAAGGAGCTCAGTTCCAGGGCAGGTGGTCCACCCATGGATCCCTACTTTCGATCAACATTCTGGAACTTCAGACAATCTCCAACGCTCTATATCAGGCCTCTTCTATGCTTAGTGATCGGACCATTCAAGTTCAGTTGGACAACGCCACGGCAGTGGCATACATCAATCGACAGGGAGGAACAAAGAGCAGAGCCTGCATGCGAGAAGTGTCAAGGATACTCCTCTGGGCTGAAAGAAATGTAAGAGCAATGTCGGCCATCTTTAGTCCGGTTGTGGACAACTGGAAAGCGGACTTCCTGAGTTGTCACAACCTCTACCCGGGAGAGTGGGACCTCCTCCCACAGGTGTTTTGGCAGATCACAGACCTGTGGGACTGCCCGCTGATCAACCTGATGGCTTCTCGGCTCAAAAAGAAGCTACGCCGGTATTGTTCAAGAACCAGGGACCCTCAGGCGATAGCAGTGGATGCACGGACGTCGCCGTGGCCTTACTGGTTGGTCTACCTGTGTCCGCCGATTCCGTTGCTCCCAAGGGTGCTAAAGAGAATCGGGCATCAAAGAGTCCAGGCAATTCTAATTGCTCCAGACTGGCCTCGGCAGGCGTGGTACAAGGATCTTCTGGACATGTCTGTCGAAGACCCTTGGCCTCTGCCACTGAGAAGAGATCTTCTTCAACAAGGACCGTTCGTCTACCCGGACTTACGGTGGCTTTGTTTGATGCCATGACGGTTGAGCGGAACACCCTAGCTCGCAAAGGCCTTTTTCCAAAAAGTTTATTGCAACCATGGTTCAGGCCAGGAAGCCTGTCACGTCAAAGCATTACCAACATATCTGGAGGAGATATGTCTTAGTGCGAGGAGCGCACGTATTTTCCTGTGGATTTACACCTAGGATGCATCCTTTGTTTCCTACAGGCTGGAGTGGGCCTATGTCTGGGCTCCCTCAAGGTCCAGATTTCGTCCCTTTTCCATTTTCTTCCAGAAGAAATTGGTAATGTTGCCAGAAGTTCAGACTTTCTTGCAAGGGGTACTTCACATACAACCTCCCTTTGTGCCGCCAACGTCACCCTGGGATTTGAATGTGGTCTACAGTCCTCCTGGTTTGAACCTCTAATGACTGCAGAAGACAAGTACCTTACGTGAAAGACTCTAATGTTGCTGTCCCTGACTTATGCTAGACGTGTCTCAGAATTGGAGGCCTTATGTAAAAGTCCATATTTGTTTTTTTATGAAGACAGAGCAGAGCTCAGGACTAGGCAGCAGTTCCTGCCAAAAGTTGTCTCTGCATTCCACTTGAACCGACCTATTGTGGTCCCTTCTAATTCTGGCTTTTCTGCTCCTCTGGAGGCATTGGATGCTGTGCGAGCTTTGAAGATCTATATCAAGAGAACGGCTCGGATCGGAAAGACTGATTCCCTGTTTGTGCTCTATGGTGCGCAGAAAAAGGGTTGCCCTGCAGTCCATTGCTCATTGGCTTAGGCTTACTATCCAACAAGCCTATGTGTCGGCAGCCTTACCTGTTCCTCAGTCTCTAAAGGCCCACTCTACAAGATCGGTGGGCTCTTCCTGGGTGGCTGCCCATGAAGTCTTGGCCTTGCAACTATGCCGAGCCGCTAGCTGGCCGGGGAAGAACACCTTTGTGAAGTTCTACAGGTTTGATACCCTGGCCAAAGAGGATACCCAGTTTGGGCAGGCGGTGCTGCACACGTCTCCACATGTTCCCGCCCGTTCTGGAAGTTTTGGGACGTCCCCATCGTACTAAGTGACCCCAGTATCCCTTATGGATGCTAGAGAATATAGGATTTTGGTTGCCTACCGGTAAATCCTTTTCTCATAGTCCATAAGGGATACTGGGCGCCCGCCTCAGTGCTTTGACCTTTCTGCAGGTTTTTCTTCTTTAAACGTTTACTGTTCAGCTGTTGTTGTTTTGTTACAAGCCATTGCTGGTCAGTTTAGGTTGTGGTGTGTTGGTGTGTGAATCTCACCACTCGTTATGTTCCTTCTCTCAAGTATGTCCATTCTCCTTCGGGCACATTTTTACCTATACTGGCTGTAGGAGGGGGCATAGAGGGGAGGAGCCAGCACACCCAGTTGAAGAAATTTAAAGTGCACCTGCTCCTTTGGACCCCATCGTACTATGTGACCCCCATCTATACCCCATCGTACTAAGTGACCCCAGTGTCCCTTATGGACTACGAGAAAAGGATTTACCCTTAGGTAACCAAAATACAATTTTTTTGAACATTGAATTCTATAGTGAATTTCTTGGCTGAATTGGTAAAAGAGTACTTTTGTTTGTTTCCTTTTTACATATATTACTGCAACAGACCAGCCTACTAAATTATTTCCTATTTCTCTTACGTCCTAGAGGATGTTGGGGATTCCAAAAGGACCATGGGGTATAGACGGGATCCGCAGGAGCTTGGGCACACTGAAAAGACTTTAACTGGGTGTGAACTGGCTCCTCCCTCTATGCCCCTCCCCCAGACCTCAGTTAGACTTTGTGCCCAGGACTGACTGGACACTCACTAGGGGAGCTCTCCTTAGATTCTCTAGAAAGACTTTTGTTAGGTTTTTTTATTTTCAGGGAGACCTTCTGGCTACAGGCTCCCTGCATCATGGGACTGAGGGGAGAGAAGTCAGACCTACTTCTTCTTAGTTAAGGGCTCTGCTGCTTAGGCTACTGGACACCATTAGCTCCAGAGGGTTCGATCACTTGGTGCGCCTAGCTGCTTGTTCCCGGAGCTGCGCCGTCACCCCCTCACAGAAGCCAGAAGAAAGAAGTCGGGTGAGTATGAGAAGAACCAAAGACTTCAGTAACGAGGTAGAGTGCAGCGGTAGCGCTGCGCTCCATGCTCCCACACACATCACCAATGGCACTTGCAGGGCGCTAGGGGGGAGCGCCCTGGGCAGCAGTTACTGGGGTCGGTGGCTGGCAGAAAACAGAATACGGTGTCACAACGGGAAGGGGCGGGGCTTAGCCGCACATTGCTCACCAGCGTAATTTTCTTCTATTTCTACAGTGCTGCAGAGACGCTGGCCCGGACCACCAAGCTCCCGCAAGTAACAGGGAGGCAAAACGGGGCGGGGGGGCATATAAAATTTGGTGCTTTCATATATGTTAACAGCGCTGATCATATATACTAGTTTTTTTAGTGTATGGGCGCTGGGGTGTGAGCTGGCATACTCCCTCTGTGTTCTCCCTAAGGGCTTTTCTGTGGGTCTGTCCCCGTGCTTGTGGCGAGTGTGGGTGTGTCGGCACGAGTTGTCGACATGTCTGAGCCTGGGTGATCTTCCCCGGAGGAAGTTATGGGGGGTGCAGAAAAGGATTTAGGTATGTCTGTCGGCACAGCCGACTGCTGATTGGATGACTATGCTGAGTACACTGAATGCGAACGTGGCTTTATTGTCTAAAAGACTGGATAAATCTGATTCTCAGACACAAACATGGAGACAGTCAGTGGAGGACGCTTTGTCTCAGGTGCAGACAGTCTCAGGATCACAAAAGCGTGCTTTTAACCAGATGGCAGATACAGGTACCGACACGGACTCTGACTCCGATGTCGATTTGAATGAGGCTTCTTTGCATCCACGGGTTGTCAAGAGTATTCAGTATATGATTATTGCCATTAAAGATGTGCTACATATCTCTGAGGAACCTGCCATTCCTGACACAAGAGTTTGTTTATTTAAAGGGAAAAGACCTGAGGTAAAATTTCCCCCCTCTCATGAAATGAATAAGCTTTGTGAAAAGGCTTGGGAGTCGCCTGAAAAACGGTGGCAAATTCCCAAGCGAATTTTGATGGCATATCCTTTCCCCTCTGATAGGGAAAAAGATTATCATCTTTATCAAGAGCATCCATATCAGAAGCCAAATTTTCAGCCCACTTAGCAATAGCACTACTCACCCATACCGACGCCACAGCAGGTCTGAGCAATGCACCAGTATTGACGAAAATGGACTTCAACGTCGTCTCCAGCTTGCGATCCGCCGGATCCTTGAGAGCAGCCGTGTCAGGAGACAGAGGCGCCACCTTCTTGGACAATCGCGAGAGAGCCTTGTCCACATTGGGAGACAACTCCCATTTTGACTCTTGGTTATATCAAGGACGCTGCAGATTACCTAAAGGATGCAGCGAGGGATGTTGGCCTCTTGGGATCAAGAGCCAATGCCATGGCGATTTCGTGGCGATTTCGGCCAGGAGGGCGCTGTGGGTTCACCAATGGAATGCTGATGCCGACTCCAAGAAGAATATGGAAGCTCTCCCTTTTAAAGGTAGTGTCTTGTTTGGTAACGGCCTGGCTGACCTGGTGTCGACCGCTACGGCGGGTAAGTCATCTTTTCTTCCCTATGTTCCCACACAACAGAAGAAGGCACCCCATCAGCAGATGCAGTCCTTTCGGCCTAACAAATACAAAAGAGGTAAGGGCTCGTCCTTCCTCGCTTCAAAGGGTAAAGGAAGGGGAAGGAAGTCGCCTGCTGTGTCAGGCACCCAGGACCAAAAGTCCTCCCCAGCCTCTACCAAGTCCACCGCATGACGCTGGGGCTTTCCTGGGGGAGTCCCTACCGGTGGGTTCGTTCGGCTCTGGATCCTTGGGTCTTAGACATAGTGTCCCAAGGGTACAGACTGGAGTTTCAGGAGATGTCCCCCAACCGGTTTTTCGTGTCGGCCTTGCCAACTTCTCTTTCCGAAAGAGAGGTGGTAAGGGATGCGATAGAAAAGTTGTGTCAACAGAGGGTCGTGGTGCCGGTTCCCCCGTCAGAACGGGGGAAAGGGTTCTATTCGATCCTCTTTGTGGTGCCGAAGCCGGACGGATCGGTCAGACCGATTCTGAACCTAAAATCCCTCAATCCATACTTGAAAACTTTCAAGTTCAAGATGGAGTCTCTTCGAGCAGTGATCTCCATCCTCGAAGGGGGGGATTTTATGGCGTCAGTCTACATAAAGGATGCTTACTTACACATCCCGATATTCCCTCCTCCTCATGCCTTCCTGAGGTTCGCGGTGCAGTGTTTCTTCCGGAGGTCAAAGCTCTGGAAATCCAGACCATGGTCAGGGAGCTTCTGAGGCCGACAAGTGTGTCGATTCATCAATGCACTCGGGTACTAGGGAAGATGGTTGCGGCTTACGAAGCCATTCCGTTTGGCAGGTTTCATGCCCGGGTTAACCAATAAATAACAAGTGGCGCTTGACAATCAGACAATTAAAAAACATTTATTTATATAAAATGTATGTAAATTACAACAACCTCCCGGGAGTAAAAAAACAATGATGAGAATGTCACAACAATATGAATGTGCACTAGATTACTACTTCATAATCAATTAAATAAAAACATAATTAATAAATAATCTTACTTGCACGTGACTTATTCATTAGCAACACCTGGAAGGTTTTAAACCGTGCTGGGTTCACTCAGTATACACAAGTAGTAATATATATGGCTGTTATATGTTAGATCTAAACAAAAGTCACTCACGGCTGTATGTTTTGGAAGAATTGCGTATAGCACAAATCCATAGCAGTAATCAGCTGGTATATAAAAAATTATGTGAAAAATACAACCTCCGCTGGGCAGGAGCCTGTTCTGTCCTTGCTCCCTGGTGTCGTCCCGCCGTCCCGTCAGAGACACACACCAGAGCCTCAGCGGGTATGACTGATGCTGCGCCGTGCAGGGAGCCCCGACAAGCCGTCCCCGATGGTCCACACCACCTCCGGTACCTCCGCACTTTCAAAACGGAGGCTGTAAGCTGATACTCCGGAGTGCACCGGTCTGCGCCGGGCTGAGAGGGAACGGCACCTGTTGCTTCTACCTCCCCAAGTTTAGTGGATGTCTGTGGTTACAGGGGTTAGAGCTGCAATGAAGGTGTTCCTGATTGCGGTGGTTGGAACCGGGCTCCTGTGCACGGTTAGGAGATGAATGTGCAGCCACTACCAGTGTTAATCCTTGGAAGAAAAAAGCCTGTGTCCTTAACGCGTTTCAACGCCAGCAGGGCGTCTTTGTCGAAAGGCATACCTTCATCAAGAGGTATTTGCAGAACTGACAAAACGTTGGGGAATTCCTCTGATAGACATGATGGCGTCTCGCCTCAACAAGAAGCTTCCGAGGTATTGTTCCAGGTCAAGGGACCCCCAAGCCAGTGCAGTGGATACGCTGGTGACTCCGTGGGTGTTTCAGTCGGTGTATGTGTTCCCTCCGCTTCCTCTCATTCCAAAGGTGCTGAGGATCGTTCAACGAGCAAGGGTTCAGGCGATACTCGTCGTTCCAGATTGGCCACGGAGGGCCTGGTATCCGGATCTTTAAGGATTACTAGTGGAAGATCCCTGGCCGCTTCCTCTAAGAGAGGACCTGTTGTTGCAGGGGCCCTGCGTGTTTCCAGACTTACCGCGACTGCGTTTGACGGCGTCAAATCTTAGCTCGGAAAGGTATTCCCGGGGAGGTCATCCCCACTCTCCTTAAAGCTAGGAAGGAGGTTACGGCGAAACATTATCACCGTATTTGGAGGAAGTATGTTTCGTGGTGTGAAACCAACGCGGCTCCGGCGGAGGAGTTACACTTGGGTCGGTTTCTCCATTTTTTACAGGCAGGCGTAGATGCAGGCCTGAAATTGTGTTCCATCAAAGTGCAGATTTCGGCTTTATCTATTTTCTTTCAGAAAGAATTGTCCGTCCTTCCCGAGGTTCAAACTTTCGGGAAGGGAGTGCTGCATATCCACCCTCCATTTGTTGCGCCGTGGGATCTTGAAGTGGTCTTGCAGTTCCTTATGTCTCACTGGTTTGAACCTTTGCGTAAGGTTGAGTTAAAGTTTCTCGCTTGGAAAGTGGTCATGCTTTTGGCTCTGGCGTCTGCCAGGCGAGTGTCAGAATTGGCGGCCTTGTCTCACAAGAGCCCTTATTTGATCTTTCATTCGGATAGAGCGGAATTGAGGACTCGTCAACAATTTCTGCCGAAGGTGGTTTCTTCGTTTCACATTAACCAACCTATTGTGGTGCCTGTGGCTACGGATGCTGTGGCAGTTCCAAAGTCTCTTGATGTTGTAAGAGCTTTGAAAATTTACATCGCCAGAACGGCTCTTACCAGAAAAACAGAGGCTTTGTTTGTCTTGTATGCTTCCAACAAGATTGGAAATCCTGCTTCTAAGCAAACTATTGCTCGCTGGATTTGTAATACGATTCAGCAAGCTCATTCTTCGGCTGGGCTACCGTTGCCGAAGTCAGTAAATGCCCATTCTACCAGAAAGGTGGGCTCATCTTGGGCGGCTACCCGAGGGGTCTCTGCTCTTCAGCTTTGCCAAGCAGCTACGTGGTCGGGTTCAAACACTTTTGCTAAGTTTTACAAGTTTGATACCCTGGCTGATGAGGACCTCATGTTTGCTCAATCGGTGCTGCAGAGTCGTCCGCACTCCCGCCCGTTCTGGAGCTTTCGTATAGACCCCATGGTCCTTTTGGAGTCCCCAGCATCCTCTAGGACGTATGAGAAAATAGGATTTTAATACCTACCGGTAAATCCTTTTCTCCTAGTCCGTAGAGGATGCTGGGCGCCCATCCCAGTGTGGACTGTTACTTGCAGTTGTATAATTACTGGTTATATTTGTTTACACATAGGTTGTGTATTAGTTATGTTCAGCTTGTTGCTGTTGGTTATTCATACGGTTATCTGGTTTCATGCTACTCCAGTTGTACGGTAAGTTTGTGGTGTGGGCTGGTATGTTCCTCGCCCTTAGTTTAAACAAAAATCCTACCTTCAAATGTCCGTCTCTCGTGGGCACAGTTCCTATAACTGAGGTCTGGAGGAGGGGCATAGAGGGAGGAGCCAGTTCACACCCAGTCAAAGTCTTTTTAGTGTGCCCAAGCTCCTGCGGATCCCGTCTATACCCCATGGTCCTTTTTGGAGTACCCAGCAGCCTCTACAGACAAGGAGAAAAGGATTTACCGGTAGGTATTAAAATCCTATTTTGTCTAGTAACGGTTATTTATTTATTTTTCTATATTAAGGTTCGCCAATGCCGATGGGCAGCCCTGTACCAAATCCTAGTTTCCTGGGTACACCCACATACGGTATTTATTTTTTACCTTTTATTTTTAGTTAAATGTCATTGTAAGTGTTTCGCAACTTCTGTTGAACGGTGAGTAAAAATTAATTATTTTCTTTCTTTATTCAGGCATCTACCCACCAAGTGTATCTACTCCGGTGTATTCCGTAGGGACTCCTGTACAGCAGTCTACTGCTCCTCTGCCTGGTTTACTAAGCCCAGAAATTGTGTGTTCTGGCAAACACAACGGGATTTGTATCTATTTTTCCCGTATTATCAAGTAAGTTTGGTTTCATTTCATGAAGTACGTTTTTATACAGCTAAACATTTAAAGTCAACAATTGAAGCATTGTTATACTCACGTGCACTCAAATTGCTGTTTTGTAGCAATATCTGGGATGGAAGCATAGTTGTAGAAAGGACTTTCAAGATTGGGAACAGAGACGTCACAGCGGTAAGATCATATTCATATGACCTTTATACTATTCTTATCCTATCCCCCGGTGGAAAAACTAACCCCTGCTTGGATTATATTCCCCATCAATTCTGTTTTATTGTTGAATATTAATTAGTACGTCTGTCTTAGATTTAAAACGGTGAATTCATTCCTACCCTATAGTTTGTGGAAAGAAAAAGTTATTCACGTTATGTTTGTGTAGTGTCAATATTTAGTACTGAATGTGTAAAACTATTCTCACTATTGAAACTTTCCCAGTTTTTATGGTTGTGCTAGGAAGTGCCCTTAATGAAGGATAGATGTATCATAGTGGCATGATGCGCTTCCTGCTTCACCTCTTTACCGATGTAAATCAGTACTGATGAGATGTATTAATGTCTCATTTGCCTGAGTGGGGGGGGGGGGGGTGAAAACTCCATCCTCCGGCTGTCACCGCATCAGACCGTTCATACAGTGGCAGGAACATTGGCGCACTATCTTGTAGATTTCAGCGCCAATAATGACAGGTGCGTAACGCTCCTGGCATTTGTCACACACCGCCACAGTAATACGTGGGGGAGAAGTGTTACCAACGCACTTAACTTGCGCTGATACCACTTCTACCCACCTCCATATTTCAGCTTCATACATCTATCCCAAAGTGTTCACCATCAAGAGATCTCCTGTCACTCTGTTCGAGCTGGGTTTATCCTTAAAACTGCTCTCAGTTGCTTTGAAAGGTGCAAACGTGGACATAATGAGGGTGGTGAGAGGCATAGGCCCGTTATTATCGCCGATCCTGCCTTTAAAAAGGTGGGTAAATCTCCACCGTTGGGACATCATTTAAAGGATTTGTTGCTGAGACATAATATGAAACCAGCTGTATCATCAGATGGAGGTTGGAATGGTTGCTTCAAATGTCTCAGTTCACGATTTCAACCCTGCTCGCTACCAGGTTGAAATACCGGGTCGCTCGCCCGCACATGAACACGGGCTATGCGCACTCATGTGCCAATAACCCGTGTTCAAAGCTGGCGGTCTGAAAGGGGTATAGAAGGTCTTTTTGCCAAGTTTTTCGCAAATTTAATGTCTTAATTCGCCAGTTGTGTACAAAGTAGCTAATAGCATACGAAGTATTGTACATAATAATAATTCTATTTCTCTATCGTCCTAGTGGATGCTGGGGTTCCTGAAAGGACCATGGGGAATAGCGGCTCCGCAGGAGACAGGGCACAAAAAGTAAAGCTTTTCCAGATCAGGTGGTGTGCACTGGCTCCTCCCCCTATGACCCTCCTCCAGACTCCAGTTAGATTTTTGTGCCCGGCCGAGAAGGGTGCAATCTAGGTGGCTCTCCTAAAGAGCTGCTTAGAAAAAGTTTAGCTTAGGTTTTTTATTTTACAGTGAGTCCTGCTGGCAACAGGATCACTGCAACGAGGGACTGAGGGGAGAAGAAGTGAACTCACCTGCGTGCAGGATGGATTGGCTTCTTGGCTACTGGACATCAGCTCCAGAGGGACGATCACAGGTACAGCCTGGATGGTCACCGGAGCCGCGCCGCCGGCCCCCTTGCAGATGCTGAAGTCAGAAGAGGTCCAGAATCGGCGGCTGAAGACTCCTGCAGTCTTCTAAAGGTAGCGCACAGCACTGCAGCTGTGCGCCATTTTCCTCTCAGCACACTTCACACGCAGTCACTGAGGGTGCAGGGCGCTGGGGGGGGGCGCCCTGGGAGGCAAATGTAACCTATATAAAGGCTAAAAATACCTCACATATAGCCCCCAGAGGCTATATGGAGATATTTAACCCCTGCCTGGATTCACTAAATAGCGGGAGACGAGCCCGCCGGAAAAGGGGCGGGGCCTATCTCCTCAGCACACGGCGCCATTTCCTCTCACAGCTCTGCTGGTCAGGACGGCTCCCAGGTCTCTCCCCTGCACTGCACTACAGAAACAGGGTAAAACAGAGAGGGGGGGCAAATTTATGGCGATATTTTGATATATATAAAGCAGCTATAAGGGAGCACTTATTATAAGGCTATCCCTGTTATATATAGCGCTTTTGGTGTGTGCTGGCAAACTCTCCCTCTGTCTCCCCAAAGGGCTAGTGGGTCCTGTCTTCGTTAGGAGCATTCCCTGTGTGTCTGCTGTGTGTCGGTACGTGTGTGTCGACATGTATGAGGACGATATTGGTGTGGAGGCGGAGCAATTGCCAAATATGAGGATGTCACCCCCTAGGGAGTCGACACCAGAATGGATGCCTTTATTTATGGAACTACGGGATAGTGTCAACACGCTAAAGCAGTCGTTTGACGACATGAGACGGCCGGACAATCAATTAGTGCCTGTCCAGGCGACTCAAACACCGTCAGGGGCTGTGAAATGCCCTTTGCCTCAGTCGGTCGACACAGACCCAGACACAGGCACTGACTCCAGTGGTGACGGTGACGAATCAACCGTATTTTCCAGTAGGGCCACACGTTATATGATTTTGGCAATGAAGGAGGCGTTACATTTAGCTGATACTACAGGTACCACTAAACAGGGTATTATGTGGGGTGTGAAAAAACTACCTATAGTTTTTCCTGAATCAGAAGAATTAAATGACGTGTGTAATGAAGCGTGGGTTGCCCCTGATAAAAAGCTGATAATTTCAAAGAAATTATTGGCATTATACCCTTTCCCGCCAGAGGTTAGGGAGCGCTGGGAAACACCTCCTAGGGTGGACAAGGCGCTAACACGCTTATCTAAACAAGTGGCGTTACCCTCTCCTGAGACGGCCGCACTTAAAGATCCATCAGATAGGAGGATGGAAAATATCCAAAAAAGTATATACACACATGCAGGTGTTATACTACGACCAGCTATAGCGACTGCCTGGATGTGCAGTGCTGGGGTAGTTTGGTCAGAGTCCCTGATTGAAAATATTGATACCCTGGACAGGGACAATATTTTACTGTCGTTAGAACAAATAAAGGATGCATTTCTTTATATGCGTGATGCACAGAGGGATATCTGCACACTGGCATCACGGGTAAGTGCTATGTCCATTTCGGCCAGAAGAGCTTTATGGACGCGACAGTGGACAGGCGATGCGGATTCAAAACGACATATGGAAGTTTTGCCGTATAAAGGGGAGGAGTTATTTGGAGTCGGTCTATCAGATTTGGTGGCCACGGCTACAGCCGGGAAATCCACCTTTCTACCTCAAGTCACTCCCCAACAGAAAAAGGCACCGACTTTTCAACCGCAGCCCTTTCGTTCCTTTAAAAATAAGAGAGCAAAGGGCTATTCATATCTGCCACGAGGCAGAGGTCGAGGGAAGAGACAGCAACAGGCAGCTCCTTCCCAGGAACAGAAGCCTTCCCTGGCTTCTACAAAAGTCTCAGCATGACGCTGGGGCTTCTCAAGCGGACTCGGGGACGGTGGGTGGTCGTCTCAAAAATTACAGCGCGCAGTGGGCTCACTCGCAGGTAGATCCCTGGATCCTGCAGATAATATCTCAGGGGTACAGGTTGGAATTAGAGACAGATCCACCTCGCCGTTTCCTGAAGTCTGCTTTACCAACGTCCCCCTCCGAAAGGGAGACGGTTTTGGAAGCCATTCACAAGCTGTACTCTCAGCAGGTGATAGTCAAGGTACCTCTTCTACAACAAGGGAAGGGGTATTATTCCACTCTTTTTGTGGTACCGAAGCCGGATGGCTCGGTAAGGCCTATTCTAAATCTGAAGTCCTTGAACCTGTACATAAAGAAGTTCAAGTTCAAGATGGAGTCACTCAGAGCAGTGATAGCGAACCTGGAAGAGGGGGACTTTATGGTATCCTTGGACATCAAGGATGCGTATCTCCACGTTCTAATTTACCCCTCACACCAGGGGTACCTCAGGTTCGTTGTACAAAACTGTCACTATCAGTTTCAGACGCTGCCGTTCGGATTGTCCACGGCACCTCGGGTCTTTACAAAGGTAATGGCCGAGATGATGATTCTTCTTCGAAGAAAAGGCATATTAATTATCCCATACTTGGACGATCTCCTAATAAGGGCAAGGTCCAGAGAACAGCTAGAGATGGGATAAGCACTGTCGCAAGAAGTGCTAAAACAGCACGGGTGGATTCTGAATATTCCAAAATCCCAGTTAATGCCGACAACTCGTCTGCTGTTCCTAGGGATGATTCTGGACACGGTTCAGAAAAAGGTTTTTCTCCCGGAGGAAAAAGCCAAGGAGTTATCCGAGCTTGTCAGGAACCTCCTAAAACCAGGAAAGGTGTCTGTACATCAATGCACAAGAGTCCTGGGAAAAATGGTGGCTTCTTACGAAGCAATTCCATTCGGCAGATTCCACGCAAGAATTTTCCAAAGGGATCGGTTGGACAAATGGTCAGGGTCGCATCTTCAGATGCACCTGCGGATAACCCTGTCTCCAAGGACAAGGGTGTCTCTTCTGTGGTGGTTGCAGAGTGCTCATCTATTGGAGGGCCGCAGATTCGGCATACAGGATTGGATCCTGGTGACCACGGACGCCAGCCTGAGAGGCTGGGGAGCAGTCACACAAGGAAGAAACTTCCAGGGAGTATGGACGAGCCTGGAAACGTCTCTTCACATAAACATTCTGGAACTAAGAGCAATATACAATGCTCTAAGCCAGGCAGAACCTCTGCTTCAGGGAAAACCGGTGTTGATCCAGTCGGACAACATCACGGCAGTCGCCCATGTGAACAGACAGGGCGGCACAAGAAGCAGGAGTGCAATGGCAGAAGCTGCAAGGATTCTTCGCTGGGCAGAGAATCATGTGATAGCACTGTCAGCAGTGTTCATCCCGGGAGTGGACAACTGGGAAGCAGACTTCCTCAGCAGACACGATCTTCACCCGGGAGAGTGGGGACTTCATCCAGAAGTCTTCCACTTGCTGGTAACCCGTTGGGAAAGACCAATGGTGGACATGATGGCGTCTCGCCTCAACAAAAAACTGGACAGGTATTGCGCCAGGTCAAGAGATCCGCAGGCAATAGCTGTGGACGCGCTGGTAACGCCTTGGGTGTACCAGTCGGTGTATGTGTTTCCTCCTCTGCCTCTCATACCAAAAGTATTGAGAATTATACGGCAAAGAGGCGTAAGGACGATACTAGTGGTTCCGGATTGGCCAAGAAGGACTTGGTACCCGGAACTTCAAGAGATGATCACGGAATTTCTGTGGCCTCTACCTCTAAGGAGGGACTTGCTTCAGCAGGGTCCCTGTCTGTTTCAAGACTTACCGCGGCTGCGTTTGACGGCATGGCGGTTGAACGCCGGATCCTAAAGGAAAAAGGCATGCCGGAAGAAGTCATTCCTACTTTGATTAAAGCAAGGAAGGAAGTAACCGTGCAACATTATCACCGAATTTGGCGAAAATATGTTGCGTGGTGCGAAGATCGGAGTGCTCCGACGGAGGAATTTCAACTGGGTCGATGCCTACATTTCCTGCAATCAGGATTGTCTATGGGTCTCAAATTGGGATCTATTAAGGTTCAAATTTCGGCCCTGTCGATTTTCTTTCAAAAAGAATTGGCTTCAGTCCCTGAAGTCCAGACCTTTGTTAAGGGAGTGCTACATATACAGCCTCCTGTGGTGCCTCCAGTGGCACCGTGGGATCTCAATGTGGTTTTGGACTTTCTAAAATCTCATTGGTTTGAACCACTAAAGAAGGTGGATTTGAAATATCTCACATGGAAAGTGACCATGCTTCTAGCCCTGGCTTCGGCCAGGAGAGTGTCAGAACTGGCAGCTTTATCTTACAAAAGCCCATATCTGATTTTCCATTCGGACAGGGCAGAACTGCGGACTCGTCCGCATTTTCTCCCTAAGGTGGTGTCAGCATTTCATCTGAACCAGCCTATTGTAGTGCCTGCGGCTACAAGTGACTTGGAGGACTCCAAGTTACTGGACGTTGTCAGAGCATTAAAAATATATATTGCAAGGACAGCTGGAGTCAGAAAATCTGACTCGTTGTTTATATTGTATGCACCCAACAAGATGGGTGCTCCTGCGTCTAAGCAGACGATTGCTCGTTGGATCTGTAGCACAATCCAACTTGCACATTCTGTGGCAGGCCTGCCACAGCCTAAATCTGTAAAGGCCCACTCCACAAGGAAGGTGGGCTCATCTTGGGCTGCTGCCCGAGGGGTCTCGGCATTACAACTTTGCCGAGCAGCTACGTGGTCAGGGGAGGACACGTTTGTAAAATTTTACAAATTTGATACTCTGGCTAAGGAGGACCTGGAGTTCTCTCATTCGGTGCTGCAGAGTCATCCGCACTCTCCCGCCCGTTTGGGAGCTTTGGTATAATCCCCATGGTCCTTTCAGGAACCCCAGCATCCACTAGGACGATAGAGAAAATAAGATTTTACTTACCGATAAATCTATTTCTCGGAGTCCGTAGTGGATGCTGGGCGCCCATCCCAAGTGCGGATTATCTGCAATAATTGTACATAGTTATTGTTAACTAATTCGGGTTATTGTTGAAGGAAGCCATCTTTCAGAGGCTCCGCTGTTATCATACTGTTAACTGGGTTTAGATCACAAGTTGTACGGTGTGATTGGTGTGGCTGGTATGAGTCTTACCCGGGATTCAAAATCCTCCCTTATTGTGTACGCTCGTCCGGGCACAGTACCTAACTGGAGTCTGGAGGAGGGTCATAGGGGGAGGAGCCAGTGCACACCACCTGATCTGGAAAAGCTTTACTTTTTGTGCCCTGTCTCCTGCGGAGCCGCTATTCCCCATGGTCCTTTCAGGAACCCCAGCATCCACTACGGACTCCGAGAAATAGATTTATCGGTAAGTAAAATCTTATTTTACATAGCACTCTTTTTCCAATAGAACTCAAGGCTCGTTAAAGAATGAACATGATACAGTACAGAATCCATGAATTACAGAAAAGCTTTTAAGAAAATATAGTCTGTTTTTAAAGGATTTTATAGTGGAGGCTTATCGCACTGTGCGGGGAAGAGTTTCATAGAGCCGCAAGTTCATGGCTAAAAGCTTGACCCCAAGATGAATTACAGGAGGTTCTAAGTACTTCTAGTAAGCCTTCATGTACAGATCACAGTAATCGAGCGAGGCTGTATGGAATCAGAAGCTGCTTCAAGGGGATGCAGTTAAATTACCGGTTGTCTGGATTGGGTATGGGACTCAGGGTTGACAGTGTCTAGGTCAACACATAAGGTCAACAGTGACTAGGTCGACACAGGAAGTTGACATGAACAAGGTCGAAATGGAAAAATATCGACATGAGGTTTTTTTGGTGTCATTTTCTTCGTAAAGTGACGGGGAACCCCAATAGTGCACCGTGTTTCCTTGCTTGGCACGCTTCGCTCGCCATGCTTCGAGCGAGGTGCCAAGCGCACCGTTCCCAATTGTGGTCCACATGGATCGTAAAGTATGAAAAAGTTCAAAAAATTAAATAAAATGTGAGAAACTCATATTGACCTTTTTCCATGTCAACCTTGTTCATGGCTGTGTCGACCTATTTCATGTGTCAACCTTCTCAATGTTGACCAATAGGTGTCGACTTAGAACCCGGATACCGTCTGGATCCCGGTGGACAGGATAACGACTCCAGAATCCTGACAGCTGGGGAAATGCTGGCGATCGGAAGCCTGACCCAAGCCCGATATTCTCACTTGGATGGTGGTCC
This sequence comes from Pseudophryne corroboree, assembly GCF_028390025.1. Taxonomy (NCBI): domain Eukaryota; kingdom Metazoa; phylum Chordata; class Amphibia; order Anura; family Myobatrachidae; genus Pseudophryne; species Pseudophryne corroboree. The sequence continues at coordinate 83,471,269 of NC_086444.1, read as the reverse complement.
ACGCCACCACCCGATGAGGAATATAGTAGTGTCGCCACCAGGCCCAAAGCTTGACTAGCCGCAAGGTGACATGCTGCACTCGCTGCCGGAATTCTGGCTGTCAGGTTCCCGGCGTCTGTCTCCTGATTGCCGGGATCCTATACTGATCCCGCTTCAAGTATCTTGGGCCCTGATTATTGTAGCACTTTGAAAGTCAATAAGCCAATCCTGAAGACTATTTGCCATTTCTCTTTCATCCATCTGGGGGACGCTGCGCCATTACTTGTGGGTTAGAGGTGTGTGGTTGTGGAGTTTGGCACAGAACTATTAAAACCTGACTCCTCCCCCCTCTAACCCCTCCCATCTCCTTCCTGCCTAGCCAGCACCTCAGTTTTAGTTTTGTGCCTGTGGAGTACAGACACAGTTTTTATTTCTCCTAATTTTTCTTTATTTTTTCTTTATTTTTCTTTATTTTTCTATACCTAGTCCCTGTTTACAGGTGACAGGTATAAATGGAACAAGGATGCTGTCAGAAAGGGCCACCATACCTTGGTCACTGGGGCCTTTTGATTCACACGTCAGATCAAAGAGGTACTGGACAGCCACAATCTGTCACTGGCAGTATTGGGCTGTCCCTAACGGTTTTTATTATTTATTATTTATTAATATTTATTTATTTTACTAATTTTAGTATTGTTTTTACTTTATCTCCCTCCCCCCCCCCGGCGCAAGCCCGCCAGCGGGAGCTGTGCCGGAGACCTGTACCCATACAGCCGCAGTACTGTCTGAAGGGCTGTGGGGACGGGACGGGGATCCCGGAGAAGCCGCCGCAACAGTCGCTATACTTAGCAACGCGCGGCGGCCCGAACTTCCGGTTGGTCGCGAGAGGAGAGCAGGGACGGCTTCCCGCTCTGTTCTGCCCGCGCGCACGTCATGATACCATCTACAGTGACAGGGGGACGCTGTGCTCGCTACCTGAACAGAACAACTTGGGGTGGCGGCACGCGAGAGCCGCAGACTTTCGGCTGCAGCGCGCCTACTGAAGCTGACAGGCGCTTCATTGTTCAAGAAGGGACGGACTCCCGCCCTCCACTACCACGCGCGCACTCTCGTCCAGGTATGCAGGGCTCCGGCCGCCATCTTCTCCAGAGGCAGTACGGGGGACACTGTGCAGCGCTCACAACAAAGGCTGATCACCTAACAGCAAGTATATTTTGGGACACAGTATAAATTCACTGTAGATTTACATTGTGTCATGCTATACTTTTAGGGGAGGTAATTTTTGCAATATATAATATGCATTGAACACAGTATGATTCATAGTATATTACAATATACAACAATATGTCAAAGTATTGGAAAAGAGAATAAATGAATTAATTACTTATGAAATCTACAAAGGGTAAGACCGCCTCGGTGGTTTATTTTTTCCTGCTCACTATGGGGATCATAGCTAGCAAAGGGAAGCCCGGACGCAGGTACTCTGTGTTTCATGCTCTGGGGCATCTGTGGCGGACCAGCAGGAAAGTTCCGCGGATCAGTCTATGCCTCTATGGCTACAGTGGAAGCTCTATGGGCTCGAAATATGGGCTCAGTCTCTAAACAAATTTGTTAACTCTGCCGGCAGTTCTTCTGCTACAAAACGGCCGCAGCCGTTGCCCGCTATAACTTTTCCGGAGGAGTAGTTGGAAACATTCCCACTGGAGGATGGGGAAGTAGACCCAGAGTGGGATAATAGGATGAGGAGTTTTTCTACTAGCTCAGGTGTTAGATTCTGATATAAGCCATCCGTCAAACTCTTAATATTCAGAGTTCGGAGGTGGCGGGTTCTTCCTCTGCCTTTTTCAAAACACAAAAAAAAAAAAAAAAAGACAAGTTACTGTCTTTCCCCCTTATTCACACTTTGCGGATATTTGAAAGAGCCCTGACTTAAGTCGGATTCTCCTGTCCCAGCCCCAAAATAAATTTTAATTTATATAAGGGGGATACAAGATGTTGAGAAACAGACCCAAAAGGTAGACGCTCCTATTCACATTTAACAAAAGCTACGGTTATTCTTTTTGTACATGGGCAGTGCTGCTGGTGTGATGCTTGGCATTGCTGCCTTAGGGCGCTGAGGTCGTGGGTTCAATTCCCACCATGGCCCAAACTGTGAGGTTTGTACGTTTTAGTTGAAAGATCCTACAGATAGGAAGATTGAAACAATGATTAAATCTATGTTATCTTTATCAGGAATTTTCTACTCCCAATTCTAGCTAGCACTTGGGTCTTCATGGCCGCGGATGACTGGCTGGCACAGGTTGTATCTTGAATGCAGTCCCACGATCCATCGGAAGTCATTCAATTAGAAAAATGAGACCTTGTTAGAGTCTACTGCGCTACAATCCTGTATTTCTGCCTTGACCGTGACAGCAAGACGGTCTCTTTGATTTCGGGTTTGGGAATGCCGTTTCTGACTCGGAACAGAGCTTGACGGCGATACCCTTTGAAGGTGAGTTCTTTTTGGGTCGGAATTACAGAAGAGACTACAGGGGGCAAGAGCCCTTTTCTTCCATTTGCTCCTCAGAGACCGAAGACCACGAGGTTTCGGTCCTTTCGTACACAGGACAGAGGTAGTTTCCATCCCTTTCGTTCTTTCTCCAGGTTCCCACGAAGAGAGGCATTCAGAGGTAGAGGAACACAGGCGGCTCTTAGACCAGCCAGTAAACCTGCCGACATACCTACTGCATGACGGTTAACGATCTCTGGAGGGATCAATGACGATTCGGGCTCGGTTACGGCAGTTCAAGGAAGTGTGGCTCCTGTCAAAACCAGATCTGTGGGTGACGGAGGTCATATCCAGAGATTATATGTTACATCTCGAGGAACCAATCCCATATCGTGTGTTCGTCACTCCTCTCCAAAAACGCTCCCTCCAGACGTTGAGCTCTTCTTTATGCAACAGCCACTCTCTTACTAAATGGAGTGATTCTTCTAGTTCCCTCTCAGCAGAGAGGTCGGGATTTTACTCAGGTCTTTTTCTTGTGGACAAACCGTTTCGGCCAAAAGGGTTTGAATCCATATCTCTCAACCCAAAAGTTCAGAATGGAATCCATCCATTCGATTATCGCTACATAAAACCAGGGGAATATTTGGCTTCAGTGGACGTAGAGGACGTCTACCTGCATGTTCCTATTTGGACAGGTCGTCAATCTTGTCTGAGATACGCAGTCGGTCCTTGCCATTTTCAGTTTCTCTTCCCTTTGGTCTATCCACGGCTCCTCAGGTATTCACAGGGTGTCAGCATTACTCCGTATTTAGATGATCTTTTCATCAGGACTGTCAGAGTGAATCCTTCACCAGAACTTGCGTCTCACGATAGAGACTCTATAGTCATTCAGATGGATAATAACTTTTCCACAGTCATCTTTACTTCCTTCCCAGAAAATGATATTTCTGGGATTCTTATTCGACGCTACCAGCCAGAAAGCGTTTCTTCCTCACGGACAGGACCTCATCTCGAATTACAGCTAATCCGCTTGTCTGTAAAGACTCGTCGGTCGCTTCGCTGGTGGCTTCACAGCCCAATTTGACCAAAAAGGGTACCGTTCACGATTTGCTCTTGAGGGATGGTCACCACAGACGCAAGCCTCAGAGGTTGAGGGGCGGTGTTTCAGACTCCTTACTTTCAGACGTTCTGAAACAGTCGAGTCTAAGTTACAGATCAACATCTTGGAGTTGAGGGCAGTCCGGTAGGCATCCTTCGGATTCAAACCATGGTAAAGGGTAATCCAGTACGGGTTCAGCCCGACAACGCCACGGCAGTTACTTAAATAAAGGAACTCGAAACTGGACCGCCAGGAAGGCAGTCGCTCAGATTCTCACTTAGGCAAAACATTGGGTTCAGATTATACCCGTGATTCACATTCCAGGAGTCGAGACCTGGGAAGCGGTTTTCTTAAGCCGTCACACGGTGCATAAGGGAGAGAGGGGGCTTCACCAGGAGGTGTTTCTGACTCTAGTAGCCCGGTGGGGGATGCCCGATGTAGATCTGACGGCGTCTTGTCTCAACAATAAACCTCCTCTCTAAGGGTCGCGTACTCAGGACCCTTAAGCAATTCTAATCAATGAACTGACGGCGCTGTGGCACTTTCAACTGGGATATGTGTTTCCACCATTTCCACTGATTCCACGTCGGCTTCAACGCGTTCAGAGAGAAGGTCTTCCAATCATTCTGGTGGACCCAGATTGGCCACGATGACAGTGGTACACTCTTCTGCACAATAGGGTCGTCGAGGAACCATCCCGACCCTCTCTGCTCTAGATCTTATGATTCAAGGACCATGTCACCACACAGGTTTGGTCGGCTGACTTTGACGGCTTGGTTCTTGAATCCAATATTTTAAGGGGAAAAAGGTTTTTTCTCGTCCTGTTGAGTAAAGATAACCGGTGGCTTCTGGAATTTACATTGCTTGGTGTGAAAAGCGTGGTTTAACACCGGATGTGTTTAGAGTTTCCTCGTCTGTTATCCTGCATTCAGGAGGATCTCAATGAGGATCTCAGACTTCTTCACTAATGGGGGTCAAGTTTCTACTTGGTCGACTCTTCTTCATAGGAGACTGGCTATCACTCCAGAAGTTCAGACGTTCCTTCAGGGAGTTCTTCGGATTCAGTCACCTTTTTTTGTTCCTCCCTGGGACTTTAACTTAGTCCTTACGGTTTTTTTTTAGAAACCTCCATTTCAACCTTTGGAATCTGTACAATTGCGGTATATAACGTTCAATGTCTTCCGATTGACAATTTCCTCCAAAAGATGAGCATCTAAATTGGCAGCTCTTTCTTGCAGACCACCCTTGTCGGATTTTCATGATGATCGGGTGGTTCTGCGAACAAAACCTTCCTTCCTCCGAAGGTTGTGTCAGCGTTTCATCTAAATTAGGACATTGTCCTTCCAGCGTTTACTCCTCCTCCTTCCGGGGAGGATTCCCATTGGCTCTCTTAGATGTGCTTAGGGCCTTACGGATTTATTTATCTCGTACGAATTCTATCCGTCGTACGAATGCATTGTTGGTTTTTAATGGCTGCGTCCAAATGAGATTGGCCGGATTCCAAGTACACAGTGACTCGTTGGGTAACTACGACCATCAGAGTCTTCTAATGTTTCAGTTCCTGACTCGATTCAAGCTCCTTCGACTCCAGCTATTGGAGCTTCTTGAGATGTTCGCGGGGCTGCGTCTATTGAGCAGTCGTGTAGGGCGGCGACCTGGTCGTCTGTGCATACGTTTTAAAAAGGTTTTACCGTTCTCACACTTTCGGTTTGGAGACTGCCCCTGTTGGGCGTCAAATTTGGCGGACGGCTATGCCGTCTATGTCTCCCTCCTCTCATTTGCTTGCTTTGGGAAATCCCACAAGTAATGGCGCAGCGTCCCCCAGATGGATGAAAGAGAAATAGGGATTTTTGTTTACTTACCGTAAAATCTCTTTCTCTGATTCCATCTGGGGGACGCTGCGATCCCTCCCATATGTTGTCTGGTTTAACCAGTTAATTGTTTTCGGTCTATCTCCTTTGGCTTGGCTAAACGTTAACTGAGGTGCTGGCTAGGCAGGAAGGAGATGGGAGGGGTTAGAGGGGGGAGGAGTCAGGTTTTAATAGTTCTGTGCCAAACTCCACAACCACACACCTCTAACCCACAAGTAATGGCGCAGCGTCCCCCAGATGGAATCAGAGAAAGAGATTTTACGGTAAGTAAACAAAAATCCCTATTTTACAGGTGTAGCGAATGGGTGTTATGTGGCTGGAACGGGGCTGGTTGGTTAAGTAGCCTGGCAGCTGCGTTTTGTACCATCTGCAAGCGGTGCAATTCTTTTTCTGGGAGAATATATTTATGTTCTCTGCGGGAATAAGTATCTTTTAGAATTGGTAAAAATAGAGCAGATTAAGCGTAATGATGAGTTATGGCTATTGGACATAATTTGAGTATAGTTGTATGTGTAGATGTTAAGTTGCACAGTGGACAGTCTGGCTTGGTCACATTGTACATTGCTTGCACAGCAGACCGTAATCTGTTACGCACTTCTGCAGATGCCACTGCTCTGGTTGAGTGATCCGGGCTAAATCCTTAGTGCTGTCTGTTTCTGAGCTCATGCAGCTCGCTGTGTGTCTTCCCTGGATCTAGTCAGAGACTTCCCCTCTATCTTGTTTGCTGGTCCTTCAACAAATGACCGCATGCATCTTAGGGCGTTAGGCCAGGGGTCAGCAGGTCCCTTAGCAGCACCACAACAGGCACTTGGTTTGATGCAGTGCTTGCCCAAGCTGGTACATAGTCTGGTTAGAGCATTCTAGATAACTTCTCCCAGACTAAGGGGCTGGTTAAATTGGGGGTGCTGTTCCGATTTTTCCACAGATGGGCGATGTTTTGAGGACGGCACATGCGTCGGAGACTGTGTATGTACCTAAATGCAGCTGCGACGCTGGTTGCAGTGTGATGTAAACCGCAGCATAATTGACATGTTGTTGCCAATTGGGGGTGGAGAGCGTCTCCTGATGCAGATTCCCTGGCCTCAGCAGCTTATATGCGGTGGACATTCGGAGTACCCATATGGTAACTAGGATATCTGATGCTGCAACATATCGCGCATCGTTAACGACCCCATGCCGCCTCACCACCCCCACCCGTCACTCCCATCCCCGCTGGCATCGGCAAGTGTGTGTGCACGGCACCCTGCTGAGTCCCCGCCGCCGGGGGCTCGGCTAGTGTGTACTGGCCTTAAGACATGGCTGTGGTGGCAGACCTTAACCTGTCTGCTAAATGGCTGAATGTGTGTGTGAGTAATTACTTGATAATAAATTAAGGGTCATATGTTTATAAAATTTTAAGCCTATGCCAGGGGCATTCAACATGCGGCCCTCCAGCTGCTGTGGAACTACACATACCAGTGTTCCCTGCCAGGTTTGCTTTTTGGGCATGCTAATACTGTGGTAGGGCATGCTGGGATGTGTAGTCCCTCAGCTGGAGTGCTGTTTGTGGAGTACCCTTGGTCTATGCTTTTAAATCCCATTACATGCTTCTTTTAAAAAAGGTTTTCTCAATTTTAGTTCTCATATCATGGGGGACACTGGAAGTAGGATATGTTATAGTGTGGTACTGGGTACTTTAACTCCTCTGTCTTCAATATGGACTCTATTGTCTGTGTTGAAGGGGTTAAAAGCAGCAAAAATTCTTACTCTATGCCAGTGTCTGCCTGGGATCCTCCGTTTAGTTAAGTGCACCTTTTGCTGCTGCTGTTTGGCGGTATACTATAGCTTGATTAAGGTCTTTTTCTCTAGCATCCATAAGGGATATTGGGGGAAACTAGTACGATGGGGTGTAGACGGGGTCCAAAGGAGCCAGTGCATTTTCAAGTTTTTCAGCTGGTTGTGCCAGCTCCTCCCCTCTATGCCCCCTCCCACAGGCAGGTTAGAAAAAAAGTGCCCTCAGGAGAGGAGGCACAGTCTGGAGCGCCAGTTAGTTTTCTTCAATTTCTTTTAGCGGGACCTCGGGGGCGTCCCACTAAGATTCCCCGTGTAGAACTGGCACAACAGGGCTTGACTAGCACTTGTGTGATGTTTTAAGCTCAAAAGGAGACTTTTGCCAGTATAATCTGTGTGTGTAACTCCGGTGTATTAAGAGGGGGCGGAGCTACCTAAGAGCGGGACCTGAGGTGTTTTGGCGCCTTCCTCTGCTTACTGCAGCTCAGACAGCACACACAGCGCTTCCTGATCCTCAGACACGCTGAAAATGTGGTACAAGGGTGTGGCAAAGGGGGGAGAGCGGTTTGTGTACACTATCCTGATCCTATCTAGGACAATGATTGTTAGTGTTTACTGTGTAATAGGGAGCTGACAGTCTCACTGGGGCTGTGCAGCTCAGGGTGTGCTGGTGTCCTGTCTCTCTTTGTGTCTCCTGTCACATACAGTAGGGCAGGCTTGCATTATAACTGTCTGTGTGTATGTTATTGTGCTTACTGTTAAGTATGGGTCAACACAAGCTGTGCAGTGCATGTCACACCAGATTCTCTCCCTTATCTAATGACTCCAGCGAACAATGTAGTCAGTCTTCAAAAATCGGGGAAGGGGCTAGGGGAGAGGGTACAGAGCCCCACTGGTTAGGGTCTCTAAAAACTATGATGTCAGCGATGTTATCCCAGCTCAATGCTAATGTGCAGATAACTCAGCTACTACAAGCTGTTGCAGATTTAGCTGCTAGGGCAGATGCACAGCCCCCCCCCCCCCCCCCCCCCCCTCTCTCATGCAGGTCCCCAGAAGCGTGGTTTTTCTTCTTCTTCTTTCAGAATAGCAGGTAGACCCTTTGTTGGCGCACTCATTTAGGAAAATTATTTTAATTTTATTAAAATATAATTTTTATTAGGACAAATTCAGATTAAAGATCAGAAAAAAGTCACAATTATATAGTGAGTCTACCTATTCATATTATATGAACTACCGTGCCCATCTGGTGCAGGGTAGGTCACATAGAAAGAGGTCAATGCTCTAAAATTTTAAAATTACAGGCCAAATATGCAACAGGATACCGATATTCTCTTCCTAATGGAGAGTAAGGACAGGAACGTCCTCCAAAAAATTGTATATCATATCACAGAACAATACTAGGAATTAATTTAACCACACTTAAATTGCCCAATCTCGTCTGATCTTGGTAGCGATAAAGTGTTGGACCGGACCAGTATCTGGTGGGTGACCCCCAGAAAATATTCGGTGTAGTAGGTGTTTGTGCAATAGTGACACAGTCTATCATATTCAACTTTATCTGGTCGCTTTCCTAGTGTCTTGCACTACAATATAAGCTGGGTGGATCTTTAATATCACAAATAAATTAATTCCTAGTATTGTTCTGTGATATGATGTACAATTTTTTGGAGGACGTTCCTGTCCTTACTCTCCATTAGGGTGAGAATATCGGTATCCTGCTGCATATTTGGCCTGTAATTTTAAAATTTAGAAAAAAATATGAAATATGAAATTTGGGTTTTGATTTTCTTATCTTACAATATATAAATTTTCATTGCGGAAACACAACGGTACCACATTACCTGCCATTCTATCTGATACAGATGACGATGGGGATGACCTGGACCCCGTTAGTGGGGATCCCAGTGCTGCTCAGGGTATTGAACCCCTCATTTTGGCTATAGGGGATGTGTTACAGCTCCCTCTAGAGGACGCTGCATCACAGCAATCGTTTTTCTTTGTACAAAACCAGCCTCCTATCACTTTTCCTGATTCTACAGAGTTAGAGGACTTATTCAAACAGGCCTGGAAAAATCTAGAAAAAAATTCCAAGTGTCCAAAAAGTTTTTGCGCCCTTTCCCATTTGCCCCTGAAGGTAGAAAATTTTGGGAGGAACCCCCTGGGGTGGATGTCTCAGTATCTCGCCTGTCTAAAAAGGCGGTGCCACCCGCCCCGGACTCCTTTACCATTTAGGATCAGGGGATAGGAAGATTGAGACTACCCTAAAATCTATATACACAGCAGCCGGTATATCGCAAAGACCGGTCGTTGCGGGTTGCTGGATGACCCATTCTATTCATTCTTGGGCCACTCAAATTCAGGGGGGTCTCTCGGGAGATATGCCCTTAGTTACTATGGTAACCCTCCTGAAGCACATTCATGACACTACCCATGTCCTCTGTGATTCTCTCAAAGAGATGGGGAACATTAATGCTCGGTCTTCTGCCATGGCAGTGTCTGCATGCATGGCCTTGTGGTTGCGTCAGTGGATTGTGGACGCAGAATCCAAACATAGTGTGGAATCCCTCCCCTTTTCGGGCTAATGGCTTTTTGGGGTCGAATTGGATGCCTGGATATCCAAAATTACAGCTGGGAAATCCACGTTTCTCCCCTCTGAGGCAACGCCGGCGAGACGCTCCTATACGGGGCCGTCTGTCCAGTCCTTTCGGTCATACAGATTTCGAGGTCAGAGGTGCCTCCAATGCAGCTAGAGGCAAGTCCAAAAAGCCTGCAAGCACCAGCTCTCAGGACCAGTCCACCGGTTCTGCTTCCACTAAGGCCTCAGCATGACTGTGCCCACCCACCTCGAGGTGGGAGCTAGACTGCACCACTTCAGCCGCATCTGGGAGACCTCCTGCAAGGATGCCTGGGTCAGAGATCTCGTTTTTGTCAGGGCTACAGGCTGGAGTTCGACAGTACTCCTCCCTCAATGATTTTTCAAATTAAACTTACCAACTTTGGAGGATATGAAAGTTACGTTGCAACAGGCAATCCGAAAGTTGGTTCAGTCCTGCATCATTGTTCCAGTACCACTACCGCAACACGGCACAGGGTTTTACTCAAACCAGTTTGTGGTGCCGGATGGTTCAGTCAGACACATTTTGAATCTCAAATCCCTAAATCCTTACTTGAAGGTGTTCAAGTTCAAAATGGAGTCCCTGCGAGCAGTCATTGCGGGCCTGGAAGAACCGGAATTTATAGTTTCCTTTGATATCAAGGACGCCTATCTCCATATTCCAATTTGGCCGCCTCATCAGGCGTACCTGCGGTTTGTCGTCCTGGACAATCCTTTCTAATTCCAGGCACTCCCCTTCGGCCTGTCCATAGCCCTGAGTGTATTCACAAAGGTGATGGCGGAGATGATGTTCCAACTCCGGGTCCAGGGGGTCCATGTGGTCTCTTATCTGGACGATCTTCTGATAAAGGCACGATCCAAGGAGCTTTTGTTGCTCCATATCGACCGCACCATCCATCTTCTTTCGGACCATGGGTGGATCCTCAACTTGCAGAAGTCCTACCTGGAGCCAACTCAGAGGCTCTTGTTCCTGGGGATGTTGCTGGATACTGTGGCCCAGAAGGTTTTTCTACCAGAGGACAAGGCAAAAACACTTCAGGAGATGGTCCACATGGTGCTCCGGCCTACTCGAGTGTCCATCCATCTTTGCATAAGATTGCTGGAAAAAATGGTTGCCTCATACATTTCAGTTGGATCTCCTGAGCAAGTGGTCCGGATCGCATCTCCAGTCGTCAAGATCTCCTCCTGGGGGAGTAGGGGCTCCACCAACTGGTGTTCCAGCAGATCGACCAGTGGGGTTGCCCACAAATAGACATAATGGCTTCTCGTCTCAACAAGAAACTACCCTGGTATTGCTCACGGACCAGGGACCCTCAGGCGAGGGCAGTGGACGCACTGGCGTCGCCTTGGCCTTACCGGTTGGTCTACCTGTATCCTCCGATTCCGTTGATCCCAAGGGTGCTAAAGCGAATCAGGAACCAAGGTGTCCAGGCAATTCTGATTGCTCCGGATTGGCCTCGGAGGGCATGGTACGCGGATCTTCTGGACATGTCCGTCGAAAACCCTTGGCCTCTACCACTGAGAAGCGATCTTCAACAAGGACCATTCGTCTACCCGGACTTACGTGACTTCGTTTGACGGCATTGGAGGTTGAGCGGAACATCCTAGCTCACAAGGGCCTTTCCAAGAAGGTTATTGCTACCATGGATCAGGCCAGGAAACCTGTGACGTCAAAACACTATCATCATATCTGGAGGAGATATGTCTCTTGGTGCGAGGAACGCATGTATCTGCCTGCTGAGTTTCACTTGGGACGTTTCCTACAGGCTGGTGTGGATAATGGCTTACACCTGGGTTCCATTAAGGTCCAGATTTCAGCTCTCTTCATTTTCTAGCAGTGTTGCCTGAGGTTCAGACTTTCTTGCAAGGGGTACTGCACATACAACCACCTTTTGTGCCGCCTACGGCACCCTGGGATTTGGATGTAGTGTTGGAATTTCTACAGTCCTCCTGGTTTGAACCTCTAATGACGGTGGACAAGTACCTCACGTGGAAGATGGTGATGTTACTGGCTCTGGCTTCTGCTCGACGTGTTACAGAATTGGGGGCCTTATTGTGTAAAAGTCCGTACTTGGTTTTTTATGAGGACAGATGGAGTTCCGGACTAGACAGCAGTTCCTGCCGAAGGTTGTCTTCGCATTTCATCTGAATCAACCTATTGTGGTTCTGTCCAGTTCTGACGCGTCTGCTCCTCCGGAGGCACTGGATGCTGTATTTGCCTTGAAGATCTATGTCAAGCGTATAGCTCTGGTCAGAAAGACTGATTCCTTGTTCGTGCTCTATGATGCACAGAAGAAGGGTAGCCTTGCTTCAAAGCAGCCCATTGCTCGTTGGATTAGGCTTACTATCCAACAGGCCTATGTGTCTGCAGCCTTACCTGTTCCTTAGTCTCTAAAGACCCACTCTACAAGGTCAGTGGGCTCTTACTTGGCGGCTGCCCGTGGAGTCTCAGCCTTGCAACTATGCCGAGCTGCTACCTGGTCGGGAAAAAACTTTTGTGAAGTTCTACATATTTTATACCCTGGCCAAAGAGAATACTCAGTTTGGGCAGGCGGTGCTGCAGCAGTCTCCGCACGTTAGCGCCTGTTCTGGAAGCTTTGGGACGTCCCCATCGTACTAGTTTCCCCCAATATCCCTTACGGATGCTAGAGAAAAATAGGATTTTAATACCTACCGGTAAATCCTTTTCTCGTAGTTCATATGGGATACTGGGCGCCCGCCTCAGTGCGTGGACTTTTCTGCAGGTTCTTGTTCTTGAGTTACCTGTTCAGCTGTTGCTGCTGTTACCAGCCGTTGCTGGTTGTTGTATGTTAGTGGTGTGCTGGTGTGTAAATCTCACCACCTTTTCTGTATGTTCTTTCTCTCATATATATGTCCTTTCTCCTTCGGGCACGTTTTTACCTATAACTACCTGTGGGAGTGGGCATAGAATGGAGGAGCCAGCACACCCAGTTGAAGAAATTTAAAGTGCACTGGCTCCTTTGGACCCCGTCTATACCCCATCGTACTAGTTTCCCCTAATATCCCTTATGGACTACGAGAAAAATTTACCGGTAGGTATTAAAATCCTATTTGTAATTCCAGGGAGGAGTTTTTTCTGCAACTTACAAAAACCAGTGGAAAGCACAACTGCTCACAGATATTGCCAATAAGTCTCTTGTCCATACTATATATGACACGCACTGAGTGCTTTTTTACTGTCTCTTGTGTTACAGAGCGATAACAGTGTCTCTCCTCAAGTTTTGGAATCTGTTCTTCAAGAACTTAAAGGTTTGCTGGAATTTCTGGATAGAAACTCACAATTTGCTGCAAGTTCTATAGGAAATCCCAGGTAAGAATCTGAGAGCCACATCGTGCCATTAAAGATATGTCACTGCTGTTAGGAGAGCTCTGCGGCTGGGTCCTGCGTGTCGGGTTTTAGTTTGATATCCCACGCTATGGCTCTTTAAGGGTTAAATTATGTAAAGAAACATCTGGGTGATGCCTCTTGTACACAGATTTAAAATGTTTCATTAAAGGAATGTTTTAGCGCTCACACTACAGTTCTTGTTGGTATCAGAAAGCACTGGTCTGTGTGTGGCATCTCCTTGGTTGTCCCAGTGTGAATTTAATGAGTACATTGGGAGGGGGGGGTCCCGGACTGCACACCCTAATTCTAAACATAATTAGAGCTGTTACCATGCTGAGATTTGTAGGAAAAATGCAGGTGCACACTTTAAGCACGAAGAACACGGATAATCGGAACATTTATATGTAATAAACTCTGCAATTTAACATGGAGTAAGATTGAGGCTCTTGGCATAATTTTTGGGCAAAAGATACGAGGCAACCTACCATGGTAGGGGGCCCTCAGGTGGGTCCCTAACATTCCTAAGGTTCAAGACCAGAACACTGGAACCCCCGGTCCAGCACAACCCAACCACCAAGGCATCACACTAGTGAGAAGTAGCAGCTTAAGTGTTAAAAAGTGTTACGTTTACCGTTCCAATAATGATTCCCCGAAGCAGCCCAGTCCCACGTCCGGAATCCATTAATTTTTTTTTCTGTGTGGATCTAGCAAGTACCAATGGAATTGGGACGGCCTTCCACTCTCCCACCTGCTGTGAACAGGTCCCGATAGCTTCAGGAAGTGTGTGTTTGAAGCCTTCAGGAGCAAGGGTAAGAGAAGAGGGCTGAGATATGACCTGCTACAAGCCATTCCCCTGTATTAGGGCTGGAGATCAGCAGTGCCATGCCCTATTTTCAGTAGATCCAGCAGGATTCTAACTAATTCTGCAGATTTATTGTCCCATGGAGGCCTCAAGAAGTAAAATACCAGCACCAGGAACTATTTGCTTTTCGGCAGTGCGCTAAGCTGCTGCAGCATCACTTTTTCTGGCTGAATCTTCCTGACCACTTGCTTAGGATCATGATAATGGGGTAGTCTGTATAGCACTGAGGTCAAAGCACTACAGTAAGGAAATTGTATCCGATACCAACATATTAGAGCTAATAATATAAAGTATGATCCCTAGCAATGAAGAGGATTATTCCTCAGTGGCCCTTTTTAGAAACCTTGCACATAACACCTTCTGCCTCCTAAACTGTTTATCTTTGTCTATGGATCAGCCTGGAATATGCTGTACTTCTTTCATTACACTTCATGGCAGTTGAGACGATTGATCTACATCCGTCCATGCGCTACCAGGTCCGACTGAACCCACTGTCCGTCCGGAGTCCACTAAATCTGTACTGTGATCCAGCACCACCTCCAAGCCATAATTTCTCCACAGCCAAGCATCAGTCTTACTACTGAATCCTCCAGTGCAGGGACCCCTTCCCAGTCTTTCTCTACTGGCTTTAACAAATCCTGACGGTCGGTGTATTGTCCCATGGAGGCCTCTGGATGTAGAAAGGCATACAATGTGGCTCCTGGGAGTCAATGCTGCTCCTGTATTCATTTGAAACCATGAAGTACCATTTGAAGCCCCTTTGCAAAAGTGAACCAGAATGGCAGCACCCTGAAACCAGTTGTCCCCTAAAGTACTAATGAAACAAAGTAAAACGTTCTGGTGTTTTTCAAAGCATTTGATATTAATACATTGGAACATTCACCACTGGATGTGCAGATGGGAAGGATCTGGCTGCAGGTTTGTTTGTGGGTTCTTTAATTATATGTGCCTGCTAAGGCAGTAACTGTATGTTTTTAACATCTACTATGCTCACAATGTCTTATTAACAAATGGTCCTTTGCAGCTTTGGAACTCCGGTCAACATTCCACAACGCCTTGTTGGCCTTGGACGTCACGATATGGGAGGTTCTCAGCAAGTCCAGCAAGAACTGCAGAGGAAATACCACAGTAAGTGCCCAGTGGCCGCACTTGCCCTTAAAGTGCACTTAGTGCAGAATTGTTAAGATGGTAGATAAAATAAGATTTTAAACCTACCGGTAAATCTTTTTCTCGTAGTCCGTAGAGGATGCTGGGGACTCCGTAAGGACCATGGGGATAGATGGGCTCCGCAGGAGACATGGGCACTTTAAGATAGACTTTAGGTATGGGTGTGCACTGGCTCCCTCTATGCCCCTCCTCCAGACCTCAGTTAGAGAAACTGTGCCCAGAGGAGACGGACAGTACGAGGAAAGGATTTTTGTTAATCCAAGGGCAAGATTCATACCAGCCACACCAATCACACCGTATAACTTGTAATATACTAACCAGTTAACAGTATGAAAACAACATAACATCAGTCCAAGACCGATGAAAACTATAACATAACCCTTATGTAAGCAAAACTATATACAAGTCTTGCAGAAGTAGTCCGCACTTGGGACGGGCGCCCAGCATCCTCTACGGACTACGAGAAAAATGTTTACCGGTAGGTTTAAAATCTTATTTTCTCTTACGTCCTAGAGGATGCTGGGGACTCCGTAAGGACCATGGGGATTATACCAAAGCTCCCAAAACGGGCGGGAGAGTGCGGATGACTCTGCAGCACCGATTGAGCAAACAGGAGGTCCTCCTCAGCCAGGGTATCAAACTTATAGAACTTTGCAGAGGTGTTTGAACCCGACCAAGTAGCAGCTCGGCATAGTTGTAGTGCCGAGACCCCTCGGGCAGCCGCCCAAGACGAGCCCACCTTCCTAGTGGAATGGGCCTTGACCGATTTTGGTAATGGCAATCCAGCCGTAAAATGCGCCTGC
This sequence comes from Pseudophryne corroboree, assembly GCF_028390025.1. Classification (NCBI taxonomy): domain Eukaryota; kingdom Metazoa; phylum Chordata; class Amphibia; order Anura; family Myobatrachidae; genus Pseudophryne; species Pseudophryne corroboree. The sequence goes on along the minus strand of NC_086444.1, from coordinate 83,455,267 downwards.
TGAATTGTGTTACAGATCCAGCGAGCAATAGTCTGCTTTGAAGCAGGGGCGCCAACCTTGTTGGCTGCATATAGGACAAACAGTGCTTCTGTTTCTTTTTCATCCACTAGGGGTCACTGGAGTACTCTTGGGGATATGGACGGTTTCCGCAGGAACAAGGCACTGAATAAATTAAAATTTGGTACTACTCCTCCCCTCCATATCCCAGAGTACCTCAGTGTTTTTTCGGTGCTCACAGTAGCAAGGCTTGTGTGGAGCTGATCCACACTTATTGGATTTTTTTTTTTTTTTTTTTCTCTTTCATCCACTAGGGGACACTGGAGTCCTATACAGTAGGGGTGTGAAGCCTTGAACCGGAGGTGTGGCACAATCTAAAATTAGCATTGTCTGCACAGCCGGTTCCTCCCCCTTCACATCCCTCCTCCCTCAGTTTGAAAAATTGTGCTTGAGGTAAAGCACGTGGGAGCACTGAGCTCCTGACTAAAAATCTAAAAGGGGCTGCGTAACCCTAATAAAAGGGGGACAAGGCTGCCTAATATCAGAGAGACAATGATCCCTATTGAAGGGACCTGCCTCTCTCCACAGGAGATCCTCCAGCCTTCTAACAGTGAGTACTGGTGAAGGACGTAGCTTAGGCTAGGGTACTTCATGTAATTTTTTTTTTTTTTCCTCTCTTTCTTGAAAGTAAAACCTTATTATCACTGCTGCCCCCTGATAACAGAAATAGATCCCTCTTGCAGCTACAGCGGCGGGCGCGGGAGCAGAGTGCGGCGCGGGATTCAGCCCTTCCTCCCTGTGAGCAGGGAGCGACGGCAGAGAGGCGCGCTGCACAGCGACGGAGACTGGCAGCCGAAGCGGAGCACAGGCGCCGCTACGGGGCTGTCAAGGCGCGTGCCGGCCAGCGGGTCCGGAGCGCGCCAGATAGCGGGGAAAGTCTGTTCGCCGAGCGCCGATGGCAGACTCGGCGCGCGCCAGTACCAGCGGGCGGCGGGAGGGGAGCCAAAAGTAAAAGCCTGCTGTGACACACCGCAGTTCAGTCCCACCACATCTCCGTTTTTAAAAAGAACAGCAAGTGTCTTTAACAATAAAAAGGGTTGCTTATTACATATGTGGGGCGCACATTTAGTGGGGGCCATATTTAAGGATTATGGCGCCAGAGTGAGATAATGGATGGGTCCTCCCCCCTCCCCCCAGTAAAGTACGGAAAAGGGTTGCTTATTACAAAATTAGCTCCCCCTGCTGCACTGCCTGCATAGTGCATAGTAAAATATAGCAGAGTGATCGTTAGACAACAGCTCCCTCTGCTGGTGTAAAATATATTTACAGTATATGAGGATCTCCTGAAAAGTAATATAACTTTACAATTTATATTTTCAAGGGACTTCTGTTTCAAAGATCCCGCAGAAAATTCACGGAAGCAAGCGAATACCAACTCTAACATCGTAGCTGATTTACAGTTGGGGTGTGAGGAATGCGAGTCGGCTGGTGTTTTATTTTTTATTTTTATTTTTCTATTTAATTAAAATAAAGATATTGGCCTGCTCCTTTTTTTATATACGAAAGGGACAGGTAATTGCCAGCCTGATCCAATACCTTCGCTTCCGTCATTTCCCAGTCTTTCTCTTCCTAGTTTAAAGGGTGAAAGCGCGGCGGGTTACCCTGATACAGGGTTTTCAAAACAACATGTCTAAGGCAACCAAGACCTCCAAGACCTGTTATGTTTGTACGAAATGTAACAAGAAGAGCACGCGGGTTGGCAGCTCCGGGGTGTGTGACTCCTGCTTAGACAAGGACGCTCCACCGGGGAGCAGTGCTCTGGCTAAGACATGGGAAGACAACCTTGCTAATAGAATCTCCATGGAGATGGCAGAATCGCGCAAGCAGCAATCAGAATGGGCTGCGGGATTCTCAAAGACGATGGAGGAATTTCTCATCAGGTTAATGCCGCCCGCACACGCAGACACAAGTGTGCGCAAGGCTGTTAAAAGAACTCTCCCTATGATACCAGAATCAGAAGAGGAAGAGGGTTTTCTTCTTGATACGGAGGAAGGTGAGTTAATTGAACCTAACATAGACGCCGCCTTTTCAGAAGAGGACTCGGCAATCTCAGGTCTAGACTCCTTAATTGACGCGGTAAAAGAGATCTTAAGCTTTAAGGACGAGGAAATACGGGAGCTGGAAGATTTTGATTTGTTCGAATCCCAGAAGCCGCGTTCAGCAGTGTTTCCCATTCCTAAATCCCTCCAATCTCAGATAGAGGAGGCTTGGAAACAACCTGACAAACGGTTTCAATTTCCGAAACGGTTTCAGGTAACTTACCCCCTACCTAAGGGTGTAATGGACAAGTGGGAGACTCCGTCGGTAGTGGATGCCTCACTAGGAAGGTTGTCAAAAAAGACAATTTTACCGATTCCTAACGTAACTACTTTAAAGGATGCGTCAGAACGTAAAGTTGACACTGCGTTAAAGTCAATTTTTGTTGCAGCTGGTGCAGCGCAGAGACCTGCGATAGTCTGTGCTTGGGTCAACAAGGCCATGGGTGCATGGTCCGGCCGTATTGTACAAGCTATTGAGGAGGAAAACAGTTTAGAAGAGATTACCCAACTGGCGGAACACATTCGGGAATCTGCATCGTACTTATGTCAAGCTTCTAAAGATATTAGCAGAATAGCATCGCGCATATCTGCATCGGCCATATCGGCTAGACGGATTTTATGGCTCAGAGAATGGCAGGGAGCCTCCGAGACCAAAAAGGCGGTAGAATCCATCCCCTTTGGGGGTGAGATGCTGTTCGGACCAGAATTAGACAAGTGGATTTCGCAGGCTACAGCGGGGAAGTCCACTTTTCTGCCTACTCCTTATACGAGAACCGCTCCACAAACTAGGAGAGGTTATTCGGGTCCAGCATTTACTTCATTTAGATCTCAGTCCTTTCGAGCCAGAGGAAGGGGTTTCGGTACACAACCACGTGGGGGCAGAGGTAGAGGCCGCTCACAAGCAGCAACCAGAAAGCACGATAAACCTGCTGACAAGACCGTGGCATGACGGCCTCCCAGCTCACCTGGGGTTCCCCTTGGTGGGCGGCCGACTGGAAGGTTTTCAGGACATCTGGGCCAAAACCTCACCAGAACTTTGGGTGAACAACTTAATCTCTCAGGGATACAAGCTGGAATTTCAACAGAGGCCTCACAGTCAGTTTTTTACAACAGGATTGCCTCGGTGCCCTCAAAAGGCAGGGGCACTACGGGCAGCAATTCTCAAATTGCTACAAGCAGAGGTCATTATTCCGGTTCCCGCTTCTCAGAGAGGAACGGGGTTCTATTCCAATCTTTTTGTCGTGCCAAAGCCAGACGGGACGGTCAGACCAATACTCAATTTAAAAGTTTTCAACCAGTTTTTAAGAGTCTACAGATTCAAGATGGAAAACAATCCAATCAGTCATTGCAGGCTTAGAACAGGGCGAGTTCATGGTATCCATGGACATAAAGGATGCATATCTGCATATTCCAATCTGGAGTCCTCACCAGGCTTACTTAAGGTTCGCATTGGTGGCGGATTACTACCAATTCCGGGCATTGCCGATCGGCCTAGCATCAGCCCCACGAAGTTTCACAAAGATCATGGCGATCATGGTTGCAGTACTGAGACTGTTGGGGGTCACGATTATACCTTATCTGGATGATTTATTGATCAAGGCTCCATCTCAGAATCGACTGCTCAAGGATGTTCAGACATTCCATCAATTCCTAATTCAACATGGATGGATTATCAATTTCCAAAAGTCCAACCTCATACCGACTCAATGGATTCAATTCCTCGGTCTCATCTTAGACACGGTCCTATTACGGGTGTTCCTGCCAGAGAACAAGATCCTGGACCTACAGAGATTAGTGGCTCAGGTACTGAGGACGCAAACCGTTTCTCTGCACCTCTGTGTGCAACTTCTCGGGAAGATGGTGGCGTCATTCGAAGCTCTCCAGTACGGCAGACTTCATTCCCGACCATTCCAAATAAACCTCATTGCTCAGGGAGCAGGCTCGCACTGGCTTCTCCATCGGAGAATCCGACTTCAACCACAAGTACGGGTCTCCTTGATATGGTGGTCGTTACACAAGAACCTTGCAGCCGGCAAGAAATGCGGCATTTGGGATTGGTGGATCCTGACGACGGACGCCAGTCTCAGAGGTTGGGGAGCCGTCCTAGAGGACCATCAGTTTCAAGGACGGTGGATGCTACAGGAGAGCAAACTACCCATAAATATCCTCGAACTAAGAGCAGTTTACAATGCACTTCTCTTAGCAGAAGACCTAGTCATGAAACAACACATCAGGATTCAGTCAGACAATGTCACGACGACGGCTTACATAAACCGTCAAGGAGGAACAAAGAGCAGGATGGCGTTAAAGGAAGCCACAAAGATCTTGTTGTGGGCAGAAAGACGAGACCTCATTCTCTCGGCAGTGTTCATTCCAGGTGTGGAGAACTGGGAGGCAGATTATCTCAGTCGCCAGGACATGCATCCGGGAGAGTGGTGCCTTCATCCACGGATTTTCAACATGATTGTGAGAAGATGGGGTCTGCCTCAGGTGGACCTAATGGCGTCTCGACAAAACCATCAGCTACCCAGATATGTGTCAAGGACTCGAGATCCAGCAGCAGAAGGAGTGGACGCATTAACACTTCCTTGGTGCTACAGGAGGGTTTACATATTTCCCCCATTCCCACTCATACCCAGGGTTCTAAAAAGGGTTAAACGGGAACGAGTGTGGGCCATTCTAATCGCACCAGATTGGCCCCGCAGGAGTTGATACTCCGACCTGCGGGGGTTACTTGCGGAAGATCCTTGGAGGTTACCTCAGAGAGAAGACCTGCTATCTCAGGGACCGTTCCTACACCCCGACCTGAACAGGCTGCGTTTGACGGCGTGGCTATTGAAACCCGGATCTTAAGAAACAGAGTGATTCCACGAACGGCCATTCCTACAATGATTGCCGCTAGGAAGCCGGTCACAGCCAGGCACTACTACAGGATTTGGAGACGGTACATGGCTTGGTGTCAGGAGCGGGGATGGAATTCAACGAATTTCCATTTATCTCGACTTCTACTCTACTTTTCCTTCAGGCCGGTCTAGAGGGAGGACTCAGACTGGGCTCTTTGAAGGTTCAGATTTTGGCTCTCTCCATCCTTTATTTAACAGCGGCTAGCATCCTTGCCAGAGATTCAAACCTTTTTACAGGGGGTTCTGAGGATTCAACCCCCTTTTCGTCCTCCCACGGCACCATGGGACTTAAATTTGGTGTTAGAATATTTGAAGTCACCGACTTTTGAGCTGTTGACAAGAACAGACCTGAAATATCTCTCTTGGAAGGTCACGTTATTACTTGCCTTGGCTTTGGCTAGGCGGGTTTCTGAGTTGGGAGCCTTATCCTGTAAGAGTCCTTTCTTAGTTTTTCATGAGGATAGGGCGGAACTCCGTACAAGGGCGGACTTCCTTCCGAAGGTGGTTTCGGGGTTTCATGTAAACCAACCAATAGTGGTTCCATCTTTCCAGGGTCTCACAGATGAGGACGTGTCCTTGGATGTTGTCAGAGCTTTACGGGTATACGTACAGGTTACGTCGTCCTTCAGAAAGTCGGACCATTTGTTTGTTCTTTATGATGGGCCAAAGAAGGTTTGGCCAGCATCTAAGCAGTCTTTGGCTAGATGGATTAGACTTACCATTCGGCAGGCTTATGTTTCCTGTGGCAAACAGGTTCAGGTTCAGACGGGTGCTCATACTACCCGATCAGCGGGTGCCTCGTGGGCGGCTGCCAGAGGTTCATCCACTACTCAACTTTGCAGAGCAGGTCTTCAGCCCACACGTTTGCAAGATTTTACAAGTTTGATACTTTTGCGTCCGGAGAATCTAAGTTCGGACGTTTAGTTTTGCAGGCCACCGACAGCACTCCCTCCCTGGGGGAAAACTTTGGGACGCCCCCTACTGTATAGGACTCCAGTGTCCCCTAGTGGATGAAAGAGAAAAGAGGATTTTGGTACTTACGATAAATCCATTTCTCTGAATCCTCTAGGGGACACTGGACGCCCGCCTCGGTGCTGTCAACCTGCTGTGTTTTCAATTCTTGTTTTAAACAGTTCGTATAAACGGTGTTCCTTATTCGGTCAAGAGTTCTTGGCCGCTGTTTGATATGTTGTACGGGTCGGTTCCTCGCCATGTGCTATAGTGTCATGTCCTATTCTCTCAGTCAAAATTTTTCAAACTGAGGGAGAAGGGATGTGAAGGGGGAGGAACCAGCTGTGCAGACGATGCTAATTTTAGATTGTGCCACACCTCCGGTTCAAGGCTTCACACCCCTACTGTATAGGACTCCAGTGTCCCCTAGAGGATTCAGAGAAATGGATTTATCGGTAAGTACCAAAATCCTCTTTTTTCGACTGTTCCACATCCCTTCCCCCCTTCCAATAGGCGTGGGTCCGGGATAGTGGAAGCTGCTACAAGCAGCTGTGGCGTGTCGGGCCTCTCTGAAAGAGCTCCCTCACAACCACGTGCAGGACTACCTGCAGGAAAGGCTGGACGGAGCTTACAGAAGAAGCCCCGTCATAGCCCTCACCACAGGGTCCAGGTATGTTGGAATGGGGCGGTCAGCTCACGCTGCCGCCCCGCTGTGTGGGGACACTGTGTGTGTGCGAGCCGCCCGCCGCTGCTTCCAGCCGCCCGCCGCTGCTACCTGATTACCGCTGCCTCCCGCCGCTCACTGAGCCGCGCCGGCCACGTTCTTCATGCATAGGCCGCTCCACGGCTCTATGCAGCGCGCTCTCCCGCTGCCGCTTCCCGGCTCCCTCTTCAGCATATGTAAGCCCGGCTCCGTGAGAGAGCGGTACACGGAGCACGGGGGGGTGGAGGGGGGAAGCACACTGCAAGAGGAGAAGTGTGTCTTAGCAGCAGCTGCGCTGCATATGTTATTAGAATAGGCTATTAAGCCCTTTAACAGGTTTCACTTATAGGTGCAGATGGGAGTGTAGGTCTTACACTAAAGGTTTAAATACAGCATATGTATGTTTTTATTTAAATCTGCTTGGATAAGTTATAAGTCTGCACTTTGTGTTATACTGTAAGCATGAGGGACATATTTAACCATGCTTCCTGTTTTTTCCTGTTGTGTTTCCAGAATTTCCTGTACTACATCTCTACTCCATTGAAGGCGCAGGGTTGTAGGGGGATTTTGGGATCAGATTTCATATTGCTGGCGTGCACTGCACTTGGCCAAATATATATTTATAGAGACACCTTAGTGCTATTTACTGAGTCGCGCACGTTGTCTGTCTTTGTATTTTGTATGGTCTGTCGGCATAATGAGTAAGACACCAGCAAAAACTAAAAAGCAGTTTCACTGTAAGGTCTGTAACAGTGTGTTACCGGATGGATCTTCCACATGTACAGTATGTTTGGTGAATTCTGCTACAAATACAATTTTTGCTCCGGGTTCAAAGCCAATTTCAACCCCGGACCCTCCATGGGCTATGCTAGCAGATGTCCTGGCTGGATTGCAATCAGAATTGGCTGCCACTCTGCAAGAGCGGGAGGCGGCAAGATCGGAGTCTAGGGTGAGACCACTAGAACTACCGGAGGGGTCTCAGCCTTACCAAAAGTCCAAATCCTCTTTAGGTAGAAGGGATAAGTTTCATTTGTCTTATAATTTACCGGTTTCTGCTATGTTGCTTTCTGACGATTCTATGCCAGACCTCACTGCGCAAGATGAGGGTGAGGAGGGCGAAGTAGACCAGCAGTCAGATGGTGACGATTTTGACAGCCCGGCATTGATAATCTCATCAGAGCGGTGCGTCAGTCTCTGAAATTTACAGAAACTGAGGAGCCTCTGACAAATGATGAGGTCGTCTTTACTAAACGACAGAGAACTCCAATGTGTTTTCCTGTTTCGGAATCTCTTAATAAGAGGTTACTAGAAACACGAAAGAATCCGGATAAACTGTTTTCTATACCTCACAGATTTAAGTCTAGTTACCCGTTTCCAGAGTCTGTAACAGCTACATGGAAGAATCCAGGGACAGTAGAAAGGAAAGGATTGTCTCTTTGTTGGCGCACTTTAGAAAGAAAGGTAAGTATAATTAAAATGTAACTTTTATTAACCTACAATTAAAATCGCCCAATGGTGTGAAAAATTATAAGACAAACAATTACAAACCATACAAATAAATTAATTAATATTAAATACACTTGTGTGTCTTTATTTATAAAGTTATTGTGTGTGTCTATCTATTGTACCGGTATAGTACTATGGGATATAAGTATATCAATAATCTCGGTTCTGACTTATGTTTCCCCTATGCACTACACAGGATAAAGCTGTGTGATATCTTAGTTTTATTCAGCAAAACACACTTGGATTAATATGGCTCTCTCTCTTGGATTTAGCATGAGGGTCTCGCTAAAAAGCGATGTCTCATGGACATTATAACAGCGGACACTTATCACATCTATGTCTCTATTCCTTAATTATACTTTATATACTGCTCATCAGGAATAGCACTACTGAATCCGCCATTGGTGGGTTCGTCTGTGTCTAAACTTACAAAGAAATTAACCATACCAGTACCAACTGCTACTACGCTTAAGGACCCTTCGGACCGTAAAATAGAAGCTATGCTAAAGTCCATGTATATAGCAGCAGGGGTGTCGCTTAGACCTGGGTTGGTTGGCATTTGGGTAACAAAGGCGCTAATGGTATGGATAACAGAACTCAAGTCTGCCTTAAGTGATGATCACCTTATATTTCTCGCTGATCAAATCTGGGAAGCTGCTGACTATCTATGTACAGCTTCTACTGACGTCTGTCAGCTCACTTCTCGCCTTTCATCATCGCTAGTTACAGCACGACGAGCGCTCTGGCTGCGTTCTTGGCAAGCGGAGGCGGAGGTCAAGAGGTATAGAAGCGTTACCTTACGGTGGCGAGAAGTTGTTTGGTCCTGAATTGGACAAATGGATTTCTGAGGCCAGGGGAGGAAAGTCTGTTTTCTTACCATTGCCTCCAACAGTACCTAGAAGGAGGTATTCTGGACCTGCGTTCAAATCCTTTAGACCCCAGTCCTTTTGCGGGCGTGGCAGAGGAACGGCCACACCTGGTAGACGAGGTCGGGGACGTGGTTTCCAACAAACCAACACCATTCGTCAGGACTCTACGGTCACCGGCAAGCCAGTGGCATGACGGGCTTCCAGCCCATCTCGGATCTCCAATTGTGGGAGCATGCCTTCAGACGTTCCAGTTGGCGTGGCTTCAGACGTCCACAGATGGGTGGATCCGCAATTTAGTCTTAAAAGGTTACAAAATAGAGTTCGACTGTCTCCCGCCAATGCGGACGACAGGAAGGCGGTTCTGCAGATTGCCATTCAGTCTCTGCTGGATGCAGCAGTTTTGATTCCGGTCCCTGTACACCAACAGGGTCAGGGTTATTATTCCAGTCTGTTTGTGGTACCAAAGCCGGATGGCTCGGTCAGGCCAATATTGAACTTAAAGTCTCAATCAGTACGTCACTTGCTACAGATTCAAGATGGAATCTCTGCGGTCAGTAATTGCAGGTCTAGAGCCACAGGATTTCATGATTGCACTGGATCTCAAGGATGCGTACTTACACATTCCGATTTGGCCACCTCATCAGAGGTTCTTGCGGTTTGCAATACGGCAGAACCATTACCAGTTTCAGGCTTTACCGTTTGGCCTCTCGTCAGCGCCTCGGGTATTCACCAAGGTGATGTCTGTGATGATGGCTCATCTCAGATCTCTGGGAGTGATAATAGTTCCGTACTTAGACGATTTGCTCATCAAAGCTCCGTCTCAACAAATCCTCCTCCAACAGGCGTTGCTAACATACAGTGTACTGGTTCACCACGGTTGGATTGTCATTTTCAAGAAATCACATCTAATTCCGTCTCAACGACTTCAATTCCTAGGTATGATTCTCGATACGGTAAATCAAAGAATTTACCTACCAGAACAGAAAGTACAGGTCATTCGTCATCTGGTACAATTAGTGCTCAAGCCACGCACAGTCTCTGTTCATTTGTGCATTCGCCTCTAAGGCACAATGGTGGCGGCTTTCGAAGCGCTTCAGTTCGTAAGACTTCACTCGCGTTCTTTTCAACTGGATGTGCTCGCACAGTGGTCGGGCTCGCATCTGCAGATTCACCGCAGGGTGAGGTTGTCTCCTCGGGCCAGAGTGTCTCTACTCTGGTGGCTCAAAGTACAGAATCTAACTGCAGGGAAACGGTTCGGCGCCTGGAATTGGATCATTCTCACGGCGGACGCGAGTCTCAGAGGTTGGGGAGCTGTAGTTCAAAATTATCCTGGAACTCCAGGCAATTTACAATGCGCTACGACAAGCAGTGCACATGCTTCGGGCTCAGACTGTTCAGGTGCAGTCAGACAATGCGACGGCGGTCGCATACATCAACAAACAAGGAGGAACGAAAAGCCGCATGGCAATGCGGGAAGTAGCTCGAATCCTCAATTGGGCCGAGTATCACCAAGTGATATTGTCGGCAGTATTCATTCCGGGAGTGGACAACTGGGAGGCGGATTATCTCAGCCGTCTGGATTTTCATCCAGGAGAATGGGCATTAAATCCAGAGGCGTTTCACATGCTGGTCCAGAGGTGGGGTTACCCTCAAGTGGACCTGATGGCATCTCGCCACAATCACCAAACGCCCCAGTACGTGTCTAGAACGAGAGATCCAAAGGCAGTGGCGGTGGATGCTCTCACAATCATGTGGCCGTACAGCCTCGTGTATCTGTTTCCACCGTTTCCGCTGCTCCCTCTGTTGCTAAAACGGATCAAAAGAGTCATATGTCACAGTCATACTAGTGGCGCCTCATTGGCCTCGGAGAGCTTGGTTCTCGGATCTCCGCAGACTATCCTTGGCCGCTCCCACTACGTCCGGACCTGTTACAACAGGGTCCGTTCCTTTACCCTGATTTAGCGCGGCTGCGTTTGACGGGGTGGCTGAGACAGCCCTCTTAAGAAGAGAGGGCATTCCAGAATTGGTTATACCAACCATGTTACGAGCTAGGAAGCTGGTTACGGAAGCTCATTACAGAATTTGGCGTGCCTATATAGGTTGGTGTGAAGCTAGGAAGTTTCCAACTAAATCTTTCAAGTTATCCCGTCTTTTGTTATTTCTACAGATGGGGTTAGATGGAGGTCTGCGTTTATCCACACTAAAAGTGCAGATATCTGCTTTGTCAATTTACTTTCAAAGAAGATTGGCTCTATTGCCGTCTGTACACACTTTTCTGCAAGGTGTCCTCAGAGTACAGCCTCCATTCACTCCACCTACTGCGCCATGGGACTTGAATCTGGTTTTAGATTTCTTAGTCTTTTTATTTCGAACCCTTACAACAAGTGGATATTAAGTTTCTCACTTGGAAAACAATTTTTCTCCTAGCCTTAGCTTCGGCAAGGCGTGTTTCAGATGTGGGTGCCTTGTCATGCAAGCCACCGTATTTAGTGTTTCATGATGACAAAGCGGAACTTCGGACGAATCCCGCTTTCCTACCAAAAGTAGTGTCCTTCTTTTTACATCAATCAACCAATAGTAGTTCCTGTGTTAACAGGAGATTCTGGAACCTTGGATGTGGTACGCGCACTACGCATTTATGTATCCCGAACGTCTACAGTTCGTAAGACGGATACGTTGTTTGTTCTCTACGATGCTGCCAAGATGGGTTGGCCAGCTTCTAAGCAGACCAGGTTACAGCCACCTACATCAGTAACAGCTCATTCCACACGTTCTGTGGGAACGTCATGGGCAGCTGGTCGTGGAGCTTCTACGACACAGCTTTGCTGTGCGGCTACATGGTCTTCAGTGCACACGTTTGTGCGCTTTTATAAGTTTGATACTTTTGCGGCATCAGCATCTAGCTTTGGCCGCCTAGTGTTACAGGTGCCAAACAGCTCTCCCGCCCACGGGGGAAACTCCAGTGACCCCTAGTGGATGAAAAAGAAAATAGGATTTTGGTACTTACCAGGTAAATCCTTTTCTTTGAATCCATAGGGGGCACTGGACGCCCACCCAGAGCAGTTTTACCTGGTTTGTGGTAAGTTCAGAGAATCTTATGGTAACACACTCTCACCGACTGGTTCAAATTATTAAGTTCTATCGGTTATGGTGTCAACTGTTAGTTGTCAGTAACGTTATGTGTCAACTTTATTGTTGTCCGTTTTGTTATATGTAATTCTCCATTGTCAACCTCTCTATAGCTCCTGTTCGGCTCAGTAAAAAAACACTGAGGTACTCTGGGATATGGAGGGGAGGAGTAGTTCCAAATTTTAATTTTTTCAGTGCCTTGTTCCTGCGGAACCGTCCATATCCCAAGAGTACTCCAGTGCCCCCTATGGATTCAAAGAAAAGGATTTACCTGGTAAATACCAAAATCCTATTTTTTCTGACTCTAGCCGTTCTGGCCACGTAAATTTTCAAAGCCCTGACTACATCAAGGGACTCTGAATCCTCCAAGTCTCACGTAGCCATAGGCACCACAATAGGTTGGTTCATATGAAAAGATGACACCACCTTAGGCAAGAATTGAGGACGGGTCCGCAATTCCGCTCTATCCATATGGAAAATCAGATAGGGGCTTTTATGAGACAAAGCGCCAATTCAGACACTCGCCTAGCCGAAGCCAAGGCTAATAACATGACCACCTTCCAAGTGAGATATTTTAACTCCACCGTTTGAAGTGGTTCAAACCAGTGCGACTTAAGGAAACTCAACACCACGTTAAGGTCCCAAGGCGCCACCGGAGGTATAAAAGGAGGCTGAATATGCAGCACTCCCTTTACAAAAGTCTGTACTTCTGGGAGAGAAGCCAATTTTTGAAAGAAAATGGATAGGGCCGAAATCTGAACCTTAATGGAGCCTAATTTTAGGCCCAAATTCACTCCAGTCTGTAGGAAGTGAAGGAAACGGCCCAGATGGAATTCTTCCGTAGGAGCATTCCTGGCCTCACACCAAGAAACATATTTTCGCCATATACGGTGATGATAATAAGCTGTCACGTCCTTCCTAGCCTTTATCAGCGTAGGAATGACCTCATCCGGAATGCCTTTTTCTGCTAGGATCCTGCGTTCAACCGCCATGCCGTCAAACGCAGCCGCGGTAAGTCTTGGAACAGACAGGGCCCCTGTTGCAACAGGTCCTGTTGTAGAGGAAGAGGCCACGGATCTTCTGTGAGCATTTCCAGCAGATCCGGATACCAGGTCCTTCGTGGCCAATCTGGAACAATGAGAATTGTTCTCACTCCTCTTTTTCTTATTATTCTCAACACCTTGGGTATGAGAGGAAGATGAGGAAACACATAGACCGACTGGAACACCCACGGTGTCACTAGGGCGTCTACAGCTACCGCCTGAGGGTCTTTTGATCTGGCGCAATACCTCTGTAGCTTTTTGTTGAGGCGGGACGCCATCATGTCTATCTGGGGCAGTCCCCACTGACTTGCAATCTGTGCGAAGACTTCCTGATGAAGTACCCACTCTCCTGGATGCAGGTCGTGTCTGCTGAGGAAGTCTGCTTCCCAGTTGTCCACTCCCGGAATGAACACTGCTGACAGTGCGCTTACATGATTTTCCGCCCAGCGAAGAATCCTGGTGGCTTCCGCCATTGCCACTCTGCTCCTTGTGTTGCCTTGGCGGTTTACATGAGCCACTGCGGTGATGTTGACTGACTGGATCAGAACTGGTTGGTCGCGAAGTAAGGTCTCCGCTTGACGTAGGGCGTTGTATATGGCCCTCAGTTCCAGGATGTTGATGTGAAGACATGTCTCTTGACTTGACCAAAGACCTTGGAAGTTTCTTCCCTGTGTGACTGCTCCCCAACCTCAGAGGCTCGCGTCCGTGGTCACCACGATCCAGTCCTGAATGCCGAATCTGCGGCCTTCTAGAAGGTGAGCACTCTGCAGCCACCACAGGAGAGATACCCTGGCTCTGGGGGACAGGGTGATCAACTGATGAATTTGTAGATGTGACCCGGACCACTTGTCCAGTAGGTCCCATTGGAAAGTCCTGCCGAAGGGAATGGCTTCGTATGATGCCACCATCTTTTCCAGGACTCGAGTGCAGTGATGCACTGACACCTGTTTTGGCTTCAATAGGTTCCTGACCAGAGTCGTGAGTTCCTGAGCTTTTTCTATCGGAAGATAAACCCTTTTCTAGACTGTATCCAGAATCATGCCCAAGAAGGTCAGACGAGTCGTAGGAACCAACTGCGACTTCGGGATATTGAGAATCCAGCCGTGTTGCTGTAACACCTTCAGTGAAAGTGAGACGCTGTTCAGCAACTGCTCTCTTGATCTCGCTTTTATGAGGAGATCGTCCAAGTACGGGATAATTGTGACACCTTGCTTGTGCAGGAACACCATCATTTCCACCATTACCTTGGTGAAAATCCTCGGGGCCGTGGAAAGCCCAAACGGCAACGTCTGAAATTGGTAATGACAATCCTGTACCGCAAATCTCAGGTACGCCTGATGAGGTGGATAAATGGGAACATGAAGGTATGCATCCTTTATGTCCAGAGATACCATAAAATCCCCCCCTTCCAGGCTGGCGATGACCACTCTTAGCGATTCCATCTTGAACTTGAACCTTTTCAAGTATAGGTTCAGGGATTTTAAATTTAAAATGGGTCTGACCGAACCGTCCGGTTTCGGGACTACAAACAGGGTTGAGTAATATCCCTTCCCTTGTTGAAGCAGGGGAACCTTGACCACCACCTGTTGAAGATACAATTTGTGAATTGCATTTAACACTATCTCTCTTTCCGGGGGAGAAGCTGGTAGGGCCGATTTGAAAAACCGGCGAGGAGTCACCTCTTCGAATTCCAGCTTGTAACCCTGAGAAACAATTTTCATTACCCAGGGATCCACCTGTAAGTGAACTCGGATGTGGCTGAAAACTCGAAGACGTGCCCCCACTGGGGCGGACTCCTTTAGCGGAGCCCCAGCGTCATGCAGTGGATTTTGTAGAGGCCGGGGAGGACTTCTGTTCCTGGGAACTAGCTGTGTTGTGCAGCTTTTTTCCTATGCCCTTACCTCTGGCAAGAAAGGACGCGCCTCGTACTTTCTTGTTTCTTTGTGATCGAAAGGACTGCATTTGATAATGTGGCGCTTTCTTAGGCTGTGAGGGAATATAAGGCAAAAAATTTGATTTACCAGCTGTAGCTGTGGAGACCAGGTCAGAGAGACCTTCCCCATACAATTCCTAACCCTTGTAAGGTAAAACCTCCATATGCCTCTTTGTGTCGGCATCACCTGTCCATTGCCGGGTCCATATGGCTCGTCTAGCAGAAATCGACATAGCGTTGATTCTAGAACCCAGTAGACTAATGTCTCTTTGAGCATCCCTCATGTATAAGACAGCATCTTTTATATGCCCTAGGGTCAATAAAATGGTATCCTTATCTAGGGTCTCAATTTCCGCTGATAAGGTATCTGTCCATGCTGCTACAGCGCTACAAACCCAGGCCGACGCAATCGCCGGTCTGAGTAAGGTACCAGAATGTGTGTAAATGGACTTCAAGGTAACCTCCTGCTTGCGGTCAGCAGGATCCCTGAGGTAGCCGTATCTTGGGATGGCAGCGCTACCTTTTTGGATAAGCGTGTCAATGCTTTGTCTACCCTAGGGGAGGATTCCCACCGTACCCTGTCTGTTGGCGGGAAAGGATACGCCATAAGAATCCTTTTGGGAATCTGCAGTTTTTTGTCTGGAGATTCCCAAGCTTTTTCACATAATTCGTTCAACTCATGTGAGGGAGGAAAGGTTACCTCAGGTTTCTTTCCCTTATACATGTGTACCCTCGTGTCAGGGACAGGGGGTTCCTCTGTGATATGCAAAACATCTTTTATTGCAATAATCATATATCGAATACATTTAGCCAATTTTGGCTGTAACTTTGCATCGTCGTAGTCGACACTGGAGTCGGAATCTGTGTCGGTGTCTGTGTCTACTATTTGGAATAGTGGGCGCTTTTGAGACCCCGAAGGTCCCTGCGACATAGGGACAGATATGGGTTGACTCCCTGGCTGTTCCCTAACTTCAGCTTTGTCTAATCTTTTGTGCAATAAATTTTACGTTAGCACTAAAAACATTGCACATATCCACCCAGTCAGGTGTTTGCGCTGCCGACGGAGACCTTACATTCATACACTCCCCCTCCTCCTTAGGTGAGCCTTCAACCTCAGACATGTCGACACGCATACAGACACACCACACACTTAGGGAATCCTCTTATCTGAAGACAGTTCCCCCACCAGGCCCTTTGGAGAGACAGAGAGAGTATGCCAGCACACACCCAGCGCTATATGACCCAGAAAAAAACACAATAAATATATGTTTACCCAGTAGCGCTGTATATATACTGTGCTGTGGAGAAAATGGCGCTGGTGAGTGTTGAGGGAGAAGCCCCGCCCCCTCGGCGGCGGGCTTCTGTCCCGCTCAAATATACTAAAAAACTGGCGGGGGCTTTTTATATATACAGTGCCCAGCTGTATGTATGTGTGTGTGTGTGTGTATATATATATATATATATATATATATATATGTGTGTATATATGTATGTGCATGTATGTATGTGTGTGTATATATGTATGTGTGTGTATATATATATATATATATATATATATATATGTGTATATATATATATATATATATGTATTTATTTACTTTGCCAAAGAGAGGTTCATATGCTGCCCAGGGCGCCCTGCACCCTTACAGTGACTGCCGTGTGTGAGGTGTATGGGAGCAATGGCGCACAGCTTTACTGCTGTGCGTTACCTCAGTGAAGATCATGAAGTCTTCTGCCGCCTCTGAAGTCTTCTTTTCTTCTCATACTCACCCGGCTTCTATCTTCCGGCTCTGCGAGGAGGACGGCGGCGCGGCTCTGGGACGGACGGCGAGGGTGAGACCTGCGTACCGATCCCTCTGGAGCTAATGGTGTCCAGTAGCATAAGAAACAGAGCCTAGCATTAAAGTAGGTCTGTTTCTCTCCCCTCAGTCCCTCGATGCAGGGAGTCTGTTGCCAGCAGGCTCCCTGAACATAAAAAACCTAACAAATATACTTTCTGACAGGAAACTCAGGAGAGCTCCCTGTAATGCACCCAGTCGCCTCTGGGCACAGTAGTAAACTGAGGTCTGGAGGAGGGGCATAGAGGGTGGAGCCAGTGCACACCCATACCTAAAGTCTTTCTTAAAGTGCCCATGTCTCCTGCGGAGTCCCCAGCATCCTCTAGGACGTAAGAGAAAATGGGATTTTTGTTCTCTGTGCATTGGGTTACATAGGATAATGTTTAGTGTGCTGTTACAAGGACTTGGGCACTTTGAATATACTGGCAACAACTCTTCCTCCTGTAAACTCCTCTTGGCTGTTAGAAAAACTCTGAAGACTAACAAAGCACCAATGGACAGTCGGGGAGTACAGTATGGGAAGGAGAGGCAAAAAAACAAGTTCTCCAATGAGAACAACCCCCGCTATTTATGAGAACAGGGAAATAAACTATGGACTATAACAAACAGCGAGCGGGAAGAACCCTGTAAATTTAAATTAAACCGGATGTGGTCAAATACAGACAGTCATGATTATGGCAGTCACAAGACCGACAGTGGGATCCTGACTGTCAGAATCCCAACAAGTACGTACGGGGAATAGAGTTCGACACTAGGGGGTAGGGTTAGGGTTAGGCTGTGGAGGGTGAGAGAGGTTAGGCTGCGGGAGGGGGGCAGTTAGGGTTAGGCAGTGGATTAGGGGTAGGGTGAAATACTTAACCGAAGGCAGTCAGTATTCTGTCCCTTAGGATTCCGCTGTCAGTCATCTGATTGTCAGAACTTCGTTCCCAACTCAATTAAACATCTGTTGGCTAAAACTATGAAATACAGAATATGCATCTGAGTAAAGCAACTGGAGTAGTCTGTTACTGTCCTCTGCTTGTGTAGCGCGCTTTGTAAACTGGAACTGTTTGCACACATCGTTTTCTCAGAATTACCCCCCATGCTTCTTTTCCTCAGCCGAGGCTCAGCTAGTGGAGAAGATCTCTCTTCAAGGGATCCACCAGTTGGTTAGGAGGACGTGTGAGGCACTAGCGCTTTGGAAACTGCTCTGCGAACACCAGTTCAATCATATAGTGTCCAAGCTTCAGAAGGTCTGTAATATCCGTATATAAGATGTTAAATGTTTAACTCTGTGTGTATTGTGCAGGAAAGGTTTGCAGTTCACCCAGCACGTTTTTCCTTTCTGAATGTGATTAATGAAATGATTAATAAATGATGTGCGAGACACCAGATTTACAGATGTGTCATGTGTCCTCATAAATCATTACTGCAATTGCGCCAATCGACCACTTTCGGTGTCGGTGACTTTTTAAAAAAAATCTTTTTGCCGAAAATGCGTCTTAGTCGCAACGCCATGTGACTAGGGAGCACCAGGAGACTCTGCTGATTAATTTGATATGACACTTGTATATCTGTATACAGATTCAGAGAATCCGACGCATACAAAGTGCTACGATTCAGCGGCCATGGCTTTATTCAGCACAAGTTCCATTGTTCTCTGTATACAGACTCAGTCGCACACAATACACAGGTGTCAATAAAAGACGCCCAATGCTACCAGAGTTGTACGGCACCTGGCGGCTCACTTGCGCCAGGCATCTTGCGCTGCGTGGCATATTGAGGCTAAATGTATTAGGACACATCTGTACGTTCAGTGGTGTGACCAGCAAAGATTGCATTCAGACTAGGGTGGAATTATATGATCTCTGTGTGTGCTTGGTTTTGCTACTGTTTGTGCTGTGTTGCGGTAAGGTGCTACAAATTGGCACATCCCTGTGTTTTGTTCCTCTTGCATCCATGTGGGGGACACTTCATTAGTTTACACATGGGTTAGAGCCTGGGCATAAAGAGTTTGGCGCTAGTAGTTAAAAAGGGAACTCTGCCTACCCTCTTTACCCCTCCTACCAAAGAGAGAACTCTGCCTACCCTCTTACCCCTCCTACCAAAAAGAGAACTCTGCCTGCCCTCTTACCCCTCCTACCAAAAAGAGAACTCTGCCTGCCCTCTTACCCCTCCTACCAAAAAGAGAACTCTGCCTACCCTCTTACCCCTCCTACCAAAAAGAGAACTCTGCCTGCCCTCTTACCCCTCCTACCAAAAAGAGAACTCTGCCTGCCCTCTTACCCCTCCTACCAAAAAGAGAACTCTGCCTGCCCTCTTACCCCTCCTACCAAAAAGAGAACTCTGCCTACCCTCTTACCCCTCCTACCAAAAAGAGAACTCTGCCTGCCCTCTTACCCCTCCTACCTCCACTGCAAGTATTTAGTTTAGTTCCTCAGGAGTGGGGCACATTTTTGTAATGCTAGTTATTAGTTTTTTGTGTTGTTTTTTTCTGTAAAGTTCTTCAGTCCCTGTTTAAATGCACCTCTGTGCACTGGTGGAGCGTGTGTTAGGTTATGAATTTTAGCTGGTTTTAGCCTGCTCTTCTCAGGACATCACCAAAGAGACTGGCTGGGGGCCAAGTATGGTTCCCTGGAATTTTGGTGATCTACATTTGCTTGATAATCTTAAAAAAAAAAAAATGTTTATATATTATTGTCACCTAAGCGGCACATTGGTCCTCTTTCTTGGCCATTATGTTTAACCTTCTGCGCACATAGGGGGTCATTCCGAGTTGATCGTTCGCTGCCGTTTTTCGCAGCGCAGCGAACCGGTTACTACTGCGCATGCGTATGCACCGCAATGCGTAGGCGTGTCGTAAGGGTACAAAGCGGATTGTTGCTGAGCGATGGATTTAACGAAGAATCAATTCGCACAGCCGATCGCAAGGAGATTGACAAGAAGAGGGCATTTGTAGGTGTCAACTGACCGTTTTCTGGGAGTGGTGCGGTGAACGCAGGCGTTTGGAGGGCGGATGTCTGACGTCCATTCTGGGACCTTCAGCGCTGGATTCATTGCACAGGGTAAGTAACTCTTACCCTGGTCTTGTTCTACACAAAACTCTTTTTGCATAGCAGGGCTGCACAAGCAATCGCAGCCTTGCTATGCAAAAAAAACAAAACACTCCCCCATAGGCGGCGTATAGTTGATCGCACGGGCTGTAAAAAAGTTGCTGCGTGCGATCAACTCGGAATGACCCTCATAGTTTCAATGCTTTTATTAACGGTAGTATCATGTTGGCATAGTGTGCGTCAACATTGCAAACTGCCATCAATGTGTGTGCCGGCACAGCATACTTATTCCAGATATATCTGCAAATAAACATAGTGTGAGTGGTCCAACTCTAAGCAAAAAAGTGTAGTACAGATTAATAATCCTCTTCATCAAACAATTGGATATAGTTTAAAAAAAAAACACAGATGTCCCGTTCTGGCTTAAGAATTGGGAGAGGGAATTTCATCCTGATGCTGTGGCTAAACGGCAGGAGATATCCAGATGTGTAATAAGCCGCTTCATGTAACCTTAATAATATAGATGTTTAGCGGTATTATGTACAGATGTATCCTCCTATATCTAGCCTCAATACGCCATCGAGGCCAGGTGATCTGCACAAGTGAGCCAATAGGTCCAGTGTGACTCTGCTAGCACAAGGAGTTTTTTTGTTTTGTGTTTTTTGATTTGCAGCTATTGTACCTAAAAATGCATCTTATGCTAGGTGCACACTGGCAGATATATTGGCCAGCTTTAGTCATAATGCTGCTAGGAAGCACCCAGAGACGGTGTTTGTGTGTATGTGTCTGATTCATATACAGAGCACATCAGAACTTGGATTTGGAAAAAAGCCTTGCCCACTGCATTGTACCACTTTATATACAAATTCTGCCTCTGTCACACACAGATATACAAGTGTCACTTATCAAGTGAATCGGTATCCTAGTCACAACTGAGTGTGACTAAGACACCTGTTTCGGTAAGAGGACGCCGGCGCCAGCAGAGTCCTGGCGTGCCGAGAGGAGCTGTTTAGCCCGATTGCAGCAATACATAATGAGGACACATCTGTGTGTTATAAAGTAAGATTCGTGAGCTGGATCCCTTTAGAAAGAGCCTTTCATTAAATTCCATGTATGTTCCTAGGGAACACTTGCCAGAAGGCAGCTGCTGTGAGCCTCTAATTGAACATGTTTGATGTATGAAGAACCGTTCCATATGTGACTGGGCTGTTTCCGTTTCTTTTACCAGGAACTGCAGGAGCAGCTCAAAATAACCACTTTTAAAGATCTGGTGATCAGAGACAAGGAGCTGACGGGTGCCCTTATTGCTTCGCTGGTCAATTGTTACATCCTGGACAATGCAACTGTGGATGGAATCAGTTCTCACCTGCAAGACGTGTGCCCGTCCTTGTACAGTGCTGACGATGCCGTATGCTCTAAGGCAAATGAGCTTTTGCAAAGGTCCCGACAAGCACCGAGTAAATCTGATAAAGAGCGCATGCTGAGAGAGTCATTAAGGGAGTACCAGAAAATTAGTCAACAGGTTGACCTGGCTAATGTTTGTGCACAGTACAGACAAGGTGTGTTCCCTTTTGTATTCTTTCCTTTAGGTGACTGTTACAAACTTATTCAATTCTGTAATAACTTGTGAGTCAATTCAATTAGAGGCGATGTCTGTGATGTGCATTGCGACAGCAATTGAATTATTTAATGTTTTATACATCACCTCTATGTTGTGCATTTCGTCTCCCCTGGCCCATAGCGGTGCGTAGGAAAATGCACAGTATAAGCCTACTTTATGTATTGGATTTGTGTACTCTACACAACACACAGGGAAGCAATTAGCTTCCTGACGAATGGGATCCCAGCGTTGATATACCGACGCCAGGCTGAATGCTGGCGCCAAAATACCGACAAATGGCATCCCGATCGGTCGGACAGTGGGACACGCTGCCGTGAGGTCGGGGGGGGGGGGGGTTGTTTAGGTATAGGCAGCTGGGGGGGGGTTTCAGTGTAGCCACGGAAATGAGGTTTACTGACCGCCGGCATCCCATTCATCGGTAACTCATACTGAACTCAAAGCACATACATCGTGCCGAAACAAATGGAATTGGCCCCTGTGAGCTGATGTATCATGCTGTGAAAAGAGTGGAGAAGTTGCCCATAGTAACCAATAATTTTCAAGGTAGCATTTGTCAGGTACGTTTTATAAAAAGGATTGGTTGTTAGGGCAACTTCTGAACTGGTCTTCTCCACTCTTGCCACTGCTTGATGCATCAACCCCTTGATTCCTACTGAATGCAGCCTCGTGGATGAGCAAGTTTGATGAGACCTGACCACTCGGCTCATTGCCATTAGTGCAGCTGGAAGATAACCACACCAGGAGGCTCAGAGGTGTCCTCTTCCCACTACATTTTCCATTATTCACAGATGTTGCAGTCTTTGTGGGCCACATACACAGCAATATAATTTGTGTACTGTTGGTCTTCGCCTAGCAGATGCTCTCGTTTTCTGGAACAATGCAATTCTGAGAGTGCAGGCAGAACGGCGGCAGTCCGTCCTGACAGGCCACGCCAACTAGTGACAAGATTGCAACTACAAACCGTATTACTGAGCATGGATTATTGAGTTTATGTACTAAGCCGTGGATGAAGATAAAGGGGTAGATGTGAGAAGTGTCAGTATGTGGGACAAGCCGTATCGGTGCACATAATGTGCGCTTCTCCCCCATGTATGAATGCGGCAGTGTGTGCTACATGAGCTCCTGTCTACATTGGCGCTGTTATCTACTAGATAGCGAGCCGATGTGCGGGACAATGTATGAACAGTCAGTGATGCTGACCATTCCGACACCTGCTGTTATCGGCTTCGGCAGCTGCAGTTGTCGTTTCCCATACACCACAGCAGAGAAGGCACTGTCCCTGGCTGCCGAGTCTGGGCTGCACAGGAGATCCCGCACATGCCCAGTGGAGCCGATTGGCACTATAATACAACTCCCCCAAAGTACCAAACAACCAGCTCCTAATTTGTCTTTTTTTTTTTAAACACAGCCTGTAAATTGGCAGTTAGCGGATTGGCTGGTACTTTATCTCCGTCCACTTCATCTCCCTCCAAGGCTTAGTATATAGACCCCTGATATTGATGGGAGGGATTTGAGATGAGATCATTTGAGACCAAAGCATTGAAACTCTGTCTGAAGAGTTGGAAGTACTACAGTACTTATTGTACAGTATCATTGCACAAATTTCAACATTCCCATTATACAAATAGAATAAAGTGTTTTCTTTTCCTCTTCTCCCCTTTTGGCTTTTGCAGTACGCTTCTATGAAGGTGTAGTGGAACTCTGTCTAACCGCAGCTGAGAAGAAAGACCCTCAAGGCCTCGGACTGCACTTTTACAAGAATGGGGAGCCAGAAGAGGATTCTGCAGGTTTACAAGCATTTCAAGATAGGTAGGTGGTGGTAAAGACACAAACCTTATTGTGTGGTGTTTTGCACCTGTGTAACGGGATGTACAGATGGGTTCTCTGTTTATCTTGACCTTTTTATAGGATTAATTGAGACTGGGCAGTCGGACTTAATCCCCTGCTGTATTGTTCTCTGTATTGTATTGCAGCTGAGAACAATAGATGAAGGGTTTATGTAAATAAACCATGTTGTGCCTAGGTGCAGCAAACTAGCCGAGATAACAGTGGACCCATCTGTTATGTGGTGGCTGTCAGGAAACCGCTAGGTCACAATACCAACGGCTACATCCCGACCCCTTGCAATCTCTACAGTCGACATGCCGACTAACGGGGACTATTTCCGCTTCGTTGCAATCGCCCTATACCCCACCAGCGCCATTGACTACCTGGATCCCCAGTGCCGGTCAGCCATACCCAACCCCGTGTAACAAATGAAAATATGCCTCACTCCTGTGTTCTCTCTACATTGCATCGCTAATATTTGAAAAATGTTACGCTGAGTCATTGGTTACTTTTGGTCCTACTTTATTACTTTCCTCAGTTTCCTACACTTGCTCATGTTTGTATATGCTTTTGTCTTCCTCACAGGTTAAACAGCTACAAATGCATCACAGATACACTTCAAGAGCTGGTGAACCAGAGTAAAGCTGCTCCCCAATCCCCAAGTGTACCCAAAAAACCTGGCCCTCCTGTGTTGTCGTCAGACCCCAACATGCTTAGTAATGAAGAGGCCGGACTTCATGTGAGACTCTGATGCCATACTGTATCGTTTTTGCTTTGTGTTTGTTGAAAAGGGAGTGATCCTCATACATTTGTCTCTTCTATTGTACATACACTGTCTATAATCCTATTGTGCTTTTCCTGACCTCTACATTAAGTAGGCAGTGTACAATTACAGAAACGACAGCATTGCTTCTTGTGGCCCTGCCTCTCCCCAGATTTCTTGGTTTTTGGGAAAAAGTGTAGCTATAGTCTCATCTATACACACCTACTAGTAAATCGCATGTTTGTCTTATGTCTCAAGGACACTAGATTTCAGAATCCAAAACTGTATCTAAACTAACAACAACTGACTCGCTTTTTGGATCCACTTCTGTGGTTCAACACACTTCTATTGTGCAGCTCATTCTACCAGATGAGTGAGCGCCTTTGATGGCATGGGCCCTTGGATTCATAGCTGTTTTGGCAAACTGCATGATCTTCAGTTTATACGTTTTACCACATTTTCTTTTTCATTCACTAGGGGTCACTCTTGGGATATGGACGGGGCATTAGCAGGGATTAGCACATTTAAATATTTAAATTAGTAACCCTCCACCCCTCCATACTCCCAAGATGCTTCAGTGTGGGGGAATTTTGTGCCTTACAGGGAAAATGTACATCTGGAAGACTCCAGACTTTTAAACTTTTTATTCTTAATATTTTTCTTTTTTCACTAAAACACAGCCCTTCCCAGCTTATCAAGAAGCTTGAGTCCAGGGCTGTGTGTGCGCTGCTAGCAGCATCAAACTGCTTGTCAGCGCTTTAAGAAGCACCTCTATAGACCGCATACACAGCTTTGGCTGCAGGGAGCCGCTGCTCTGTCTGTGGGGTTTATGTAACAGGGTCTCTGCTGAGTATAGGACGCTGCCGCAGCTCAGTGCTGTACTCTGCCAGTGCCCGGGTTCCCTTTCCCCAAGCTCCTTCTTTGTAGCCGCTGCACGGGGGGGGATTATGTATCATGCGCCCGGTTCCCTTGAGGCTAGCCAGGGCATCCTGCAGCTGCCGCAGTTAGCGCACACTACCTCAGCGGGGCGTCTAGCGACCACCACTTAGTTAGAGCCGCCGGCGGCCGGCTTATGTCTCCACATGCTAGCTGGGGCGTCCAGCGGCCGCCGCTTAGTTATAGCCGCCGGCTTCCTGCTCAAACTGACCATGGATCTCTGCACGCTGTGAACTGAGAGGTGGAGGCAGGTATAGGATTAGGTTTCAGACTACTTCTTATTTACCGGCCACCTGGAGATGGACAGATATTTCTACAAGAAATTGCAGACACTGTTGCTGGCCTGGTTCTGGAACATCAAAGATGGCTCATCCTCGGGGATTTCAATGCATGGGTGGATGATGAGCTCTCACGCCTTGGCCAAGACCTCCTGTGCACAATGAATGGTCTGGGCTTCACACAGGTCATTCCCTCTGCCACACATAAAAGTGGTCACACTCTCGACCTCGTCTTTCAGATTGGATTAGAGGTCACTGACCTAAAAATAAACCCAGTCATCTGGTCAGACCACTACTCTCTCTGGTTCTCAGTTGCAACCCCTCAAATAAGATCTCTGCCCGTGGAGTTGACCAGGTATCGTCCAAGGAGGGGTATGACTCCCCAGGCTCTTGCAGCAAATCTGGATCTCTCTGCTATACAGGGTGCCTGTGAAGATCCCTGTTCCCTAGTCCGTTATTATAATAGGGATGTTATGGCTGCAATTGATATTATCGCCCCTGTGCGTTTAAGACCTCGTAAACCACAACGTCAAGCTCCATGGTTCGACAACAGTGTTAGTGAGCTCAAGAAAAGGGGGCGTAGACTGGAAAGACGATGGAGGAAGACTAACCTAGTGGATGACAAAATAAAACTAATAAAGCATAACGAAGAATATCAATCGACAATCACTCGTAAGAAAGCACAGTTCCTGTCAAATGAGATCACAGCAGCAAACAATAGGCCAGCTCAACTTTTCCGCACAGTGGAGATGCTTTGCAAGCCAGCATGCCTGCAGACTGATGAGACCCTCTCCCAGGCAAGATGCAACGAGTTTGCAAACTTCTTTGCAGATAAAATATCCACCATCCGGGCTGGAATCTCCACAGTGCCATCAAAGGAGTGCCAAACTACAAAGCCCGCCAATATAAGCTACCTGCCTTCATGGACCAGCTTTGATCCAGTGGATGTAAAGGACACTGCTGAAATTGCTCGGATTTTGCGTCCCACCACCTGTGATCTGGACCCAGCCTCAACCAAGCTTCTAATAGGTTGTATGGATATAATTGGTCCTGTCTTTACAAAAATTGTTCAATGCTCTTTGCAGACAGGCATTTTTCCTGGACCCCTAAAGGAAGCAATTGTTAGACCGCTTCTTAAAAAACCTAATTTAGATCCCGACTGCATGACCAACTACAGACCGGTATCAAACCTTCCTTTCCTAGGAAAGGTTATTGAGAAAGTCGTTGCAAATCAACTGGAAACCCGCCTGACAACCCATGATATTTATGATCCATTTCAATCAGGATTCAGGAGAAGACACAGCACTGAAACAGCCCTGGTGTGTGTGTTAAATGATCTTCTGATGGCAAAAGACAGAGGTGACTGTTCAATATTAATCCTTCTGGATCTCTCGGCAGCATTTGATACCGTGGACCATGGGCTTCTGATTGAGCGACTGATACATTTCTGTGGTCTGGATGGCACAGTCCTAAGATGGTTCAAATCATTTCTCACAGGCAGGTCACAGAGAGTATCATCTGGATTATACTCATCACCACCAGTGTCATTGCCATGTGGTGTCCCACAAGGTTCTATACTATCCCCCATGCTTTTTGCAGTATACATGCTCCCATTGGGCGAAATAATCAGGCGCCATGGCCTGGTCTACCACTGCTATGCAGATGATACACAACTGTACTTGTCCTTTGCTCCGGGCACTGATAACCCAATAGCAACCCTTAATGGCTGTCTAGCTGAACTACAGGAGTGGATGAGCGCCAGCTGGCTGCGACTGAACCCGGATAAAACAGAGGTCCTTATGATACGACCGCAACATCAAAGGACAAGACTGCAGCATAGCCAACCAACTGGACTTACACTCGGGGATTCAGAATTACAGACCAGTGATCGTGTGCGGAATCTTGGCGTTGTCCTGGATGGTGGCTTGACACTTAAACATCAGATATCAGCCACAATCAAATCCTCATTCTTTCACCTGAGGAACATAGCCAGAATCAAGCACTTAATTCCCTCAGATGATATGCCAAAAGTCATACATGCATTTGTATCATCTCGTTTAGACTACTGTAATGCCCTCTACCTTGGTCTCCCAGCAAAAGAATTGCAGCGCTTACAGCTGGTGCAAAACACAGCTGCCAGGCTATTAACCAACCAGCCCCGTTCTAGCCACATAACACCCATCCTCTACTCCCTTCACTGGCTGCCTGTACGATGGCGAATCATCTTCAAGATTGGCTTACTGAGTTTCAAAGCATTACATGACCAAGGCCCAAGGTACCTGAAACAGCTTCTGACCCCATACTGCCCCACTCGATTACTGCGATCTGTAGATGAAGGACTTTTAGCAGTACCTAGAATCTACCGTAATTCATCTGGGGTCGAGCTTTTAGTCATGCGGCTCCGACTCTATGGAACTCACTTCCCCGCACAGTGCGAGAGGCCCCAACTATAGAATCCTTCAAAAGTAGACTCAAGACTTTTCTGTTTACTCAAGCATTCCCATAATTGTCCCTTTTAGTATCTTCATGCTTCTGTATTTTATGAAAATGTACTTCATTATTTTCTGTACTATATTATGCTATGTATCTATTAAGCGCCTTGAGTCCTATGGGAGAAAGAGCGCTATATAAATAAAATTATTATTATTATTATTCTAGCAGGCCAGGTCCGGAGGCTCCTTCACTATAAGGGCCAGCCATGGACAATGTGCTTACTATTTAGCATTTCTAAGCGATAGAACAGGCTATTAAACCCATGATGTCAGTATATGAATGTTGGTGTATTAAAAAAAAAAAAGCACCTCTGGATGCCATTTTAACACAAATTCTTGGTTCTTCCTATAGGGATTTGGTGTCTCTCCTACAACACACGGCCACTGGAGGGGGCAAGGGTGTTAGTAGGAATTCAGTGAAGCACATATTTACCAAAAGTGCGGTGCACTTCTGGCTTTTACTGAGTCGTGGGGACTTGTGTTTCACTGTATACCTATCTGTGTGCATGATGAGTAAAGCTAATGCAAAATCAAGGAAGCAGCTTGTCTGCGATGTCTGTGATAGTGTGTTATGTGATGGAATTTCCACTTGCACAGTGTGTCTTCCAAATTCGGGTACAAATAAAGACCTGTGCCCTGATCCTCCTTGGGCGATGATGGCAGGTGTTATGGCTGATTTGAGATCAGAATTGTCCGCTGCATGAAAAGACCGTGAGGCGGCTAAGTCTGATTCAAGGTTAATGCCGTCTGAGCAGCCAGAGTGGTCTCAGGATGTTTCTAGAACTTTGCAGGGTCTACAAAAGTCCATGTATAGTTTGATTCCTAAGAGCAGTCTTCAGATGTCTCATACTTTACCGATTTCATCGGTGTTGCATTCTGACGATTTAACGCTTGACCTGATATCTCAGGAGGAAGAGGAGGAAGGTGAATTGGGACAAGAATCAGATAGTGAGGTCACTCATAGCCCGGGCATTGATAATTTTATTAGGACAGTACGCCAGGTTCTAGATTTCACTGAGACAGAGGAGCCTTTCACAAAGGATGAAGTGTTATTTGCTAAAAAACAAAGTGCATCTGTGTCTTTTAATTTATTCAGACTCTCTCTCTTAATAAGCAGTTGACTGAAGCATGGAAAAATCCAAATGAACGGTTCTCCATACCAAAGCGGTTTCTGTCTAGCTACAGATTCCATGAGTCTAAGACTACAAAATGTGAATATGCGCCACCAGTGGATTCCTCCATTTCCAAACTTTCAAACAAGATAACCATTCCAGTCCCAACTGCAACGACGCTTAAAGACCCGTCGGAGCATAAGCTAGAAGCAATGCTAAAGTCCATGTATACAGCAGTAGGAGTGTTGCTTAGACCTGCTTTAGTTGGTGTTTGGCTGTGGTTGCATGGGCAAAACATCTCAAGTTAGGCATGCAACAAGGTCTTTCCTCAGACCAGCTTATACTTCTTGCTGATCACATTTGTGAATCTGCTGAGTATTTAGGTACGGCTTCTGTGGATGTCGGACAGGTTAGTTCTAGGCTTTCAGCTTCACTAATTGCAGCCCGACTGGCGCTTTGGTTGCGTTCTTGGCAGGCAGAGGCTGAGTCAGAACGAAGAATAGAAGCGTTGCCTTATACTGGCGATATGTTATTCCTACCGTTGCCCGCACCAGTTCCTAAACGGAAATACACTGGACCAGTGTTGAAATCTTTTAGACCTCAGTCCTTTCGAGGCCATGCTCGATGAACAACCGTACAGAGTAGACGTGGTAGGGGACGTGGTTTTCAAGCAGTCACTAACCGTCGTCCAGACACAAAGCCAGCTGACAAACCGGTGTCATGACTGGCTTCTAGCCTATCTCGGATCTTCAGTTGTGGGAGCACGCCTTCAAACATTTCACTTGTGGTTTCAGACGTCCACAGATGGGTTGATCCAAAAATTTAGTGTTCAAAGGTTACAAAATAGAGTTCGATTGTCTACCACCAATGCGTTTTTTTTTTTTTTTAAACAGGTCTGCCTGTGTCAGCAGACAAGAAGACAGTTCCGCAGACCGCTATTCAGTCTCTCGTAGATTCAGCAGTTTTACTTCAGGTACCAATACACCATGGTCAAGGGTTTTATTCCAATCTCTTTGTAGTACCAAAACCGGATGGCTCGGTCAGACCTATATTGAACTTAAAGGGGCTCAATCAGTATGTCCCTTACTACAGATTCAAGATGGAATCCCTGCGGTCAGTGATTGCAGGTTTAGAACCACGGGAATTCATGATTTCGCTGGATCTCAAGGTTGCGTACTTTACACATTCCAGTTTGACCACCGCATCAGGCGTACTTAAGGTTTGCAGTACAACATAACCATTATCAATTTCAGGCACTACCGTTTGGCCTCTCATCAGCGCCTCTGGTATTCACAAAGTAATGTCTGTGATGATAGCTCATCTCAGATCCCTGGGAGTGATAATAGTTTCATACTTAGACGACCTTCTCATCAAGGCCTAGTCTTAACAAATACTCCTTCAACATGCCTTACTGACGTACAATGTACTAGTTCAGCGCGGTTGGATTGCCAACTTCAAGAAATCAAGCCTGGTCCCGTCTCAAAGAATTCAATTCCTAGGAATGATTCTGGATACGGTGGATCAACGAATTTACCTGCCAGAAGAGAAAGCACACAGTATTCATCCTCTAGTACAGTTAGTGCTAAAACCACGGACAGTCCCAGTGCACTTGTGCATTCGACTGTTAGGAAAGATGGTGACGTCTTTCGAAGCAACCCAGTTCGGAAGATTTCACTTGCGTCCTTTTCAGCTAGATCTTCTAGCACAGTGGTCAGGCTCTCATCTCCAAATTCATCAGATGGTGCGGTTGTCGCCAAGGGCCAGAGTATCACTACTCTGGTGGCTCCAAGTACAACCTCTCACCGCAGGAAAACTATTCGGAGTCTGGAATTGGGTAATTCTAACTACGGACACATGTCTCAGAGGTTGGGAAGCAGTGGTCCTACATCGTCAATTTCAGGGTCTCTGGTCAGACCGAGAAAGATTACTGTCAATAAATGTCCTGGAACTCAGGGCAGTCTACAACGCTCTGTGTCAGGCAGTACAAATACTCCAGTCTCGGACTGTTCAGGTCAGACAACGCGACGGCAGTCGCATACATCAACAAACAAGGAGGGACTTGCAGTAGCATGCGAGATGTTGCTTGAATGCTGAATTGGGCTGAGCATCACCAAGTGATATTGTTGGCAGTGTTCATTCCAGGAGTGGACAACTGGGAAGCAGATTATCTCAATCGTCAGGATTTCTATCCAGGAGAATAGGCCTTACATCCAGAAGTGTTCCAGATTTTAGTACAGCGGTGGGGTTACCCACAGGTGGATCTAATGGCATCTTGCCAAAATCATCAGACACCCAAGTATGTGTCCAGAGCAAGAGATCAAAAGTCAGTGGCAGTGGATGCTCTCACAATAGCGTGGCCATACAGCCTTGTGTATCTATTTCCACCATTTCCGCTGCTTCCTCTGTTGCTAAAGCGGATCAAAAGAGAGTCCACGACTGTCGTACTAGTGGCGCCTCATTGGCCTCGGAGAGCGTGATTCTCAGTCTACACGCAGACTGCAGAGATCTATCTGTGGCTGCTTCTGCTATGTCCAGACCTTCTGCAACAGGGACAGTTTCTTTACCCCGATTTAGCGTTGCTGCGTTTGACGGGGTGGCTGTTGAAACGCTCTCTTACGACGAGAGGGCATTCCAGAGTCAGTTATACCTACCATGTTACATGCTAGCAAACGAGTTACAGCAGCTCATTATCACAGGATTTGGCAAGCTTATATTGGTTGGTGTAAAGCTCGGACGTTTCCGACATCTTTCAAGTTAATCCGTCTTTTGCTATTTCTCTAACGTCCTAAGTGGATGCTGGGGACTCCGTCAGGACCATGGGGAATAGCGGCTCCGCAGGAGACAGGGCACAAAAAGTAAGCTTTTAGGATCACATGGTGTGTACTGGCTCCTCCCCCTATGACCCTCCTCCAAGCCTCAGTTAGGTTTTTGTGCCCGTCCGAGCAGGGTGCAATCTAGGTGGCTCTCCTAAAGAGCTGCTTAGAAAAAGTTTTTTAGGTTTTTTATTTTCAGTGAGTCCTGCTGGCAACAGGCTCACTGCATCGAGGTGCAGCTGTGCGCCATTGTTGTCACACACTTCACACCAGACGGTCACGGAGGGTGCAGGGCGCTGCTGGGGGCGCCCTGGGCAGCAATATATAATACCTTTTATGGCAAAAGAATACATCACATATAGCCATTAAGGCTATATGTATGTATTTAACCCATGCCAAATGTCTAAAACTCCGGGAGAAAAGCCCGCCGGAATAGGGGGCGGGGCTTATTCTCCTCAGCACACAGCGCCATTTTCCTGCTCAGCTCCGCTGTGAGGAAGGCTCCCAGGACTCTCCCCTGCACTGCACTACAGAAACAGGGTAAAACAGAGAGGGGGGGCATATTTTGGCGATATTTTTATATATTTAAGCGGCTATAAGGAACAACACTTATATAGGGTTGTTCCCATATATATTATAGCGCTTGGGTGTGTGCTGGCAAACTCTCCCTCTGTCTCCCCAAAGGGCTAGTGGGGTCCTGTCTTCGATAAGAGCATTCCCTGTGTGTCTGCTGTGTGTCGGTACGTGTGTGTCGACATGTATGAGGACGATGTTGGCGTGGAGGCAGAGCAATTGCCGATAATGGTGATGTCACCCCCCAGGGAGTCGACACCGGAATGGATGGCTTTGTTTATGGAATTACGTGATAATGTCAGCACATTACAAAAATCAGTTGACGACATGAGACGGCCGGCAAACCAGTTAGTACCTGCCCAGGCGTCTCAGACACCGTCAGGGGCTGTAAAGCGCCCTTTACCTCAGTCGGTCGACACAGACCCAGACACAGACACTGAATCTAGTGTCGACGGTGATGAAACAAACGTATTTTCAGGTAGGGCCACACGTTATATGATCACGGCAATGAAGGAGGCTTTGCATATCTCTGATACTACAAGTACCACAAAAAGGGGTATTATGTGGGGGGTGAAAAAACTACCTGTAGTTTTTCCTGAATCAGAGGAATTAAATGATGTATGTGATGAAGCGTGGGTTAACCCAGATAGAAAAATGCTAATTTCAAAAAAGTTATTAGCATTATACCCTTTCCCGCCAGAGGTTAGGGCGCGCTGGGAAACACCCCCTAGGGTGGATAAGGCGCTCACACGCTTATCGAAACAAGTGGCGTTACCGTCTCCTGATACGGCCGCCCTCAAGGATCCAGCTGATAGGAGGCTGGAAACTACCCTGAAAAGTATATACACTCATACTGGTGTTATACTGCGACCAGCCATCGCCTCAGCCTGGATGTGCAGTGCTGGGGTCGTCTGGTTGGATTCCCTGACTGAAAATATTGATACCCTGGATAGGGACAGTATTTTATTGACTATAGAGCAATTAAAGGATGCTTTCCTTTATATGCGAGATGCGCAGAGAGATATTTGCACTCTGGCATCGAGAGTAAATGCGATGTCCATATCTGCCAGAAGGAGTTTATGGACGCGACAGTGGTCAGGTGATGCGGATTCCAAAC
Organism: Pseudophryne corroboree; assembly: GCF_028390025.1. Taxonomy (NCBI): domain Eukaryota; kingdom Metazoa; phylum Chordata; class Amphibia; order Anura; family Myobatrachidae; genus Pseudophryne; species Pseudophryne corroboree. The sequence continues at coordinate 83,421,732 of NC_086444.1, read as the reverse complement.
GACATATGGAAGTATTGCCGTATAAAGGGGAGGAATTATTTGGCGTCGGTCTATCGGATCTGGTGGCTGCCGGAAAATCCACTTTTTTACCTCAGACCCCCTCCCAACAGAAAAAGACACCGTCTTTTCAGCCGCAGTCCTTTCGTTCCTATAAGAACAAGCGGACAAAAGGACAGTCATATCTGCCTCGGGGCAGAGGAAGGGGTAAGAGAGGGCAGCAAGCAGCCCCTGCCCAGGAACAGAAGCCCTCCCAGGGTTCTGCAAAGCCCTCAGCATGACGCTGGGGCCTTACAAGCGGACTCAGGAACGGTGGGGGGTCGACTCAAGAATTTCAGCGCACAGTGGGCTTGCTCACAGGTGGACCCCTGGATTCTACAGGTAGTATCTCAGGGTTACAGGTTGGAATTCGAGAAGTCTCCCCCTCGCCGGTTCCTAAAGTCTGCTTTGCCAACGTCTCCCTCGGACAGGGCGACGGTATTGGAAGCCATTCACAAGCTGTTTGCTCAGCAGGTGATAGTCAAGGTACCCCTCCTACAACAGGGAAAGGGGTATTACTCCACGCTATTTGTGGTACCGAAGCCGGACGGCTCGGTAAGACCTATTCTAAATCTCAAATCTTTGAACCTGTACATACAAAAATTCAAGTTCAAGATGGAGTCACTCAAAGCAGTGATAGCGAATCTGGAAGAAGGGGACTTTATGGTGTCCCTGGACATAAAGGACGCTTACCTGCATGTCCCAATTTGCCCTTCACATCAAGGGTACCTCAGGTTCGTGGTGCAAAACTGTCATTATCAGTTTCAGACGCTGCCGTTTGGATTGTCCACGGCACCTCGGGTCTTTACCAAGGTAATGGCCGAAATGATGATCCTTCTACGAAGAAGAGGCGTATTAATTATCCCTTACTTGGACGATCTCCTGATAAGGGCAAGATCCAGAGAACAGCTGGAAGACGGAGTAGCACTAACCCAACTAGTGCTGCAACAACACGGGTGGATTCTGAATTTTCCAAAATCTCAGTTGACCCCGACGACACGTCTGCTGTTCCTGGGAATGATTCTGGACACGGTTCAGAAAAAGGTGTTTCTTCCGGAGGAGAAAGCCAGGGAGTTATCCGAACTTGTCAGGAACCTCCTAAAACCAGGGACAGTGTCTGTGCATCAATGCACAAGAGTCCTGGGAAAGATGGTGGCTTCTTACGAAGCGATTCCATTCGGCAGATTCCACGCACGAACTTTTCAGTGGGATCTGCTGGACAAATGGTCCGGATCGCATCTGCAGATGCATCAGCGGATAACCTTATCGCCACGGACAAGGGTGTCTCTTCTGTGGTGGTTGCAGAGTGCTCATCTGTTAGAGGGCCGCAGATTCGGCATACAGGACTGGGTCCTGGTGACCACGGATGCCAGTCTGAGAGGCTGGGGAGCGGTCACACAAGGAAGAAACTTCCAGGGAGTATGGTCAAGCCTGGAGATGTCTCTTCACATAAATATACTGGAGCTAAGAGCGATTTACAATGCTCTAAGTCTGGCAAAACCCCTGCTTCAGGGTCAGCCGGTGTTGATCCAGTCGGACAACATCACGGCAGTCGCCCACGTAAACAGACAGGGCGGCACAAGAAGCAGGACAGCAATGGCAGAAGCTGCAAGGATTCTTCGCTGGGCGGAAGATCATGTGATAGCACTGTCAGCAGTATTCATTCCGGGAGTGGACAACTGGGAAGCAGACTTCCTCAGCAGACACGATCTACACCCGGGAGAGTGGGGACTTCATCCAGAAGTCTTCCACATGATTGTGAACCGTTGGGAAAAACCAATGGTGGATATGATGGCGTCCCGCCTCAACAAAAAACTGGACAGGTATTGCGCCAGGTCAAGAGATCCTCAGGCAATAGCTGTGGACGCTCTGGTAACACCGTGGGTGTTCCAGTCAGTGTATGTGTTCCCTCCTCTGCCTCTCATACCAAAAGTACTGAGAATTATACGGCAAAAGGGAGTAAGAACGATACTAGTGGCTCCGGATTGGCCAAGAAGAACTTGGTACCCGGAACTTCAAGAGATGCTCACGGAGGATCCGTGGCCTCTACCTCTAAGACGGGACCTGCTTCAGCAGGGACCGTGTCTATTCCAAGACTTACCGCGGCTGCGTTTGACGGCATGGCGGTTGAACGCCGAATTCTAAAGGAAAAAGGCATTCCGGAAGAGGTCATTCCTACACTGGTAAAGGCCAGGAAGGAGGTGACTGCACAACATTATCACCGCATTTGGAGAAAATATGTTGCGTGGTGTGAGGCCAGGAAGGCCCCCACGGAGGAATTTCAACTGGGTCGATTCCTACATTTCCTGCAAACAGGATTGTCTATGGGCCTCAAATTGGGGTCCATTAAGGTTCAAATTTCGGCCCTGTCGATTTTCTTCCAGAAAGAATTGGCTTCAGTTCCTGAAGTCCAGACTTTTGTAAAAGGAGTACTACATATACAGCCCCCGGTTGTGCCCCCAGTGGCACCGTGGGATCTTAATGTAGTCTTGGATTTTCTAAAATCCCATTGGTTTGAGCCGCTCAAATCGGTGGAGATGAAGTATCTTACATGGAAAGTAACCATGCTACTGGCCCTGGCTTCAGCCAGGAGAGTATCAGAATTGGCGGCTTTATCATATAAGAGCCCATATCTGATTTTCCATACGGACAGGGCAGAACTGCGGACGCGTCCTCATTTTCTGCCTAAGGTGGTGTCAGCGTTTCACCTGAACCAGCCTATTGTGGTGCCTGCGGCTACTAACGAGTTGGAGGATTCCAAGTTGTTGGACGTGGTCCGGGCATTGAAAATATATATTTCAAGAACGGCTGGAGTCAGAAAGTCTGACTCACTGCTTATATTGTATGCACCCAACAAGATGGGTGCTCCTGCTTCTAAGCAGACGATTGCTCGTTGGATTTGTAGCACAATTCAACTTGCACATTCTGTGGCAGGCTTGCCACAACCTAAATCTGTCAAGGCCCATTCCACAAGGAAAGTGGGCTCATCCTGGGCGGCTGCCCGGGGAGTCTCGGCATTACAACTCTGCCGAGCTGCTACTTGGTCAGGGGCAAACACGTTTGCAAAATTCTACAAATTTGATACCCTGGCTGAGGAGGACCTTGAGTTCTCTCATTCGCTGCTGCAGAGTCATCCGCACTCTCCCGCCCGTTTGGGAGCTTTGGTATAATCCCCATGGTCCTGACGGAGTCCCCAGCATCCACTTAGGACGTTAGAGAAAATAAGAATTTACTTACCGATAATTCTATTTCTCGTAGTCCGTAGTGGATGCTGGGCGCCCATCCCAAGTGCGGATTGTCTGCAATACTTGTACATAGTTATTGTTACAAAAAAAAATAAAAAAAATAATCGGGTTGTTATTTGTTGTGAGCCGTCTGTTCAGAGGCTCCTACGTTTGTCATACTGTTAACTGGGTTCAGATCACAAGTTATACGGTGTGATTGGTGTGGCTGGTATGAGTCTTACCCGGGGTTCAATATCCTTCCTTATTGTGTACGCTCGTCGGGGCACAGTACCTAACTGAGGCTTGGAGGAGGGTCATAGGGGGAGGAGCCAGTACACACCATGTGATCCTAAAAGCTTACTTTTTGTGCCCTGTCTCCTGCGGAGCCGCTATTCCCCATGGTCCTGACGGAGTCCCCAGCATCCACTACGGACTACGAGAAATAGAATTATCGGTAAGTAAATTCTTATTTTTTACAGACTGGATTAGATGGAGGACTACGTTTAGTGACACTAAAGGTCCAGTTCTCTGCCTTGTCAACTTTCTGCCTTGTCAATTTTTCTTTCAAAGGCGTTTGGCTTTTTTGACAACAGTTCACACTTTCCTGCAAGGTGTCCTTAGAGTTCAACAACCATTTATACCTCCTACAGCTCCATGGTACTTGAATCTAGTTTTAGATTTTTTGCAGTCTCCAATTTTTGAACACTTAAAACAAGTGGATGTAAAGTTTCTAACTTGGAAAACCAGTGTTTCACCTAGCCTTCGCTTCGGCAAGGCATGTTTCAGAGTTAGGTGCGTTGTCATGCAAACCACCCGATCTGGTGTTTCGTGATGACAGAGCGGAACTTCGGACTAATCCCTCTTTTCTACCAAAGGTAGTATCTTCTTTTCACATCAACCAATCGTAGTTCCTGTTTTTTCAGAGGGTTCAGGAACTCCAGCTACTTTTAGATGTGGTATGCGCGCTTCGCATTTATGCAGGCCGAACATGAACAGTATGTAAAACAGATACATTGTTCTCTATGATGCAGTCAAGATAGGTTGACCAGCTCCCAAACAGACCTCGGCCAGATGGATTAAGCTGACCATTCGTCAAGCTTATTTTCATGCTAGTCTACAACCGCCTGCATCTATTTCAGCACATTCCACGCGTTCTGTGGGAACGTCATGGGCAGCAGGTCGTGGGGCCTCCACGAAGCAACTTTGCCATGCAGGTACATGGTCATCAGTGCACACGTTTGTGCGCTTTTACAAGTTCGATACATTTGCGGCATCAGCATCTAGTTTTGGCCGTCTAGTGTTACAGGTGCCAACCAGCTCTCCCGTCCAAGGGGGAAACTTTGGTACGTCCGAAGAGTACTCCAGTGACCCCTAGTGGATTAAAAAGAAAATTAGATTTTGGTACTTACCAGATAAATCCTTTTCTATGAATCCACAGATATCCCACCCAGAGGGCTGTTTTACACACAGCGGTTTTTGCTTTTTCCCTTGCCGGTATTGTAATCAATAATGTAAGGGGTAGTATCCTTTCACACGGCACAGGCCCCGCTGCCCGGGTGCAGCCGGAAATACCCATTGAAAAGTTAGGGGGCCATGCCGTGAATGGTAGCTTTCACACGCAACAGGTTTTTTTTGTGTTTTTTTTTTTCAAGCCGGTCCTGCTGCTGCGCATGCGCATTCCATTAAACACTGCTCAAAGCCATTGTGTGTGTGAAAGACACTGCCGGTTGGTAGAAAGCTGGACAAAGTTTGTCTGGCTTTTTGCCATCCGAGCAAAACCGCTTCTTGTGAAACAGCCCAGAGCAGTATCACCTGTCTTGTGGAAAGTTCAGTATATCTTATGGTAACACATTACCGACTTGTTTTAAATGTGAAGGTGATAGTTATCTATTGTCGTGTCAACTATTTAGTTGTTCGTTATCTTTTAACTGTTATATGTAATTCTCCATTGTTCATCCTCTCTTTCGCTCCTGTTTGGATCAGTAAAAAAAACACTGAAGCATCTTGGGAGTATGGAGGGGGTGGAGGGTTACTAATTTAAATATTTAAATGTACCTAACCCTACTAACGTCCCTTCCATATCCCAAGAGTACTCCAGTGCCCCCTGTGGATTCAAAGAAAAGGATTTATCTGGTAAGTACCAAAATCCTATTTTCTCCTTCATCCCCTAGGGGACACTGGATGATCATTACGGTGGGGTATAGATGGTGGTCAAGTGGAGCCGGGCACTTTAAATTCTTTAGAATTGTGACTGGCTCCTCCCCTCTATGCTTCCCCCACAGACCAGTTTTTAAAATGTGCCCGAGGAAGCCGGTCCTCTCTCTGGGCTTCTCCAGAGATATTTTCTATTCTTAGACTGAGGACTGATAGGCAGCCTACTGCCCCTGCCTGTATGCTACGTGGGAGCTGCCGATGGGACTTTGGCACAGTTTCTGTAAACTGCAGCCATTGTCCCGGCTATAGGGACATCCGTCCCGGTGGTACTTGAACAGCGCTGCGTGCAGTGTCTGCTAGTGTCCCCACAGCCAGTGCCCAGCCGGCCAGCAAGGCAGGGGGTGAGTATTTCGCGGAGCTCTGACTAGTAGTCTCCAGAGTAGCTTCCTCTGGGGCACCATGTCTCCCCGCGCTGAGTACTGAAACCGCTCTATACTGTGGCGGTACTTCAGCGCTGGCCGCTTGGAGCCAGATCACTTTTGAAATTCCCGCTTAGCGCAGGGTGCCGGAGACGGGGGGCAGAGCTAGGATTCGGAGTGGTGATCGAGTAGCGGCTTCCTTATCTCTCACGCTGAGTACCGGAGCCGCTCTGTACAGCTGTGGCAGTGTGGTGTAGTGCCTGCTGCCGTGTAGGTGTAGACTCGCTACTTACCAGGCGCCGCACTCTCACCTTCAGGTCACTGAACCTTCAGCGGACCTGGAACCTTCAGTTGGACACGGAAACGGCGATCCCCTTCCAGATGCAGACGGGCGAGCTAGGAAGAAAAGCGAACCAATTAAGGAGTACCAACTCTTCTTCGCACGGCCGTGCAAGGTCCACCGAACCGGCGCTCAGGGGACAGACGGACACAGATAATGCTCACCGTTGCTAATCTTGTACTGCGATCTTCCTCTTCACTTACAGGCCCCTGTAAGGAGGCATACAAACAGCAGCCGTGCAGAGCCTAACTTTATCCTAGTGTGCGTCCGCTACACTAGCTTCATTTAACAGAGCTCTCAAACCAGCTCAGGTGTATGTGGTGCAACACAGCTGTGCACAAACTGTAACCAAACTTTGCCCTGCACGGAAACACACATCACAATATTCAGGCCTCTGGCCTGTGCGCAGTTAGGTGGCACTAGGCCCAGTTAAGTAGCAAGGGGAAGTGGGTAGGCTGTACGGCGCCCACTCCCCAGTAATCTAAGGCAGATAGGAACGTAAGGGGACAGCACCGTTGTAGATACTTGTACCGTACAGTTTTTTCCCACGGGCCTAACGTGCGGCCGGTTGGGTGACTGGGGCCTAATGCCGAGAGTCACCTTATATACCTGACAGGGGGTCTTCACTGGAACTATGGCCTAATGCCCTCTACTGGTCCCCACAGGCCTATTTCCTGATTATGGCTACGGGCCTAGTGCCCGCCTATCATGCCCCACAGGTCTGAGGCCTGAATGTACCCACGGGCCTAGTGCCCGAACCCTGATGGTCTAGGGAGGAGAGAAGGGAGGGGGGTGACAGGCGCCCTCACCGAGGGCCTACCTGTACCAGTGGGAGAGGCACCGGGGGGAGCTTCGTTAGCTCTTTTGTATTCCTCCCCTGGTGGCCTCTCCGGGTCCTCCGCTTCAGTCTTCTGCCGCTGGCTCGTCCTGGCCAGCGGCGTCACCGCCGCTCTTCTGCGTCCAGCCGCTGCTGGACATATCTGGCGCCGCCCGCGTCTACTGGCCGCCCGTGATTGGCTGGTTCCAAATTTTAAGTGCCGCTGGCGGCGCTTCCTATTGACTGCCAAAGTGGTGCCAAATTTTAAGCAGCGCTGTCTGTCGTTGCTTCTCGTCCGGTGCAGTGATCCAATACGCTGTTCCTACACCAGATACCAGCGCTGGGGACAGACAAGCTGCCCCAGTGCTGTCCACAGCCCGTAACTGCAGGGGACACAAATCCCCTGCACTCTGCCGGGAGCCTGGCGCTGAGAGCGGACACACCGCCCCAGCGCCTACACACATCTCCACACAGCGGCGGTATTTCATCGCCCGCCGCTGATGGAGGAGCACTTTCAAATTTCTCGCTTAGAGCTGGGCGCCAGAGGCGGGGGCGGAGCTAAGCTCCGGACGGCTGCGTCTTTATCCAGGCTGGCCGGCACCATTAAAGATGCTGCTGGAGGCTACTGAAGTGCGTCTCTACAGTGGAAGTGCTCTCAACAGACCATGGAGGCTCAGCGATGATCTGGTATCGTAGGATACCGATGGTATAGAGAGGGGGAGTGCTTAGAGTCATATTTAGTGATGCATTTGTCATAAACGCCTCTTTAGGGTTACAGTGAGTTGTAACTAGCTATATAGGGTCAGCTGTGACTAGTCCTCTCCCTTATTCACCCTTTTCTCTATTGTTTTCTGGCTATTTATATTTTAGTTACTGCTGCAACTGTTTTATTTTTCTGACACTGACAATATGACTGGCAGAGGCACTTCTTCTTCTAAAGCTTCTCAGAAGCTTTATGCTTGTAAGAAGTGCTCTGCCAAATTCACACAACACAATGAAAATTCATTATGTCTTTATGAGAAACAGCCATCTCTGCTGACAGATCTGACATGACGTCAGATAATTGAGCTAGCAAAGTTGGATTAGTATCCTGTAAAGCTGCAGGATTCTCTGCTGGGGTAGATGTATCACAATTTGCACAATATAATGAATTTTCATTGTGTTGTGTGAATTTAGCAGAGCACTTCTTACAGGCATAAAGCTTCTGAGAAGCTTTAGAAGAAGAAGTGCCTCTGCCAGTCATATTGTAAGTGTCAGAAAAATAAAACAGTTGCAGCAGTAACTAAAATCTAAATAGCCAGAAAACAATAGAGAAAAGGGTGAATAAGGGAGAGGACTAGTCACAGCCGACCCTATATAGCTAGTTACAACTCACTGTAACCTTAAAGAGGCGTTTATGATAAATGCATCACTAAATATGACTCTAAGCACTCCCCCTCTCTATACCATCGGTATCCTATGATACCAGATAATCGCTGAGCCTCCATGGTCTGTTGAGAGCACTTCCACTGTAGAGACGCACTTCAGTAGCCTCCAGCAGCATCTTTAATGGCGCCGGCCAGCCTGGATAAAGACGCAGCCGTCTGGAGCTTAGCTCCGCCCCCCGCCTCTGGCGCCCTGCTCTAAGCGAGAAATTTGAAAGTGCTCCTCCATCAGCGGCGGGCGATGAAATACCGCCGCTGTGTGGAGATGTGTGTAGGCGCTGGGGCGGTGTGTCCGCTCTCAGCGCCAGGCTCCCGGCAGAGTGCAGGGGATTTGTGTCCCCTGCAGTTACGGGCTGTGGACAGCACTGGGGCAGCTTGTCTGTCCCCAGCGCTGGTATCTGGTGTAGGGACAGCGTATTGGATCACTGCACCGGACGAGAAGCAACGACGGACAGCGCTGCGGCAGCGGTGCTTAAAATTTGGCACCACTTTGGCAGTCAATAGGAAGTGCCGCCAGCGGCACTTCAAATTTGGAACCAGCCAATCACGGGCGGCCAGTAGACGCGGGCGGCGCCAGATATGTCCAGCAGCGGCTGGACGCAGAAGAGCGGCAGTGACGCCGCTGGCCAGGACGAGCCAGCGGCAGAAGACTGAAGCGGAGGACCCGGAGAGGCCACCAGGGGAGGAATACAAAAGAGCTAACGAAGCTCCCCCCGGTGCCTCTCCCACTGGTACAGGTGGGCCCTCGGTGAGGGCGCCTGTCACCCTTCTCTCCTCCCTAGACCATCAGGGTTCGGGCACTAGGCCCGTGGGTACATTCAGGCCTCAGACCTGTGGGGCATGATAGGCGGGCACTAGGCCCGTAGCCATAATCAGGAAATAGGCCTGTAAAGACAGAGAAGTATTCCCTGCCCGAACCAGAGTGGGCACACTGTTTAGCCAGGTCAGTGGAGGAGTTACATACATCTATGGGAGCATCCAGATCCGCCATCTCCTTTACTACACATGCAGTCTCTAAAAAGAGACCATTTCCCACGATTTTACAGTCTGATGACTCAGGCACTGAAGATATGCCCTCTGGTTCAGACAATGGCAAGCGGATGCGGACTCCAAGAAGGCGGTAGAAGCAATACCGTTTAATTGTGAGTTCCTATTTGGTCTGGAATGGCATACTCTAATCTCCAAAGCTACGAGAGGTAAGTTGACGTTTCTTCCCTCTGCAGCTCCACCTCCTAGGAAGACTTATTCTGGGCCGTCCTTCCGGTCCTTTCGTGTTCCGTCAAAATTGAGAGGACATACCAGAGGAGGAGCCACCTCTTTCCAAGGTGACAGAGGCCACGGTCGTGCCGCAACCACAACTACCTTACAAACAGACCCTAAACTTGCCACTAAGCCCGCCGCATGACTGGCTCCCCTTCCTCCTGGGGAATCACAGGGTGGGAGCTCAGTTGCTGAATTTCAGTCAAGTTTGGTTGAAAACCTGCACAGACGCCTGGGTAAGAGACATCATTGCGCAGGGATACAAACTCGATTTTCAGTTCAACCCTCCGACAAGATATTTTACAACAGGTTTAGCAGTTTCACAGCAGCGTCAGGATTCTCTTCTCCAGGCAATACAAACACTCCAGGAGAAGGGAGTCATAATTCCAGTACCTTTTACACCAGCAAAAACAGGGATTTTATTAGTTTATTCGTGGTACAGAAGCCAGACGGCTCGGTAAGACCCATTCTGAATTTGAAAAGCCTCAATCCTTTTTTACGAACTTTCAAATTCAAGATGGAATCCCTGCGCTCAGTGATAAATGGTCTGGCAGCAGAAGACTTTTTGGTGTCAATAGACATCAAGGATGCCTACCTCCCATATTCTGATTTGGCCTCCTCATCAGAGTTTTCTCCGTTTTGCGGTCGAAGACTTAAATTTTCAATTCCAGGCCTTACCCTTCGGTCTTGCTTCAGCTCCGAGAGTTTTCACAAAGGTAATGGCAGTGATGGCGCAATTGCGCTCGCAGGGGATCAACATTGTTCCCTACTTAGACGATCTCCTCCTAAAGGCCCAATCAGAGGAGAAGTTAGTGACCGATCTGAGGACAACCCAGGATTTTCTCATGATACACGGATGAATCATAAATGAATTCAACACATCGAATTCAATTCTTAGGGATGATTATGGATACTGTGCTTCAGAGGATAATTCTCCCTCAGGACAAAATTCATTCCATTCAAGAGTTGGTTCGACTAGTCTTACAGCATCGCAGAGTGTCAATTCATCTTTGCATTCGTCTTGTGGGGAAGTTGGTGGCAGCATTTGAGGCGGTACAGTACGGAAGATTCCACTCCAGGCTGTTTCAACTAGATCTTCTTTCAAAATGGTCAGGTTCACATCTTTTTATGCATCAGCTGGTTCAACTACTCCCCAGGACGCGTTTGTCATTGCTCTGGTGGATGAACACGACAAATCTATCCAAGGGCAAGGACTTTGCTCTCAAGGATTGGGTACTTCTCGCGACGGATGCCAACCTCCGGATGGGGAGCGGTGACTCTGGATTGTCAATTCCAGGGACTCTGGACTCCACAGGAACAGCTTCTACCCATCAATATACTGGAACTTTGGGCTGTGTACAATGCTCTTCTGTTGGTGAGTCATCTCCTACAGGGACGTGCAATACGGGTGCAGTCAGACAGTGCCATGGCAGTGGCATACATAAATCGGCAAGGGGGAACCCGCAGCAGAGCCGCTATGAAGGAGGTCACCAAAATCCTACTTTGGGCACAAAGATAAGCAGTAGACATATCGGCAGTGTTCATACCAGGAGTGGAGAACTGGGAGGCCGACTACTTAAGTCGTCAGTATATGCATCCAGGCAAGTGAGAATTGCATCCACAAGTTTTTCAACAATTGATACGCCAATGGGGACTTCCGCAGATGGATCTCATGGCGTCCAGGCGGAACCACAAGCTTCCTCGGTTTTGCTCTCGCACCAGAGATCCCGAGGAGGTGGACACTTTAACGATTCCTTGGCCTTTCCGGTTCGTGTACCTTTTTCCTCAGTTTCCCCTATTACCGCGCATTCTCAAGAAAATCAAACTGGAGACCGTCAAGGTTCTACTCGTGGCTCCCGACTGGCATCGAAGAACGTGGTACAGCGACCTACTTCAGTTACTCATAGACGACCCGTGGCCACTACCTCCGAGACAGGATTTTCGTTTATCGCAACTTACAGCGGCTATGTTTGACGGCGTGGTTGTTGAGAGGGGGAATTTTTACATCAAAAGGGCACCCCAGCACCAGTAATTCCTACTATGATGAGTGCTGGAAAGGAGGTCCCTTCCAAACACTATTATCGCATCTGGAGATCATACATATCATGGTGTGAGCAACGTCAGGTCTCAGCTACTTCCTTTAAATTGGCCAAGCTTCTACTTTTCCTCCAGGCGGGTTTCTCGGCAGGCTTGAGCGTAGGTTCTCTAAAGGTTCAGGTTTCTGCCCATTCTATTTTTTTATTTTTTCAAAAGAAAATTGCCAGTATCTGCCTGAAGTACAGACTATCCATCAGGGGGTTATACGCCTTAAGCCACCATTCGTTCCTCCCACAGCTCCTTGGGATCTAGATACGGTTCTTTAATTTTTACAGTCATCTTTGTTTGAACCTCTGGAGTCGTTAGAACTCAAATTTCTTACATGGAAGGTGGTTTTACTGTTGGCTGTGGCCTCGGCTCGGAGGGTCTCCAAATTAGTAGCTCTTTCATGCCGTCCTCCATATTTAATTTTCCATGAGGACAGAGCAGAGCTCCGCACTTGCAGGTCTTTTTTACCTAAGGTGGTTTCAGCATTTCACATTAATCAACCTATTGTGGTTCCAGTTCTCTCAGGCGATTCTCCCTCTTCAAGATCGCTGGATGCTGTTCGAGCCCTACGTATTTATGTGGACAGAACAGCTGAATTACGCAAGACTGATGCTCTTTTTGTTCTCTATGATGACTCAACACCTGGCTGGCCAGCTTCTAAACAAACATTGGCTCGTTGGATCAGATTTACTATTAGACAGGCGTATCTCGCTGCCTCTCTACCTCCACCTACATCAGTGTCCGCACATTCGACTGGGCAGTTGCTAGATGGGTTTCCTTGACGCAGTTGTGTAGAGCAGCAACGTGGTCTTGGAAACATACGTTTATCAAGTTCTACAAATTTTATACTTTTGCGGCCTCTGCTTCTCAGTTTGGCTGAGCGGTACTACAGGACTCTTAGCACTTTCCCACCCGTGATGGGAGCTCTGGGACATCACCACCGTAATGATCGTCCAGTGTCCCCTAGTGGATGAAGGAGAAAACGGGATTTTGGTACTTACTGGTAAATTAATTTCTCCGATTCCACAGGGGACACTGGACGCCCTCCCAGCGCTGGACGTCTTTTTGTTTAATTCTCCAGTTGGGAGATTTGTTTAAAGTTCTTTGCCGTTTAGGTTGACTGGTGACCATGACCTTTGTTCTTGTTTGGTTTTAATATATACAGCACATATATCTATATGTAGATCTCTATTTCTTTATCCTCCTACTCTGTCGTTTGTATCGTTCCGTCTCCTCTCGGGCTCAGTTTTCAAAACTGGTCTGTAGGGGGGGCATAGAGGGGAGGAGCCAGTCACAATTCTAAAGAATTTAAAGTGCCCGGCTCCACTTGACCACCATCCATACCCCACCGTAATGATCCTCCAGTATCCCCTGTGGAATCAGGGAAATGGATTTACCAATATGTACCAAAATCCTGTTTTTACAGATGCTTGCAGCTAAATACATCGGAGTAGGGCGCACTGCAGTTAAATACTGTACTTCTGAATAAAGCGCTAACGTCTTTAAGGAGACTGAATTACTAGGGCACTGGAGTACCTCAGTGGATTCAGTGAAGGATTTAATGCAAATATAAAATCGCATTTATATATGTAGAGGGAAATCAAAAGCAGTTTTCTCCTTCATCCTCTAGGGGACACTGGAGCATATAGACAAATTAGCTATTATTGCTCTGTGAAAAGCAGCTGGCTTAACAGGTATTGCTTAACTTTTTAACCAAGACACCAAATCTTTTCTTTATACTTAAGGTTTATTTTGTCTTATGCTGAGTACACATTGGAGCAATCTTGGACCGATTTGCCATTTCGTAACGACATACAGCCTACACCGCTCAGTCTGTACGGATGATTGCGTTCTCCCGCGGTCTCTAGCGATGGACACTAGGGTTGATGTGCTGCAAATAAAACCTAGCGATTTCGCTAGTGACCTTGTTTGTGCTTATGAAGGATGAAACATGATCGTTCCAGCCTTCATAAACCTTATTCCAGTGTTTACACAGAATCTGTGCTCAAGCGCATTGGTTCTGATGTTGGGACGAATGCCCATTGCTCCAGTGTGTACTCTGCATAAGTGTGTGCTTTGCTCAATATTAGCCTGATGATTTTACTTAAGACCTATACCTGTGTCTCTGTTTTCAGTTTGAACAAATACTGCGACTGGCTCAGCGCTCCACAGATGAACTCTTCAACATAGCATTGTTCAACTGGCTGATACAAGTGGATCTCACAGACAAACTGCTGGAGGTGAGGGAAACCTTTTAAAGTAATGCTCTTATTGTTCGCTACTTCACCTACAATAGCTTTTATTTTTATTTATTTTTTTGGCAAGGCTGAGTAAACCTAAACCATGAGAATGCAGGTTGGGGCTGGAGCTGGCACCTAAACTAAACTGTAGCTTTAAAAGTAAGCTTCTTCCCCCTGTAACCCTAGACTTGCAGTTTCCTTTTAGGTGCCTTGGAGTGGGGGCAGGTTTTTCATGGCTGCTATGCAGCCCTCATTAGTTAGAACATTTCTCTTTTGTTTGTATTTTTATTTTCTCTTACTTTTCTTTCTAAGATTATGATTGTTCACTGCTTTTCGATCTATGCTAATGCAGGTACTTTTTCGGGCCCAGCCCTTGCATCTGCTTGGGTGGCTATGGCTAGTGGCTGCTGGGCAAAGGCACAAGAGTATTGCCTCCGGTCTGGGACACACACACAGGAATCATGGTCTTTAGTGGGGTATGTTGAGGCAGCAGGCTCCTACATACAGTGGTGAGGAGGTTATTGACACAAGTGCCTTAACCTCTTTGGTGTTGGCTGCAGTGGAGGCCAAGAGAGCCCTCTGGCTGCTTTCCTGGCGCACACGGACTCAGAAAGATTTTACAGGCCTTTATTCTGGCGAGGTCCACTTTGGTCAAGATAGTCGCTACAGTGGCAGCACTCAAGACGGCCTTCCTTCATTCTGCTGCATCCCCCAGGTGTAGAACATCTATTCTTAGTTTCTTTTGTCTGCACAGAAAGGCCAGAGGTCAGTCTTTTTCTAGTTTCCAGGGTTCTTGCTCCAAGGGCTCGGAGTCTTTAAGTAAGTAGCCATGGTCCAGCAGGCAACACGCAGCCAAGCCGGCTGACAAGCCTGCCGCATGACGTGGACGACCCCAGCATGGGATGCTGGCTTCATCTTTTTGACTATATTTGAAATGGGGACTGCAACAGATGCTTGGGTCAGAGACGAAGTCTCTCAGACATATACGCTCTGACCTTTCAGAAACGTCCTCTGGTGCAATTCTTTTCCACTGGATTTCCAGCAGAACCAGGAAAAGCATGAGTTATCAGTCTGCTTGCTCCCTTCTGGCCTCCAGGGTCATCATCCTGGTCTGTAAGAGGTATGGGTCCAAAAGCCAGACTAATTGTTTTGGCCCATAATCAACCTGCAGGTGCTGAACAGTTATATGCAGATTCCCAGATTCCACATGGAGTCTTTTCGCTCTATCATCCTGGCCATGGAACTGTATTTCTCTGACGTCCTAGTGGATGCTGGGTACTCCGTAAGGACCATGGGGAATAGACGGGCTCCGCAGGAGACTGGGCACTCTTTAAAGAAAGATTAGGTACTATATCTGGTGTGCACTAGCTCCTCCCTCTATGCCCCTCCTCCAGACCTCAGTTAGAATCTGTGCCCGGCTCGAGCTGGTTGCACACTAGGGGCTCTCCTGAGCTTCTAGTAAAGAAAGTATTTATTAGGTTTTTTATTTTCAGTGAGATCTGCTGGCAACAGACTCACTGCTACGAGGGACTTAGGGGAGAGAAGCGAACCTACCTGCTTGCAGCTAGCTTGGGCTTCTAGGCTACTGGACACCATTAGCTCCAGAGGGATCGAACACAGGCCCAGCCTCTGTCGTCCGGTCCCGGAGCCGCGCCGCCGTCCCCCTTGCAGAGCCAGAAGCAAGAAGAACATCCTGGAAATCGGCGGCTGAAGACTCCGGTCTTCATTAAGGTAGCGCACAGCACTGCAGCTGTGCGCCATTGCTCCCTATGCACACCACATACTCCGGTCACTGATGGGTGCAGGGCGCTGGGGGGGGGGCGCCCTGGGCTGCAATTAGAGTACCTTACATGGCGAACAGCACATAATATAGTCTAATAAACTATATATGTGCAAAAATCCCCCGCCATAATATAAATATAAGAGCGGGAGAAGTCCGCAGAGAAGGGGGCGGGGCTATCTCCCTCAGCACACTGGCGCCATTTCCTCTTCACAGCTCTGCTGGAAGACAGCTCCCCAGGCTCTCCCCTGCAGTTTCCGGGCTCAAAGGGTAAAAAAGAGAGGGGGGGCATTAAATTTTGGCGCAAACTGTATTTGTAAAGCAGCTATAGGGAAAATCACTTTGTGTTAGTGTTAATCCCTGATTATATAGCGCTGTGGTGTGTGCTGGCATACTCTCTCTCTCTGTCTCCCCAAAGGACTTTGTGGGGTCCTGTCCTCAGTCAGAGCATTCCCTGTGTGTGTGCGGTGTGTCGGTACGGCTGTGTCGACATGTTTGATGAGGAGGCTTATGTGGAGGCGGAGCAGGTGCCGATAAATGTGATGTCACCCCCTGCGGGGTCGACACCAGAGTGGATGGATATGTGGAAGGTTTTACACGACAGTGTCAACTCCTTGCATAAAAGGTTCGATGACATAACAGCTGTGGGACAGCCGGCTTCTCAGCCAGTGCCTGCCCAGGCGTCTCAAAGGCCATCAGGGGCTCAAAAACGCCCGCTACCTCAGATGGCAGACACAGATGTCGACACGGAGTCTGACTCCAGTGTCGACGAGGACGAGACTAATGTACATTCCACTAGGGCCATCCGTTGCATGATTACGGCAATGAAAAATGTGTTGCACATTTCTGACATTAACCCAGGTACCACTAAAAAGGGTATTATGTTTGGGGAGAAAAAGCAACCAGTGGTTTTTCCCCCATCAGATGAGTTGAATGAAGTGTGTGAAGAAGCGTGGGCTTCCCCCGATAAGAAACTAGTGATTTCTAAAAAGTTACTGATGGCGTACCCTTTCCCGCCAGAGGACAGGTTACGTTGGGAGACATCCCCGAGGGTGGATAAGGCGCTCACACGCTTGTCAAAAAAGGTGGCACTGCCGTCTCAGGATACGGCCGCCTTAAAGGAGCCTGCGGATAGAAAGCAGGAGGCTATCCTGAAGTCTGTATATACACACTCAGGTACTATACTGAGACCTGCAATTGCTTCAGCTTGGATGTGTAGTGCTGCAGCAGCTTGGTCCGATACCCTGTCTGAAAATATTGATACCCTCGACAGGGATACGATTTTGCTAACCATAGAGCATATTAAAGACGTAGTCTTATATATGAGAGATGCACAGAGGGATATTTGTCGGCTGGCATCTAGAATTAATGCAATGTCCATTTCTGCCAGGAGAGTATTATGGACTTGGCAGTGGACAGGTGATGCGGATTCTAAAAGGCACATGGAGGTTTTGCCTTACAAGGGTGAGGAATTGTTTGGGGATGGTCTCTCGGACCTCGTTTCCACAGCAACAGCTGGGAAGTCGACATTTTTACCTCAGGTTCCCTCACAGCCTAAGAAAGCACCGTATTATCAGGTACAGTCCTTTCGGCCCCAGAAAGGCAAGCGGGTTAAAGGCGCGTCCTTTCTGCCCAGAGGCAGGGGTAGAGGGAAAAAGCTGCACCATACAGCCAGTTCCCAAGAACAAAAATCCTCCCCTGCTTCCACTAAATCCACCGCATGACGCTGGGGCTCCACTGGTGGAGCCAGGTGCGATGGGGGCCCGTCTCCGGAACTTCAGCGACCGGTGGGTTCGCTCACAGGTGGATCCCTGGGTTCTACAAGTGGTATCTCAGGGTTACAAGCTGGAATTCGAGACGTCTCCCCCTCGCCGTTACCTCAAATCAGCCTTGCCAGCTACTCCCCAGGACAGGGAGGTAGTGCTGGCGGCAATTCACAAGCTGTACCTCCAGCAGGTGATAATAAAAGTTCCCCTCCTTCAACAGGGACGGGGTTACTATTCCACAATGTTTGTGGTACCGAAACCAGACAGTTCGGTGAGACCCATTCTAAATTTGAAATCCTTGAACACTTTATATAAGGAAGTTCAAGTTCAAAATGGAATCGCTCAGGGCGGTTATTGCAAGCCTGGAAGAGGGGGATTACATGGTATCACTGGACATCAAGGATGCTTACCTACATGTCCCCATTTACCCACCTCACCAGGTGTACCTCCGTTTTGTGGTACAGGACTGCCAGTACCAATTCCAGACGTTGCCGTTTGGTCTGTCCACGGCACCGAGGGTATTTACCAAGGTAATGGCCAAAATGATGATACTCCTTCGAAAGAAGGGAGTTATAATTATCCCGTACTTGGACGATCTCCTTATAAAGGCGAGGTCCAGGAAGCAGTTGTTGGTCGGAGTAGCACTATCTCAGGAAGTGCTACAACAGCACGGCTGGATTCTGAATATTCCAAAGTCGCAGCTGGTTCCTACGACGCGTCTGCTGTTCCTGGGTATGATTCTGGACACAGAACAGAAGAAGGTTTTTCTCCCGGAGAAGAAGGCCAAGGAGTTGTCATCTCTGGTCAGAGACCTCCTGAAACCAAAACAGGTGTCGGTGCATCACTGCACGCGAGTCCTGGGAAAGATGGTAGCTTCTTACGAGGCAATTCCATTTGGCAGGTTCCATGCAAGGATCTTTCAGTGGGATCTGTTAGACAAGTGGTCCGGATCGCATCTTCAGATGCATCGGCTGATCACCCTGACCCCGAGGGCCAGGGTGTCTCTGCTGTGGTGGCTGCAGAGTGCTCATCTTCTCGAGGGCCGCAGATTCGGCATAGAGGACTGGGTCCTGGTGACCACGGATGCAAGCCTCCGAGGTTGGGGGGCAGTCACTCAGGGAAGAAACTTCCAAGGACAATGGTCGAGTCAGGAGGCTTCCCTACACATAAATATTCTGGAACTAAGGGCCATTTACAATGCCCTAAGTCAGGCAAAACCCCCTGCTTCAAAACCAGCCGGTGCTGATTCAGTCAGACAACATCACGGCGGTCGCCCATGTAAACCGACAGGGCGGCACAAGAAGCAGGATGGCGATGGCAGAAGCCACAAGGATTCTCCAATGGGCGGAAAATCACGTGATAGCACTGTCAGCCGTGTTCATTCCGGGAGTGGACAACTGGGAAGCAGACTTCCTCAGCAGGCACGACCTCCACCCGGGAGAGTGGGGACTTCATCCAGAAGTCTTCCAGCTGATTGTAAATCGTTGGGAAGGGCCACAGGTGGACATGATGGCGTCCCGCCTCAACAAAAAGCTAAAAAGATATTGCGCCAGGTCAAGGGACCCTCAGGCGATAGCTGTGGACGCTCTAGTGACACCGTGGGTGTACCAGTCGGTTTATGTGTTCCCTCCTCTTCCTCTCATACCAAAGGTATTGAGGATAATAAGAAAGAGAGGAGTAAGAACTATACTCATCGTTCCGGATTGGCCAAGAAGGACTTTGTACCCGGAACTACAAGAAATGATCTCAGAGGACCCTTGGCCTCTGCCTCTCAGACAGGACCTGCTACAGCAGGGGCCCTGTCTGTTCCAAGACATACCGCGGCTGCGTTTGACGGCATGGCGGTTGAACGCCGGATCCTGATGGAAAAGGGCATTCCGGTTGAAGTCATTCCTACGCTGATAAAAGCTAGGAAGGATGTGACCGCAAAACATTATCACCGCATATGGCGAAAATATGTTGTTTGGTGTGAGGCTATGAAGGCCCCAACAGAAGAATTTCAGCTGGGTCGATTTCTGCACTTCCTACACTCAGGAGTGACTATGGGCCATTAAAGTCCAGATTTCGGCCCTGTCTATTTTCTTTCAAAAAGAACTGGCTTCACTGCCTGAAGTTCAGACGTTTGTTAAGGGAGTGCTGCATATTCAGCCCCCTTTTGTGCCCCCAGTGGCACCTTGGGATCTCAACGTTGTGTTGGATTTCCTAAAATCACATTGGTTTGAGCCACTTCAGACCGCGGAGTTGAAATATCTCACGTGGAAAGTGGTCATGCTTTTGGCCTTTGCTTCGGCTAGGCGGGTGTCAGAATTGGCGGCTTTGTCCTGTAAAAGCCCCTATCTGATCTTCCATATGGACAGGGCAGAATTGAGGACTCGTCCCCAATTTCTCCCTAAGGTGGTATCAGCGTTTCATTTGAACCAACCTATTGTGGTGCCTGCGGCTACTCGGGACTTGGAGGCTTCCAAGTTGCTGGACGTAGTCCGGGCCCTGAAAATCTGTTTCCAGGACGGCTAGAGTCAGAAAGACTGACTCGCTGTTTATCCTGCATGCACCCAACAAGCTGGGTGCTCCTGCTTCTAAGCAGACTATTGCTCGCTGGATCTGTTGCACGATTCAACTTGCACATTCTGCGGCTGGACTGCCGCATCCTAAATCAGTCAAAGCCCATTCCACTAGGACGTCAGAGAAAATAAGAATTTACTCACCGGTAATTCTATTTCTCGTAGTCCGTAGTGGATGCTGGGAGCCCGTCCCAAGTGCGGATTGTCTGCAATACTTGTATATAGTTATTGCTTAACTAAAGGGTTATTGTTATGAGCCATCTGTTCAGTGAGGCTCAGTTGTTATTCATACTGTTAACTGGGTATAGTTATCACGAGTTGTACGGTGTGATTGGTGTGGCTGGTATGAGTCTTACCCTGGATTCCAAATCCTTTCCTTGTAGTGTCAGCTCTTCCGGGCACAGTTTCCCTAACTGAGGTGTGGAGGAGGGGCATAGAGGGAGGAGCCAGTGCACACCAGATATAGTACCTAATCTTTCTTTAAAGAGTGCCCAGTCTCCTGCGGAGCCCATCTATTCCCCATGGTCCTTACGGAGTACCCAGCATCCACTACGGACTACGAGAAATAGAATTACCGGTGAGTAAATTCTTATTTTTACAGTATGTCATCATATGACATTCAGGACGCCTATTTACACATTCACTACCAATTTCAGGCATTACCATTTGGACTGTCCACGGTGCCTCGTGTTTTCACGAAGGTCATGGCAGCGCATCTTCATCACAGGAGCATCACAATCTTGCCTTATCTGGATGGTTTTCTTCTCCTATCCCAGTCTCTGAGGGACAACATTTGTCTGATGGTGAATCTTCTACAGTCACATGGGTGGAGGATCAATTGGTGCAAATCTAAATTGACAGTCTCAGGAAATGTTGCACGTAGGAGTTCAGCTGGTCTTCTTTCTGGCAGACTCGAGCCCTGCAATCCAAGATTCGCACATTTCTCTGTCATCATCAGATGTCGATTCACTCCTGCATGTGGATCCTGGGTTCCTTGGTCTCCATATTTGACATGGTGGAGTATATACGTTCTATTCAACTGGAATTTCTAGCATGGTGGAACGAGTTCCATCTGCACCTGAAGGCGCAGATTATCATTTTATCATAGGAGGTTTGTCACTCGTTCTTGAAGTAGCTCCACTGGTTCCACCTGGAAATGGCTGCCCTTTTTGGATCCAGGACTGGGTCCTGCTCACTGCCGATGCCAACCAGTCTTCATGGGTGGGGTGGGGGTGACTTGTCAGCAATCGTTCCAGGGCAGTGGACAGCTCAAGAGAGCAGTCTATCCATCACTAGGCAGTCACCTTCCAGCTCTGTCAGTGGTCTTCATTCCTGGTATACAGAATTTTGAATTGGCCTTCCTAGGTCACCAGGAAGTACATTCGGGTTAGTGGGGACTACATCCAGGCCTCATCCAGTTACTGGTCCATCATTGGGGCCTACCAGACAAAGACATGATGGTGTCTCTGCACAACCACCAGCTGCTGATGTACTGTTACTGTACCAGGGATCCCGGATTTGGTGCCTTGGATGTTCCCGCTCATCTATAGGCCCATACACACTAGACGAGAAAGTAAAAGATCTCGTTCAGGCCGATCTGAGCTAGATCTTTCACAATCTTGTCCAGTGTGTACACTCAAGGTCGTAAACGATGCGCGCTCCTGCGCATCTTTAAAGACACCCTACCTCGTCTGAACATGTACAGACGAGGGACGTCCTTGTTAACGACAGCCATGCCACCTTTCCACCCGCTGCCCCCCTGCCTTCGTTCCCTTCCCCGCCGGCATCGGCAAGTGTATATGCACTTACCGATGTCGGCACCCCACCGGGTCCCTGATTATTCAAATTGGAGGGAGGAAAGATTATCCGGTAGTTCCAGATTGGCCGCGACGAGTGTGTTACACTCATTTTCTGGGCCTCTCTATCGACACTCCTCTGTGTCTGCCCCTATGGTCATATCTTCTGTCCTGAGAGTGAAGAGGTTTCGCCAGAAGAGCCATCCGTACCTGCCTGGAAACCACCTTCATCAGAAATTTATCTTCGCGCTTGGCAGACTTCGGTTAGAGGCTTTGACCCAAGCTTGTTCTGGATCTCGCAGGTTCTTCCCTATCTGCAGGCAGGTCTGGATTTTGGCATCCGGCTCTCTTCCTTGAAGGTATAAGTCTCACCCCTCTCTGTCCTCTTCCAGCAGCAGATTACACTCTTACTGGCCATTAAGACATTTTCTCTAACGTCCTAGAGGATGCTGGGGACTCCGTAAGGACCATGGGGAATAGACGGGCTCCGCAGGAGATAGGGCACTTTAAGAAAGCTTTGGATTCTGGGTGTGCACTGGCTCCTCCCTCTGTGTCCCTCCTCCAGACCTCAGTTTTACACTGTGCCCAGAGGAAGATGGGCGCACTGCAGGGAGCTCTCCTGAGTTCTTTGCATTAGAAAGCATTTTTGTTTGGATTTTTCTATTTCTCTGACGTCCTAGTGGATGCTGGGAACTCCGAAAGGACCATGGGGAATAGCGGGCTCCGAAGGAGGCTGGGCACTCTAGAAAGATTTATGACTACCTGGTGTGCACTGGCTCCTCCCACTATGACCCTCCTCCAAGCCTCAGTTAGATCTTGTGCCCGGCTGAGGTTGGATGCACACAAGGGGCTCTCCTGAGCCCTTAGAAAGAAAGTATAGATTTAGGTTTTTTATTTTCAGTGAGTCCTGCTGGCAACAGGCTCACTGCAGCGAGGGACTAAGGGGAGAAG
Organism: Pseudophryne corroboree; assembly: GCF_028390025.1. Classification (NCBI taxonomy): domain Eukaryota; kingdom Metazoa; phylum Chordata; class Amphibia; order Anura; family Myobatrachidae; genus Pseudophryne; species Pseudophryne corroboree. The sequence goes on along the minus strand of NC_086444.1, from coordinate 83,398,879 downwards.
AAGCGAACTCGCCTGCTTGCAGCCGGATTGGGCTTCTTAGGCTACTGGACACCATTAGCTCCAGAGGGATCGACCGCAGGCCCAGTCCTTGGTGTTCGGTCCCGGAGCCGCGCCGCCGTCCCCCTTACAGAGCCAGAAGCAAGAAGAGGTCCGGAAAAACTGCGGCAGAAGACATCAGTCTTCACCAAGGTAGCGCACAGCACTGCAGCTGTGCGCCATTGTTACTCAGGCACACTTCACACTCCGGTCACTGAGGGTGCAGGGCGCTTGGGGGGTGCGCCCTGAGCAGCAATAAAAACACCTTGGCTGGCAAAAATACCACAATATATAGCCACAGAGGCTATATATGTGGTAAATACCCCTGCCAGAATCCAGAAAAAAGCGGGAGAATAGGCCGCGGAAAAGGGGCGGAGCTATCTCCCTCAGACACACTGGCGCCATTTTCTCTTCACAGTGCAGCTGGAAGAAAGCTCCCCAGGCTCTCCCCTGTAGTTTTCAGGCTCAAAGGGTTAAAAAGAGAGGGGGGGCACTAAATTTAGGCGCAATATTGTATATACAAGCAGCTATAGGGGAAAATTCACTCAGTTATAGTGTTAATCCCCACATTATATAGCGCTCTGGTGTGTGCTGGCATACTCTCTCTGTCTCCCCAAAGGGCTTTGTGGGTCCTGTCCTCAGTCAGAGCATTCCCTGTGTGTGTGCGGTGTGTCGGTACAGCTGTGTCGACATGTTTGAGGAGGAGGCTTATATAGTGACGGAGCAGATGCCGATAAATGTGATGTCGCCCCCTGTGGGGCCGACACCAGAGTGGATGGTTAGGTAAAAGGTATTAACCGACAGTGTCAACTCCTTACATAAAAGGGTGGATGACGTAACAGCTGTGGGACAGCCGGCTTCTCAGCCCGTGCCTGCCCAGGCGTCTCAAAGGCCATCAGGGGCTCAAAAACGCCCGCTCATTCAGATGGCAGACACAGATGTCGACACGGAGTCTGACTCCAGTGTCGACAAGGTTGAGACATATGCACAATCCACTAGGAACATCCGTGACTTGATCCCGGCAATAAAAAATGTGTTACACATTTCTGACATTAACCTCTAAAAATGGGTTTTTATGTTTGGGGAGAAAAAGCAGGCAATGTTTTGTTCCCCCATCAGATGAATGAATGAAGTGTGTGAAAAGCGTGGGTTCCCCATGATAAGAAACTGGTAATTTCTAAAAAGTTACTGATGGCGTACCTTTTCCCGCCAGAGGATAAGTTACGCTGGGAGGTATCCCCTAGGGTGGATAAGGCGCTCACACGGTTGTCAAAATAGGTGGCACTACTGTTTTAGGAACGGCCACTTTGAAGGTACCTGTTGATAAAAAGCAGGAGGCTATCCTGAAGTCTGTATTTACACACTCAGGTACTAGACTGAAACCTGCAGAGCGTGCTGCTGCAGCGTGGTCGGTGACCCTGTCAAACATACTAGTTTGCTAACATGAGAACATATTAAAGACGTCGTCTTATATATGAGGGATGCACAGAGGGATATTTTGCCGGCTGGCATCCAAAATGAATGTAATGTCCATTCTGTCAGGAGGGTATTAGAGACCTGTCACTGGACAGGTGATGCTGACCTTAAAAGGCGCATAGAGATTCTGCCTTATAAGGGTGAGGAATTATTTGGGGATGGTCTCTGGGACCTCGTATCCGCAGCAACAGCTGGGAAGAAATATTTTTACCTCAGTTTTCCTCACAGACTAAGAAAGCACTGTATTATCAGGTACAGTCCTTTCGGCTTCAGAAAAGCAAGCGGGTCAAAGGCGCTTCCTTTCTGTACAGAGACAAGGGAAGAGGGAAAAAGCTGCACCAGTCAGCCTGTTCCCAGAATCATAATTCTTCTCTCGCTTCCACAGCATGACGCGGGGGCTCCACAGGTGTAGCCAGGTACGGTGGGGGGCCGTCTCAAAAATTTCAGCGATCAGTGGGCTCGCTCACAGGTGGATCCCTGTTTCATTCAAGTAGTATTTCAGGGGTACAAGCTGGAATTCGAGATGTCTTTCCCCCTCCGTTTCCTCAAATATGCCTTGCCGACAACTCCCTCAGGCAGGGAGGCTGTGCTAGAGGCAATTAATAAGCTGTATTCCCAGCAGGTAATACTTAAGGTGCCCCTACTTCAACAAGGACGGGGTTACTATTCCACACGGTTTGGGGTACCGAAACCGCATGGTTCGGTGTGACCCTTTTTTATATTTAAAATCCTTGAACACATACATAAAAAATTCAAGTTCAAGATGGAATCGCTCAGGGCGGTTATTGCAAACCTGGACGAGGGGGATTACATGGTATCCCGGGACATCAAGGATGCTTACCTGCATGTCCCTATTTACTATCCTCGCCAGGAGTACCTCAGATTTGTGGTACAGGATTACCATTACCAAGTCCAGACTCTGCCGTTTGGACTGTACATGGCACCGAGGGTGTTACCAAGGTAATGGCCGGAATGATGATACTCCTTCGAAAAAGGGGAGTTTTAATTATCCCGTACTTGGACAATCTCCTTATAAGGGCGAGGTCCAAGGAGCAGTTGCTAGTCGGGGTAGCACTATTTTGGAAAGTGCTACAACAGCACGGTTGGATTCTAAACAGTCCAGAGTCACAGCTGGTTCCTACGACACGTCTACTGTTCCTGGGGATGGTTCTGGACACAGACCAGAAATAAGTGTTTCTCCCGGAGGAGAAAGCCAAGGAGCTGTCATCATTGCACGCGAGTCCTGGGAAAAATGGTAGCTTCCTACGAAGCAATCCCATTCGGCAGGTTCCATGCAAGAATTTTTCAGGGGGACCTGTTAGACAAGTGGTCCGGGTCGCATCTTCAGATGCATTAGGCTGATAACCCTGTCTCCAAGGACCAGGGTATCTCTACTGTAGTAGCTGCAGAGTGCCCATCTTCAAGAGGGCCGCAGGTTCGACATACAGGACTAGGTCCTAGTGACCATGGTTGCCAGCCTTTGAGGCTGGGGGGCAGTCACACAGGGAAGAAACTTCCAGGGCATTTGGTCAAGTCAGGTGACTTCCCTACATAAATATTCTGGAACAGAGGGCCATTTACAATGCCCTGAGTCAGGCAAGGCCTCTGCTTCAAAACCAGCCGGTCCTGATCCAATCAGGCAACATCACGGCAGTCGCCCATGTAAACCAACAGGGCGGCACAAGAAGCAGGATGGCGATGGCAGAAGCCACAAGGATTCTCCGATGGGCGGAAAATCATGTGTTAGCACTGTCAGCAGTGTTCATTCCCGGAGTGGACAACTGGGAAGCAGATCTTCTCAGCAGACACGACTTCCACCCGAGAGTGTGGGGACTTCATCCAGAAGTCTTCCAAAGGATTGTACACCATTGGGAAAGGCCACAGGTGGACATGAAGGCGTCCCGCCTCAACAAAAAGCTATAAAAGATATTGCGCCAGGTCAAGGGACCTTCAGGCGATAGCTGTGGACGCTCTGGTAACACCGTGGGTGTACCAGTCGGTTTATGTGTTCCCCCCTCTGCCTCTCATACCAAAGGTACTGAGAATAATAAGAAGGCGAGGAGTAAGAACGATACTCGTGGTTCCGGATTGGCCAAGAAGAGCCTGGTACCCAGAACTTCAAGAACTTCTATCAGAGGACCCATGGCCTCTGCCGCTCAGACAGGACCTGCTGCAGCAGGGGCCCTGTCTGGTCCAAGACTTACCGCGGCTACGTTTTGATGGCATGGCGGTTGAACGCCGGATCCTAAAGGAAAAGGGCATTCCGGAGGAAGTCTTTCCTACGCTGATTCAAGCCAGGAAAGATGTAACTGCAAAACATTATCACCGCATATGGCGGAAATATGTTGCTTGGTGTGAGGCCAAAAAAGGGCCCCAACAGAGGAATTTCAACTAGGTCGATTTCTGCATTTCCTACAAGCAGGAGTGTCTATGGGCCTAAAATTAGGCTCCATTAAGATACAGATCTCGGCTCTGTCGATTTTCTTCCAGAAAGAATTAGCTTCAGTACCTGAAGTTCAGACATTGTAAAAGGAGTGCTGCATATTCAGCCCCCGGTGGTGCCTCCAGTGGCACCTTGGGATCTCAACGTGGTGTTGAGTTTTCTTAAAAATCACATTGGTTTGAACCACTAAAAACCGTGGATCTAAAATATCTCACGTTGAAAGTGGTCATGTTATTGGCCTTGGTTTCGGCCAGGCGTGTATCAGAATTGGCGGCTTTGTCATATAAAAGTCCTTATCTGATTTTCCATATGGATAGGGCAGAATTGAGGACTCGTCCCCAGTTTCTCCCTAAGGTGGTATCAGCTTTTCACTTGAACCAACCTATTGTGGTGCCTGCGGCTACTAGGGACTTGGAGGATTCCAAGTTACTGGACGTAGTCAGGGCCTTGAAAAATTATGTTTCCAGGACGGCTAGAGTCAGGAAAATTGACTCGCTATTTGTCCTGTATGCACCCAACAAGTTGGGTGCTCCTGCTTCTAAGCAGACTATCGCTCGCTGGATCTGAAATGACACGATTCAGCAGGCGCATTCTGCGGCTGGACTGCCGCATCCTAAATCAGTGAAAGCCCATTCCACAGGGAAGGTGGGCTCATCTTGGGCGGCTGCCCGAGGGGTCTCGGCTTTACAACTTTGCCGAGCTGTTACTTGGTCAGGGGCAAACACGTTTGCAAAAATTCTACAAATTTGATACCCTGGCTGAGGAGGACCTTGAGTTCTCTCATTCGGTGCTGCAGAGTCATCCGCACTCTCCCGCCCGTTTGGGAGCTTTGGTATAATCCCCATGGTCCTTTCGGAGTTCCCAGCATCCACTAGGACGTCAGAGAAAATAAGATTTTACTCACCAGTAAATCTATTTCTCGTAGTCCGTATTGGATGCTGGGCGCCCATCCCAAGTGTGGATTGTCTGCAATACTTGTAAATAGTTATTGCTAACTAAAGGGTTATTGTTGAGCCATCTGTTGAGAGGCTCAGTTGTTTTCATACTGTCAAACTGGATATAGTATCACGAGTTGTACGGTGTGATTGGTGTGGCTGGTATGAGTCTTACCCGGGATTCAAAATCCTTCCTTATTGTGTACGCTCGTCCGGGCACAGTATCCTAACTGAGGCTTGGAGGAGGGTCATAGTGGGAGGAGCCAGTGCACACCAGGTAGTCATAAATCTTTCTAGAGTGCCCAGCCTCCTTCGGAGCCCGCTATTCCCCATGGTCCTTTCGGAGTTCCCAGCATCCACTACGGACTACGAGAAATAGATTTACCGGTGAGTATAATCTTATTTTTTACAGGGAGCACTGCTGGCAACAGGCTCCCTGCATCGAGGGACTGGGGAGAGAGGAGCAGACCTACTTAAATGATAGGATCTGCTTCCTCGGCTACTAGACACCATTAGCTCCAGAGGGGGTGAACACAGGTTCGTCCTGGGTGTCCACCCCCGGAGCCACGCCGCCGTTCTCCTCACAGAGCCAGAAGAACAGAAGCAAGAAGACGTCTCAGGCGGCAGAAGCCTTCAGCGGCTTCACTGAGGTAACGCACAGCACCGCAGCTGTGCGTCATTGTTCCACACACCTCACACACTCCGGTCACTGTATGGGTGCAGGGCGCAGGGGAGGCGCCCTGGGCAGCAATAATAACACCTCAAAACATGGCAAAAAGATATATACATGTGCAGCTGGGCACTGTACATGTATATAAAAGAGCCCCCGCCATTTTTACACAAATTTGAGTGGGATCGAAGCCCGCCGCCGAGGGGGCGGGGCTTCTCCCTCAGCACTCACCAGCGCCATTTTTCTCTCCACAGAACGCTGAGAGGAATCTCCCCGGACTCTCCCCTGCTAACACACGGTGAAGGGGTGTTTAAAAGAGAGGGGGGGGGCACATAATTGGCGGATAAGATATTATACAGCGCTGCTGGGGGAAAACATTTTGTGTTGGTCTCCAGGGTCATTGCGCTGGGGTGTGTGCTGGCATACTCTCTCTCTGTCTCTCCAAAGGGCCTTAAAGGGGATACTGTCTTCAGAAAAGAGTTTCCCTGTGTGTGTGAAGTGTCTGTACGTGTGTGTCGACATGTTTGACGAGGAAGGCTCGCTTAATGTGGAGGGGGAGTGTTTGAATGTCAGGTCGCCGTCTGCAACGCCGACAACGGGCTGAATGTCTTAAATGCAAATGTGAATCTCCTGCATAAAAGGTTAGACAAGGCTGAGGCTAGGGATCAGTCAGGTAGCCAGACCGTGCCTGTCCCTGTGGCGCCAGGACCTTCAGGGTCTCAAAAGCGCCCCATATCCCAGGTCGCTGACACAGATACGGACTCTAGTGGCAAAGGGTATTCGATACATGATTATTGCCATAAAAGAGGTTTTGCATATCACTGAGGAACCCCCTGTCCCTGACACGAGGGTTCACATGTATAAAGGGAAAAAGCCTGAGGTCACGTTTCCGTCCTCATTTGAGCTAAGCGAATTGTGCGAAAAGGCTTGGGAGTCTCCGGATAGGAGACTACATGTTCCCAAAAGGATTCCTATGGCGTATCCTTTTCCCCAGAAGGATAGGATACGATGGGAATCTTCGCCTAAAGTAGACAAGGCGCTGATACGCTTATCCAAGAAGGTGGCACTGCCTTCTCCGGATACTGCTTCCCTCAAGGATCCTGCTGATCGCAAGCAGGAAATTACCATGAAGCACATTTACACACATTCAGGAACTATCGTTAGACCGGCCATGGCGTCGGCCTGGGTTTGTAGTGCTGTCGTGGCATGGGCAGACTCCTTATCTACGGAGATTGACACCTTAGATAGGGATACCATTCTAATGACCATTGAGCATATCAGAGATGCTGCCTTGTATATGAGGGATGCTCAGAGAGACATTTGTTTACTAAGCTCCAGAATAAACGCTATGTCTATTTCTGCTAGGCGACTCTTGTGGACCCGACAGTGGACGGGAGACGCAGACTCAAAGCGGCATATGGAGTCATTGCCTTACAAGGGGGAGGAGTTGTTTGGAGAAGGCCTCTCGGACCTTGTCTCTACTGCTACGGCCGGTAAATCGAATTTTTTACCTTATGTTCCCACGCAGCATGCTAAGAAGGTACCGCATTATCAAATGCAGTTCTTTCGTTCCAATAAAAGCAAGAAGGTACGAGGATCGTCCTTTGTTGCCAGAGGTAAAGGCAAGGGAAAAAAGCTGCACTCGGCTAGTTCCCAAGAGCAGAAGTCCTCCCCTGCTTCCGCTAAGTCCACCGCATGATGCTGGTGCTTTCCGGGGGGGGGGGGGGGGGTCAGATCAAGTGGGGGCACGTCTTCGTCTTTTCAGCCACGTCTGGGTTCTCTCACAGGTGTATCCCTGGGCAATAGAGAATGTCTCCCAGGGATACAGACTGGAATTCGAAGATATGCCTCCTCGCTGGTTTTTCAAATCGGCTCTGCCGGCTTCCCCATCGGAGAGGGAGCTGGTGTTAGCTGCAATTCACAAATTGTACATTCAACAGGTGATAGTCGAAGTTCCTCATCTCCAGCAAGGAGAGGGTTATTATTCATCCCTGTTTGTGGTACCGAAACCGGACGGTTCGGTCAGACCCATTTTAAATCTGAAATCCCTGAACCTGTACTTGAAGAGGTTCAAGTTCAAAATGGAATCGCTCAGAGCGGTCATCGCCAGCCTGGAGGGAGGGGATTGGATAGTGTCCCTGGACATAAAGGATGCATACCTTCATGTTCCGATTTTCCCTCCTCACCAGGCGTTCCTGAGATTTTGTATTAAAAGAGTGGTTAATTAGACTGCTGGTTTGATAAATAAAAAATATTTTTATTAATATATAACAGACTAAGTAAACATTTACAGAATAAACCTCTGAAGAAACCGCCACCCACAAAAGGCGGAGAAACGCGTCAGGTGACTCAACGACGTCAAGTGGAACGCAGGTGGAGCGCGCCGGAAGCCCCGCTCAACCCGGAAGCCGCGACGTGCGGCCGAGCGCTCCCTGCTACACCACACGCTTGGAGCGTGTCACCGCCTAGCCGGACAAAGTCCTTGCCTTCAGTGTGATACAGCCCAGCCGTAGACACGAGAACCGCCGCAGAGTGGGAGGGTAAGCATTTGCCCATATGAGTGTCACGACGGGGGACTAACTGATTATAAAATCTATCAGCATCGCACTTCTAACCAGTGCAAACTGGCATTATATAATATCATCTGAGGAAGCTGTTTCACTTAAATGGACTGTGCCATTAATTCATATTAAGGGACAACCTCTGGTTCTTGTCTAATCAACTAAATACTAACATCACTACTAAAATTCCCCTGGAGGGATTAAACAGTTACAAACGATCAAGACTGTATTTAAGGACCATGACTTGTTCTAATTAACCAGCTAACTCTATAGGCATGCATGCTTAATACTAATCATACAAAGTCCAATTGGCCATAGCGGGGATATATGCATAAATCCAATCTGCGATTTCCACTATGATGGTTTTTATTCTGTAAATGTTTACTTAGTCTGTTATATATTAATAAAAATATTTTTTATTTATCAAACCAGCAGTCTAATTAACCACTCTTTTAATACATGTGCGCTCACATGTACGATTTTATTGTTTAGGTACAGTGTCCCTTTATTTAGGAGGACTTCCAGATCCTCCTTATGTGAGCTGCAATTATTTTAATCGACAGTACAATAAACTTAGCGCCCATTGTATATTATTTATAGTTCCTGAGATTTGCAGTACAGGACTGTCACTACCAATTTCAGACGTTGCCGTTTGGTCTTTCCACGGCCCCGAGAATTTTCACCAAGGTAATGGCGGAAATGATGGTGCTCCTGCGCAGGCAGGGCGTCACAATTATCCCGTACTTGGACGATCTCCTCATAAAGGCGAGATCTCGGGAGAAGTTGCTGGACAGCGTGTCTCTGTCCGTGAAGACGTTGCAGAGGCACGGCTGGATTCTCAATTTACCGAAATCCCAGCTAGTCCCTGCAACGCGTCTGACCTTTTTGGGCCTGATTCTAGACACAGACCAAAAAAGAGTTTTTCTTCCAGCAGAGAAGGCTCAGGAGCTCGTAGCTCTGGTCAGGAACCTATTGAAGCCAAAAAAGGTTTCAGTGCATCATTGCATGAGGGTTCTGGGGAAGATGGTGGCTTCATACGAAGCCTTCCTCTTCGGCAGGTTCCATGCAAGGACCTTTCAATGGGACCTATTGGACTAATGTTCCGGGTCCCATCTACACATGCAAAAACAGATCACCCTGTCTCCCAGGGCCAGGGTGTCTCTCCTGTGGTGGCTGCGCAGTGCTCACCTCCTGGAGGGTCGCAGGTTCGGCATTCAGGACTGGGTCCTGGTGACCACGGACGCGAGCCTCCGAGGTTGGGGAGCTGTCGCACTAGGAAGTAATTTCCAGGGTCTCTGGTCAAGTCTAGAGACTGGTTTCCACATCAATGTCCTGGAGTTGAGGGCCATATACAACGCCCTACGCCAAGCGGAGGAATGGCTTCGGAACAAACCGGTTCTGATTCAGTCAGACAATGTCACGGCAGTGGCTCATGTAAACCGCCAAGGCGGTACAAGGAGCAGAGTGGCCATGGCAGAGGCGACCAGGATTCTACGCTGGGCGGAAGGCCATGTAAGCGCACTATTAGCAGTGTTCATCCCGGGGGTGGACAACTGGGAGGCGGACTTTACTCAGAAGGCACCGCCTGCATCCGGGAGAGTGGGGACTTCATTAAGAAGTCTTCACACAGATCACGGATCGGTGGGGACTGCCTCAGATAGACATGATGGCGTCTCGCCTCAACAAAAAGCTAAAGAGGTATTGCGCCAGGTCAAGAGACCCTCAGGCTGTTGCGGTAGACGCTCTGGTGACACCTTGGGTGTTCAGGTCGGTCTGTGTTTCCTCCTCTACCTCTCATACCCAAGGTGTTGGGGATAATAAAAATAAGAAGGGTCAGAACAATCCTCATTGTTCCAGATTGGCCAAGGAGGACTTGGTATCCGCAAGAGTTGCACACAGAAGATCCGTGGCCTCTTCCTCTAAGGCAGGACCTGCTGCAGCAGGGGCCCTCTCTGTTCCAAGACTTACCGCGGCTGCGTTTGACGGCATGGCGGTTGAACGCCGGATCCTAGCGGAAAAAGGGATTCCTGAGGAGGTCATTCCTACCCTGATTAAGGCTAGGAAGGACGTGACGTTGAAACATTATCACCGTATATGGTGAAAATATGTTTCTTGGTGTGAGGCCAGAGCTGCTCCTACGGAGGAGTTCCAGTTGGGCCGTCTGCTTCACTTCCTTCAAACGGGAGTGAATTTGGGCCTAAAATTAGGGTCCATAAAGGTTCAAATTTCGGCCTTATCCATTTTCTTTCAAAGAGAATTGGCTTCTCTTCCTGAAGTACAGACTTTTGTGAAAGGCGTGCTGCATATTCAGCCTCCCTTTGTACCTCCGGTGGCGCCTTGGGACCTTAACGTGGTATTAAGTTTCCTCAAGTCACCTTGGTTTGAACCACTCAAAACAGTGGAGTTGAAATACCTCACTTGGAAAGTGGTCATGTTGTTGGCCTTGGCTTCTGCAAGGCGGGTTTCGGAATTGGCGGCTTTATCATATAAAAGCCCATACCTGATTTTTCACGTGGATAGGGCAGAGTTGAGGACTCGTCCTCAATTTCTGCCCAAGGTGGTCTCATCTTTTCATATGAACCAACCTATTGTCGTGCCTGTGGCTACACGGGACTTGGAGGATTCCGAGTCCCTGGATGTGGTCAGGGCTTTGAAGATTTATGTGACCAGAACAGCTAGGATCAGGAAGACCGAAGCTCTGTTTGTTCTGTATGCGGCCAACAAGGTTGGCGCTCCTGCTTCAAAGCAGACTATTGCTCGCTGGATCTGTAACACGATTCAGCAGGCGCATTCTTCGGCAGGATTGCCATTGCCTAAATTGGTTAAGGCCCATTCCACTAGGAAGGTGGGCTCTTCTTGGGCGGCTGCCCGAGGGGTCTCTGCACTACAGCTGTGCCGAGCTGCTACTTGGTCGTGGTCAAACACCTTTGCAAAGTTCTGTAAGTTTGATACCCTGGCTGAGGAGGACCTCCTGTTTGCTCAATCGGTGCTGCAGAGTCATCCGCACTCTCCTGCCCGTTTGGGAGCTTTGGTAATCCCCATGGTCCTTACGGAGTTCCCAGCATCCTCTAGGACGTTAGTCCGTAGAGGATGCTGGGCGCCCGTCCCAAGTGCGGACTTCTACTGCAAGACTTGTATATAGTTATTGCTTTCATAAGGGTTATGTTATAGTTGATCGGGGTTGACCCGAGGCTATGTTATTGTTCATACTGTTAACTGGGTAGTTTATCACAAGTTATACGGTGTGGCTGGTATGAATCTTGCCCTTAGATTTACAAAAATCCTTTCCTCGTACTGTTCATCTCCTCTGGGCACAATTTCTCTAACTGAGGTCTGGAGGAGGGACATAGAGGGAGGAGCCAGTGAACACCCAGAATCCAAAGCTTTCTTAAAGTGCCCTATCTCCTGCGGAGCCCGTCTATTCCCCATGGTCCTTGAGGAGTCCCCAGCATCCTCTACGGACTACGAGAAATAGATTTACCGGTAAGTAAAATCGTATTTTTTCATGGAATCCTCTATGTGCAGCCGCTGTTTATTTCTCCGGTGGTTCCCTGGAACCTGTCCTTGGTTCTTCGGGCTCTGAGGTCTGCTCCCTATTGGGCCATTGGATACAGTGGACTTTTGTTGGCTTACTTGAAAAACTGTCTTCTTGTTCACCTTCACATCGGTCTGTCCAACTTGAGCACTTGAACATGTTGCTCCCTCTTTCTGCTCTTCCATTCAGATTGTTCATACTGCAAACATGCTTGGGTACCTACCCAAGGTCGTATCTCTGTTCCATATCCATCGAGAAATTGTGGTACCGGCTTTGTGTTCGAGAAATCTTCAATGGAGGAAGCGCCTCTGGTTATGGTGAGGGCTCTCCGGATTTATGTGAACAGGATCTGAGATCTTCGCCGATCTGATTCTCTGTTCTGTATGATTTCCATATGTGGGGCTAGCTGGCATCTAAATACACTTTGGCCAGTTGGCTCTGCTTGACCATCTGCCACGCCTACTTAGTGGCGGATTATCCTGCCCCAGCCGTGGGGACTACTTATTCCACCTGGTCTGTAGGGGCATCTTGGACAACTCAATGTGGTGCTTCTGTGGAGCAGCTTTGTCCAGCTCCTTTGCCAACACTTTAATTAGTTTCTATGCATTGGACACATTTGTGTCTTCGGATGCAGCCTTCAGGCGAAGGGTTCTCAGGGCAACTCATGAGCGGGAGGCAGCTTTGGGATATCCCATTGTTATCCCTGTGCCCTCTAGTGGAAGAAGACAAGGAGACTTATGTTCTTACCTTGTTAAATCCTTTTCTTTGACACCATAAGGTTGGGGAACCTTTGGCCCTCCAGCTGTTGTTGAACTACACATACCAGCATGCCCTGCTACTGTGTTGCTATTTGGCCTTACTAAAACTGTTGCAGGGCATGCTGGGATGTGTAGTTTAACAGCTGGAGGACCAAAGGTTCCCTATCCCTGCCGTAGGGGACACAGAGTGCCCACCCTGACGCACCTGGCATGCCAAGTTTTGGTTCCTATTGTACCGGTTCTCTGCGCAACTTTCCTCTATATGTTTCTGTGGTTGTGCCGGTCTTCTTTCTCCCGCTCCTTATTCTCGCACCTTGTCGTAGGCTTAACTGGCAGCCTGTAGCTTGAGCAGGGTATAGAGGAGAGGAAGTCCTGGTCCTGTTGGCAAATATTAGCTATTTGGTACCCAGACTCTATCTTCTCCAAACTATACCCCAGTGTTAACCCTGTGCCCCCTATGAGTCAAGAAAAGGATTTAACAAGGTAAGAATATAAATCGTCTTTTTGGGTGAGACTGTGTGTGATGGCAGCACAGTGCCACAGTGGCTAGCATTGTTGCGCCTCAGCTCTAGGGTTGTGTGCTCTGTTCCCAACCAGAGTGCTATCTTTGTGGAGTTTGCTGGTGTAGATCATTCTGCTACATGCTGCAAACGTCACAGATTAAAAAAATTGGTTGCAGTGTAGTATGTACTGTATCCCTGTTCTCCCTCTGTGTGTGATACGGAATTAATGTAACAGTCTGTGTACTGTGCTGTATAAATAATGTAGGTTTAGGGAAGACATTTTTTTATTTTTATTTTTTTATTTTACTGTCCCGCATATCATTTATGTGATGGTTGTTGTATTCTGCAGCTGAACTCCCTGTTCTTGGAGCCTCATTTGGTTCGTATGTCCAAGCTTGAGCAGAACACTGTGCGCTACATGGATTTGTTGTGGAGATATTACGAGAAGAACCGGAATTTCAGCAGTGCTGCAAGAGTTGTGGCCAAGCTGGCAGACAAGCAGAGGTAGGGCGTACTGGACAGAAATAAAAAAAAAATATATATATATATATATATATATATATATATATATATATATATATATATATATATGTATGTGTATGTATATATATATATATATATACATATATATATATATATACACACACACACACACACACACACACACACACACACACACACACACACACACACACATATACATATAAACACACGTGTTTCTTCAGGACACCAGTTTCATAATCCAATTGTTTTGTGTCTGTCTCTTTCCAGCACTGATATATCTCTGAAACAGAGGATTGAGTATATATCTAGAGCCATCTTAAGCGCTAAAAGCTCCTCTGGCATGTCTACCCTTGCTGCTAACGGGGAGTTCTTACATGAGCTGGAAGAAAAAATGGAGGTAATCTTTCGTTATGTAATGTAGCATCAGGGCCATGTGGTATAGAATATTCTGCTGTACCCTGGATACATCACAGATTATTAATACAGTATTAACCTTTAGCAGCAAACTGCACAGCCTGCGTTGGTGTCCTTATTTTTTGTTATTTGTGGGAACCTATGTGATTTTAAATCTGGCCATCAAACAAATGTATTCTATTCATACAGTGGGTAATACTTCGCATTTATTCAGTTTGGTGGCGCTTTAGAAATCTTTAAGCTATTTAAGCTCCTCCCTCTTCTATATCTGCCTCCTGAACTGAAGCCATTTTTATCTTGTTTGCTTTTGTTAATCGTCACTTACTGCGGCGGGTGGCAAATTTTTGTTATGACTACGGGGTCTATGTACTAAGCGTTGGATGGAGTTAAAATGGACGGAGATAAAGTACCAGCCAATCGGCTCCTAACTGCCATGTTACAGGCTGTGTTTAAATGACAGGAGCTGGTTGGTTGGTACTTTCTCTGTCCAAGGCTTAGCACATCTGCCCCTATCTCTGCTACCCACATTCTGGGGATGGACAACTGGGAAGAACTTGTCAATCATCCTGCGTACAGGGTGTGGTATGGTATGCCGGCAGCCGGGCTCCCAGCGACCAGCATACTGGCGCCGGAAGCCCGACCGCCGGCATACCGACAGTGTGGCGAGCGCAAATGAGCCCCTCGCTGCGCTCGCCACGCTGTGGGCACGGTGGCATGCCACGCTATTTATTCTCCCTCCAGGGGGGGGTCGTGGACCCCCACGAGGGAGAGAAACTGTCGGTATGCCGGCTGTCGGGATTCCAGCGCCAATATACTGTGTGCCGGGATCCCGACAGTCGGCAACCTGAAGACCACCCTGCGTACATACCCTCTATGCGAGCGACATATATAAGTCTTCACAGCACACACATGCTCAGTACAAGAATCGTCAGCATTGCGACAGTCTCCGTATCAGGCCCTTTGAGCCTTATTTCTGTCTATTCAATAGTATCTCATCTATCAGCACCAGTTCCAGCTAAGCGGTTTTCTGAGGTGGCAGATGAATTGCGTAGCTCTTCAGCTATATTGAGATGGTCTCCATTATAACTTTGATTATAAACCTAACGTACTTTGCTTTTCACAACAACAAGGAGTTGGCGATGCTACGGAACGCCTCTCCCCCTCCCAATAACACAAGGAAGCTGCTCTTGCTGTGTTGCGTCATATGTATGTCTATCTGTCCAGGACATGGGCGTTCCCCTGTGTTGTGCTCACTTTGTCACTACGAGGACTATAGGAAGGATGCCATGCCTTCTCTAAATGAATCTCCTGATTTTAGCACCATATCTGGGGTTCCTTTTTTATGGCAGTAATAACTGAGGTGTACTGGGATCACAAATTTAGTGGTCTAGTGGGGATTTGGCGGTACAGTAGGTTCCTCTTGTCACAAAGAGTCCATAAATCTCTCGCTATATTCTTATACCAAAGAAATGCTATAATCTTTCACGTTATTACATATGACCATTTTGCTGTCTTTGTTTTCAGGTTGCCAGGATACAGCTGCAAATCCAGGAAACGTTGATCAGACGATACTCCCATCATGCATCAGTGCAAGATGCTGTGGCACAGCTTGATTCACAATTAATGGACATCTCAAAGGTATATTGGCACTGTATTAGTATCGTTCGTGGTATAGTTTTACTCTTAATTTAGTTCTTTTATAGTCCTATAACATTGCTGCATGTTATAGGTTTAATGTTTTGCTGCTTTGTTTCCCAGCTATATGGGGAGTTTGCGGATCCATTCAACCTTCCAGAGTGCAAGCTTGCTATCGTTCACTGTGCTGGCCATTCAGATCCCATCATGGTGCAGAATCTGTGGAAAGAAATTATTGAAAGAGGTATCATTGATTTATTGGTTATATTTTCTACATTCTTCTGGTGTTTACAGTGCACTCGGTCTACCTTCATTCCAGAATAGCCGACAGCTAGTAGCGTCCCAGACTTGTGTGTTGGGTCTTGACGTTGCATTTTTAAGAGAAAATTTAATCTAGGAGATGCCAAGCTGTGAAGTTACTGCAGTTACAGTATATAGTTTTATAAAGTGGCTTATGTGAGGTTCGCAATACCTTTTCTCTTTCATCCACTAGGGGACACTGGAACATCATATACATTAGGGGTGTGAAGTCTTGCGACCGGAGGTGTGGCACAATCTAAATGAAAATATTGTCTGCACAGCCGGCTCCTCCCCCCTCACGCCCCCCATCCGTCAGTTTGAAAAATTGTGCTTGGAGGAAGCACATAGGAGCTTTTGCTCCACAAAATATTTCTCTGACATCCTAGTGGATGCTGGGGACTCCGTAAGGACCATGGGGAATAGACGGCTCCGCAGGAGACTGGGCACATCTAAGAAAGATTTAGGACTATCTGGTGTGCACTGGCTCCTCCCCCTATGACCCTCCTCCAAGCCTCAGTTAGATTTCTGTGCCCGGCTGAGCTGGATGCACACTAGGGGCTCTCCTGAGCTCCTAGAAGAAAGTATAGTTTAGGTTTTTTATTTTCAGTGAGACCTGCTGGCAACAGGCTCACTGCAACGAGGGACTAAGGGGAGAAGAAGCGAACCTACCTAAGTGGTGGTAGCTTGGGCTTCTTAGGCTACTGGACACCATTAGCTCCAGAGGGATCTAACACAGGACCCGACCTCGTCGTCCGTTCCCGGAGCCGCGCCGCCGTCCCCCTTACAGAGCCAGAAACAAGAAGGTGGTCCGGAAAATCGGCGGCTGAAGACTAATGTCTTCTCCAAGGTAGCGCACAGCACTGCAGCTGTGCGCCATTGCTCCTCATGCACACCACACACAGCGGTCACTGATGGGTGCAGGGCGCTGGGGGGGGGGGCGCCCTGAGCAGCAATAATAACACCTTGGCTGGCAAAACTAACACCATATATAGCCCCAGAGGCTATATAGGTGTATATTAACCCCTGCCAGAAACGATAAAATAGCGGGAGAAAGCCCGCCGAAAAAGGGGCGGAGCCAACTCCCTCAGCACACTGGCGCCATTATTCCCTCACAGCTTCGCTGGAAGGAAGCTCCCTGGCTCTCCCCTGCAGTCCTGCACTACAGAAAGGGTAAAAAAGAGAGGGGGGGCACAATTTAGGCGCAGTATATATATAATATAGGCAGCTATAGGGGAAAACACTCTGTATAGTGATATCCCTGTGTTATATAGCGCCCTGGTGTGTGCTGGCATACTCTCCCTCTGTCTCCCCAAAGGGCTTTGTGGGGTCCTGTCCTCTGTAAGAGCATTCCCTGTGTGTCTGCTGTGTGTCGGTACTGCTGTGTCGACATGTATGAGGAGGATAATGATGTGGAGGCGGAGCAAATGCCTGTGAATGTGATGTCACCCCCTGCGGGGTCGACACCAGTGTGGATGGACTTATGGAAGGAATTACGTGACAGTGTCAGCTCCTTACATAAAAGGTTTGACGACATAGGACAGCCGGCTACTCAGCTTGTGTCTGTCCAAGCGTCTCAAATGTCATCAGGGGCTGTAAAACGCCCGCTACCTCAGATGACAGATACAGATGTCGACACGGATACCGACTCCAGTGTCGACGATGATGAGACGAGTGTACCCTCCAATAGATCCACCCGTTATATGATTGAGGCTATGAAAAATGTTTTACACATTTCTGATGATACCCCAGGTACCACAAAAAAGGGTATTATGTTTGGTGAGAAAAAACTACCAGTAGTTTTTCCTGCATCTGACGAATTAAATGAGGTGTGTGAGGAAGCGTGGACTTCCCCAGATAAGAAATTGATCATTTCTAAACGGTTAATGGCTGCGTACCCTTTCCCGCCAGAGGATAGGTCACGCTGGGAAACACCCCCTAGGGTAGATAAAGCATTGACACGCTTATCAAAGAAGGTGGCACTACCGTCTCCGGATACGGCCGCCCTAAAAGAACCTGCTGATAGAAAGCTGGAAAGTACCCTAAAAGCTATATACACACACACTGGCATTATATTGAGACCCGCTATTGCATCAGCTTGGATGTGCAGTGCTGCTGCTGCGTGGTCCGACTCCCTGTCGGAAAACATTGATACCATGGATAGGGACAATATTTTGCTAACGATTGACCATATAAAAGACGCGGTCTTATACATGCGTGATGCACAGAGGGATATTTGCCGGCTGGCATCAAAAATAAGCGCTATGTCCATTGCCGCCAGACGGGGGTTATGGACTAGGCAATGGTCAGGTGATGCCGACTCCAAGCGGCACATGGAAGTTTTACCCTATAAAGGTCTTTCAGACCTCGTTTCCACAGCTACTGCTGGGAAATCGACTTTTTTGCCTCAGGCTACCCCACACCAAAAGAAAGCACCGTATTATCAGGTACAGTCCTTTCGGCCCCAGAAAAATAAGCGGGATAGAGGCTCATCCTTTCTGCCGAGGGGCAGAGGAAGGGGGAAAAAGCTGCAGCACACAGCTAGTTCCCAGGAGCAGAAGTCCTCCCCTGCGTCCGGTAAGTCCACAGCATGACGCTGGGGCTGCTCAGGCGGAATCGGGAACGGTGGGGGCACGTCTCAGGTTTTTCAGCACACAGTGGGCTCTCTCACAAGTGGATCCCTGGGTCCTTCAAGTAGTATCTCAGGGGTACAGGCTGGAATTCGAGACGTCTCCCCCCCGCCGTTTCCTAAAATCTGCCTTGCCGGCAACTCCCTCTGCCAGGGAAGCAGTGTTGGTGGCTATTCAAAAACTGTATTCACAGAAAGTGATCGTCAAGGTACCCCTCCTTCAGCAAGGAAAGGGTTACTACTCCACAATGTTTGTGGTACCGAAACCGGACGGTTCGGTGAGACCCATCTTAAATTTAAAAACCTTGAACACTTATATCAAAAGGTTCAAGTTCAAGATGGAATCGCTCAGGGTGGTTATTGCGAGCCTGGAGGAGGGGGATTTCATGGTATCCCTGGACATCAAGGATGCGTACCTGCATGTCCCCATTTACCCTCCGCACCAGGAGTACCTCAGATTTGTGGTACAGGACTGTCACTATCAGTTCCAGACGCTGCCGTTCGGGTTATCCACGGCACCGAGGGTCTTTACCAAGGTAATGGCCGAAATGATGATACTCCTTCGCAAGAAGGGAGTTTTAATTATCCCGTACTTGGACGATCTCCTGATAAAGGCGAGGTCCAAAGAACAGTTGATAGTGGGGGTGGCACTTTCTCAGGAAGTGCTACAACAGCACGGCTGGATTCTAAACATTCCAAAGTCACAGCTGGTCCCGACGACACGTCTTCTGTTCCTGGGAATGATTCTGGACACAGACCAGAAAAGAGTGTTTCTTCCACTGGAAAAAGCAGAGGAATTGTCATCTCTGGTCAGAGACATTCTAAAACCAGGAAAAGTGTCGGTACATCAATGCACACGAGTCCTGGGAAAAATGGTAGCTTCGTACGAAGCAATTCCATTCGGAAGGTTCCACGCAAGGACGTTCCAGTGGGACCTGTTGGACAAATGGTCCGGGTCCCATCTCCAGATGCAACAGCGGATAACCCTATCGGCCAGAACCAGGGTGTCGCTGCTGTGGTGGCTGCAGAGGGCTCATCTACTAGAGGGCTGCAGATTCGGAATACAGGACTGGGTCCTGGTGACCACGGATGCCAGCCTTGGGGGCTGGGGGGCAGTCACAAAGGGAAGAAATTTCCAAGGACTGTGGTCAAATCAGGAGATTTCTCTTCACATAAATATCCTGGAGCTAAGGGCCATTTACAATGCCCTAAGCCAGGCAAGACCCCTGCTTCAAAACCAGCCGGTACTGATCCAGTCAGACAACATCACGGCGGTCGCCCATGTAAACAGACAGGGCGGCACGAGAAGCAGGATGGCGATGGCAGAAGCCACAAGGATTCTCAGATGGGCAGAGAATCATGTGTTAGCACTGACGGCAGTGTTCATTCCGGGAGTGGACAACTGGGAAGCAGACTTCCTCAGCAGGCACGACCTCCACCCGGGAGAATGGGGACTTCATCCAGAAGTCTTCCAAATGCTGGTC
This sequence comes from Pseudophryne corroboree, assembly GCF_028390025.1. NCBI lineage: Eukaryota > Metazoa > Chordata > Amphibia > Anura > Myobatrachidae > Pseudophryne > Pseudophryne corroboree. Next base: position 83,378,999 of record NC_086444.1, on the reverse strand, counting down.
AACCGGTGGGAAAAACCACAGGTAGACATGATGGCGTCCCGCCTCAACAAGAAGTTGAAAAGATATTGCGCCCGGTCAAGAGACCCTCAGGCGATAGCGGTGGACGCTCTAGTGACACCATGGGTGTACCAGTCGGTTTATGTGTTTCCTCCTCTACCTCTCATACCCAAGGTACTGAGAATAATAAGAAGGCGAGGAGTGAAAACCATACTCGTGGTTCCGGATTGGCCAAGAAGAGCTTGGTACCCGGAACTTCAAGAGATGCTTACAGAGGACCCTTGGCCTCTGCCGCTCGGACAAGACCTGCTGCAGCAGGGACCCTGTCTGTTCTAAGACTTACCGCGGCTGCGTTTGACGGCATGGCGGTTGAACACCGGATCCTGAAGGAAAAGGGTATTCCGGAGGAAGTCATCCCTACCCTGATCAAAGCCAGGAAGGATGTCACCGCAAGACATTATCACCGCATTTGGCGAAAATATGTTGCTTGGTGTGAGGCCATGAAGGCCCCGACGGAGGAATTTCAACTGGGTCGATTCCTGCACTTCCTGCAAGCAGGAGTGACGTTGGGCCTCAAATTGGGGTCCATAAAGGTCCAGATTTCGGCTGTCGATTTTCTTCCAAAAAGAACTGGCTTCACTGCCCGAAGTTCAGACTTTTGTCAAAGGAGTACTGCATATTCAGCCTCCTTTTGTGCCCCCAGTGGCACCTTGGGATCTCAATGTGGTTCTGGCATTCCTGAAATCACATTGGTTCGAACCACTTAAGACTGTGGATTTAAAATATCTCACGTGGAAAGTGGTCATGCTGTTGGCCTTGGCGTCGGCCAGGCGGGTTTCAGAATTGGAGGCTTTGTCTTGTAAAAGCCCTTATCTGATTTTCCATATGGATAGGGCAGAATTGAGGACTCGTCCTCAGTTTCTCCCAAAGGTGGTCTCAGCTTTTCACTTGAACCAACCTATTGTGGTGCCTGCGGCTACTAGGGACTTGGAGGATTCCAAGTTGCTGGACGTAGTCAGGGCCCTGAAAATTTATATTTCCAGGACGGCTGGAGTCAGAAAGACTGACTCGCTGTTTATCCTGTATGCACCCACCAAGCTGGGTGCTCCTGCTTCTAAGCAGTCTATTGCGCGCTGGATTTGTAGCACTATTCAGCTGGCGCATTCTGCGGTAGGCTTACCGCAGCCTAAATCTGTAAAAGCCCATTCCACACGGAAGGTGGGCTCATCTTGGGCGGCTGCCCGAGGGGTCTCGGCTTTACAACTTTGCCGAGCTGCTACTTGGTCAGGGGCAAACACGTTTGCAAAATTCTACAAATTTGATACCCTGGCTGAGGAGGACCTGGAGTTCTCTCATTCGGTGCTGCAGAGTCATCCGCACTCTCCCGCCCGTTTGGGAGCTTTGGTATAATCCCCATGGTCCTTACGGAGTCCCCAGCATCCACTAGGACGTCAGAGAAAATAAGAATTTACTCACCGGTAATTCTATTTCAAGTAGTCCGTAGTGGATGCTGGGCGCCCATCCCAAGTGCGGATTGTCTGCAATACCTGTACATAGTTATTGTTACAAAAATCGGGTTTTGTTGTGAGCCATCTCTTCAGAGGCTCCATTTTGTTATCATACTGTTAACCGGGGTTCCTATCACGTGTTATATGGTGTGATTGGTGTGGCTGGTATGAGTCTTACCCGGGATTCAAAAATCCTTCCTTATTGTGTCAGCTCTTCCGGGCACAGTTCCTAACTGAGGCTTGGAGGAGGGTCATAGGGGGAGGAGCCAGTGCACACCAGATAGTCCTAAATCTTTCTTAGATGTGCCCAGTCTCCTGCGGAGCCGTCTATTCCCCATGGTCCTTATGGAGTCCCCAGCATCCACTACGGACTACGAGAAATAGAATTACCGGTGAGTAAATTCTTATTTTATTTATTTTATTTATTTTTTCTTTTCCTTCTCTAGCATGAGACATAGCCCGATCCCTCCTAACAAAAGGAGGGTGCAGGCAGAGCCTACTTTGAGAGACCCTATCCCTCCTAACAAAAGGAGGGTGCAGGAATCACTGGAGGGAGACTAAGGTCCCAGCTAAAGGGATCAACTGCTCTCTTCACTGAAAATCCGGAGCACAGAGACAGTGAGTATCCCCTAGAGGGACATCTACACTTATGTAGTTTGGGGTTAAGGTGACTGTGGCTCCCTGCAATAGGGTAATAGAGAGAGTCCCTGCAGTACAAGACGCTGTTTCCTCACACAAGGAAGCCGACTGACAAGTACAGCATCCCCCGCCCGCCACCCCCCTCCTCCTTCCGCAGACATGATCAGCAGCAACGTCAGGGAGAGGACTAACCTTCTCCAAGGGGTCTCCTGCCGCCCGCTATTAGAGCGCAGCCTACCGCGAGGACTTGAGCAAGGGAGCCGGGCAGGCCGCCCGCACACATGTAATAACCGGAAAGCCAGCTTGGCTTACCTCTGCCGTCCTCTCTCTCTCTCTGGCACACCGCCGTATCAGTGGGGATGGGTGCAGTAAGGAGAAGCACAGGTCCCGGAGTTGCCGCTGTTGGTAGCGCTGCTCTGCGATCCCAACGGCCGCTCTAGGGAGCGCGGGCACAGCATTTCCGCCGCCCGCTAGTAGAAGCACAGCCGCCCGCTAGTAGAATAGCCGCCCGATAGGGATCCTATAACAGCCGCTCTAGTGTGCACTCCCCGCCGCCCGCTTAGGGAGCGCAGCTGCCCGCAAAAGGGCCCCTTCCGCCGGCCGCACTGGGAGCGGAGGGTTAAGGGGAGCTGGCGGGGTATTTAACAGAGCGCGGGGCGGTCGGCCTGGACATTATGGGGGATATAGGTAGAAGGTAGTGTTTTAATGATGTGAACACATATTTTTAATGGCTGCCATCTTTAATATATTTAGAGGCGCCAAAATTGCTTCTCAGAAACAATAACGCCCCCTTTAGTGGAGCCATTTTTCTCAGCCAGTCAGAACTGAGGGAGGGGTTTTTCTACCTAGTAGTTACAGGTTAAGGAAAATAGTTTACTACTCCCTCTGCTGGTAGTTTTTATGTTAGGTCTCTGCTGCAAAGGATTTTCTAGGAGTTTTTAATCAAGCATGTTTATGCGTTTTATTTTCAATGGACTTCTAATTCAAAGATCCTGTTAAAATAAAGGGAACATTCTGGATATCAACCCGACCTCAGTACTGAATCACAGTAACGTGTGCGGGGTTGCAATGAGGCTGTTTAGAATAATTATTATTTTATTTAAATGTTTCTCTTTCAGCGAATCCAGTGTACAATTGTTCCCGTCATATATTACGGTATTCCGTTACCTATTATACAGATGAGATGCACTACAAGTATTCTGCGGGGGTGCATTGTCACCTTCAAATGCACAAACAAAGATTTTTCTACTAAGCACGGTAACTTCAGTTACCTTTGGCATCCATCAAATGATATATTATATGTACATAATGCCTCCAACGGACGCTGCTGACAGGTCCGGCGGGGGAGGGAGCTTCAGACGATGTCACCCAACTCTGCTCTATCTGTATCAACAGTTGGTGGTCTGGTGGGGAATAGTTAAATAAGTATTTATATTTGTTATTTATTTCTTACTAGACAGAGAAGATTTCTAACTGTTTGAGAATACTCGTCAGAGCTCCTAATTCTCTCTACGGCCCTTCGCCACCTATGCTTATAGGTGAAGGTCGGGCGGAGTTGGTATGTATGTTTTCTCTAAAGATAAATCGCAAGAGATTACTTTGGGGGCTTACATAGGTGAGCACTACGCTTTACAGCCCTCGTGTGCGCGACAAGACTGGGCATACAACCAGGGGGCCAGTGATCCATCAAGGTTGTGAAAAGAATACCCTGACATATATTTCACTGATTGAGTAGGGGCTGTGAGCCCATCCTAAACGGGGAGGTTTTCAGGCTTAAGACTTCCTCCATCAGCACATATGTGACAAAATGTCCTAACACGTCAATAAGACCCCTTTTCCTGCCTTAGAGTACGAGTGGTAAGATGTGCTGGCTCTCTTAACGGTGTATGAACCGTTAGAGGCGTAACTAACTAGAGGCGATCAGTACATGCTTCCAGCTGTCTAATTAAGTTTTTCTTTGACTAGCGGGGCATAGCCGAAGGTTAGCCTCATATCCTTATCAGGCTGTTAGGGAGGTTAGCATCCCGATCTCCGCTGAGTCTCTCAATGATTTTCTGTGACAACAGAAATTCGGTTTCCACAGAAGGGGAAAGGATACCATAACGTTGGTAGCGCACCTCTGCTTAGCCTGCAAACGGGACATTCTTACTCATTACAGTCCCACTGCAAAACAGGGGTCATGTGTAGGTTGACAGTGACAAGAAAATATAACCTCTAGTTCCAAGACCATCTCAAACGGAACTGAGAGATCGCTGTTTCAGTAAAACGGTTAAAGTTACTGAGTTGGAACGCAATTTCCATGAAGGGGTATGCCTCCCTTGGCCCAATAATTTTCAGACATCAGATTTCTGCCTACCGAATGTCATAGAATATACCAATAGGCAGTAGCTGTTATTCTGGCCCATTATTAAACTAGTTTGGTTCTCGATTCGGAATGGTGAGGCCATTCCAAATAGCCAATAACAGGTCTATATACCAACGCACCTTGGATACGAGGTTCTAGGGAGACCGGATTCGAGACTTGCGTAGAGAATTTGGTATCAAAAACGGGGTTCTTTCCCTCTATTACTGATGGATATTGACAACACCTAAGCTGTCATTCCGTTCAAAAGCGCAGGCATTGCTAACCACGTTTCGGTGTTTACTACAAAAAGATTTGCTGGGACCAAACGTATACAGTGTTTGTCCACATTAAGTAATCCAACGGGCTGCGCTATTATTATTAATATCCCTACTCTCAAGGAGGTAAGGGGTTCTCTTCGTATACTGTTTTGTCATGCCCATATCGGTCATACTGATATTCATTTTCAAGGTTTGTTGACCCATTTTCTACTGGCCTACTTATTCCAGAGAAATCAACCCAAGGGTGATAAGGGTCACAAGTTTGAGACTGTTGGAGGTCGCGATCAGGATGCTCTGCTGATATAAGCCATCCTCCAGGAACAGCTGCTCAAAGAATCCGCCTGATCAATTTCTCACTAAAGGTGGGTGGATTGGAATTTCCAGGAATCCACCCTAATGCCAATTCCAAAGGTTCAATTTCCAGGTTTCATCTTGGAGACTGTACAAATGCAGAGCAAGATCCAGGACATGCTGAGGCTGGTGGATCAGGTACTACAAACAGACGGTTTCTCTACCTCTGGGGTACAACTTCTCGGGAGACTCTGCAGTACGGCAGTTTTCACTACAAACCTTTCCAGGTGATCCTCATTGCTAAGGGAGCAAGTTCGCATTGGTTTTCGATTTCACAAGTTGTTGATTTCATTCACAAACTTCCCTCATATTGGGGGTCATTACTAACGAATCTCGCAGCAAGGAAGAGATTCGGTTTTTAGAATTGGGGGATCCTCACAACGGATACCAGTTTCGAAGGTTGGAGTGCCATCCCAGAGGAACATCAGTTCCAGAACGGATGGACGTCACAAGAAAATAGTCTACCCATAGACAGTCTCGAGCGGAGTGCAGTTACAATACATCTTCATTTAGCCAAAGAAAGAAAAAAAGAAACCTAGTGATGGGTCACCACTTAAATAGGCAATCGGACAATGTCACAACGACAGCATACATAAATTATCACGAAGGAACAAGATGGCACTAAAAGTAGCCACAAGGATCTTGTTGTGGGCATGAAGGCACAACATCTTCTTTTTCAGTATAGTTCATTCCAGGAATGCAACAGTCTCGCAGTCGACAGAATATGCATCCAGGTATCGAGATGGTGATAGGGTGAGGGGGGCTACCTCCTGTAGACCTACTGGCCTCTCGACACAACCATCAGCTACCCAGGTCTGTGGCCAGCACATGGTATCTAGAAGTGGAAGCATGACACTTCCTTGGTCTTCCAGAGGTGTTTACAAGCTTCCATCATTTCAGTTTATACCCAGGGTATTCACGAGGGCCAAACGGAAAGGGGTGTGGGCGACTTATCATTCCACCACACTGGTTCCGCAGCAGTTAGTGCTCGGTTTTCCGAGGTCTCCTAGCGGTAGACCCGTGGAGACTGTATTTCAGAGAGAAAGTTTACAGCGTCTATTCCTATAAAGACAGCGGAAGCCGGTCACGACCTTGCATTGTTACAGAAGATGGACTGGGGTCAGGACTACGAGTTGGATTCTGGGGGGATTCCCTCTGTCTAGACTTTTACGTTTTCTCCGGACCGGTTTACTTGGTGGCCTGTGTTAGGCTCCTTCACGGTTAAGATTTTCACCACTCTCCATCCTTTTTCGACAGCGCTTAGCATCTTTACAGGGGTCTTCAGACTTTAAGAAAAGTTCTGAGGATACCTCTTTTTCCGAGCACTCCACGGCGCTGGGGGGCCTCACCTTGAGGTGGGAATGTTTCAATTCAACGACCTCTGAGCTTTTGGTAGAGAGCAGGATGAATTATCTCTCCAGGACAGTCCTGTTGTTACTTGCCTTAGTATAGACCAAATGGGTCTCTGATTGGGAGCCTTGTGGTGCAAGTGTCCCTTTTCTATTTTCCCAGGGCGATAGGGAAGTACTTCGTACACGGGCAGAGTTTTCTCCCATAGGTTGTGGGGGGGGGGGGGGGGGGGTTTCCAGTAGGCCAGCCAATGGTGATGCCATCTTTTCGATGGGGCAGTGTCTTTGGAGGTTGTACGAGCTGTACAGATATCCATGCAAGTTAAGTCGTCCATCTGACTATAGGACCGATTGTTGTTCTTTTTGATGGTACACGGAGGAGTTTGTCTGTGTCTACACAAACGCTGTTCAGATAGCTTAGGATTACCACTATGCAGTAATTATCCTGTGGTATACGGTTTCCGGTTCGGGCTGGTGCCCATGCCGCCAGATCGGTGGGCACCTCATGGGTGACAGCCACTCAACATTACAGAGTGGCAACGTGGTCTGCAGACACAAGCTTCTACAAGTTTGATACTTTTGCGTCCAAAGATTTGAAGTTTGGACGTCTGGTTTTACAGGCTACTGACAGCACTCCCACCCTTGGGAGTAACTTTGGGACGTCCCCTAATGTATATGATGTTCCAGTGTCCCCTAGTGGATGAAAGAGAAAAGAGGATTTTGGTACTTACCGATAAATCCATTTCTCTGAATCCTCTAGGGGACACTGGACGCCCGCCTTGGTGCTGTCAACCTGCTGTGTTACAGGTTCTTGTTGAACTGTTCGTGCAAACAGCATTGGTTTTCTGTTAACAGACTTCTAGGTTGCTGTTTGACTTTGTTGTACGGTAGGCTCCTCGCCATTGGTTTTGTAGTCTCATGTCCTAGTCTCTCCGTCAAATTTTCCAAACTGAGGGATGGGGGGCGTGAGGGGGCAGGAGCCGGCTGTGCAGACAATATTTTAATTTAGATTGTGCCACACCTCCGGTTGCAAGACTTCACACCCCTAATGTATATGATGTTCCAGTGTCCCCTAGTGGATTCAGAGAAATGGATTTATCGGTAAGTACCAAAATCCTTTTTTTTTTTTTTTTTTTTTTTTTTTTATCTGCAGCAGATATACACCTATATACAGGGAGTTCAAAAAGTCCCTTCGTAGTGACTGTGTGCTAAGCAATTTGACGAGATTTTTAAACACTTTATTTACATGAAATAAAATTGAAACAATCGTGCTGCGGGGTCTCTGGGGGCTCTGTGATCCCTCTCTGGTCTCCCACATCTGCAGAATAGATCTGCAGCCAGCGAGCGCTCACTGCGGAGGGACTTTTTGAACCTCCAGTATTTATAAGGTACCAGTCAATCGCTTGGGTGATTATTTTTTTTTTATTAGGATATTAAGTATAACACAGAACGAAGTGTGAATTTGGTCCTGGATTTGTTGTATGGTTCAGTTGCAGATTGTGTCATGTGTATTTTGTTTATTTCTAGAACTAAGTGACAGCATAGCAATGAATAAAGCTGATCGCATGCAGTCGTTAAACCTAAAGATGACCTCGCTTGGCAGGATCTACGTCAGCACGCCTCGCTACTTCCCTCTAGGTAAGAGAATGCTAGCTGGCTAATATAACTGTGGTTGTGAGTATTCTGTCCCTTTTGCACAGATGTAACAGTCGTCCATCAGAATCTCTCATGGTTTTCCCTTGTGATTTTTATTTAATCCTCTTCCTAACTTTGGTTGTTGATTCCTCCCTTGCAATCTGTATTTATCAGGTTCCCTGCTCTTGCATCTGTACCTGTAGCAGGAGATAATGGATACAGTGGTTGGAAATGAAATGTGATTGCTGATCTTCCAGTCAGTGGCTTTCTTTCACTAACTGTGCTGTAGTATTCGGGAAGGGTGGAGACGGTGAAATTAAAGTCATTTGGTTATAAAGAGCCACCACTGGTCATGGGAACTTCGAGCAACGGTGATCCAGAAACCTTCCTGGACACCTATGTTTGGTAGAGGATGGGAAGGTGAAGAGAGAGAGAGTACCACAGTCTATTTGGTTTCCAGAAGAAATCAGCGGCGCCACAGGAATTCTTTAAAATGGTAGTTGCCCTCAGAAATGCTCTAAAAGCTGTGGCGTGACATTTTGTTGCAGCAGCTAATCAATGGTTCAACTTCAGATTACTGGGTGAGGAGCATTATGGGTCAGGGATATGTACAGATGTGTCCTTATACATTGCAGCCACACCAAACGGCCCCTCTTGGCACGCCAGACATATGGTGCTGTGTGGAGTGTTGAAGCTAGATGTATGAGGACACATCTGTAATGGATTCCTCAGAGCTCCCCTCAGATGACTTTTCACTACTATTCTACCAATGGACCAGGCAAGGTGCCAGGCTTAAATGGTATCTATGGGTGTTTCAAGAATGTCTTTGTATATTCCAACCCTGGAGGGTCACTAGTGTCTTCTCAGGTTTGCTGTGCTGTGTCACCATTTCATTTTCAGGGGAGACAGCACAGATAGGAGTCCCTTGTTTGAATTATTACCAAAAATTCTCCCAGGGCTCCTAAAGAGACTACTTTTCTCCGGTAGGGTCCACAGGAAAACATTGGGATATGATGGCGCGACAGCGGATTTGCACCAGTCTGTCAAAGCTTTCGGCCTCCCAGCATGCAACTGGCCCGTCCATATATCCCGCCTCCTGGCTCAGGCAAATCAGTTTTTTGTTTGGTGCGGCAGGAGCCGGACCATGGTCAAGAGGGCTGTTGGTTTTTTAGCAGCCAGAAGCTTTCTTATTTTATTTTTATAGTCTAAAGGCCCATACACATTAGACGATGTCGCTCTGTGAGCGACATCGTCTAACGTTTCCCCCTCCCGGGCCGGCCGGTCGGCGGCCACCTGTATGCACTGAGCGATATGACAGCTCATATCGCTCAGTGACGTCACGCCCCCGCCAGCCCTGCATGAAGGTCGTGGACGACAGTCCACATCCTTCATGCATGCCCTACCGACAGCGACGATCGTTGCCGACCCGCGGGGCCGCGCATCGGTCGTCGCTGGCGGCATATACACTTAACGATAAAATGAGCGACGTCGCTCAAGGAGGGGGAAAATGAGCGACGTCGCTCATTATATCGTTAAGTGTGTATGGACCTTTACTTTATTTATTTATTTATTTATTTATTTTGAGCGATCTTTCTAAAAAGCGTCTTATACGTACCTTGGAAAGAGTCGCTCCAACAGCTCCCCGCCGGGTCACTACAGTGCTTACCCACGAGTACAGTGCTGTGTCGGATGTACTAGCAAGTCTAGCAGACGTTACCAGGCAGTGGCCGGAGCACGGGGAGAAGGTAAGGCATTGGTTCCGCTTAGAGGGGGTACACGGACACAGCCGCACCGTTTTGGGAGGAGACTACCAAACCGTCGCTGACGCGGCTGCCACCTGCAGGGTGCACCAGCACTAGGCCTTAGGGTTCATAGGCTCCAGGGGTAGAATGAGGCCGCGATCCCTAGATTTGATGTCAGCAGTGCGGAGTAGAGCGCTCCCTTGGTCGTCCCTCCCCCTGGTTCATGAACAGTTTCCTCAGAGTCTCCCTCCATGAACTGAGTTCCCGCTTCTGTCTGAGACGCTATGTATATAAGAGGACCCAGTCGCAGCTTAGGTGGCTGTGTGACTGGTGCGTCAGTGTTCACTTGGGCGTCTGTGTTCACTATAGGTTCACGGGGCGAGTGTGTACACTATTAGCATCTGGATCCACTCTGCGTTCGCTAACGTAATTGATCGATCCTGGAAGCGGGATAAAGTCTCCCCGTATCCCACTCTCATGAGCCGGGTGATACAGCACTAAGTCTCTATCTACCTTTGAGTACGAATAGTTGGATAAGTGGCTGATGCATATGAGCCTGATAAATATTGCTGCTGCTTCTTTCGCTGTGTGACTGAATACGTTTAAAACTCCGGTATAAGGTAATGTAGTAAATATGTTTCTCTATCGTCCTAAGTGGATGCTGGGGTTCCTGAAAGGACCATGGGGAATAGCGGCTCCGCAGGAGACAGGGCACAAAAAAGTAAAGCTTTACTAGGTCAGGTGGTGTGCACTGGCTCCTCCCCCTATGACCCTCCTCCAGACTCCAGTTAGATTTTGTGCCCGAACGAGAAGGGTGCAATCTAGGTGGCTCTCCTAAAGAGCTGCTTAGAGAAAGTTTAGTTTAGGTTTTTTTTCTTTACAGTGAGTCCTGCTGGCAACAGGATCACTGCAACGTGGGACTTAGGGGGAAAGTAGTAAACTCACCTGCATGCAGAGTGGATTTGCTGCTTGGCTACTGGACACCATTAGCTCCAGAGGGATCGAACACAGGCCCAGCCGTGGAGTCCGGTCCCGGAGCCGCGCCGCCGACCCCCTTGCAGATGCTGAAGCGTGAAGAGGTCCGGAAACCGGCGGCTGAAGACTCCTCAGTCTTCATAAGGTAGCGCACAGCACTGCAGCTGTGCGCCATTTTCCTCTCAGCACACTTCACTGGGCAGTCACTGAGGGTGCAGAGCGCTGGGGGGGGGCGCTCTGAGAGGCAAATATAAACCTTATACAAGGCTAAAAATACCTCACATATAGCCCATAGGGGCTATATGGAGATATTTAACCCCTGCCTGACTGGAAAAATAGCGGGAGAAGAACCCGCCGAAAAAGGGGCGGGGCCTATCTCCTCAGCACACGGCGCCATTTTCTGTCACAGCTCCGCTGGTCAGAACGGCTCCCAGGTCTCTCCCCTGCACTGCACTACAGAAACAGGGTAAAACAGAGAGGGGGGGCACATTAATGGCTATATATATATATATATTAAAGCAGCTATAAGGGAGCACTTAATATAAGGATATCCCTTGTATATATAGCGCTTTGTGGTGTGTGCTGGCAGACTCTCCCTCTGTCTCCCCAAAAGGGCTAGTGGGTCCTGTCTTCATTAGAGCATTCCCTGTGAGGTTGCGGTGTGTGTCGGTACGTGGTGTCGACATGTATGAGGACGATATTGGTGTGGAGGCGGAGCAATTGCCAAATATGCAGATGTCACCCCCCAGGGGGTCGACACCAGAATGGATGCCTTTATTTGTGGAATTACGTGATGGTTTATCTTCCCTTAAACAGTCAGTTGAGGACATGAGGCGGCCGGACAATCAATTAATGCCTGTCCAGGCGCCTCAAACACCGTCAGGGGCTGTAAAACGCCCTTTGCCTCAGTCGGTCGACACAGACCCAGACACGGGCACTGATTCCAGTGACGACGGTAGAAATTCAAACGTATTTTCCAGTAGGGCCACACGTTATATGATTTTGGCAATGAAGGAGACGTTACATTTAGCTGATACTACAGATACCGTAAAACAGGGTATTATGTATGGTGTGAAAAAACTACAAACAGTTTTTCCTGAATCAGAAGAATTAAATGACGTGTGTGATGAAGCGTGGGTTGCTCCTGATAAAAAGTTGATAATTTCAAAAAAGTTATTGGCATTATACCCTTTCCCGCCAGAGGTTAGGGCGCGCTGGGAAACACCCCCTAAGGTGGACAAGGCGCTCACACGCTTATCCAAACAAGTGGCGTTACCCTCTCCTGAGACGGCCGCACTTAAGGATCCATCAGATAGAAAGATGGAAGTTATTCAAAAGAATATATACACACATGCAGGTGTTATACTACGACCAGCTATAGCAACTGCCTGGATGTGCAGTGCTGGAGTAGTTTGGTCAGAATCCCTGATTGAAAATATTGATACCCTAGATAGGGACAATGTTTTACTGTCGTTAGAACAAATAAAGGATGCATTTATCTATATGCGTGATGCACAGAGGGATATTTGCACACTGGCATCTCGGGTGAGTGCTATGTCCATTTCAGCCAGAAGAGCCTTATGGACACGACAGTGGACAGGCGATGCGGATTCAAAACGTCACATGGAGGTTTTGCCGTATAAAGGGGAGGAGTTATTTGGAGTTGGTCTATCAGACTTGGTGGCCACGGCTACTGCCGGGAAATCCACTTTTTTACCTCAAGTCACTCCCCAACAGAGAAAGGCACCGACCTTTCAACCGCAGCCTTTTCGCTCCTACAAAAATAAGAGAGCAAAGGGCTTGTCGTACCTGCCACGAGGCAGAGGAAGAGGGAAGAGACACCAACAGGCAGCTCCTTCCCAGGAACAGAAGCCCTCCCCGGCTCCTGCAAAAACCTCAGCATGACGCTGGGGCCTCTCAAGCGGACTCGGGGACAGTGGGGGGCCGTCTCAAAAATTACAGCGCGCAGTGGGCTCACTCGCAGGTAGACCCCTGGATCCTGCAGATAATATCTCAGGGGTACAGGTTGGAATTAGAGACGGATCCTCCTCATCGTTTCCTGAAGTCTGCCTTACCAACCGTCTCTTCCGAAAGGGAAAGGGTGTTGGAAGCCATTCACAAGCTGTACGCTCAGCAGGTGATAGTCAAAGTACCCCTATTACAACAAGGAAAGGGGTATTATTCCACTCTATTTGTGGTACCGAAGCCGGATGGCTCGGTAAGGCCTATTCTAAATCTGAAGTCCTTGAACCTCTACATAAAAAAGTTCAAGTTCAAGATGGAGTCACTCAGAGCAGTGATAGCGAACCTGGAAGAAGGGGACTTTATGGTATCCTTGGACATCAAGGATGCGTATCTACACGTTCCGATTTACCCCGCACACCAGGGGTACCTCAGGTTCATTGTTCAAAACTGTCACTATCAGTTTCAGACGCTGCCGTTCGGATTGTCCACGGCGCCTCGGGTCTTTACCAAGGTAATGGCCGAGATGATGATTCTTCTTCGAAGAAAAGGCGTATTAGTTATCCCATACTTGGACGATCTCCTAATAAGGGCAAGGTCCAGAGAACAGCTGGAGACAGCTTTAGCACTATCTCAAGAGGTGCTAAGACAACACGGGTGGATTCTGAATATTCCAAAATCCCATTTAATCCCGACAACTCGTCTGCTGTTCCTAGGAATGATTCTGGACACGGTTCAGAAAAAGGTTTTCCTTCCAGAGGAAAAAGCCAAGGAGTTATCCGATCTGGTCAGGAACCTCCTAAAACCAGGAAAAGTGTCAGTACATCAATGCACAAGAGTCCTGGGAAAAATGGTGGCTTCTTACGAAGCAATTCCATTCGGCAGATTCCATGCAAGAATATTCCAAAGGGATCTGTTGGACAAATGGTCAGGGTCGCATCTGCAGATGCACCTGCGAATAACCCTGTCACCAAAGACAAGGGTGTCACTTCTGTGGTGGTTGCAGAAGGCTCACCTATTAGAAGGCCGCAGATTCGGCATTCAGGATTGGATCCTGGTGACCACGGACGCCAGCCTGAGAGGCTGGGGAGCAGTCACACAAGGAAGAAACTTCCAGGGAGTATGGACGAGTCTGGAAAAGTCTCTTCACATAAACATTCTGGAACTAAGAGCAATCTACAATGCTCTAAGCCAGGCGGAACTTCTCCTGCAAGGAAAGCCGGTGTTGATTCAGTCGGACAACATCACGGCGGTCGCCCATGTAAACAGGCAGGGCGGCACAAGAAGCAGGAGTGCAATGGCAGAAGCTGCCAAGATTCTTCGCTGGGCGGAGAATCACGTGATAGCACTGTCAGCAGTGTTCATCCCGGGCGTGGACAACTGGGAAGCAGACTTCCTCAGCAGACACGATCTTCATCCGGGAGAGTGGGGTCTACATCCGGAAGTCTTCAACATGTTAATAGACCGTTGGGAAAGACCAATTGTAGACATGATGGCGTCTCGCCTCAACAAGAAACTGGACAAATATTGCGCCAGGTCAAGAGATCCACAGGCAATAGCTGTGGACGCACTGGTAACTCCTTGGGTGTACCAGTCAGTGTATGTGTTTCCTCCTCTGCCGCTCATACCAAAGGTATTGAAGATCATACGGCAAAGAAGAGTAAGAACAATACTAGTGGTTCCGGATTGGCCGAGAAGGACTTGGTATCCGGAACTTCAAGAGATGCTCACGGACGAACCGTGGCCTCTACCTCTGAGAAGGGACCTGCTACAGCAGGGTCCCTGTCTTTTTCAAGACTTACCGCGGCTGCGTTTGACGGCATGGCGGTTGAACGCCAGATCCTAAAAGGGAAAGGCATTCCAGAAGAAGTCATTCCTACCTTGATTAAGGCACGGAAGGAAGTCACCGTGAAACATTATCACCGCATTTGGCGAAAATATGTAGCGTGGTGCGAGGATCGGAGGGTTCCGACGGAGGAATTCCAACTGGGTCGTTTCCTACATTTCCTGCAATCAGGATTATCTATGGGTCTCAAATTGGGATCCATTAAGGTTCAAATTTCGGCCCTGTCAATATTCTTCCAAAAAGAATTGGCCTCTGTCCCTGAGGTCCAGACTTTTGTCAAGGGAGTACTGCATATACAGCCTCCTGTGGTGCCTCCGGTGGCACCGTGGGATCTAAATGTAGTTTTAGATTTCCTCAAATCCCATTGGTTTGAACCATTGAAAAAGGTGGATTTGAAATATCTCACATTGAAAGTGACTATGTTACTAGCCCTGGCCTCTGCCAGGAGAGTATCTGAATTGGCGGCTTTATCTTATAAAAGTCCTTATCTAATCTTCCATTCGGATAGGGCAGAACTGCGGACTCGTCCGCATTTTCTCCCTAAAGTGGTATCAGCATTTCATCTGAACCAACCTATTGTGGTGCCTGCGGCCACTAGCGACTTGGAGGACTCCAAGTTGTTGGACGTTGTCAGAGCCTTAAAAATATACATTGCAAGGACGGCTGGAGTCAGAAAATCTGACTCGCTGTTTATATTGTATGCACCCAACAAGTTGGGCGCACCTGCTTCTAAGCAGTCGATTGCTCGTTGGATTTGTAACACAATTCAACTTGCACATTCTGTGGCAGGCCTGCCACAGCCTAAAACTGTAAAAGCCCACTCCACAAGGAAGGTGGGCTCATCTTGGGCGGCTGCCCGAGGGGTCTCGGCATTACAACTCTGCCGAGCAGCTACGTGGTCGGGGGAGAACACGTTTGTAAAATTTTACAAATTTGATACCCTGGCAAAGGAGGACCTGGAGTTCTCTCATTCGGTGCTGCAGAGTCATCCGCACTCTCCCGCCCGTTTGGGAGCTTTGGTATAATCCCCATGGTCCTTTCAGGAACCCCAGCATCCACTTAGGACGATAGAGAAAATAAGAATTTACTTACCGATAATTCTATTTCTCGGAGTCCGTAGTGGATGCTGGGCGCCCATCCCAAGTGCGGATTATCTGCAATACTTGTACATAGTTATTGTTAACTAATTCGGGTTATTGTTAAGGAGCCATCTTTAAGAGGCCCTTTCTGTTGTCATACTGTTAACTGGGTTTAGATCACAAGTTGTACGGTGTGATTGGTGTGGCTGGTATGAGTCTTACCCGGGATTCAAAATGCCTCCCTTATTGTGTATGCTCGTCCGGGCACAGTACCTAACTGGAGTCTGGAGGAGGGTCATAGGGGGAGGAGCCAGTGCACACCACCTGACCTAGTAAAGCTTTACTTTTTTGTGCCCTGTCTCCTGCGGAGCCGCTATTCCCCATGGTCCTTTCAGGAACCCCAGCATCCACTACGGACTCCGAGAAATAGAATTATCGGTAAGTAAATTCTTATTTTCTCGTACATACTTGAAATGTATTTGTGATTATGTGCTCATATTGTTTATTATACTAATATATAACCTGTGACTGATTGCTAGTGTGATTGCTGCCTTTACTATAATTCTGTCACTTTTTCTATGTATTACAATCCTCAGTGCTGGTGCAAAGCAGGGTAGGGTCGGATTGTGTGTCCCTTTGACAAATTTTAAAGTGATTACAGTCACATTATGTAGTAACGCTGTACAGGTGTGTGATTTATTTATCATGTCTAAGAGCGACAACAGGGAGGAAAATGCACTTTTCACAGCAGCACCAACACTCCTTTCATGTTTGTCTTGTGCAGCTGGGTGAACCTCTCAGGATCTGGTACAAAAGGGGATTATGTGCAAAATGTTTTAGCTGTCACTAAAGCCTCTTAAATAATCCGAGGCAAGCACAGGTTCTAGTTGAACCCTCATGGGCTACTTTGCACAGACATTATCCTATATAGCTAAGCAGATAATGCCAGCTCCTATACCAGGGATAGGTTACCCTATTAACCCTTACATGCAACATTCATCCTGAGGTTTATCAGTCCACCTCGGGAATTGGCAGCCTCTCATCAAAAGCAGGATGAAAGGCTGGTGGTAAGTAAATCACATAAACATTATACAGCATCTTCACAGTCTACACATGTTTCAGATGAGGACTCGTCGGAGGATGAGGACTCATTGCACTTCGGAACTGCATACAGAGACAATGAGGAAGGTCTCAGCTCAGTGGACAAACCTGAGCTAATTAATGCTATGTAAGCCATTCTATCCTTAGAAGAGGCAGCAAAGCCTTGGTTAAAAAGTAAGGCACCTGTGTTTAACGTCCCACAGCTCATGGAATTCCAGTTATCATCTTCCAAGGGAGTTAGCTCCCAAAGTAGATACGCATGTCATTAGATTGGTAGGAAAATCTACATTAATTCTGCTATCAACGTAAATAAATGAGGTCACGGATAGGAGAGTCGATGCTTTTCGGGGAAAAAATAAATAAATAAACATTTAAAAATGTTTTTCCTTGGCTTGGGCAGTCATTAGACCAGCCATGGCTTCAGCCTGGATGGCGTAAGCAGTGGCAGCTTGTGCTGATGCATTTGAGGAGGATCTTTCAATGGCATCTAGAGAGCAAAAATCCCATATTGCACATATCAAACAAGCAGCGACGTTATGGAAGCAGCCTTGGATATGGGTACAATTGACTCTCAGGCACCAGCTTCGGCAGTAACAGCTCGCAGAGCGGTTTGGCTATGTACATGGAAAGCTGACTCCGAATCCAGGAAGGTTCTGGAGTCTTAGCCTTTTTTACTGGAGATATTCTTTTTGGTAAAGAATTATACAGTATTTTGGGGTGAGAAGCAGACTCCAAGAAAGTGAAGTTTTCCTTCCACACATAAGTTCCAGCCTAGTTTCCAGCTTTTCGCCCTTTTCAGAATCAAGAAAAAGCAAAAGGAAAGGGTGATGGCAAACAGTCCCAATCCAACAAGTCTGGTAAGACTAAAAGGTATTGGGCTACCAGACGACTGGTTTCCAAATCAGAAGATAAGCCATCAGCCTGATTGTGCTGGCCTTCACATGGGGGCACCCAAGGTGGGAGGCTGATTTCTTCAGTTTGCATAGATCTGTCAGCGATCTACTACAGATGCCTGGGTGCAAGAAGCGGTATCTCATGGTTATGATCTACAGCAGGCATGTCCAAACTGTGGCCCTCCAGCTGTTGAGAAACTACACATCCCAGTATGCCCTGACACAGCTTTAGCATTCTCTGACAGCAAAACTGTGTCACGGCATGCTGGGATATGTAGTTTCACAACGGCTGGAGGGACGCAGTTTGGACATGCCTGTTCTACAGCCACACCTCACTGGACATGCCCAATCTGATTTTGGAAGCTAAGCAGTGTTGGTCCTGGTTGGTACTTGGATGGTAAATCACTTATGAGTACCAGGTGCTGTAGGTTCTTTTGAAAAACACCCTTATCAAATGGTTTGTACCAGCCTGTCCTCAGTGGAGACGAAGGCCAGTGCTTTGCAAGACGCAGTTCAGGAGTTGCTTCAGTCAGGAGTGATAATTTCAGTTCCTCCTGCACAACGAGGACAAGGTTTTTATTTCAACCTGTTTTTTAGTCCAGAAGCCTATTGGGTCGTTCCGGCCCATACTCAATCTCAAAGCGCTGAACAAGCACATTTGGGTGTCTCAGGTTTCATATGGAGACTTTACGTTCCATTATTTTGGCCATGGAGCCGGAGGATTTTATGGTATCCCTGGATATCCAGGATGCTTACCTACATGTTCCTATAGCACTGTCCCATCAGCGTTATCTCAGGTTTGCTATTCTCCAGCATCATTTTCAGTTTCAGGCCCTACCATTTGGACTGACCACAGCTTCCAGAGCGTTCACCAAAATGATGGTATCTTATCTCCGTTAGCAGGGGATAAGGATTTTTCCATACCTTGACGACTTATTCATTCTGGCAGTGTCTCAGGAATTGTTTCCGTGTCATCTGCAACAGAATAGCTTGTTACTGAGATACGGTTGGCTCATAAATTGGGCAAAGTCGTCTCTGGTTCCATCACAACGGATGAGATGGTGTAGACATTCAACATGATGGAGTATACTCCGTTCCACTCGATACATCTGCAACGTCTGATCCCTTCCAAGTGGAATGGTTTTCATCAGATTATGGTCTTCCTCTGGAAATTAGGAGGTCAATAGCCTGGTCGTTACAGACATCCTATCTGGACAAAGGGAGACTCCTTTGGATAAGCAGACAAACAATTTGGAAGCTGCTCAATCATACCTGGAGATAATTATATATCAGGTGCTGGAAGGGGGAGGGGTCACAGACAAACAAACAAAGAGGAAGGGGGGTGCAAATCCCCACCCCCAAATTCCCTTCCGCACACTGAAAATTACCTGTAACCATCCCTGAATCTATCTGGTAATAAAATTCAGAGAATTCGTCACAAATGTTTGCAAACACATGTTTAGCTGCTGGCCACTTTACGGCTTCTCTGATACAGCAGTCCTAACTACTTGATAGCAGTGCCCACATTGGGCCATGTAATTTGTCACAGTACGCCTCATAATAAAGGCCATTACTAAAACAGTTCCAGACTGAGAGCTAACTTACCAGGGAGCCACCCCCAGGATCTCCCATTGGCACTACAAGGAACAGCATGCCTTCCAAATGCTGCTCCCATTCAATGCCTCATGCACACAAGCAGACAAACAATTTGGAAGCTGCTCAATCATACCTGGAGATAATTATAAGTTGTAAGTTAGCTCTCAGTCTGGAACTGTTTTAGTGACAACAAAAAGTGCCTCACGTACTCTTTTAAGTCCCCATGTTCTATGTGCTCCTCTCTCATCTGAGCAGGTTGCGGATTACGGTCCCCTTTCCAGCACCATTACCATTAAGATTGGTACCAACCACTTAGAACGTATTATTTTATAGAGGTTACCTTCAGCACTATTCACCAATATTACTGCGATCACGTCTGCAGCTGCATGCTGAGGGCACCTATAGAAGTAACAATGTCTCTAACAACAGTGGTTGTATTAGAAGCACACAGTGTTATGCGCCCTACCTACTTGGCGATAACACTGTAAGATATGAACGATCTCGTTCATTATTGAACGAGATACCGTTCATATCTGTCAGTGTGGAGGCACCAGCGATGAACGATGCACGGCCCCGCGCGCGCATTCATCGTTGGTGCCCCGTCGCCTGTGCATGCAGGCCAATATGGACGATCTCGTCCATATTTGCCTGTATTGCTATGGAGCCGAGTGACGGGGGGAGTGAAGAAACTTCACGCCATCCGTCACTGCTGCCGTATCGCCGTGTCTGTAGGGCCCATTAGACCTGTAAGAGGTAAATATTGGGAAGGGAGATCACATTAATGTCCATACAGCCTTCCCTGATGCCTTTGTAGGCCACGGCACCCAGATCAGTCTCCTGCATCACTGTACTGACTGTTCAGCTACATGCTCCGGATATACAGTATCTGGGTTGAGTTTAGGCACACCTTTCATTCAGTGAAGATAGGTAAAACTCTCTCCTAGCACTGTGCTGAGCGGCGGGAGAGAGGTGTGCTGAGTGGTTCGCTCAGCACACATCTCTCCCACATCGGCCAGTCTATATGGGCCTTTAGACTGTGAACTTCAAGGTTCATTTCTGTACCTCACAGGATAACTGATTCGTAAGTCTAAAGGGGGGTACTCACGGAGCAATCGCTGCTTAAAATCTAAGCAATCTGACTAGATTGCTTAGATTTTAAGCACGATCGCTCCGTGTGTAGCCCCCTCAGCGATAGCAATGCGCAGCCCCGCGCATCGCTATCGCTGCTGCTAGATTGGCCTGCATGCAGGCCAATCTAGCGGGTCGCTCACTTCACCCGCTGGGTGAAGTGAGCGGCTCCCCCCGCACGCTCAGCACAGATCGCGCTGTGCTGAGCGCCGGGAGAGATGTGTGCTGAGCGGTTCGCTCAGCACACATCTCTCTGACATCGGCCAGTGAGTACTGGCCTTAAGGGCATAGAAAGACCCTTTTGTTAAGTCTTATCTCACGATCAAAGGAGACTCCATTAGGAGACAGGACAAGGTTTTCCTTAGAATGATAAATCCTCAGGATATCCTGAGCAGATTGTTAATCTGATAGGACATGTAGATTTCACAGCCTTTTGTTTTTGCATACTGTATGTCAATGGCAAATGTCAGTCAACCAGGCTGTCTGTAAAATAAAGAGTTAAACAGCCGAAGAGTAATGGACACACACAATAGTGTATCAGACAGTACTTTGACTTTTATTAGACTCACTGGGGTTTATAAAGCTTTTCTGAGTAGGCGTCATCTCATATTCTGAGCATGTGCAAATTAATTCCAATCATAATATCAATGTCCAGTACACACTTTAAACTCAATTTTGTATTAACAGCAGGGGGCAGTATTGTATAAATTTGTAAGAAGCAAATTACTAATTTTTAACCTTTTCTGCTATCCTTGAGACAGAACATGCAGCTGCATTCCAGTGCAACATTGCATATCCTCTGCACCTGCAAACAATGGCTCATAGAATCTTTGCTAAGAAAGATGTGGGAATCGAAACTAAGCCATGTTGAGAAAATATCTGAGGATATGAACCTTTAAAAGACAAATTCTCATTTCTAAATGTCTGCATAATTTGAACAAAACCATTATTTAGAATGAATTCCCATCTAGAGGGAAGCATCCCAGTGGGAGATAATCAGACCACAAGAGTGTTCAGCCTGGCTACTCAGGTGTGAGTAGACTTAGGCGAACTTAAAATGTAATCTTTCAGGTGGAAGCTTGAAAAAAATCATACAAAAATAGCTGAGATTAAAGCGCAAGTCCAGTGTGATTTGTACATTACTCAAACCTGACATAGACCTAGAATTTGACTGCAGATAAGATCCACATGTCCCATCCAGTCTGCCTTTTAGGGTTAGAATATTAGGGTTAGTTTAGGGGTGGGTTAGGGTATTTAGGGTTAGTTTTAGGGGCAGGGATGTTTCTAGACAATATTGCTCCCCCCTCCCAGATATTTAATAATGTAGTACATCGATAAAGATCTGCGCGTGTGCCAAAAAGGCAGAGTGGCCTTGCAGGAAAAGATTACCTTACACGCCAGTTTCTCTATCGTCCTAGTGGATGCTGGGGTTCCTGAAAGGACCATGGGGAATAGCGGCTCCGCAGGAGACAGGGCACAAAAAGTAAAGCTTTAGGATCAGGTGGTGTGCACTGGCTCCTCCCCCTATGACCCTCCTCCAAGCCTCAGTTAGATTTTTGTGCCCGGCCGAGAAGGGTGCAATCTAGGTGGCTCTCCTAAAGAGTTGCTTAGAAAAGTTTAGCTTAGGTTTTTTATTTTACAGTGAGTCCTGCTGGCAACAGGATCACTGCAACGAGGGACTTAGGGGAGAAGAAGTGAACTCACCTGCGTGCAGGATGGATTGGCTTCTTTGGCTACTGGACATTAGCTCCAGAGGGACGATCACAGGTACAGCCTGGATGGTCACCGGAGCCTCGCCGCCGGCCCCCTTGCAGATGCTGAAACGAGAAGAAGGTCCAGAATCGGCGGCAGAAGACTCCTCAGTCTTCTTAAGGTAGCGCACAGCACTGCAGCTGTGCGCCATTTCCTCTCAGCACACTTCACACGGCAGTCACTGAGGGTGCAGGGCGCTGGGAGGGGGGCGCCCTGGGAGGCAAATGTAAACCTATTTTTGGCAAAAAAAATACCTCACATATAGCCTCCGGGGGCTATATGGAGATATTTAACCCCTGCCATAATCCGTTAAAGAGCGGGAGACGAGGCCGCCGAAAAAGGGGCGGGGCCTATCTCCTCAGCACACAGCGCCATTTTCCCTCACAGAAAGGCTGGAGGGAAGGCTCCCAGGCTCTCCCCTGCACTGCACTACAGAAACAGGGTTAAAACAGAGAGGGGGGGCACTAATTTGGCGTAAGAAATATATAAAAAAGATGCTATAAGGGAAAACACTTATATAAGGTTGTCCCTATATAATTATAGCGTTTTTGGTGTGTGCTGGCAAACTCTCCCTCTGTCTCTCCAAAGGGCTAGTGGGTCCTGTCCTCTATCAGAGCATTCCCTGTGTGTGTGTGCTGTGTGTCGGTACGTGTGTGTCGACATGTATGAGGACGATGTTGGTGAGGAGGCGGAGCAATTGCCTGTAATGGTGATGTCACTCTCTAGGGAGTCGACACCGGAATGGATGGCTTATTTAGGGAATTACGTGATAATGTCAACACGCTGCAAGGTCGGTTGACGACATGAGACGACCGACAAACAATTAGTACCGGTCCAGACGTCTCAAAAACACCGTCAGGGGTTTTAAAACGCCCGTTTACTTTAGTCGGTCGACACAGACACGGACACTGAATCCAGTGTCGACGGTGAATAAACAAACGTATTCCTTATTAGGGCCACACGTTAAGGGCAATGAAGGAGGTGTTACATATTTCTGATACTACAAGTACCACAAAAGAGGGTATTATGTGGGATGTGAAAAAACTACCGTAGTTTTTCCTGAATCAGATAAATTAAATGAAGTGTGTGATGATGCGTGGGTTCCCCCCGATAGAAAATTATTGGCGGTATACCCTTTCCCGCCAGATGTTAGGGCGCGTTGGGAAACACCCCTTAGGGTGGATAAGGCGCTCACACGCTTATCAAAACAAGTGGCGGTACCGTCTATAGATAGGGCCGTCCTCAAGGAGCCAGCTGACAGGAGGCTGGAAAATATCATAAAAAGTATATACACACATACTGGTGTTATACTGCGACCAGCGATCGCCTCAGCCTGGATGTGCAGAGCTGGGGTGGCTTGGTCGGATTCCCTGACTAAAAATATTGATACCCTTGACAGGGACAGTATTTTATTGACTATAGAGCATTTAAAGGATGCATTTCTATATATGCGAGATGCACAGAGGATATTTGCACTCTGGCATCAAGAGTAAGTGCGATGTCCATATCTGCCAGAAGATGTTTATGGACACGACAGTGGTCAGGTGATGCAGATTCCAAACGGCACAAAGGTGTATTGCCGTATAAAGGAAGAGGAGTTATTTGGGGTCGGTCCATCGGACCTGGTGGCCAAGGCAACTGCTGGAAAATCCACCGTTTTTACCCTAAGTCACATCTCTGCAGAAAAAGACACCGTCTTTTCAGCCTCAGTCCTTTCGTCCCTATAAGAGTCATATCTGCCCAGGGATAGAGGAAAGGGAAGAAGACTGCAGCAGGCAGCCCATTCCCAGGAACAGAAGCGTTCCACCGCTTCTGACAAGCTCTCAGCATGACGCTGAGACCGTACAGGACCCCTGGATCCTACAAGTAGTATCCCAGGGGTACAGATTGGAATGTCGAGACGTTTCCCCTTCGCAGGCTCCTGAAGTCTGCTTTACCAAGGTCTCCCTCCGACAAGGAGGCAGTATGGGAAACAATTCACAAGCTGTATTCCCAGCAGGTGATAATTAAATTACCCCTCCTACAACAAGAAAAGGGGTATTATTCCACACTATATTGTGGTACTGAAGCCAGAAGGCTAGGTGAGACCTATTCTAAATCTAAAAAAATTTGAACACTTACAAAGGTTCAAATCAAGATGGAGTCACTCAGAGCAGTGATAACGAACCAGGAAGAAGGGGACTATATGGTGTCCCGAGACATCAGGGATGCTTACCTCCATGTCCCAAAATTGCCCTTATTACTAAGGGTACCTCAGGTTCGTGGTACAGAACTGTCACTATCAGTTTCAGACGCTGCCGTTTGGATTGTCCACGGCACCCCGGGTCTTTACCAAGGTAATGGCCGAAATGATGATTCTTCTTCGAAGAAAAGGCGTCTTAATTATCCCTTACTTGGACGATCTCCTGATAAGGGCAAAGTCCAGGGAACAGTTGGAGGTCGGAGTAGCACTATCTCGGATACTGCTACAACAGCACGGGTGGATTCTAAATATTCCAAAATCGCAGCTGATCCCGACGACAAGTCTCCTGTGCTTAGGGATAATTCTGGACACAGTCCAGAAAAAGGTGTTTCTCTCGGAAGAGAAAGCCAGGGAGTTATCCGAGCTAGTCAGGAACCTCCTAAAATCAGTGCATCATTGCACAAGGGCCATGGTAAAAATGGTGACTTCCTACGAAGCAATTCCATTCGGCAGATTTCACGCAAGAACTTTTCAGTGGGATCTACTGGACAAATGGTCCGGATCGCATCTTCAGATGCATCAGCGGATAACCCTATATCCAAGGACAAGGGTGTCTCTCCTGTGGTGGTTACAGAGTGCTCATCTTCTAGAGGGCCGCAGATTCGGCATTCAGGATTGGATGCTGGTGACCACAGAGGCCAGCCCGAGAGGCTGGGGAGCAGTCACACAAAGAAAAAAAAATTTCCAGGGAGTGTGATCAAGTCTGGAGACTTTTCTCCACATAAATATACAGGAGCTAAGGCTAAATTTATAATGCTCTAAGCTTAGCAAGACCTCTGCTTCAAGGTCAGCCGGTATTGATCCAGTGGGAACAACATCACGGCAGTCGCCCACGTAAATAGACAGGGCGGCACAAGAAGCAGGAGGGCAATGGCAAAAACTGCAAGGACTTTTCGCTGGGCGGAAAATCATGTGATAGCACTGTCAGCAGTGTTTCATTCCGGGAATGGAAACTGGGAAGCAGACTTCCTCAGCAGGCACGACCTCCACCCGGCAGAGTGGAAACTTCATCGGGAAGTTTTCCACATGATTGTAAACCGTTGGGAAATACCAAAGGTGGACATGATGGCGTCCCGTCTGAACAAAAAACGAGACAGGTATTGCGCCAGGTTAAGAGACCCTCAGGCAATAGCTGTGGACGTTCTGGTAACACCGTGGGTGTACCAGTCGTTGTATGTGTTCCATCCTCTGCTTATCATACCTAAGGTACTGAGAATTATAAGACGTAGAGGAGTAAGAACTATACTCATGGCTCCGGATTGGCCAAGAAGGACTTGGTACCCGGAACTTCAAGAGATGCTCACAGAGGACTTATGGCCTCTGCCGCTAAGAAGGGACTTGTTTCAGCAAGTACCATGTCTGTTCCAAGACTTACCGCAGCTGCGTTTGACGGCATGGCGGTGGAACGCCGGATCCTAAGGGAAAAAGGCATTCCGGAAGAGGTCATTCCTACCCTGGTCAAAGCCAGAAAGGAGGTGACCGCACAACATTATCACCACATGTGGAAAAAATATGTTGCGTGGTGCGAGACCAGAAAGGCCCCACGAAGAAATTTCAACTCGGTCGATTCCTACATTTCCTGCAAACAGGAGTGTCTATGGGCCTCAAATTGGGGTCCATTAAGGTTCAAATTTCGGCCCTGTCGATTTTCTTCCAGAAAGAATTGGCTTCAGTTCCTGAAGTCCAGAAGTTTGTCAAGGGAGTATTGCATATACAACCCCTTTTGTGCCTCCAGTGGCACTGTGGGATCTCAACGTAGTTCTGGGATTCCTCAAATCACATTGGTTTAAAACCAGTCAAATCTGTGGTTTTGAAGCATCTCACATGAAAAGTGACCATGCTCTTGGCCCTGGCCTGGACCAGGCGAGTGTCAAATTGGTGGTTTTTTTCTCAAAAAAGCCCATATCTGTTTGTCCATTTGGACAGGGCAGAGCTGCGGACTCGTCCCCAGTTCTCTCCCTAAGGTGGTGTCAGTGTTTCACCTGAACCAGTTTATTGTGGTGCCTTGCACTTACTAGGGACTTGGAGGACTCCAAGTTGCTAGATGTTGTCAGGGCCCTGAAAATATAGGTTCCAGGACGGCTGGAGTCAGGAAAACTGACTTGCTGTTATCCTGTATGCACCCAACAATCTGGGTGCTCTTGCTTCTAAGCAGACTATTGCTAGTTGAATGTGTAATACAATTCAGCTTGCACATTCTGTGGCAGGCCTGCCACAGCCAAAATATGTAAATGCCCATTCCACAAGGAAGGTGGGCTCATCTTGGGCGGCTGCCCGAGGGGTCTCGGCTTTACAACTTTGCCGAGCGGCTATTTAGTCAGGGGCAAACACGTTTGTAAAATCCTACAAATTTGATACCCTGGCTAAGGAGGACCTGGAGTTCTCTCATTCGGTGCTGCAGAGTCATCCGCACTCTCCCGCCCGTTTGGGAGCTTTGGTATAATCCCCATGGTCCTTTCAGGAACCTCAGCATCCACTAGGACGATAGAGAAAATAAGAATTTACTTACCGATAATTCTATTTCTCGGAGTCCGTAGTGGATGCTGGGCGCCCATCCCAAGTGCGGATTATCTGCAATACTTGTACATAGTTACAAAAATCGGGTTATTATTGTTGTGAGCCATCTTTTCAGAGGCTCCGCTGTTATCATACTGTTAACTGGGTTCAGATCACAGGTTGTACAGTGTGTTTGGTGTGGCTGGTAGGAGTCTTACCCGGGATTCAAAATCCTTCCTTATTGTGTACGCTCGTCCGGGCACAGTATCCTAACTGAGGCTTGGAGGAGGGTCATAGGGGGAGGAGCCAGTGCACACCACCTGATCCTAAAGCTTTACTTTTTGTGCCCTGTCTCCTGCGGAGCCGCTATTCCCCATGGTCCTTTCAGGAACCCCAGCATCCACTACGGACTCCGAGAAATAGAATTATCGGTAAGTAAATTCTTATTTTTGTACCCTGCACCCCCAGACATTTGCCACCACAGGAAAAAAAATCCAGATTCAGGCGTTACTTGTCATTTTTCTTCCTGATAGAAATGCCCTGTACACTATAATGCTTTTTTCCTTACACATTATGCCACACACCATAATGCCCCTTAAACAATATGCCACTTATAACATTAAGTGCCTCTTACACCTTATTATGCCCCACACAGTAGTGTCCCTTCTACCATACTATGCCACACACAGTAATGCCCCTTGCATATTATACCACACACCATAATGCCTCTTGCATGATATTATGCCCCATACCCTTTCCACAATATTATGCCCACAGTTATGCCCCTTGCACCATATAATGCTCCACACAGTAATGCCCCTTACATCATATCATGCCCCCACAGTTATGCCCTTAACACCTTTTAAACTACCTGCTCATTGTCAGGGGTTTCATGCTGCTCCCCGTTTGGCGCCCACAGACACTGATCTAGCTGTAGCCTCAGTTTAGAGCCTATAGTAAATGTCCCTCCCAAAATGGCCGCCACCCCAGAGGAGACAGCCGTGAAGGATGCCAGAGGACAAGCAGTACCCCTAGTCTAGAGGTACCACCAGTCCTGCAGCACTCCCCACAACCATCTCCTCCGAGGTGGCTGTCGTTCCTAGCCAATCCCACCTCACAATTTTATCATGTTTAAAATCAGAGAGTAATGGGGAAACACCCCATATTCTAGGTCATCATTTCGCAGGGGAAGTTATTCACAATTATGTGGAATTATGTTAACTAATTTGAGCAGTTCAGGGAGGCTCCCAGACTTCATTAACTAGCCAGCCAGTCAGCAGAGAGTTAGGTGACATCATCAAAGGTGTGATGCTTTGCTGATAAAAGGCCTGAGCACCTTTGTTTACTGTGCAACTCTGGGAGATCAGTCTGATTGAGAGGCTGTTCCATGATTGCAAACCCATGTATGAACTCTGTAACCGTTTTTCTTCCTAACACAATGATCTTGCTTTGTAAGCATTGTACCTATTTAGAAATAGAGTTTTCTTTGTTAGTCTTTCATATATGCTCCAGAACCCAGTCTGTTTAGAAGATTACACCTCTAGGCTTACACTATAATGTTAATTGCTATAAGCAGGAGGCAGCCAATTAACGGAGTGGTAATTGTGTTGCGGAGTCTGTGCAGTTGGGGACCGCGTGTACGCTGTAAACTGTATTCATTACTAATAGCGACTAAGTAACTGTGGGACTTGTGTCGCTGAGCCGATGTGAAACTATTATACTGTATATAGTGTTAGGGAACCAATGGCCCCTTTGAATAGTTATCATCGATGGTGGCCGTTTGAGGTATTGGGGTAAATCTAGGTGTTCACATTACAGCGCTGTGATCACAAGGGCTATCTGCCAGTCAGTCAGAGATACTTAAGGGGGGGTACTCACTGAGAGATCCATGCTTAAAATCTAAGCAATCTGACTAGATTGCTTAGATTTTAAGCACAGATCACTCGTGTGAAGCCCTCTCAGCGATAGCGATGCGCGGCCCCGCACATCGCTATCGCTGGTGCTAGATTGGCTTGCATGCAGGCCAATCTAGCACGTCGCTCATTTCACCCGCTGGGTGAAATGAGCGCCTCCCCCCGCATCGCTCAGCACACATCTCTCCCGGCGTGTATATTGGGCTTTACTGACCGCTCATGAGATCTTCTATTCTCTGTAAGTGCTAAGGAAGTATATGAGTTATAGGTAACACTGAAATAGTGTTATCTGTGTATGTCTCATTTATTACTTCATACTAATTTGCGCTGTTTTCTCTGTGATATTTTAGAGTTTCTTGTACAGTACCTCGAACAACAAGTCTGCACCTTAAACTGGGATATAGGATTTGTGACGCAAACTATGCAGGAGATTGATGTGCCAGTTCCCAAGTTACTGGAAGTATATGACCACTTGTTTAAAGCAAGGGTAAGAATTCCATGCGTAAAGAATTTTCTCAGCAACTTCATGTCTGTTACAAATGTGTGTATCATGCAGTGTATGCTGCTTTCCTACCAGGATAGGGAAATGATCAAGAGGTGCATATACTGCTTCCCTCCCATTGTAGCTGCTGCTGCCTGAATAGCTGAGATTGGGGGAAAGGGGGGTCCCCTGACCAGCTGAATGCATAGGGCTACATGTCTGTACCTAAACTATCACAACTCTCAGGAATTTATTTTCTTCTGTTGGCTTTCTGTCTTGCGTGCAGGACCCGTACTGGAGTCGAGTCAAGAAACCTTTACATCTGTTGGAATGCATTCATATTCTGCTGTCCGGATATGTGCAGGACCCCAGCAAAGTACCAAGCTATGAAAGGTGAGGAGGGGGTTATTATACTGTTTATTATTTGTTTCATGAAATGTTATTTCTTTCAGCCATTGGGGACACTGAAGATACCATGAGCTTCCCTTTCTGAATATCTCTCTCCTGCAAAAAAGGCATTCCTGTGAGATACTAGAATGCACAATAGGCATTTATTTAGCTTCATTGGTTTGATAGAACATTGGGTATGTAGAGCACATCTAGGCCACAGTTAAGCAGCGTTGGTGCCTTGTGCTAGTGTCGGCACCATTTGCTTTCCGTTGTCATTTCCTGATAGACTGTGCACCCCTGTTTTGAAGAGGGTGGAGGTAGAATCCTGTGTTGCCAATTGGAGCATTTGAATTTAACATCTGTATTTCTACTTTGCCACTTCTCCACTCATGAGAAGCTTTGAGACCTCTCCCCAATGATATCCATTAGTGAACTTGGGAACAAAGAATGTTTAGAATTTTCTGACTCCACAATGCCTTGCTGCAGTCGTCTCATTTTTAGCAGTATGGTATTATGTTGCTATCAATTTCAGAATGAGGTCTTGCTGAAAGAAGATGGCAAGAGTCCTACAGGTGTGTAAACGGGTGGTCTTCTGTATGCCGGCGGTCGGGCTCCCTGCGCTCAGTATACCGGCGCCGGGAGCCCGACAGCCGGCATACCGACACTTATTTTCCCTCGTGGGGGTCCACGACCCCCATAGAGGGAGAATAAAATAGTGTAGCGTGCCTGTAGCGTGGCGAGCGCAGCGAGCCCGCAAGGGGCTCATTTGCGCTCGCCACGCTGTCTGTAAGCCGGCGGTCGGGCTCCCGGCGCCGGGAGCCCGACCGCCGGCCAGCCGTAGTGAACCCGTGTAAACATAGGTGTGAAGCTAACCTAGTGTTTCCTCTCTCCTTTAGGCGGCGATTTACCACACTCTGCCTGGATGCAATCTCTTGCTATCTAGTGGAACTGCAGTCTATGGACCCAACACCTGCCGTACAGTCACCCATTGGAAACTTCAAATCTTTACAAGCCAAATTAGAAAGGTTACTAAGCTCCTGAGTTAGACGTTTGCCAGTTCTCCATCCTCTACCATGAACTAACATCCGTGGCAGCCAATAAACACTAAGAGCAGTACTTTTCATTGGACGCCAATGTGTGTGCCTCATTTTTCTGTCCAATCAGGAGTCCTGTTTCTCACCAACTGGTATTAGTAACAACACTTTGGGATTTGTATGTGCCTGGAATAAACTTTCATTCTTCAAATCTGAATATATCAATTATAATGCTAAATTCCACCTGCGTACAAGGATGGGTTACCAGGGACGGCAGAGAAATGGGGTCTGCTGGTCACCGCGTGCAAACGGAGGCTCTGTAAAGGCTTCAGCCGTGTTCCTGCTGCTAGACCCCGAGCACCCATGGTTTATATATGTATGATAATCTGCATAAAATTGTCTCTGATCAATGCACATCACTGTATTGTTCACGTTGATTCTTTTTTGGGTGATTTTTCAATTCTATAAATAATTTTTACGAAACTTTGGACATATTTAGAGATTTTCTTTTATAATACAGTTTGTAGTGCCATAAAACCTATGTATAACTGCATGTGGATGATGAAACTGAAGTGACTGAAGTGTTTGTCAGTCTGGAATTTCCTCTGTTCTCTCGGGAGAAGGGGGAGATGTCATTAATACGTTGGTCTTTACAAAAAAAAATAATTAAACCTTTTGCTGCGTACAAAGCTACAAATTCTCAAACAGAAAACAGTTGTGTACTGCTACTTTCCATTCAGTATGCCATGGATGTGTCTTGTTGTATTTGACCACGCTATGCTGTATTTACCAGGGATATTGCTCAACAGTAATGTCTGAACAAGCCCTCGATGTCTACATGCGGTGGGGGCAGACTATATGGATGAGAAGGTAGCTTATTGGTCACAAAGAGCCTCGGTGATGTCACTGATTCCTAATGCATTACCATAAACACTGGTTCAGCGCTAACCATGAATATAGCCACTCTGTGTACATCTACTTGCTCTGCATTGGAAAGGAGATATTGCACAGACAAACTTTCCCAAGGTCCTTTCTGGGGAAAAATGTTTCACATTTCCCAACTAAAGAAATTTGTTAGAATGTGAGACGTTCCTTCTTAATTTTATATAGCCATTGAAGATTTTCTAATGATCTATTAAATGAAACAAATACAAAACCATGCTGCAAGTTATACCTTCTGTCCTAATTATTCCTACAGCTGTTAATCCCACATTATTACCCTGTGCCATCTGGAGGCAGGACAGACGCGGTTATTCTTGGCTAATCGCCTTTCTTTACTGGTCCTTCGTTTTGTCCCATCAATAGGACAGCCAGGTGCTATGTCTGTCCCAGTTTTCTCTACACTTGTGGTTTTTCTTTTGACTTGTTTTTAAGCCTGGCTTTGCATCTCATTGAATGGGAGACTTGGGAGTGGGGTTTATACTGCATGTCCGCCATTTTTTGGGGGTGAAGAGATCTCTTGAAGCCACCTTTTTAGTATACATGTAGAGCCTCATGATTAATCCGTAGTTGGGAGAGTTACTATTCATTTCAACCTATTTAATCTAAGAATACATAATTACATATACTTGCTTTGGTGACTTTGTAATCTAGTTTGCTGAAATCGGTACGTCTAGATTGGAGCCTGCTTGGACATCCTAAAAGAAAAACTTGGAACTATGGCCCCCTTTTATCAAGCCTTGCAGAGTGATAAATATCACGGTGATAAAGTACCAAGCAATCAGCTCCTAACTTCCATGTCACAGGCTGTGTTTAAATAAAAATAAAATTATAGTTAGGAGCTGGTTGCTGGTACTTTATCACCGTGCTATTCATCACTCTACAAGGCTTGATAAATCTGGGCCTATAGATGATTTTCTTTCTCGTCCACTAAGGGGGCACAGGATCCTTTACGCTGGGTATAGGCTGGAGATGGGAGTGACTGGGCACCAAACAGTTAAAAGTTTCTACCCAGCAGCCCTCTCTCCATTCTCCACTGTACCCCGGCCCCAGCCATCGGCCCGCCAGTTTTTGTTTGGTGCTGGCAGGAGCTGGCACCATTTGCTCTTTCATTGGTTAGTCACCAAGCTACCCCACCCCTATGGTGGTCTTATTTATTGTTTTGAGTAATAAATAACAAAGGCAACACAGTGGGTAGTAGAGACCCAGGGCCTAATTTATACCTGACCGCTAGGCTGCGTTTTCGTACAGCCTGCAATCAGGTCTGAACTGCGTATGCACCGCAATGCACAGCTGCGTCACTCCGCAGCGCCGGCAGCGAGGGGATGTGTGAGAAAAGCAATTGCAAGGTGACTGACAGGAAGAGGCCATTTGTGGGTGGCAACTGACAGTTTTTAAGGAGTGTCCGGAGAAACGCAAGAGGGACCAGGTGTTTGAAGGAAGGGTTTCTGACGTCCGCTCCGGCCCCGATCATCGCACTGGAAGAGTAAGTCCTAGGCTGTGCAGAGACTGCACAAACTTCTTCACAGCGATTTCCCCCTCCCCCTGTAGGTGGGTGACTACCTGATCGCAGGGATGCAAAAAAGTGCACCCTAGCGATCAGGTCTGAATTAGGCCCCCATGCATATAAAAAAAAAAAACCATATCCAAAATACGATCATACCTTATACAAGACACTGCTAAAACTCTAATCCACGCTCTCATTATCTCCCGCATTGATTATTGCAATAGTCTCCTGACTGGTCTTTCCAAAACAAGACTCTCGCCACTACAATCCATTCTGAATGCAGCTGCGAGGCTAATCTTCCTCGCTGGACGTTCATCATTTGCTGATCCACTCTGTCAGTCCCTCCATTGGTTACCTGTATTCTACCATATTCAATAGAAAATACTTTTACTCACAGACAAGACCATTATCCAAACTACACCAACGTACATCACTTCGCTTATCTCAAAATATCTCCCAACCCGACCTCTTCGCTCTTCACAAGATCTGCGTCTCTCATCCACACTCATTACTCGCTCACACTCACGATTTCAGGACTTTCTTCGGGCTGCACCCACTCTGTGGAATGCCCTACCACGCACAATAAGGCTCTCCTCTAGTCTCCAAACCTTCAAGCATTCCATGAAAACTCACCTCTTCAGGCAAGCGTATCAAATTCCAGAACCGCCCACATAACTTTCATAAACCTTCCTATCAAGTTGCATCCACTCTGTACAGTCCACACATATCCTCACATGTCTTCTCATTCTTCACTTTCCCTTCCTCCCGACCCCGGTTCATCATTGCTGTGTGACCATATCATATAGCCCACCAAGAACCTTTGCAATCTGGCGGACAACTATGCAATAGATAGCACCTATCCTTGTGTATCCATGCCTATTTCCCTATCTAGTGTAAGCTTACGAGCAGGGCCTTCCTACCTCTATTATGGTTTGTTAATACCCAGTTTTGTTATATCATTATTATTTCCAATTGTAAAGTGCAACAGAATTTGCTGCGCTATATAAGAAACTGTTCTTAGATAAATATCTAAGCCATCTAATTTAAGGTCCATACATACGGAGCGACATAGCTGAGCTATTTTGACCTTATAGTCGAGTTAGTGCGTATCGCTTTGTGTGTACACAGCCAGCGATCGCGATGCGCGTCTCCGCCAGGTCGCTATCGCTGTTAAAAATTGACTGTGCAGGAAGTCAATTTTGGCTAAGTCGCTGGAAAAGAAAAAGCATCCCCTTGCTTAAATGAGTTACCAAAATCTCCCATAGCTAAAATCGCTGGTAAAGTTAGTCAAAAATCTCTTACTGACAGTCCAAGGGAGAACGCTCAGTCAAAATCTCTCTGTGTGTATGGACCTTTAGATCAGGAAGACTCCTCAGGACCGCCATACGTAGCAGCAGGGTAAGAACATTGGCCTCTACAGCAGTGACGTGAGGTGAGGCAGAGCCTTTCCTGCCATACTAACATTTGTGCCAGAGATTTGACTGTATATGAAAAATTTGACTGTATATGAAAAATACAAATAGTTTGTTTGAAATATCTTCTTTGCATTATTCTAATCATTTTTATAGTCAAAACACTGGAGTAAAAAGTCTATGGCAGATGAGGCAGTGCCTCACCTGCCTATCTTTTCTGCACATCTCTAATCAAAACTCACCAAATTTCTTTGAGTTTATACTACTGCACCTGTGTATAATGCCCAGATGTACCCTTTGGCTCAAATTTTGTGTGTAAATCTGGTGCTAGGCAGTGCCTCCTCAGCCTTTTAGCTCACCGCACGTCCCTGCTCTACAGCTTGAAGTCACTGCATGTAGGAACATTGGCCAATGGATGTGGTGTTAGTTGGGTTATGTACAGCACGATGGAGGCTAGTGTATAGGCAGTCTACAACTGGTAATGAAGTCTCTGCCATTGTTCTCTGTGGTACAGGCATGGAGACTGCGGCCTTACTTCCTCCCATGAGTCGCCATTAGTGGAAAGTAAATGTATCTCTCCAAAGCTGAATAAGATTTGTCACACTGGCCTGCAGGAAGTCACTATCGGTGGCAGAGGTTTCCATTATGTTTGGAAGAAGGTTCTCTGAAGCCAAGGTGCTTAGTCCCAATGTAATAAAAAATGTTTTACTTTGGTAATTAGCTACACTTGACTGTTTCTTTGATCCAGATGACCACTGTTAAATGGTTCTTACGATTGCATACACACAGCGCTACTTTATGCAGAATAAGCTAGCAATGAATGACAGAGGGGCATGTATGCACTGACAGCAGGGAGAGATCATGGCTGCATTGTGTTGCGGTGTACAGTTAGGCCTATTTGATATGACATCTTGTTGTGTTCAGTAACTGTCTATGTGCCCCTCACCCTTATGGATAGTAAACCAGTTTAGAAATGTGAATGTTTCATACTGCAGTGCATTTGATGCCATAATCCCTCTCCACCATTTTGACTGTATCCTCACAGGGATATGGTCGTTAGGTCAACATGGTCATTAGGACAAAAGGTGACATGAGTTGTTCACATTTTCTCTGACGTCCTAGTGGATGCTGGGAACTCCGTAAGGAGCATGGGGAATAGCGGCTCCGCAGGAGACTGGGCACAAAAGTAAAGCTTTAGGACTACCTGGTGTGCACTGGCTCCTCCCCCTATGACCCTCCTCCAAGCCTCAGTTAGATTTTTGTGCCCGGCCGAGAAGGGTGCACACTAGGGGCTCTCCTGAGCTTCTTAGTGAAAGTTTAGTTTTAGGTTTTTTATTTTCAGTGAGACCTGCTGGCAACAGGCTCACTGCATAGAGGGACTAAGGGGAGAAGAAGCGAACTCACCTGCGTGCAGAGTGGATTGGGCTTCTTAGGCTACTGGACACCATTAGCTCCAGAGGGACCGAACACAGGCCCAGCCTCGGAGCTCGGTCCCAGAGCTGCGCCGCCGGCCCCCTTACAGAGCCAGAAGCGAGAAGAGGTCCGGAAAAATCGGCGGCAGAAGACATCAGTCTTCAACAAGGTAGCGCACAGCACTGCAGCTGTGCGCCATTGTTACTCAGGCACACTTCACACTCCGGTCACTGAGGGTGCAGGGCGCTAGGGGGGGGCGCCCTGAGCAGCAATGTAAAACACCTTGGCTGGCATAAATACACCACATATAACCCCCAGGGCTATATGGATGTATTTTAACCCCTGCCAGAACTCACCAAAAGCGGGAGAAAAGGCCGCCGAGAAGGGGGCGGAGCCTATCTCCTCAGCACACTGGCGCCATTTTCTCTCACAGCTCCGTTGGAGGGAAGCTCCCTGGCTCTCCCCTGCAGTTACTACACTACAGAAAAGGGTTAAAAAAGAGAGGGGGGCACTAATTTGGCGCAGTATTAATAAAACAGCAGCTATAAGGGGAAAAAACACTTATATAAGGTTATCCCTGTATATATATATATATATATATATAGCGCTCTGGTGTGTGCTGGCATACTCTCCCTCTGTCTCCCCAAAGGGCTAGTGGGGTCCTGTCCTCTATCAGAGCATTCCCTGTGTGTGTGCTGTGTGTCGGTACGTTGTGTCGACATGTATGAGGAGGAAAATGGTGTGGAGACGGAGCAATGGCCTGTAATGGAGATGTCACCCCCTAGGGAGTCGACACCTGAGTGGTTGAGTTTATGGAAGGAATATGTGACAGTGTCAGCTCTTTACAAAAGATTGATGACATGAGACAGCCGGCGACTCAGCCTGTGCCTGTCCAGGGGTCTCAAAAGCCATCAGGGGCTCTAAAACGCCCGTTACCGTAGATGGCAGATACAGACGCCGACACGGATACTGACTCCAGTGTCGACGATTAAGAGACGAATGTGACTTCCAGTAGGGCCACACGTTACATGATTGAGGCTATGGAAAATGTTTTTACACATTTCTGATAATACCAGTACCACTAAAAAGGGTATTATGTTGGGTGAAAAAAAAAAGCTGCCTGTAGTTTTTCCTGCATCTGAGGAATTAAATGAAGTGTGTGATGATGCGTGGGTTTCCCCCGATAAAAACTGTTAATTCCTAAAAAGTTATTAGCATCATACCCCTTCCCGCCAGAGGATAGGGCACGTTGGGAAACACCCCCTAGGGTGAATAAAGCGCTCACACGCTTGTCTAAAGGCACGGCCGCCCTTAAGGAACCTGCTGACAGAAAGCAGTAAAATGTATATACACTCACACGGGTGTGATACTACGACCAGCAATCGCCTCAGCCTGGATGTGCAGTGCTGGGGTGGCTTGGTCGGATTCCCTGACTGACAATATTGATACCCTAGATAGGGACAGTATATTACTGACTAAAGATGCAGTTCTATATATGCGTGATGCACAGAGGGATATTTGCCGACTGGCATCAAGAGTAAGTGCGCTGTCCATTTCTGCCAGAGAGGGTTATGGACAAGACAGTGGTCAGGTGATGCTGATTCCAAAAGGCATATGGAAGTATCGCCTTATAAAAGGGAGGAGTTATTTGGGGTAGGTCTAACAGACCTGGTGGCTACGGCAACGGCTGGGAAATCCACATTTTTACCCCAGGTAGCCTCTCAACATAAGAAGACGCCGTATTATCAGGCGCAGTCCTTTGGGCCCCATAAGGGCAAGCGGGCAAAAGGCTCCTCATTTCTGCCCCGTGGCAGAGGGAGAGGAAAAAGGCTGCAGCAAACAGCCAGTTCCCAGGAACAGAAGCCCTCTCCCGTTTTCTGCCAAGTCCTCAGCATGACGCTGGGGCTTTACAAGCAGACTCAGGCACGGTGGGTGCCCGTCTCAAAAATTTCAGCGTGCAGTGGGCTCACTCACAGGTGGACCCCTGGATCCTTCAGGTATCTCAGGGGTACAAATTGGAATTCGAGACGTCTCCCCCTCGCCGTTTTCTAAAGTCTGCTTTACCGACGTCTCCCTCAGACAGGGAGGCAGTATTGGAAGCCATTCACAAGCTGTATTCCCAGCAGGTGATAATCAAGGTACCCCTCCTACAACAGGGAAAGGGTTATTATTCCACGTTGTTTGTGGTACCGAAGCCGGACGGCTCGGTGAGACCTAATTTAAATCTGAAATCCTTGAACACTTACATACAAAGGTTCAAATTCAAGATGGAGTCACTCAGAGCGGTGATTGCAAACCTGGAAGAAGGGGATTATATGGTGTCTCTGGACATCAAGGATGCTTATCTCCATGTCCCAATTTACCCTTCTCACCAAGGGTACCTCAGGTTTGTGGTACAGAACTGTCACTATCAGTTTCAGAAGCTGCCGTTTGGTTTGTCCACGGCACCCCGGGTCTTTACCAAAGTAATGGCCGAAATGATGATACTCCTTCGAAGGAAGGGAGTTTTAATTATCCCTTACTTGGACGATCTCCGGATAAGGGTAAGATCCAGGGAACAGTTGGTAGTCGGGGTAGCACTATCTCAAGTAGTGTTGCGGCAGCACGGTTGGATTCTTAATATTCCAAAATCGCAGCTGATCCCGACGACACGTCTTCTATTCCTAAGGATGATCCTGGACACAGTCCAGAAAAAGGTGTTTCTCCAGGAGGAGAAAGCCAGGGAGTTATCCGAACTAGTCAGAAACCTCCTAAAACCAGGCCAAGTGTCAGTGCATCAGTGCACAAGGGTCCTGGGAAAAATGGTGGCTTCCTACGAAGCAATTCCATTCGGCAGATTCCACGCAAGAACTTTCCAGTGGGACCTGCTGGAAAAATGGTCCGGATCGCATCTTCAGATGCATCAGCGGATAACCCTGTCACCAAAGACAAGGGTGTCTCTTCTGTGGTGGTTGCAGAGTGCTCATCTTCTAGAGGGCGCAGATTCGGCATTCAGGACTGGGTCCTGGTGACCACGGATGCCAGCCTGCGAGGCTGGGGAGCAGTCACACAGGGAAGAAATTTCCAGGGCTTGTGGTCAAGCCTGGAGACATCACTTCACATAAATATCTTGGAGCTAAGGGCCATTTACAATGCCCTAAGCCAAGCAAAACCTCTGCTTTAAGGTCAGCCGGTGCTGATCCAGTCGGACAACATCACGGCAGTCGCCCACGTAGACAGACAGGGCGGCACAAGAAGCAGGATGGAAATGGCAGAAGCTGCAAGGATTTTTCGCTGGGCGGAAAATCATGGGATAGCATTATCAGCAGTGTTCATTCCGGGAGTGAACAACTGGGAAACAGACTTCCTCAGCAGAAGTCTTCCACATGATTGTAAACCGTTGGGAAAAACCAAAGGTGGACATGATGGCGTCCCGCCTAAACAAAAAATTGGACAGGTATTGCGCCAGGTCAAGGGACCCTCAGGCAATAGCTGTGGACGCGCTGGTAACACCGTGGGTGTACCAGTCAGTGTATGTGTTCCCTCCTCTTCCTCTCTTACCAAAAGTACTGAGAATTATAAGACGGAGGGGAGTAAGAATATACTCGTGGCTCCGGATTAGCCAAGAAGGACTTGGTACCCGGAACTTCAAGAGATGCTCACGGAGGACCCGTGGCCTCTACCTCTAAGAAGGGACCTGCTCCAGCAAGGACCCTGTCTATTCCAAGACTTACCGCGGCTGCGTTTGACGGCAGGGCGGTTGAACGCCGGATCCTGAAGGAAAAAGGCATTCCGGATGAAGTCATCCCTACCCTGATCAAAGCCAGGAAGGATGTAACCGCAAAGCATTATCACCGCATTTGGCGAAAATATGTTGCGTGGTGCGAGGCCAGTAAGGCCCCGATGGAGGAATTTCAACTAGGTTGATTCCTGCATTTCCTGCAAACAGGAGTGTCTATGGTCCTAAAATTGGGGTCCATTAAGGTTCAAATTTCGACCCTGTCAATTTTCTTCCAGAAAGAACTAGCTTCAGTTCCTGAAGTTCGGACGGTTGTAAAAGGGGTACTGCATATACAGGACATAGTCAGGGCCCTGAAAATATATGTTTCCAGGACGGCTGGAGTCAGAAAATCTGACTTGCTGTTTATCCTGTGTGCACCCAACAAGTTGGGTGCTCCTGCTTCTAAGCAGACTATTGCTCGTTGGATTTGTAATACAATTCAGCTTGCACATTCTGTGGCAGGCCTGCCACAGCCAAAATCTGTGAAAGCACATTCCACAAGGAAGGTGGGCTCATCTTGGGCGGCTGCCCGAGGGGTCTCGGCTTTACAACTTTGCCGAGCAGCTACTTGGTCAGGGGCAAACACGTTTGCAAAATTCTACAAAATTGATACCCTGGCTGAGGAGGACCTGGAGTTCTCTCATTCGGTGCTGCAGAGTCATCCGCACTCTCCCACCCGTTTGGGAGCTTTGGTATAAGCCCCATGGTCCTTACGGAGTTCCCAGCATCCACTAGGACGTCAGAGAAAATAAGAATTTACTTACCGATAATTCTATTTCTCGTAGTCCGTAGTGGATGCTGGGCGCCCATCCCAAGTGCGGATTGTCTGCAATACTTGTACATAGTTATTGTTAACTAAATCGGGTTATTGTTGTTGTGAGCCATCTATCCAGAGGCTCCTCTGTTATCATGCTGTTAACTGGGTTCAGATCACAGGTTGTACGGTGTGATTGGTGTGGCTGGTATGAGTCTTACCCGGGATTCATAAATCCTTCCTTATTGTGTACGCTCGTCCGGGCACAGTATCCTAACTGAGGCTTGGAGGAGGGTCATAGGGGGAGGAGCCAGTGCACACCAGGTAGTCCTAAAGCTTTACTTTTGTGCCCAGTCTCCTGCGGAGCCGCTATTCCCCATGGTCCTTACGGAGTTCCCAGCATCCACTACGGACTACGAGAAATAGAATTATCGGTAAGTAAATTCTTATTTTTAAAAGATTTTTCATACTTAACGATCCACGTGGACTATGATTGTAACGGTAACCCCGAAGCATAGCGAGCCATGCGAGGGGACACGGTGCACTAATTGGGGTTCCCCGTCACTTTACGAAGAAACAACGCCCAAAAAAGTTTTACAAAACCATGTCGACCTTTTGACCCGTTGACCTAATTACCAAGTCGACCTAATGCATGTCGACCTAAGTTGTTTCTACCCAACGACCCGTACCCTCCTCACATTACTACTCTGTGTTTATGTACATATGTGTTCCCTGCAGACAGGATGCCGGCTGTCAGTATCCCGGCAGCGGGGCTTGTGCTACGAGGCCCCTTGCGAGATTGCTGCACTCGCCACAGGAACTATTCCCACTCTATGGGTGACATGGACACCCACGAGTGGGAATAGCTCCTGTGAGCCGGTATTCCGGCGTTGGTATCCTGACCGCCGGTAAGTTGATTGCCTCCCCTTTCAACTAAAGAAATCTGCTGGGACTGTGCCCATTCCACTATTTACTTCTCAGTCTGTGGCTTCCTGCTGCCTTCATCATTCCCCTACTCACATCCTGTTACTGCCCCTGTCACATGCAGACCTGTCCTCACTGACACATCACTCATCTCCTGATATACTCTGTACTGCTGCGGCCCCTGCTTCCTCTACTACAGTATATAGCTATAAGTTTGTGGCTTCCTGCTCCCTCCAGTCCCTTCATCACATATTACTGCCCCTGTCATATGCAGCCCTGTCCTCACTGACACATCACTCATCTGATATACTCTGTACTGCTAGGGCCCCTGGTTCCTCTACTACAGTATATAGCTATAAGTTTGTGGCTTCCTGCTCCCTCAAGTCCCTTCATCACATCATATTACTGCCCCTGTCATATGCAGACCTGTCCTCACGCATCGCTCATCTCCTTTTATATATAATACTTAACCCCTCAGCTGTCGGGATCTTCAATGTCTGAATGCCGGTGTTGGTCATGTGACCACCGACAACTGGGATATCACACTCAACCCGGCTGTGGGTATGACGGGAGGGGGAGTGGGCTTGTAATGAGGATGTGCATGTTCGGTTAGGAGTTTAATGGAATCTCTTCCTCCAAGCTCCTCAGAGGAGATGGAGGTGCGATAGATGTAATAACTATATATATATATATATATATATATATATATCTCACTAAGTTCAAAAAAATTAGTGGGAGTGCGGCACCCAATGTGGGGGAGCTATACTGATCTCCGCCTGACTTTTGGTTCGTAATGTATATGCTGCTTCTCAAGACGGTAGGTATCCACAAATATACGGGAAGAGAAATATACGTTATGGTAAGAACTTGCTGTTGATATCGGTATTTCTCCTAAGTCCACAGGATAACAATGGGATATGATGGAGCGTCAGCGGATTGGCACCAATCGATCAAAGCTTTCTGGCCTCCCAGGATGCAACGGACCCATCCATATATCCCCGCCCACTGGCTCAGGCAAATCAGTTCCAAAGCACAAGGCAGGAGGCATCATGTAGAGCCCTAATCAGGCGAGAAGAACACACATGCACACCCTTCCGTACAAGAAGGAAGAGGTTAGTGAGTAGAAGGATCCTCAAATCAGGTGCATCAGGTTGGGATCCCTGTGGACTTAGGAGAAATACCGTTATCAACGGTAAGTTCTTACCATAATGTATATTTCTCCAGCAGGGTCCACAGGTTATCCACAGGATAACAATGGGATTTCCCAAAGCAATTTAGTGGTGGGGAAGCTTCTGATTTTGCATAATGTCTAATGAATGTGTTAATGGAAGACCATGTGGCTGCCTTACATATCTGTTCTGAAGCACCACGCTGTGCTGCCCATGAAGGACCTTCCTTACGAGTAGAGTGAGCAGAGACATTAGCCGGAACAGGGAGATCAGTTTGAGAATATGCTTCTGAAATTGTCATTCGAAGCCATCTTGCCAGCGTCTGTTTACTAGCAGGCCATCCTCTCTTGTGAAATCCATAGAGAATGAAGAGAGAATCTGTCTTTCTGATGGCACTGGTACAATCCACGTAGATCCTTAATGCACGCACTACGTCCAGTGATGCATCTCCCGCAGAAAGTCCCGGTACTACAATTTTTTCATTAAGGTGGAATTTAGACACCACCTTAGGAAGATACCCAGATTTAGTTCTGAGAACTGCTCTATCTGGATAAAAAATCAGAAATTGAGAACGACATGATAGTGCCCCTTAATCTGATACTCTTCTAGCTGATGCCATGGTCCGTAGAAAGAGCACTTTAGCTGTCAACCATTTAAGATCCACTGTATTAAGTGGTTCAAATGGGGCAACTTGAAGGGCCTTCAGGACTACACTTAAGTCCCACGGCACTGAAGGCAGAACAAACAGGTTGAATAAGCAGCATTCACTGGAAAAAAGTACGCACATCCTGTAAATTGGCAATTTTCTTTTGAAACCATACAGTCAATGCCGATACTTGCACTCTCAAGGAAGCCACCTTCAAACCCTTATCCATTCCTGCCTGAAGGATTGCTAAAACCCTGGAAACTGTGAAAGACTTAGGATCCACCTTTCTTTCACTGCACCAATTAATATAGGTTTGCCATATTCGGTGATAAATACGAGCTGAGGAAGGTTTCCTTGCTCTGAGCATTGTTTGAATTACCTGTTGAGAGAATCCTCTTGACTTCAGGATAGAGGTTTCAAGAGCCATGCCGTCAAAGACAGTCGATCCAGATGTCTTTGATAACAAGTACCCTGCGCCAATAGGTCTGGACGTTGAGGGAACAGAAATGGAGCATCCATCGACATTCTCTGCAGATCCGTATACCAATGCCTTCTGGGCCAAGACGGAGCTATTAGTATCACGGCACCCCTTCCTTGCTTTATTTTTCGCACCACCCTGGGTAACAGGGTGATCGGAGAAAACGCATAAGCTAGATGAAAGTCCCATCTTACCGACAAGGCATCCACAACGATTGCTCTGGGATCCTTCGTTCTTGACCCGTATGCGGCCACTTTGTTGTTCAGATGGGACGCCATGAGATCTATCTCTGGCAACCCCCATTTGTCTACTAGAGTCTTGAAGACCTCCGGGTGTAGAGCCCATTCGCTTGCCTGAATGGTGTGTCAACTGAAAAAGTCTGCTTCCCTGTTTAGGACTCCCGGAATGAACACTGTGGATAAGGCTGGATGATGAAGTTCTGCCCACTTTAATATGTGACTTACCTCCTTCATTGCTTTTTGGCTGCAAGTTCCTCCCTGATGGTTGAGGTACGGTACTGCCGTCGCATTGTCCGAGCGGATCTGGACAGGAGCTCCTCAAAGAATGTCCTTTGCCTGAATTAGTGCCATATACATGGCCCGAAGTTCCAACACATTTATTGGCAGGCAACTTTCTTCTTTGGACCATTGTCCCTGGAAGCAC
This sequence comes from Pseudophryne corroboree, assembly GCF_028390025.1. Lineage (NCBI taxonomy): Eukaryota > Metazoa > Chordata > Amphibia > Anura > Myobatrachidae > Pseudophryne > Pseudophryne corroboree. The sequence goes on along the minus strand of NC_086444.1, from coordinate 83,334,603 downwards.
AACCTTCCGGATCCTGCTCCCTAGCCCTGGAGGCTGGCATCTGTTGTCAGAACCTCCTAATCTGATATCCAAAAGGGTCTCCCCTTGTCCAGATGGGATGTCTGTAGCCACTAGGCTAATGACCTTCTTACTTTTACCGAAAGTACCATAGTCTGTTTCTTTATCGTCTGATGTAATCCATTCCATTTGGCAAGAATCAGATGCTGCAGAGGCCTCGAGTGGAACTGCGCATACTCCACCATGTCGAATGTTGACACCATGAACCCCATCACTCGCATTGCTGTGTGAATGGATATCGTTTGACCGTGTAGCAACTCGTGAATCCTTGACTGTACCTTGGATATCTTGTTCCATGGTAAAATTACTCTCTCTAGACCTGAATCCAGTACAGCCCCCAAGTGAGTCATCCGCTGTGATGGAACCAGAGAAGATTTTACCCAATTTATGAGCCACCCATGTTTCTGCAGACATGTTATAGTCTGTTGGAGATGACATAGGAGCAATTTCTGTGACTGTGCCAGGATTAAAAGATCGTCGAGGTATGGAAAAATTATTTTCCCTTGCTGGTGGAGATAAGCTGCCATAACCACCATAATCTTAGTAAATACTCTGGGGGCTGTGGCTAACCCAAAGGGTAGAGCCTGGAACTGAAAATTCTGTTGGAGGATAGCACACCTGAGATAACACTGATGGGACAGTGCTATAGGAACATGTAGGTAAGCATCCTGTATATCCAGGGATACCATATAATCTCCTGGCTGCATGGCCAAGATAATAGAACATAACGTTTCCATGTGAAACCGAGATACCCAAATGTATTTGTTCAGCATTTTGAGATTGAGAATGGGCCGAAATTACCCATTTGGCTTCTGAACCAAAAATAGGTTGGAGTAAAAACCATGTCCTCGCTGTGCAGGGGGAACTGGAATAATTACTCTTGAGTGAAACAATTTCTGAACTGCTTCTTGCAAAGCCTTGGCCTTCGCCTCTACCCGAGACGGGCTGGTACAAAAAAACCTTTGAGGAGGATGCTTCTTGAAGGGAAAAGCATAACCTAGAGACACCACTTCCTGCACCCAGGCATCTGTTATAGACTGCTGCCAAATCTGTGCAAACTGAATAAGTCGGCCACCTACCCTGGGCTCCCCCAGGCGGAGGCCTGCACCATCAGGCTGATGGCTTATCTGCTGATTTGGAAGCCAGTCCTCTGGTAGCCCAATGTTTTTAAGTCTTACCAGACCTGTTGTATTGGGGCTTGCAATCACTTTTTCCCTTAACTTTTCTTTGATACCGAAAGGGCCGAAAAACCGGAACTTTAGGTTTGTGTTTGTATGTGGAAGGAAACTTGACCTTTTTGGAGTCTGCTTCTGACTCCAGAATATCTGTTAATTCGTTACCAAAAAGAATATTTCCAGAAAAAGGCAAAGATTACTAAACCTTTTTGGATTCTGAATCAGCCTTTCACGTACGTATCCATATTGCTCTACGAGCAGCTATTGTTGAAGCTGATGCCCTGGAGGCGAGAGTACCCATATCTAATGCTGCTTCCAAGAATATTGCAGCCTGTTTTATATGAGCTATATGGGATTTTTGTACTCTAGAAGATACTGGAAAATCCCCCTCCAATGTATCAGCCCAGGCAGCTACCGCCTTTGCCATCCAAGCAGAAGCCATGGCTGGCCTTATGACTTCCCCAGACAGGGAAAAAAATGGTTTTTAGAAACCCATCCACTCCTATCTGTGACATCATTTAATGATGTTGAAGGCAAAGGTAATATAGATTTTCGCACTAATCGAATCACATGCGTATCTACTTTAGGAGCCACCTCCCTTTTTAAACAATCCCCAGCTGGAAGAGGATAACTTGAATCCCATTTCTTTGGAATTCTAAACCTCTTATTGGGTGTAGCCCAAGCCTCTTCCATGATTTCAGTCCGCTGCTCTGAACCTGGAAACTCAGTCTTAACTGTTTTAGGACGTTTAAACACAATTGCCTTGGATTTTGACACCGGCTCTGCTAAATCCTCTAAGGAAAGAATGGCTTTCATAGCTCTAATTAACTCAGCTATATTCATTGAGCTGAGACCTTCTTTCTCCTCTTCGTATACCGAAGTAGAATTAATTGAGCTTCATCTTCTGATGAATCCTCCTCTGCCTCATGTGTAGCCTGTGAAGGTGAAGATTTACTTACCCTCGGTTTATCAGCCTGCTTTTGAGCAGGTGCTGGTGGAAATGATATACCATAGGTAGGGAGCTGCATGTAAAGGTTAATAGTGTAACCAATGCCTGGTACAGATGGTGTAGGAATTATCCGTTCAGCTACTGTATACTGGATAATGTCTGTGCAAACATAGCCCAAGGTGGATCCCTCTGTACCTAACATTGTACAGGAATCTGCCTTGTATTTTGCTGAAAACTAAAACAATTTGCACACAAACCATCCTGAACCAGATCCTGAGAGGATAATACAGTTTTGCAAGACAAACATGAAAAGAGTGTTGGTGTTGCTGTGAGTGTACCTTCCTTACTTTTGCCGCTCTTATGCGCCCTACACACTGGGCGATAACACTGCAAGATATGAACGAGATACCGCTCATATCTGTCTGTGGAGGAACCAGCAATGAACGATGCGCGGCCTCACGCTCGTTCATCGCTGGTGCCCCGTTGCCTGTGCATGCAGGCCAATATGGATGATCTCGTCCATATTTCCTGCATTGCTATGGAGCCGAGTGACGGGGGGAGTGAAGAAGCTTCACTCCCCCCGCCGCCAGGTCGCCCATATCGGCGGTCGTGCAGCTCGGCAGCGTATCGCCGTGTCTGTAGGGCCCATTAGACATGATAAATAATCAGCACTTTCACAGTGTACTACACAATTAGTGACTGTAATCACTTTAAAGTTTTTAAAGTGACATACCAATCTGACCCTACCCATGCACCAGCATTGAGGATCAGAAGGACAATTGACAGACTTATAATAAAGTCAGCAATCACACTAGCAGTCACATGTTATACATTAGTATAATTAGCAATATGAGCACATAATCAACTACAAACATCTTTAAGTATGTAGGAGAACATATTACTGATCCTGTTTAAAACCGATCTAACGTATTGAGACGCACTGCGAGAGAAACAACAGTAAATGTATGCAGACTCATATGCAATAGGCACTTATCTAACTAGTCGTACTCAAAAGGTAGATCGAGATTTAGTGCTGTATAGCCCGTACTCAGTAGAGTGGGATACAGGGAGACTCGCCTCGCTTCCAAGATCGATCAATATGTTACCGAACGCTGAGTGGATCCAGACGATACTAGTGTACACTACCACTCTATGAACCTAGTGAACACAGACACACCGGTCACACAGCCGCCTATGCTGCAACCGGGTCCCCTCGTGGCAGCGTCTGAGACAGAAGCGAGGAAACAGTTCATGGCGGGAGACTCAGCAGAAACTGGTCATGAACTGGGGGAGGGGTGACCAGGAGAGCGTCTGACTCCCTTTGATGACTGCAGTGACAGCCGCGTCCGCTACTGTTTGGTAGTCTCCTCCCAAAACAGTGCGGCTGTGTCCGATTCCACATAGCTAAGCGGAACTGATGCCTTACCTTCTCCCCGTGCTCCGGCTCCAGCCTGGTAACGTCTGATGGACCTGCTAGTATATCCGACACAGACGCCCGCCGAAACAGCACTGTACTCGTGGGTAAGCGTTGCCGCGACCCAGCGGAGAGTTGTTGGAGCGACTCTTTCTAATATGCGTATAAGACACTGTTTAGAAAGAGCACTCAAAAAAACTAGTAAGCCTATAACAATAAAATATGTAAGCTTAGGGCTGCTAAAAAAAACAGCAGCCCTCTGACCATGGTCCGGCTCCTGCCGCACCAAACAAAAAACTGATTTTCCTGAGCCAGTGGGCGGGAATTATATGGACGGGCCCGTTGCATCCTGGGAGGCCAGAAAGCTTTGATCGATTGGTGCCAATCCGCTGACGCTCCATCATATCCCATTGTTATCCTGTGGATAACCTGTGGACCCTGCCGGCGAAAGAGAATTTCTAACCTAGCATAATATTGTTTCAACTATAAAATATATATAGCAAGAGCAACTCTCAAATATATCCACAGCGTATGTTTAAAATGGAGGCTTTACCAAAATTATGTTTGCTTCAGACACGTAGAATACAGGTCCCGAGTCTAAAATACAGTTCCTGAATATTGTCTTCTAAACCTTCAAGATCACTCAGACATGTGGGAAAGCAAAATAATATCCCACATAGTGTAATCACGTTTACACAATTTATTATACAAATAATGAATCACAAAAGACAATTTCATAAGGTAGGTATTGGAGGCTTTACCAGATCGCGTTCAAATAGAGAGCATGTAGATCTAAATGGAAGTGCAGGTTCCAGATGTCCTGGACTTCAGCTCGGTTGTTGAATGCGAAAGGTCCCGCTGTATCCAATCCTATCGTCTATCCACTTGTCACAGGCCAACGCGTATCAAGCAGCACGCTCTTCTAGCACATTGCCCTGACGAAGAAGTAAACCTGAATCAGGCCCTATGTACCCTATCACCTCCATAATTACAGCTGCACACATAGGAGTACCCACTTTCAGAGTATTTGGCATCTTACTAGCTATTGCCTGGTGATTACCCAACAATATAACCCTGCACTATGAGAACTCAAGTTGTCCATAGCAACATGAGTTCTATCTCCCTCATACTGGTCCAAACACGTGAGGAACCCTCATTAGAGAGACCCCACTTGAGTAGTTATTGTCTAGTGATCCCCAGACAATGACTTAAACCGTTCATACAAAAAAAAAAAAGTTATAATACAATTTTCCACATACGGGGTATCTACTGACCAAGGGGATCAATGTAATAAAGCCCAAGTTACCAGGATTAAGGGGTATATTCAATTAAAGTCGGATCCATTCCGAAATGTATTTGTCGGAATGGATCCGACAACCCCTATTCAATCCCATCTAAAATTCGACTTTTTCACGTCGAATTTAGATGGGACCCAGAGGAGGAGAGGGGGGGCGAGCCGCGGGGGGACAGCCGGCGGCAGCCAGAGGAGATCAGCGCTACGGAGTAGCGCAGCAGCAGGATGTCACGCAGCCGCCAGACCTCACAGCAGCTTCCACCTGGCTCCAGCAGCGTTCTGGAGCCGGGTGGAAGCTGCCGTGAGGTCGGGCGGGTGAGTGACATCCAGCTGCAGTGCTACTGTAGCGCTGATCTCCCTGTATGCCCGCCGGCTGTCCCCCCGTCTCCCTGTGGCTCCCCACCCCCTCGCCTCCTCTGGGTCCATCTCATTCCGACATCATTTTGATGTCGGATTGAGATGGTCGAATTTGACCCAGTTTTCGACATCAACATGTGGATCGGCAGCTATTCCGCCGATCCACGTGCTTTTCGACAAGTGAAATGCCTCGACTTGTTGAAAAGCTTTGAATAGGTCGAATCATGTTTCGACCTTTAAAAAAAGTCAAAAATTGCCGTCTTTTCGACAGACGGCAGTTTTCGACTTCAATTGAATATACCCCTTAGTCTGAAAATGGGTGTATTTTTAAAGCAGCATTCATTTACAAGGCAAAAACAACCTGTTTTTTCCTTGTAAATGATTGCTGCTTTAAAAATACACCCATTCGCAGACCCTATTACATTTATCCCCAAGTCTCCTCCATCTTGTGGTTTAAAAAAAATAAAAAACAGGTCCCTTAATTTAGAGCCTGATTCATGTATGGGCGTTATTGCAGTGTTTTAGCAATTGAGCGGTTATTGGTAAACTGTGCGTGCAAATGCTTCAAACTGCATGGTCCAATAGCGATGCCAGTCACAGCACTTATCAGCAGTGCTATTCTTATAGGAAAATAGGTCTGGGAACTGCGCGTGGGCAGAGGTGGTCGGTGATGTGGGTTGAGCTGCCAAAGGGGAAGGGCGTAAATTGGTGCATAAACTTTAAAAAAAAAATACATCATGCCCCCAGTAGTGCCATATATACACATAATGCCCCCAATAGTGCCATAAATACACAATGCCCCCAGTAGTGCCATAAATACACATAATTCCCCCAGTAGTGCCATAAATACACATAATTCCCCCAGTAGTGCCATATATATACATAATGGCCCCAGTAGTGCCAGATACACAATGCCCCAGTATAGTGTTAGATACACAATGCCCCCGGTATAGTGCCAGATACACATTCTGTCCCCAGTAGTGCTCACTCCTCTTCTGCTGCCATGGCCGTCCGTGTCTGAGGGGATGAGAGCGCAGAGCTTGTCTCTCCTGCACCTCACTGTGTCCCGTCTCCGGCAGCTATAGGGTGCCGTCTTGTGAGCCAATCAAAGCTCACAGGCCAGCAGCCAGTCAGGAGCTGCCGCTGCCGGTCTGCAATCTGTGACATTTCAAATGGCCGCACGACCCTTCGCCTGGACACCACCGCTGTGGGCAGGCAGCAGACATTCTGGAATGCCATTTCTGATTACATCATTTTAGAAAAGACCTTCAGGAACAATGTTCCGGGGCGTTCCGGACCAAAAATAGCCCTCCTTATCAAATGTTAAAGCAGACTTTCAAGGGCCTTTGTGCTCAATACACAGGGGCTTATATCACACCTTAAACCATGTCCTTTCCTCTTTTGTTTTTCTCCCTATATTCTACTTGTCTGTGAATGCAGGCCAGCAGAAAGTTACCGTTAGCAACAGATGTGATGCAGAGGCTTCATTCTGGAAAAAGTAAATGGTTTCCTGGGATGATATAAATAATATAAATAATTATCAGCCAGGTCACCAAGACTTTTGGCAGGCCTATGCTGTTAGTGTGACCGCTGGAGGTGGTTACACCCCCTCACCACATACATTACTATGGTCCGCGCACTGTGGGGGCCTGATTGCAGCATCTCACGGGCCGTGACTCCTGATCCAGCACCCCCATGGCAGTGATGTAGAGGTCTGTGATCATCATTGCCGACATCGTGCCCCAGAATGCTTTGTGATCAGCACTCTGGGGCACATATGCTGATTTCTGCGTGTGCAAAGACCAGCGAAGCCACATGCTCCTCTGTGCTCTGCTATAAGGTGAGCTGAAAAGGCTATACCACAGCAGGGGTGGGCAGGGGGTTGTTATTTACCACAGAAAGTTTTTTTTTGCCCAGGGGGAGAATAAGCATTTGCATATACCATGACCATGGGCTGATACTGTTGAGGAGCTTTTGCCACTGGGATGGGGGGTGGGAGGTGATTTTACAATTAGACCCTATGAATAAGGTGGGGACGGGGTGCAAAACAAATATATTATATTTATATAAGAGGTTCCCAAACGCGGTCCTCAAGGCACCCCAACGGTCCAGGTTTTAAATGTATCCATGCTTGGCCACAGGTGACTTAATTAGCACCTCAGTCAATTTGATTTAAACCATCTGTGCTGAGCCATGGAGATAACTAAATCCTGGACTGTTGGGGTGCCCTGAGGACCGCGTTTGGGAACCTCTGTAATATATCATAGGTCCCTACCTTGCTGCACCCTCCTCCGGGAGGCTGCAGTGTGGTAGGCTACTGGGGGCGTGTCTGGCGGCAATGTGGGTGGCCTGGCGGCGTGGAAAATTAGCAGTCCGGGGGCATGGCATCATGATCGCGTCATCATGGCCCCGTCCCCGCTATACATTGCCTAGAAAACAGGCACTTTACAGTGTGAGGCGGAGCTACGATGACGTGATTCAGCGTGAAACGTATCATCGTATCCCCCTCAGACCGCCCACTTGTTCTCTGCTGTGGGCGGAAAAGAGGAAGTGTGGGAGGCTGCCATCAAAAGCGGGAGACTTGCCCACCTTTCCGGGAGGTCGACTCGAGTTTCTGAAGCCTCCCGGCCATTCCAGGAGGGTAGGCAAGTATGAATATATTTAAAAAAAATCTAAACTTAATTTAAAAGATAGTAATTTCTGATATTTTTGGGGAAATAAATGTGTCATTTGAGTGTCTAGCATTCAGGACACCTATTTTTATACCGTATGACGCAGACGTTATGGAGACTGAAGATTTTCAGAAGTAATGATTTGTGGATCTGATTACACAGATTATTTTTTGTCTTGGACATACTAATATCCTTAATACAATTAAAGCCAGGACCTTGGCGGATGGATACAAATCAGTAAGAGATAAAAGTCCAGATAACAGATTAATAGACTTGTATTCCCTTTGGGGAGATTCTGAAGATGAAAAGCTCTGTTTAAAACATTAAATACTATAGTAATATATGAAAATGGCAGAAATAGCTAATGTCTGAATGTGGCATGATGTCATTAATCGGATATTGGGTAATTCCTCTATAATTGTTTCCCTTTTTACCTTTTCAGCCATATTCTCATGTGAGCGTTGTCTCATTAGTGTAATCCGCTCATTAGTTTCTCCTATGTCAGAAGAGTCAGGGAAGTGGTACCAGGAAGGATTGATAAATCTGTACCATAGATTATGCTACGTAGGGTCATTTGAAAGGGATGCAGGCATATTGTCGACACCACAATGTTGACAGGATGTTGACATTGTGTCCACAGGTCTATGAGCATATGTGAAATGTTACATTTAGTTTACAGTTAGGCTACGGGAGGAGAGGGTTAGGGAAACTCACCGCTGCAGTAACAGCCAGAAATCACCTGATGGCTGAACTAGGAAGACACTGCTGGAGCCACCCAACCAGGTAAGCGGAGGTGTAGCTAGGGCACCACGGTGCCTGGAGCAAGGGTATTTTTTGGCACCCCCTCCCCTGTACTGAATTGCAGCCTAGTCCACAAGTGTTGGCATGTTACATTTGAAAAGAAATAATATTTAAAAATCCTAAATTGGTGACAGGGCCGGTACTAGACCTTGTATAGCTCAAGGCGAACGTTTCCTTTGGGTGGCCCCCATGTTTAAAATAGGGTCAGTGTGTGCCGAAGGCTTGCAACAACAATATAGGGGCATGGCAGTACGGATGGTGTAATGGTTAGCATTACTGCCTCACATGGTCATGGGTTCGATTCATACCATGGCACTGTGTGGAGTTTGTATATGCTCCCCGTACTTGTGTGGGTTTCCTCCGGGTACTCTGGTTTCCTCCCACAATACAAAAATATACTGGTAGGTTAATTGGCTCCCAACAAAACGTAATCCTGTTGTATGTGTGTATGTGTTAAGGAATATAGATTGTAAGCTCTCATGGAGCAGGGACTGATGTGAATGGCAAAATATTCTATGTAAAGTGCTGCGGAATATGTGTACACTGTATAAATAATTGATAATAAATAAATAATGGCTTAATTGTGAAGGTGTGTGGTCACAAAATAGTACCAAATTACATTACACCACACAGTAGAGCCCCTTATACACATTACGCCACACAGTAGAGCCCCTTATACACATTATGCCACACAGTAGAGCCCCTTATACACGTTACACTGTGGTTGAGCCCCTTATACACATTACACCATGGTACAGCCGCTATGGAAGTAGCTGTATATAACTATTTACTTGTTTAATTCTAATAAATTAAAAACAGTATCGGCGGGGTGTAATGCTGCCCGAGTTCAGCAGCCATGCAGGATGGCGGCCGAACTCAGACTTTTTTTAAAAGGACAATCACTTACAAGACAAAACCATGCCGTTGTAAGTGATTGCCCCTTAAAAAAAATGTCTGAATTCGGCCGGCATCCTGCACAGCCATCGAACTCGGGTGGCTTTACATCCCGCCGTATATATGCCCCGACTGACCTGACCTAACAATCCCCCAATTCCTCAATTAAAATAAAGTCCCAGATGTTACCCTCCACAGACCTGATAACCCCCAAATCTCTGAATGAAAATAATGCCCCCAAAACTGCCCCCAATCTGATAATTTTTCTAACGTCCTAAGTGGATGCTGGGGACTCCGTAAGGACCATGGGGAATAGCGGCTCCGCAGGAGACTGGGCACATCTAAAGAAAGCTTTAGGACTATCTGGTGTGCACTGGCTCCTCCCCCTATGACCCTCCTCCAAGCCTCAGTTAGATCTCTGTGCCCGAACGAGAAGGGTGCACACTAGGGGCTCTCCTGAGCTTCTTAGTGAAAGTTTTAGATTAGGTTTTTTATTTTCAGTGAGACCTGCTGGCAACAGGCTCACTGCATCGAGGGACTAAGGGGAGAAGAAGCGAACTCACCTGCGTGCAGAGTGGATTGGGCTTCTTAGGCTACTGGACATTAGCTCCAGAGGGACGATCACAGGCCCAGCTTGGATGGGTCCCAGAGCCGCGCCGCCGGCCCCCTTACAGAGCCAGAAGAGGTCCGGAAAATCGGCGGCAGAAGACGTCCTGTCTTCAACAAGGTAGCGCACAGCACTGCAGCTGTGTGCCATTGCTCTCAGCACACTTCACACTTCGGTCACTGAGGGTGCAGGGCGCTGGGGGGGGGGCGCCCTGAGACGCAATAAAAACACCTTGGATGGCAAAAAAAATGCATCACATATAGCTCCTGGGCTATATGGATGCATTTAACCCCTGCCAGAATCCATAAAAAAGCAGGAGAAAAGTCCGCGAAAAAGGGGCGGAGCCTATCTCCTCAGCACACTGGCGCCATTTTCCCTCACAGCTCCGTTGGAGGGAAGCTCCCTGTCTCTCCCCTGCAGTCACTACACTACAGAAAGGGTTAAAAAAAAGAGAGGGGGGCACTAATTGGGCGCAGTATTAACTATACAGCAGCTATAAGGGGAAAAACACTTATATAAGGTTAACCCTGTATATATATAGCGCTCTGGTGTGTGCTGGCAAACTCTCCCTCTGTCTCCCCAAAGGGCTAGTGGGGTCCTGTCCTCTATCAGAGCATTCCCTGTGTGTGTGCTGTATGTCGGTACTTTTGTGTCGACATGTATGAGGAGAAAAATGATGTGGAGACGGAGCAGATTGCCTGTAATAGTGATGTCACCCCCTAGGGGGTCGACACCTGAGTGGATGAACTGTTGGAAGGAATTACGTGACAGTGTCAGCTCTGTATAAAAGACAGTGGTTGACATGAGACAGCCGGCTACTCAGCTTGTGCCTGTCCAGACGTCTCATAGGCCGTCAGGGGCTCTAAAGCGCCCGTTACCTCAGATGGCAGATATAGACGCCGACACGGATACTGACTCCAGTGTCGACGGTGAAGAGACGAATGTGACTTCCAGTAGGGCCACACGTTACATGATTGAGGCAATGAAAAATGTTTTACACATTTCTGATAATACGAGTACCACCAAAAAAAGGGGTATTATGTTCGGTGAGGAAAAACTACCTGTAGTTTTCCTGAATCTGAGAAATTAAATGAGGTGTGTGATGATGCGTGGGTTTCCCCCGATAACAACGGATAATTTCTAAAATGTTATTGGCATTATATCCTTTCCCGCCAGAGGTTAGGGTGCGTTGAGAAACACCCCCTAGGGGGGATAAAGCGCTCACACGCTTGTAAGGGCTCTACCTTCGCCTGAGATGGCCGCCCTTAAGGATCCTGCTGATAGAAAGCAGGAGGGTATCCTAAAAGGTATTTACACACATACTGGTGTTATACTGCGACCAGCAATCGCCTCAGCCTGGATGTGCAGTGCTGGGTTGGCGTGGTCGGATTCCCTGACTGAAAATATTGATACCCTAGATAGGGACAGTATATTTTTGCCTATAGAGCATTTAAAAGATGCATTTTTATATATGCGTGATGCACAGCGGAATATTTGCCGACTGGCATCAAGTCTAAGCGCGTTGTCCATTTCTACCAGTAGAGGGTTATGGACACGTCAGTGGTCAGGTGATGCGTATTCCAAACGGCATTTGGAAGTATTGCTTTATTAAGGGAGGAGTTAATTGGGGTCGGTCTTTCAGACCTGGTGGCCACGGCAACAGCTGGGAATTCCACGTTTGTACCCCAGGTCGCCTCTCAACATGAGAAGACGCCGTATTATCAGGCGCAGTCTTTTCGTGGACAAGCGGGCAAAAGGTTCCTCATTTCTGCCCCGTGACAGAGGGAGAGGAAAAAGGCTGCAGAAATCAGCCAGTTCCCAGGAACAGAAACCCTCTCCCGCCTCTGCCAAGCCCTCAGTATACGCTGGGGCTTTACAAGCAGAATCAGGCACGGTGGGGGGCCCGTCTCAATGAATTTCAGCGCGCAGTGGGCTCACTCGCAAGTAGACCCCTGGATCCTTCAGGTGATATCTCAGGGGTACAAATTAGAATTCGAGACGTCTCCCCCTCGCCGTTTCCTAAAGTCGGCTTTACCGATGTCTCCTTCTGATAATCAAGATACCCCTCCTGCAACAGGGAACGGGTATTATTCCACACTGTTGTGGTACCGAAGCCGGACGGCTCGGTGAGACCGATTCTAAATCTAAAATCTTTGAACACTTACGTACAGAGGTTCAAATTCAAGATTGAGTCACTCAGAGCAGTGATTGCGAACCTGGAAGAAGGGGACTACATGATGTCTCGGGACATCAAGGATGCTTACCTTCATGTCAAAATTTACCCTTCTCACCAAGGGTACCTCAGGTTTATGGTACAGAACTGTCACTATCAGTTCAGACGCTGCCGTATGGATGGTACACGGCACCCCGGGTCTTTACCAAGGTAATGGCCAAAATGATGATATTCCTTCGAAGGAAGTGAATTTTAGTTATCCCTTACTTGGACAATTCCCTGATAAGGGTAAGATCCAGGGAACAGTTGGAGGTCGGTGTAGCACTATGTCAGGTAGTGTTGCGGCAGCACGATTGGATTCTCAATATTCCAAAATCGCACCTGGTTCCGACGACGTGTCTTCTGTTCCTAGGGATGATCCTGGACACAGTCCAGAAAAAGGTGTTTCTCCCGGAGGAGAAAGCCAGGGAGTTATCCGAGCTAGTCAGGAACCTCCTAAAACCGAGCCAAGTCTCAGTGCATCAATGCACAAGGGTTCTGGGTAAAATGGTGGCTTCCTACGAAGCAATCCCATTCGGCAGATTCCACGCAAGAACTTTCCAGTGGGACCTGCTGGACAAATGGTCCGGATCGCATCTTCAGATGCATCAGCGGATAACCCTGTCACCAAGGACAAGGGTGTCCCTCCTGTGGTGGTTGCAGAGTGCTCATCTTCTAGAGGGCCGCAGATTAGGCATTCAGGACTGGGTCCTGGTGACCACGGATGCCAGCCTGCGAGGCTGGGGAGCAGTCACACAGGGAAGGAATATCCAGGGCTTATGGTCAAGCCTGGAGACATCACTTCACATAAATATCCTGAAGCTAAGGGACATTTACAATGCTCTAAGCTTAGCAAGACCTCTGCTTCAAGGTCAGCCGGTGTTGATCCAGTCGGACAACATCACGGCAGTCACCCACGTAAACAGACAGGGTGGCACAAGAAGCAGGAGGGCAATGGCAGAAGCTGCAAGGATTCTTCGCTGGGCGGAAAATCATGTGATAACACTGTCAGCAGTATTCATTCCGGGAGTGGACAACTGGGAAGCAGACTTCCTCAGCACGACCTCCACCCGGGAGAGTGGGGACTTCACCCAGAAGTCTTCCACATGATTAAAAACTCGACCGGTATTGCGCCAGGTCCAGGGACCCTCAGGCAATAAGCTGTAGACGCTCTGGTAACACCGTGGGTGTACCAGTCAGGGTATGTGTTCCCTCCTCTGCCTCTCATACCCAAGGTACTGAGATTGATAAGATGGAGAGGAGTAAGCACTATATTCGTGGTTCCGGATTGGCCAAGAAGGACTTGGTAACCGGAACTTCAAGAGATGCTCACGGAGGATCCGTGGCCTCTACCTCTAAGAAGGGACCTGCTCCAGCAAGGACCCTGTCTGTTCCAAGACTTACCGCGGCTGCGTTTGACGGCATGGCGGTTGAACGCCGGATCCTGAAGGAAAAAAGGCATTCCGGATGAAGTCATCCCTATCCTGATCAAAGCCAGGAAGGATGTAACCGCAAAAACATTATCACCGCAATTGGCGAAAATATGTTGCGTGGTGCGAGGCCAGTAAGGCCCGACGGAGGAAATTCAACTGGGTCGATTCCTACATTTCCTGCAAACAGGAGTGTCTATGGGCCTGAAATTGGGGTCCATTAAGGTTCAAATTTCGGCCCTGTCAATTTTCTTCCAAAAAGAACTAGCTTCAGTCCCTGAAGTTCAGACGTTTGTAAAAGGGGTACTGCATATACAGCCTCCTTTTGTGCCTCCAGTGGCACTTTGGGATCTCAATGTAGTTTTGGGTTCCAAAAGTCACATTGGTTTGAACCACATAAATCTGTGGAGTTAAAATATCTCACATGGAAAGTGGTCATGCTGTTGGCCCTGGCCTGGGCCAGGCGCGTGTCAGAATTGGCGGCTTTATCCTGAAAAAGCCCTTATCTGATTTTCCATTCGGACAGGGCGGAATTGAGGACTCGTCCTCAGTTTCTCCCCAAGGTGGTTTCAGCGTCTCACCTGAACCAACCTATTGGTGGTGCCTGCGGCTACTAGGGACTTGGAGGCCTCCAAGTTGCTAGACGTTGTCAGTGCCCTGAAAATATATGTTTCCAGGACGGCTGGAGTCAGGAAATCTGACTCGCTGTTTATCCTGTGTGCACCCAACAAGCTGGGTGCTCCTGCTTCTAAGCAGACTATTGCTCGTTGGATTTGTAGTACAATTCAGCTTGCACATTCTGTGGCAGGCCTGCCACAGCCAAAAATCTGTAAATGCCCACTTCATAAGGAAGGTGGGCTCATCTTGGGCGGCTGCCCGAGGGGTCTCGGCTTTACAACTTTGCCGAGCAGCTACTTGGTCAGGAGCAAATACGTTTGTAAAATTCTACAAAATTGATATCCTGGCTGAGGAGGACCTGGAGTTCTCTCATTTGGTGCTGCAGAGTCATCCGCACTCTCCCGCCCGTTTGGGAGCTTTGGTATAATCCCCATGGTCCTTACAGAGTCCCCAGCATCCACTTAGGACGTTAGAGAAAATAAGAATTTACTTACCGATAATTCTATTTCTCATAGTCCGTAGTGGATGCTGGGCGCCCATCCCAAGTGCGGATTGTCTGCAATACTTGTACATAGTTATTGTTACAAAAATCGGGTTATTATTGTTGGGAGCCATCTTTCAGAGGCTCCTCTGTTATCATGCTGTTAACTGGGTTCAGATCACAGGTTATACGGTGTGATTGGTGTGGCTGGTATGAGTCTTACCCGGGATTCAAAATCCTTCCTTATTGTGTACGCTCGTCCGGGCACAGTATCCTAACTGAGGCTTGGAGGAGGGTCATAGGGGGAGGAGCCAGTGCACACCAGATAGTCCTAAAGCTTTCTTTAGATGTGCCCAGTCTCCTGCGGAGCCGCTATTCCCCATGGTCCTTACGGAGTCCCCAGCATCCACTACGGACTATGAGAAATAGAATTATCGGTAAGTAAATTCTTATTATCCCAATGCCTCAATGAAAATAATGCCCCAAATGTGATCCTCCACAGACCTAAAAATCGTCCCAAAATCTAAATGAAAATAATGCACCAAAAATTGCCAACCACCCCACCCACGATTTGATAATACCCCAGTGCCTCAATGAAAATAATACCCTAGAACTGCCATCCCAGACCTGATAATCCCACTATGCTTATATAAAAATTGTCACAATCCTGACTGTAGTTTTCATATTTGGTGACTTACCTCTGCCATCTCTGTCTTGGATCCTGCATCTTTCTGCTCACTGGGATAAACAGCTTGCCAATACCATGAGTTTCCTAAATTCTCTGCCTGGAAGGTAATAGTTAACGAGCTCCACCTGTGGTGATCTCCTGTGTGAGTCTGAATTCAGCAATCTGAAGTTTAGGCCTAAAAGCCAGCTTCCTATGTTTTGCAGAAGTTCAGGCTTCAGTGTTCTCTCGGCCTGCTAGGCCTCACTCCACATCACAGCCTATGCTAGAGTACTCACATGACAGTGACTGTTCACCTGACCCAGAGCTGTCCAATCCTCTGCCAGCCTGAGACTCTCTGCATCACCTGACACTGCTCACCAATCACCAAGGACCAGGAAGTATAAGTCGGGAGACTGAGTTGGAAACTGGGCCAGTTCCTCGTGTCACACACAGCTCTGTGTGAGCGTTGAAGCTGAGCTCCCTAAAGGTAACCCTTGTACTTTGGTTCCTGTAAAAACTCTGTTTCTTTGTTACCCAGTTTGGATTACATTTGTGTTGCCATTGATATCCAGTATTTCCACGAGTTTCAACTTAAAGGCACAGTACAGTATTCCACCATCTCCACTTAAAGGCACAGATGCAGTGTTTCATCTTAAAGGCACAGTACGGTATTCCACCATCTCCACTTAAAGGCACAGTTGCAGTGTTTCATCTTAAAAACACAGTACAGTATTCCACCATCTCCACTTAAAGGCACAGTTGCAGTGTTTCATCTTAAAGGCACAGTACAGTGTTCCGCAGTCTCCACTTAAATGCACAGTTGCAGTGTTTCATCTTAAAGGCACGGTGCAGTGTTCCACAGTCTCAACTGGGAACCACAGCTGCAGTGTTCTACCGTCACAGCCGCAGGGTTCTTCAGCCTCGTATTAGAGTTATAGCCACAGTCATCGTCCTACTTTCAGTTGCGTTTCCAGTTATATCCGGTACCAGCACGCATTACAGTTGCATCCCAGTCTCACCAGTAACCAGTCCGTCTTATCATCTTGTCAGTAACCTCGAGTACATAAGCACCTACTCCTGTGACACTATTTCTAGTACAGTCTCACCTATACATTCATCCTGCTATCAAAGTCCCTGGTGATCCAGTGGTCAGGATACGGCTTCTTCTGCCGAGGCCCGGGTTCGATCCCCGGTCAGGGATTGCTCCTTCTTTTCACTGATTCCTACAGACCCGCCTAATATTCACATAGTTCCCCAGTTGCCCGCACAGACTGCACTAACACCGGGTTCACAAAATCACAGTCATGACAGTAGGAACTGGCCCCATGGACCCGGCCGAAAGTGTTTGTCTGACGCAGGACCTCCTAAGCAATATTGCGGGACGATTGGAGGGTTTGGAGTCGCCTCAGCATCAATTGGCACAGTGTCTGCAGCGGAATTCGTTCTCCAGAGATTCTCTGACCTTCTGCACTAAGACTCCTGACCAACTGCAGAATTTCTACCAGATGTTATTACAGTTACAAGAACTTTTGTCTAGTATTCTTTCTGTGATGCCTGATCTCTTCAGGAATACTACCAAAGTTGTTGATCCTGTTTTGTCCCATCCAGTTAATAGAGTCTCTTCCTCTGTGCAAGGAAAAGTTGTTCATCAGAGCTATCCACGGCACAAGCTCTCTGAAGCTGAACGTCAGCGGTGTAGGGAGCTACACCTCTGTCTTTACTGTGGAAATTCCAGTCATTTTGTTAAAGACTGCATTCTTCGCAAGCCAGGGAATGGTGACAAATCTCAGTATCATAGTGCTCATGTCTACAAGTCATCCACAATAGCCGATCCTGCTACTGCTGACGGGGGTATCAAGAAGGCTATTTTGAAAGAGACTCAAATTTATGACTGGGGTCTGGTGATTAAAAGACCTTATCCCAAGTTGGGTGTCCAGAGAAGAATGTTCAAGCCATTTAGAGTCACAGAGGCGTCCGTGTCTACAGCCCAAGGAGGGGCGTCCGTGACTAGAGGGGCGTCCGTGTCTACAGCCCAAGGAGGGGCGTCCGTGTCTACAGCCCAAGGAGGGGCATCCGTGTCTACAGCCCAAGGAGGGGCGTCCGTGTCTTCAGCCCAAGGAGGGGCGTCCGTGTCTTCAGCCCAAGGAGGGGCGTCCGTGTCTTTAGCCCAAGGAGGGGCGTCCATGTCTTCAGCCCCAGGAAGGGGTTCAGAGCGTCCAGCCCCAGGGAGGGGTTCAGAGCGTCCAGCCCCAGGGAGGGGTTCAGAGCGTCCAGCCCCAGGGAGGGGTTCAGAGCGTCCAGCCCCAGGGAGGGGTTCAGAGGGTCCAGCCCCAGGGAGGGGTTCAGAGGGTCCAGCCCCAGAGAGTCTTCAGAGCGCTGCCCAGCCAGAGAGTCTTCAGAGCGCTGCCCAGCCAGAGAGTCTACAGAGCGCTGCCCAGCCAGAGAGTCTACAGAGCGCTGCCCAGCCAGAGAGTCTACAGAGCGCTGCCCAGCCAGAGAGTCTTCAGAGCGCTGCCCAGCCAGAGAGTCTTCAGAGCGCTGCCCAGCCAGAGAGTCTACAGAGCGCTGCCCAGCCAGAGAGTCTACAGAGCGCTGCCCAGCCAGAGAGTCTACAGAGCGCTGCCCAGCCAGAGAGTCTACAGAGCACTGCCCAGCCAGAGAGTCTACAAGAGAGTCTACAGAGCGCTGCCCAGCCAGAGAGTCTACAGAGCGCTGCCCAGCCAGAGAGTCTACAGAGCGCTGCCCAGCCAGAGAGTCTACAGAGCGCTGCCCAGCCCCGTGAAGTGGGGGCTCTTGCCTCAGCCCAGCCCCGTGAAGTGGGGGCTCTTGCCTCAGCCCAGCCCCGTGAAGTGGGGGCTCTTGCCTCAGCCCAGACCCGTGAAGTGGGGGCTCTTGCCTCAGCCCAGCCCCGTGAAGTGGGGGCTCTTGCCTCAGCCCAGACCCGTGAAGTGGGGGCTCTTGCCTCAGCCCAGACCCGTGAAGTGGGGGCTCTTGCCTCAGCCCAGACCCGTGAAGTGGGGGCTCTTGCCTCAGCCCAGACCCGTGAAGTGGGGGCTCTTGCCTCAGCCCAGACCCATGAAGTGGGGGCTCCTGCCTCAGCCCAGCCCCGTGAAGTGGGGGCTCCTGCCTCAGTTCAGCCCCGTAAAGAGGGGGCTCCTGCCTCAGTTCAGCCCCGTGAAGAAAGGGCTCCTGGCGGTCAAGCAATATTCCAGGCTCCACCTGGTCAGTCCGTCCCGGTTCCAGCTGGTCCAGCAATACTCCAGGCCCAGCCTGGTGAGTCCGTATCGGTTCCAGCCGGTCCAGCAATACTCCAGGCCCAGCCTGGTCAGTCCGTCCCGGTTCCATCCGGTCCAGTGATACTCCAGGACCAGCCTGGTCAGTCTCCTTTGGCTCCAGCCAATTCAAGTATCCTCGGATCCAATCCAGTCGTACCCGTCCAGCCAAAGATTTCTCCAGTTTCAGTCTGTTCAAGCTCATCTGGACTCAAACCAATTCCAAGCATTGGTCCGAGTAAAGGACTTTCACCATCTAGTTCTAAAATTAGACTTCAGTCTGTCTCTGATTCTGTTTCCTTGTCTTCCAGCATTGAGTCCACAGCTTCTGTAGGGAAATCTAATACCTCTTCTCATCAATGTCGGAATAATTCTGCTGTAGCCGCCAAAGTCAAGAAAAATCCCAAGGCTACTCACTTAAAGTCTGAACGTGCTACAGAGCTGGATACCGATCTGAGTACAGTTTTCTCAGCTTTGTCCATAAGCTTGTCTGAGCAACCTAATGTTCCATCTGCTGATTCGGATAAAGGACTTCAGACTAATATTGCTGAAAAGGATACTGATGTTGCTTCCTCAATCCAGTCATCAGAGTCATTTGCCTCAGTCACAGACGCGAGTGTCGCAGCTTCAGGGAAAATTCCTAGCATCTCCATCCAGAAGGAGATTTCAAGTGATTTCTCAGTCTTATTTGAGGATTTCAGCCAGACTACTTCAGAAGGGATAGTTTCTCATCAGCCTGACGTTCCACAAACTAACTTCAATCTAGCTTCTGAGAGTGCATCATCGGTTTCAGCCTCTAAGCTTTCGTCTGATGGTTTACCACCTATTTACTTTGATGGAGATTTATTGCAATATGCCGCACTAGTTGATCAATTTCTCTCTCTGATGGAGTCTGATCCTTCGGGTGCAGTAACTCCTTCCAACGTTACTCAATATCTGTTCCTGGCATTCAGAGGAAGAGCTTTGGAGTGGGCCAACACGCTTTTTGAGAGTAATGATCTTGTGTTCCATGATTTACAGACTTTTAGTAATGCTGTGGTTAAAGAATTTAGTCCTAAACCTTTGGAATCTGACTCGGTAAAAGAATCATGCTCTAAAGGGAATGCAGAAGGAAGTTTGTGCTGTCCTCCCAGGGATAATCCAAGTATCTCCTTTGGTAAGAATCCGACCATTAAAATTGCTCATGTAGGAGTCTCTCCTAGCCCAGAGAATTTAAAACTCCAGTGCACTTCCTTTTCATCTGCAAACTGTGTATCTAAGGGAGATTCATATCTTCCATCAGACTTGGACTCAGACTCTGAATTTGATCCAGTTCATGATGCTAATCCTTTCATGGGAGGTCCCATATTTTCTAAGGAAGTTTTTTCTTTACAGGAGATTCCGCTCTCCCTGGTCAAAACCAAATGTTCCCGTAAGAAGAAGAGGCATCGACGAAGGTCCTAAGTTCTTCTGTATGAATTTCTCAAGTTCCTCTAAGATTCAAGATGGTGTCCGGAGTCCACCCTTGAAGAGGGGGGTACTGTCACAATCCTGACTGTAGTTTTCATATTTGGTGACTTACCTCTGCCATCTCTGTCTTGGATCCTGCATCTTTCTGCTCACTGGGATAAACAGCTTGCCAATACCATGAGTTTCCTGAGTTCTCTGCCTGGAAGGTAATAGTTAACGAGCTCCACCTGTGGTGATCTCCTGTGTGAGTCTGAATTCAGCAATCTGAAGTTTAGGCCTAAAAGCCAGCATCCTATGTTTTGCAGAAGTTCAGGCTTCAGTGTTCTCTCTGCCTGCTAGGCCTCACTCCACATCACAGCCTATGCTAGAGTACTCACATGACAGTGACTGTTCACCTAACCCAGAGCTGTCCAATCCTCTGCCAGCCTGAGACTCTCTGCATCACCTGACACTGCTCACCAATCACCAAGGACCAGGAAGTATAAGTCGGGAGACTGAGTTGGAAACTGGGCCAGTTCCTCGTGTCACACACAGCTCTGTGTGAGCTTTGACGCTGAGCTCCCTAAAGGTAACCCTTGTACTTTGGTTCCTGTAAAAACTCTGTTTCTTTGTTACCCAGTTTGGATTACATTTGTGTTGCCATTGATATCCAGTATTTCCACGAGTTTCAACTTAAAGGCACAGTACGGTATTCCACCATCTCCACTTAAAGGCACAGTTGCAATGTTTCATCTTAAAGGCACAGTACGGTATTCCACCATCTCCACATAAAGGCACAGTTGCAGTGTTTCATCTTAAAAGCACAGTACAGTATTCCACCATCTCCACTTAAAGGCACAGTTGCAGTGTTTCATCTTAAAGGCACAGTACAGTGTTCCGCAGTCTCCACTTAAATGCACAGTTGCAGTGTTTCATCTTAAAGGCACGGTGCAGTGTTTCACAGTCTCAACTGGAAACCACAGCTGCAGTGTTCTACCGTCACAGCCGCAGGGTTCTTCAGCCTCGTATTAGAGTTATAGCCACAGTCATTGTCCTACTTTCAGTTGCGTTTCCAGTTATATCCGGTACCAGCACGCATTTCAGTTGCATCCCAGTCTCACCAGTAACCAGTCCGTCTTACCATCTTGCCAGTAACCTCGAGTACATAAGCACCTACTCCTGTGACACTATTTCCAGTACAGTCTCACCTATACATTCATCCTGCTATCAAAGTCCCTGGTGATCCAGTGGTCAGGATACGGCTTCCTCTGCCGAGGCCCGGGTTCGATCCCCAGTCAGGGATTGCTCCTTCTTCTCACTGATTCCTACAGACCAGCCTAATATTCACATAGTTCCCCAGTTGCCCGCACAGACTGCACTAACACCGGGTTCACAAAATCACAGTCATGACAGAAAATATTGTCCCAGAATTGACTGGGGGGCTGAGAGAGCTGTGCCGCAGCAGTCCTATGGGCAAAGAGAGATGCACCGCAGCAGCCTGAGAGGCAGAGAGGGGTGCTGCAGCAGCCTGAGGGGCAGAGAGAGCTGTGCTGCAGCAACCTGAGAGACAGAGTGAGGTGCTGCAGCTTCTTTCCAAATATGTTTATTAAATACCTCCAAAACACAGTACAGAAATAAGAAAAGAACAGCATGTATATCAGACATATCAACATCAAAATAATCAGGAAAATGAAATAAAAGTATACAGCATATGTAAGTAAGCAGAGGAAATTCTCCAATTTTCTAAGATAATCAACAAAAACAAACTGTAAACCTCCAGAAGAGCGGCAGCTAGGCTGTATTATATTAAGAATGGAACTGAATATGACTGACTACAAATTGACACTCAATTCTGACAGTACAAATAAAAAGGGGGGGGGGGGAGAATATCACAAGAACATTAGAAGAAAGTGAACAAAAGCACCTACCAAGAGCTACAGGCCACCGATCCGTCCATAGAAGTGTCCATCCAATCCGCCGGGGAAGAAACAAAAGAAATAAAGAGAGAAGGAGAAAAAAAAAAAAGAAGCGTGTGGAGAGGGGAGCACGAATGAAGAAGAAGGGGAGGGGGAAGAGAGGAGGCTCAGTTAGTCAGAGAAACTCGGCTATCAAGTTGTCGGAGAGAGTACCAAAAGTTAGATTGGAAAAATGTATGTATTGCTAACTTAGTGTGGGGAGGAAGGGTACAAATGTATTTATCCCAGCACTTAAAGAGTGCAAGAGTCAGGGTTTCCTTGTGGATAGAGGCCTCCAACCAGTCCATATTAAATAAAAAGAGTAACCTAGAAGTAGCCATAGAAAGAGTAGGAGAGGTAGGATGGATCCTCTGTTGCAATATCGCTTTTTTTCCCACTGCTGAAAGTAACACTATCAATTTTTTATCAGTGCGTGGAATTCCAGGTTGGTCTGACAGATGACCAAAGAGGGCCCAGGGAACAGTACATTGAAAGAGGATGCCTAAGGTTGAGGTGCCATAATGGTGTAAGGTGTGCCAGAATTTTTGAATGGCAGGGCAGGCCCAGAAACAATGGAAAATATCAGCTTCTACCATTGGTCATTTATTACATCCGGCCCTATCTGATATACCCATTAGAAAACCTTGTTTAGGCGAGATATATGCCCTGTGTAGCAGTTTATAGGCCATTTCCTGATATATACTTGCCGGTATTAGTTTAAGGGTCGCAAGAAAAGTATCTAATAGGTTTTCTACTGTGAGTGTAGGAACTTGGGAGATCCATTTCGCTAGGTCAGGAAAATCAGTGTGGGGGTTTAGTTCCAAGCGGGTACTGGCATAAATAGAAGATATGGAGTAAGTATTGGAGCGTAAAAGAGAATCTAAGGGGTTAATAAAGTCTTGTTCCTTAAGGTGAGGGAGAACGGACGTAAGATAGTGTATAGCCTGGGAGTAGTAAAATCCATGCCGGGGCGAGATTTTATATTTCTCAATAGCCTCCTGGAATGGCAAAGGAGTATGAGAAGGTGTCATCAGATTACGTAAAGGTCTTAAGCCAGAGGAGCACCAAGCACTAAAAGGCAAAGAGGCAGTACTATTCTGGAACTCCAGGTTTCCAAGCAAGGGTAGAGATACTGAGTAATAATATTTGAGACCAAGAGCTTTTCTAGCCATTTTCCACGCCTTAATAGTGGAAGACAATAGTGGGTTATCAAATTGGGAAGATTTTATTTGAGAGGGCCGGGCATGTAGAAGGTAAGCAAGGGAGAGCGGAGTACAAAGCTGAGATTCTAACTTGGTATCTGTGAATACATCGTTGCCACTGAGCCAGTCCATGGCAAAGCGTAGCAAGCAGGCTAGATTATATTGTTTAATGTTTGGTAGGTTTACACCCCCTCGGCGTACAGATTGCATCATTTTTTTAAGACTAATCCTGGGACGTTTACGGTTCCATATAAACTTGGAAAGCAGGGTATTAAGTAAAGAGAAATCAGAATTAGTGAGAAGAATTGGAGTCATTTGAAGAATATACAGGAGTTTCGGGAAGCTTGCCATTTTAAACAGGTTGCATCTCCCTAACACATTAAGGGGAAGGTTTTGCCATAAGCAATTTTATCGAATTATTCCTCTCCACGTGACCTACAGATGGAGGAAAAAAAAAGGGAAAACATGGATAATAACAATGCAATATTCAAGTGGGTAGACTCGAGAAGTGGGCCTTAGCAAGTGTAATGTCATTGAAGAACAACGGCTTGCCGTCCTCGTAGACTTGCAGTCGAGCCGGATACAGGAGAGAGAATTTGATTTTGGCGTCAAACAGTTGCTTGCACAACGGGCCAAACTCCTTGCGCTTAGCAGCGACAATAGTAGAAAAATCTTGAAAGATCAAGAGCCGATCTCCATCGTAGGTTAGGCCAGCCGTCTTCCGGTAGTGGTCTAAGAGCCGAGCCTTGTCGGCATAATTAAGGATTTTCATGATCACAGGGCGAGGGAGACCAGAGTTCATCTTGCGTTCAGGGCCGATTCTATGCGCCCGCTCGATAGCCAGAGGGGTACCTTTGAGATCCATAGCTAGTTTTTGCAGTATACAGGTAGAGAAGATCAAGTAACTCATGGCCTTTGACCAATTTGGGGATTCCCACCACCCGGAGATTACTTCTGCGTCCGCTGTTCTCCAAATCATCTAGCTTTTGGGTCAGATCCGAAATGTCTCTTTGCTGTGAATTAATGGTAAGTTGTGCTGTATGCAAATCAACCTCCATGGTAGACACCCCCTGTTCGACGTCATCTAGGCGGCCAGAATGTTGAGTTAGTTTGGATAGAGTAGAGTCAATAGCTTCCCTAATGCCCGCCAGTTTTTCATCTAGCAGGGGGCCCAGCACCGCCGCAATATCCGCAGGTTTCATTTTGGGAGGCTTACTGAGGGGAACAGACTTGCGTTTTTGTAAAGATCTGGAACGGGTGACAGAACAATCTGAATCAGAGGAGTGTCCCCACACAGTATCGTCTCGGGTTGTGGAGGCGGAGCCAGCAACTGACATCGGGGTGGGTATGATAAATTTTTCTATAAAAATAAGCGGGCAACGGAGGGCCTAATTATACAGTAGGAGTCGCCTCACGCAAGGAGCAGGCAATAATGAGGTCACATGGAGAAGGAAAAAAAGGGGGGGAAGTATAACAGGCTACATCCCAACAAGTAACAGCTTAGAAGCCATCGGCATCAGTCCTTAAACAGCGCATATGGGCGAGGAGAAATGTCACATAGTTACAGGAGCTGGCATGGTTTTATGCGTGGAGCAGCTGGAGTGAAGCTGTCAGCAGAAGAGGCAGGTGAGCAAGAAGGCACTAGTAGGAGAGCTGGCGTTATAGCGACAGCAGCAGCAGCTGGAATGAACACCACAGCAGGTAGGCCAGGAGTAGAGGGCAAAGCAGCTCCCAAGTGTGGTAATCTGGCAGTCACTAATGCCGAGGCAACAAACAAAAGGTGAGAGGTTCTCTGAGCTGAGAGATTACCTGGGTGCCGAGCATGTATCACAGCTGCAGCAGGAGTAAGTGGAGAAATAGGTGTGTCCAGCTGGGGCACAGGGGTCACAACAGCAGGTAGCAGGTCCAGAGACAGAGGTGACTGCAGCAGCACACATCCCAGCAGGGGTACAAGGTCAGCCCTCCGCAGAACAAATACTTCCGGATCTCCCTCCAGGCAGCCCTGACAATAGTGATCCCGGCCGTGTAGTATAAGGGGGCCGCAGAGCAGGTAGATAGCTCCTCTAGGTGTGCTGGGACCCAGCGGTAGGCAGCGGGTCTCCGGCGGGTCAGGCGGACGCGTCAGCGGAGCTTCCGGCAGACGCGCCGCGGGCAGGCTCAGAAATCGAGGCCCCGGCACCGGACTAGCGGTAGGCCGCAACCTGTGGGAGTATTATAAAACACTCCCCGGCTCCGCGGCGCTAACCGAGACACAGCGGGGGGCAGGTGAGAGTGGAAGGGAGGTAGGTGTAGAGAGGGGGATGGCAGAAGAGGGCAGGGAGAGTGTATTTAATGAGGTGGATGTGGGAGCTGAGGGATTCTGCTGCCACTCTCCCCCGCCGTCAGGCCACAAACGGTGCTGCAGCTTCTAATGCAGAGAGAGGTGCTGCAGCAGCAGCTGGCGCAAAGAGAGGTGTTGCAGCATAAATGTAGAGAGAATTGCTGCAGCAGCCGGGGCAAAGAGAGGTGCTACAACAGCCAGGGCAGAGAGAGGTTCTGCAGAAGCTGGGACAGAAGGAGCTGCTACAGCATGACTGAATTAGAAACATGTGCTGCAGCTTCCAAGAAACAGAGAACTGCTGCAGCAAGACTGAAGGAGGGACATGTGCTGCAGGACAGAAGTAACCCTGTTGCACAGCTACAAGCACAGTGAGACCAGTTGCGTGCGGTGAGGTAATTGGCTGGTGAGGCACTACAGCCATAATGTCCACCGAATCCTGCCGATGACCCCTACCGCCGCCGAGCCAATGCCCGCTACTGCCTCTGAGCCGGTGCGCAATGGCTTGCAAACTCTCCCACCATCAACTGACCCAGCCCTCCGCCACTAATTTGCATCTCAGTCCGATGCCGCCAATGCCTGCTGCCTGCCTGCCCATCATACTTGTGATATATTGTACATTTTTTTATAGAAAAATAAATAAAAATTAGTGTTTGGGACTGGAAAGAGAGTGGGAGGAGGACATGAATGCAATTTTGTTGTCCAGGGCTTCCATTAACTTAATAGAGAATGGTCTGAATGGGTAAAAAAAAAAAAAATATGCGTGAGGTCCCCCCTCCTAAGTATAACCAGCCTCGGGCTCTTTGAGCCGGTCCTGGTTGTTTAAATCCTAGGGTAAAAATTGGACAGAAGTTCCCCGTATTTAGACAACCAGCACCGGGCTCTTAGACCGGTCCTGGTTCCAAAAATACGGGGGACAAAAGATGTAGGGGCTCCACTAGCCAGGGACATAACGCCACAGATGGGGACACATTTATGTAGGTCCCTGCGGCCGTGGCATTACCCTCCCAACTAGTCACCCCTGGCCGGGGTTCCCTGGAGGAGTGGGGACCCCTTAATTCAAGGGGTCCCTCCCCTCCAGGCACCCAAGGGCCAGTGGTGAAGCCCGAGGCTGTCCCCAACACCCCTGGGTGGTGGGTGCCGGGCTGATAGCCATAAGTGTGTAAAAAAAAAAATATTGTTTTTTTGTTGTGGAACTACAAGGGCCAGCAAGCCTCCCTCGCTTGCTGGTACTTGGAGAACCCCAAGTACCAGCATGTGGGGAAATAACGGGCCAGCTGGTACCTGTAGTTCTACAAAAAAAATATCTGAATAAAAAAAAAAAAAAACACACACACCGTGACAGTACAAATGTATTAAAACACACTTACACACTCACACATACTTACCTACATCCCACGCCGATCACGTCCACTTGTCCATGTAAAATCCAATAGGGGTACCTGTAAAAATGAGAGAGAGATTACTTACCTACATCCCACGCAGATCACGTCCACTTGTCCATGTTGCATATAATAGGGGTACCTGTAACAATGAAAATTATACTTACAAACTTCGTTAATCTACGGGAGGGGGAAAAGGAAAGTGAGAGAGAGAGAAAGTGAGAGAGAGAGAGAGAGAGACACACACAGACTGACTAATCTGCTTCTGCTGGCTGTGAGCGGGAGGACGGAGGCGGCGGAGGAGGACAGGGGAGAGCCGCACTCACTTCAGGGCCACCACTGCTCCCAGCTACCTCCAACGCCAGTCACCGCTGGGACCCGCCGCCTCCAGCGCCACGTGTGGGTGATTGGACAGCGGATCCAGCACTGGATCTGCTGTCCAATCACAGGTGCTTCGCGGACATAGGGGTGGTGTCCCTGTCAGTGAGGCACTTGTTTCAGTGCCGCTTTCAGCTTCTTTTTCAATGGGCTTTTACAGCCCAGTGCTTGGCCCCGCCCCCCGCTCTGTCCCCGTTCCCATTATGTATGGGAGGCACTGCTATTTGTGTATCTGGCACTGTGGGGCAATGTGTATCTGGCACTGTGGGGCAATATGCATCTGGCACTGTGGGACAATGTGTATCTGGCACTGTGGGGCAATTGTGTATCTGGCACTGTGTGTACTGTGTAAAAAGGGGACTATGCGTGCATACTGTGCAAAAATTGAATGTAGGTATGCTGAGAGACGACACAAGGGGTAGGTGATAGTGTGCTGAGAGGCGACACAGGGGTTGGTGATAGTCATGTTGGCACGCCCCATTTTCAGTGACCATGCCCCTTCTGGTATGTGGCCACGTCTCTTCTGGTGCGTGACCACGCCCATTTTTTCGGCGAGCGCACACATAGTTGATTTTATTATTATTATTATTTTGGGGGGAGCGCCACTCTTCATCTTGCCCTGGGCTCCGAAAACCCTAGTTACACCTCTGCACGTGACAAGAACTATGGCCCTCATTCCGAGTTGTTCGCTCGCAAGCTGCTTTTAGCAGCATTGCACACGCTATGCCGCCGCCTACTGGGAGTGAATCTTAGCTTATCAACATTGCGTACGAAAGATTCTCAAAATTGCGAATAGAAATTTCTTTGCAGTTTCTGAGTAGCTCGGGACTTACTCTGCCACTGCGATCAGTTCAGTCAGTTTCGTTCCTGGTTTGACGTCACAAACACACTCAGCGTTCGCCCAGACACTCCCCCGTTTCTCCAGCCACTCCCGCGTTTTTCCCAGAAACGGTAGCGTTTTTTCACACACACCCATAAAACGGCCAGTTTCCGCCCAGAAACACCCACTTCCTGTCAATCACATTACGATCACCAGAACGAAGAAAAAACCTCGTAATGCCGTGAGTAAAATTCCTAACTGCATAGCAAATTTACTTGGCGCAGTTGCAGTGCGAACATTGCGCATGCGCAATTAGCGGAAAATCGCTGCGATGCGAAGAAAATTACCGAGCGAACAACTCGGAATGACCACCTATGGGTCTGGGGTAGTGATGTGCACCGGAAATTTTTTAGGTTTTGTGTTTTGGTGTTGGATTCGGTTCCGCGGCAGTGTTTTGGATTCGGACGCGTTTTGGCAAAACCTCCCTGGAAATTTTTTGTCGGATTCGGGTGTGTTTTGGATTCGGGTGTTTTTTTACAAAAAACACTCAAAAGCAGCTTAAATCATAGAATTTGGAGGTCATTTTGATCCCATAGTATTATTAACCTCAATAACCATAATTTACACTCATTTCCAGTCTATTCTGAAACCTCACAATATTATTTTTAGTCCAAAAATTTGCACCGAGGTCGCTGGATGACTAAGCTAAGCGCCCCAAGTGGCCGACATAAACACCTGGCCCATCTAGGAGTGGCACTGCAGTGTCAGACAGGATGGCAGATTAAAAAAATTGTCCCCAAACAGCACATGATGCAAAGAAAAAAAGAGGCGCAATGAGGTAGCTGTGTGACTAAGCTAAGCAACCCAAGTGGCCGACACAAACACCTGGCCCATCTAGGAGTGGCACTGCAGTGTTAGACAGGATGGCAGATTAGAAAAATTGTCCCCAAACAGCACATGATACAAAGAAAAAAAGAGGCGCAATGAGGTAGCTGTGTGACCAAGCTAAGCGACCCAAGTGGCCGACACAAACACCTGGCCCATCTAGGAGTGGCACTGCAGTGTCAGACAGGATGGCAGATTAAAAAAATAGTCCCCAAACAGCACATGATGCAAAGAAAAAAAGAGGCGCAATGAGGTAGCTGTGTGACTTGGCTAAGCAACCCAAGTGGCCGACACAAACACCTGGCCCATCTAGGAGTGGCACTGCAGTGTCAGACAGGATGCCACTTCAAAAAATAGTCCCCAAACAGCACATGATGCAAAGAAAAATGAAAGAAAAAAGAGGTGCAAGATGGAATTGTCCTTGGGCCCTCCCACCCACCCTTATGTTGTATAAACAGGACATGCACACTTTAACAAACCCATCATTTCAGCGACAGGATCTGCCACACAACTGTGACTGAAATGACTGGTTGGTTTGGGCCCCCACCAAAAAGAAGCAATCTCTCCTTGCACAAACTGGCTCTACAGAGGCAAGATGTCCACCTCCTCCTCATCGTCCGATTCCTCACCCCTTTCACTGTGTACATCCCCCCCCTCACAGATTATTAATTCACCCCCACTGGAATCCACCATCTCAGGTCCCTGTGTACTTTCTGAAGGTCGATTGCTGGTGAATGTCTCCACGGAGGAATTTATTATAATTCATTTTGATGAACATCATCTTCTCCACATTTTCTGGAAGTAACCTCGTACGCCGATTGCTGACAAGGTGAGCGGCTGCACTAAACACTCTTTCGGAGTACACACTGGAGGGGGGGCAACTTAGGTAAAATAAAGCCAGTTTGTGCAGGGGCATCCAAATTGCCTCTTTTTCCTGCCAGTATACGTACGGACTGTCTGACGTGCCTACTTGGATGCGGTCACTCATATAATCCTCCACCATTCTTTCAATGGTGACAGAATCATATGCAGTGACAGTAGACGACATGTCAGTAATCGTTGGCAGGTCCTTCAGTCCGGACCAGATGTCAGCACTCGCTCCAGACTGCCCTGCATCACCGCCAGCGGGTGGGCTCGGAATTCTTAGCCTTTTCCTCGCAGCCCCAGTTGCGGGAGAATGTGAAGGAGGAGCTGTTGACGGGTCATGTTCTGCTTGACTTGACAATTTTCTCACCAGCAGGTCTTTGAACCTCTGCAGACTTGTGTCTGCCGGAAAGAGAGATACAACGTAGGTTTTAAATCTAGGATCGAGCACGGTGGCCAAAATGTAGTGCTCTGATTTCAACAGATTGACCACCCGTGAATCCTGGTTAAGCGAATTAAGGGCTCCAACCACAAGTCCCACATGCCTAGCGGAATCGCTCTGTTTTAGCTCCTCCTTCAATCTCTCCAGCTTCTTCTGCAAAAGCCTGATGAGGGGAATGACCTGACTCAGGCTGGCAGTGTCTGAACTGACTTCACGTGTGGCAAGTTCAAAGGGTTGCAGAACCTTGCACAACGTTGAAATCATTCTCCACTGCGCTTGAGTCAGGTGTATTCCCCCTCCTTTGCCTATATCGTAGGTAGCTGCATAGGCTTGAATGGCCTTTTGCTGCTCCTCCATCCTCTGAAGCATATAGAGGGTTGAATTCCACCTCGTTACCACCTCTTGCTTCAGATGATGGCAGAGCAGGTTCAGGAGTGTTTGCTGGTGCTCCAATCTTCGGCACGCGGTGGCTGAATGTCGAAAGTGACCCGCAATTCTTCGGGCCACCGACAGCATCTCTTGCACGCCCCTGTCGTTTTTTAAACAATTCTGCACCACCAAATTCAATGTATGTGCAAAACATGGGACGTGCTGGAATTTGCTCAGATGTAATGCACGCACAATATTGCTGGCGTTGTCCGATTTCACAAATCCCCAGGAGAGTCCAATTGGGGTAAGCCATTCTGCGATGATGTTCCTCAGTTTCCGTAAGAGGTTGTCAGCTGTGTGCCTTTTATGGAAAGCGGTGATACAAAGTGTAGCCTGCCTAGGAACGAGTTGGCATTTGCGAGATGCTGCTACTGGTGCCGCCGCTGCTGTTCTTGCTACGGGAGGCAATACATCTACCCAGTGGGCTGTCACAGTCATATAGTCCTGATTCTGCCCTGGTCCACTTGTCCACATGTCCATGGTTAAGTGGACATTGGGTACAACTGCATTTTTTAGGACACTGGTGACTCTTTTTCTGACGTCTGTGTACATTTTCGGTATCGCCTGCCTAGAGAAATGGAACCTAGATGGTATTTGGTACCGGGGACACAGTACCTCAATCAATTCTCTAGTTCCCTGTGAATTAACGGTGGATACCGGAAACACGTTTCTCACCACCCAGGCTGCCAAGGCCTGAGTTATCCACTTTGCAGCAGGATGACTGCTGTGATATTTCATCTTCCTCGCAAAGGACTGTTGGACAGTCAATTGCTTACTGGAAGTAGTAAAAGTGGTCTTCCGACTTCCCCTCTGGGATGACGATCGACTCCCAGCAGCAACAACAGCAGCGCCAGCAGCAGTAGGCGTTACACTCAAGGATGCATCGGAGGAATCCCAGGCAGGAGAGGACTCGTCAGACTTGACAGTGACATGGCCTGCAGGACTATTGGCTTTCCTGTCTAAGGAGGAAATTGACACTGAGGGAGTTGGTGGTGTGGTTTGCAGGAGCTTGGTTACAAGAGGAAGGGATTTAGTTGGCAGTGCACTGCTTCCGCTGTCACCCACCGTTTTTGAACTTGTCAATGACTTCTGATGAATGCGCTCCAGGTGACGTATAAGGGAGGATGTTCCTAGGTGGTTAACGTCCTTACCCCTACTAATTGCAGCTTGGCAAAGGCAACACACGGCTTGACAACAGTTGTCCGCATTTCTGTTTAAATAATTCCACACCGAAGAGGTGATTTTTTTTTTTGTATTTTGACCAGGCATGTCAATGGCCATATTCGTCCCACGGACAACAGGTGTCTCCCCGGGTGCCTGACTTAAACAAACCACCTCACCATCAGAATCCTCCTTGTCAATTTCCTCCCCAGCACCAGCAACACCCATATCCTCATCCTGGTGTACTTCAACAGTGACATCTTCAATTTGACTATCAGGAACTGGACTGCGGGTGCTCCTTCCAGCACTTGCAGGGGGCGTGCAAATGGTGAAAGGTGCCACCTCTTCCCGTCCAGTGTTGGGAAGGTCAGGCATCGCAACCGACACAATTGGACTCTACTTGGGGATTTGTGATTTAGAAGAACGCACAGTTCTTTGCTGTGCTTTTGCCATCTTAAGTCTTTTAAGTTTTCTAGCAGGAGGATGAGTGCTTCCATCCTCATGTGAAGCTGACCCACTAGTCATGAGGAACATAGGAGAGGGCCTCAGCCGTTCCTTGCCACTCCGTGTCGTAAATGGCATATTGGCAAGTTTACGCTTCTCCTCAGACGATTTTAATTTTGATTTTTGGGTCATTTTACTTAACTTTTGTTTTTTGGATTTTACATGCTCTCTACTATGACATTGGGCATCGGCCTTGGCAGACGACGTTGATGGAATTTCATCATTTCGGACATGACTAGTGGCAGGAGCTTCAGCATGAGGTGGAAGTGGATATTGATCTTACCCTATTTTACCATCCACATTTTTGTTCTCCATTTTTTAATGTGTGGAATTATATGCCAGTAATATATTTATCAATAGCAATGGCCTACTACTATATATACTGCGCAAAAAAACTTAAATGCACCACAGGTATGGATGGATAGTATACTTGACGACACAGAGGTAGGTAGAGCAGTGGCCTACTGTACCGTACTGCTATATATTATATACTGGTGGTCAGCAAACTGTGCAAAACTGAAATGCACCACAGGTATGGATGGATAGTATACTTGACGACACAGAGGTAGGTAGAGAAGTGGCCTACTGTACCGTACTGCTATATATTATATACTGGTGGTCAGCAAACTGTGCAAAACTGAAATGCACCACAGGTATGGATGGATAGTATACTTGACGACACAGAGGTAGGTAGAGCAGTGGCCTTCTGTACCGTACTGCTATATATTATATACTGGTGGTCAGCAAACTGTGCAAAACTGAAATGCACCACAGGTATGGATGGATAGTATACTTGACGCGACAGAGGTAGGTAGAGAAGTGGCCTACTGTACCGTACTGCTATATATTATATACTGGTGGTCAGCAAACTGTGCAAAACTGAAATGCACCACAGGTATGGATGGATAGTATACTTGACGACACAGAGGTAGGTAGAGCAGTGGCCTACTGTACCGTATTGCTATATATTATATACTGGTGGTCAGCAAACTGTGCAAAACTGAAATGCACCACAGGTATGGATGGATAGTATACTTGACGACACAGAGGTAGGTAGAGCAGTGGCCTTCTGTACCGTACTGCTATATATTATATACTGGTGGTCAGCAAACTGTGCAAAACTGAAATGCACCACAGGTATGGATGGATAGTATACTTGACGACACAGAGGTAGGTAGAGCAGTGGCCTACTGTACCGTACTGCTATATATTATATATTGGTGGTCAGCAAACTGTGCAAAACTGAAATGCACCACAGGTATGGATGGATAGTATACTTGACGACACAGAGGTAGGTAGAGCAGTGGCCTACTGTACCATACTGCTATATATTATATACTGGTGGTCAGCAAACTGTGCAAAACTGAAATGCACCACAGGTATGGATGGATACAGTAGCGGATCTTGCCACAGGCAAGCAGGAATTTTGCCCGCGGCGCCGCCTTCCGGAGGGCACCGCACCAGGGCAAGATCCGCTGCTGCTGTGCCCCCCGCTGCCGCTGTGAAGGGAAACTAGAGTTTCCCATCGTGGAGAGGTCCTTTACTGTGCAGAGCGCGATGACGTCATTGCGCACCGCACAGCAAAGGTCCTCTCCATGAAGGGAACTAGACGCTACGCGTCTAGTTTCCCTTCGTGGAGAGGACCTTTGCTGTGCGGTGCGCGATGACGTCATCGCGCAACGCACATTAAAGGACCTCTCCACGAAGGACTTCACAGCGGCCAGCGGCAGCGGGGAGCAGCGGGCACATTTCAGAGCGCTACAGTAGTCTGTACAGGGGGCGTAAATGACAATGCCCCCTGTACAAAGCCACGCCCCCCATTGCCACCCGGGCCACGCAAAGCCCCAGAACCGGCCCTGGATGGATAGTATACTTGACGACACAGAGGTAGGTAGAGCAGTGGCCTACTGTACCGTACTGCTATAAATTATATACTGGTGGTCAGCAAACTGTGCAAAACTGAAATGCGCCACAGGTATGGATGGATAGTATACTTGACGACACAGAGGTAGGTAGAGCAGTGGCCTACTGTACCGTACTGCTATATATTATATATACTGGTGGTCAGCAAACTGTGCAAAACTGAAATGCACCACAGGTATGGATGGATAGTATACTTGACGACACAGAGGTAGGTAGAGCAGTGGCCTACTGTACCGTACTGCTATATATTATATACTGGTGGTCAGCAAACTGTGCAAAACTGAAATGCACCACAGGTATGGATGGATAGTATAGTTGACGACACAGAGGTAGGTAGAGCAGTGGCCTACTGTACCGTACTGCTATATATTATATACTGGTGGTCAGCAAACTGTGCAAAACTGAAATGCACCACAGGTATGGATGGATTTTATACTTGACGACACAGAGGTAGGTAGAGCAGTGGCCTTCTGTACCGTACTGCTATATTTTATATACTGGTGGTCAACAAACTGTGCAAAACTGAAATGCACCACAGGTATGGATGGATAGTATACTTGACGACACAGAGGTAGGTAGAGCAGTGGCCTACTGTACCGTACTGCTATATATTATATATATTGGTGGTCAGCAAACTGTGCAAAACTGAAATGCACCACAGGTATGGATGGATAGTATACTTGACGACACAGAGGTAGGTAGAGCAGTGGCCTACTGTACCGTACTGCTATATATTATATACTGGTGGTCAGCAAACTGTGCAAAACTGAAATGCACCACAGGTATGGATGGATAGTATACTTGACAACACAGAGGTAGGTAGAGCAGTGGCCTACTGTACCGTACTACTATATATTATATACTGGTGGTCAGCAAACTGTGCAAAACTGAAATGCACCACAGGTATGGATGGATACAGTAGCGGATCTTGCCACGGGCAAGCAGGACTTTTGCCCGGGGCGCCGCCTTCCGGAGGGCGCCGCACCAGGGCAAGATCCACTGCTGCTGTGCCCCCCGCTGCCTGCTGCCCGCTGTGAAGGGAAACTAGAGTTTCCCTTCGTGGAGAGGTCCTTTACTGTGCGGTGCGCGATGACGTCATCGCGCACCGCACATTAAAGGACCTCTCCACGAAGGGCTTCACAGCGGCCAGCGGCAGCGGGGGGCAGCGGGCACATTTCAGAGCGCTATAGTAGTCTGTATAAGGGGCATAAATGACCATGCCCCCTGTACGAAGCCACGCCCCCCATTGCCGCCCGAGGCACGCAAAGCCCCAGAACCGGCCCTGAATGGATAGTATACTTGACGACACAGAGGTAGGTAGAGCAGTGGCCTACTGTACCGTACTGCTATAATAAAGGGGGGCAGTGAACCAAATAGGAATAAAGAAATCTGCTCCCCCAACACAGAGGTATTGTTTCTGCAGGCAAAAGGAATAGGAAGCATATCTACAGCAACAGAAGATAATTCAGATCAAAACCAAATAAAAATAGGCAGAGAGAAGAACATAGCTAGGAACAGAAAAAGCACAAACAAAACTCTAAAAGCTATGTGTGCAAATGCTAGGAGCTTAGGAAATAAAATCCCAGAACTAACTGCAATAATGACAAGGGATGATCTAGACATTGTGGCAATTACAGAGTCATGGTACAATGAAAATCATGACTGGGACATAGCTATACCGGGATATACTTTATTTAGGAAGGACAGAATTGGAAAAATCGGAGGAGGGGTAGCAATGTATGTAAAAAATGCCATAAATACTACATTAATACAAAGTATTGAAGAAAAAACTGAGGCCCTTTAGGTGACCATAGAAACAGGGGAAAAGTTGATTATTCGTATTGGCGTGATATACAGGCCACCAGGTCAGGAAGAGGAACTTGACAAGAACCTATTGCAGGACATAACTAAAATGGCATTAAAAGGAGAGGTAATAATCATGGGAGACTTTAATCTTCCTGATGTAAACTGGGAGGTGTCTGTTGCTAGTTCCACTAGAAGTAGGAACATTTTAAATTCCCTTCAGGGAGCATCCCTCCACCAATTGGTGAGGGAACCCACTCGGAAAGACGCAATATTAGACTTAATACTTACAAATGGAGACAGATTATCGGACGTAAAAGTGGGTGAAAACCTGGGATCCAGTGATCATCAAGCAGTATGGTTCAGCATTAAGACAGAGACTGACTCGTCCCATACAAAAACAAAGGTGTTGGATTTTAGGAAGGCTGATTTTGTAGGGATGGGAAAATGTGTAAGCGATTCTTTGGCAGAGTGGAGGAACTTGGAAACAGTGCAGGAGAGGTGGGAAACATTCAAATGTGCAATATTGAAGGCAACAGACCTTTGTATCAAAACTGTTAGGAAAAACACAAGGAAAAGGAAGCCAGTGTGGTTTGCAAAAGAAGTAGCAAATATTGTGAGAGCAAAAAAGATGGCTTTTAGGAAATATAAGCAGACACAAAATAATGAAGACAAAAAGATATATCTTGTTAGACAGAAGGAGACAAAGAAGGTAATCAGATGTGCAAAGGCACAAGCTGAGGAGAAAATGGCCCAGTCAGTGGGTAAAGGAGGCAAAACTTTTTTTAGGTATATAAGCGAAAAGAGAAAAACAAAAGGCGGAATTATAAAACTAAAGACGGACACTGGGAGTCTTGTTGAAGGAGACAATTTAATAGCAGATCATCTTAATGATTATTTTTGCTCAGTATTTACTACTGAAAGAGAGGGGAAGGGGCCACAGTTAAGTTGCAGGGATAGTCAGGAAAATGAAACAAGTACATTTACAGAGGAGAAGGTCCTAACAGAACTCTCAAAGCTGAAAGTGGACAAATCTATGGGGCCAGATGGGATACATCCAAGGATATTAAAAGAACTTAAAGAGGTGCTGGTATCACCATTGACAGAATTATTCAACCAGTCATTAGCTACAGGAGAAATTCCAGGGGACTGGAAAAGAGCAAACGTAGTCCCACTGCACAAAAGTGGAAGCAAGGAAGAGGCAAACAACTACAGACCAGTGAGTCTTACATCAGTAGTAGGGAAATTGATGGAAACACTCTTAAAAGAAAGAGTTGTAGATTATCTCAAATCCGGCAATTTACTGGATCCCAAACAGCATGGATTCACTGGGGGGAGATCATGTCAAACAAATCTTATTGACTTTTTTGATTGTGTGACTAAAGTGATGGATAAAGGTGGAGCCATGGATATAGCTTATCTAGACTTTAGTAAGGCTTTTGACACAGTTCCACATCGCAGATTGCTAAATAAACTTGAAAGTTTGGGATTGGATATTAGGATTATTTAATGGATAAGATCTTGGTTGAAGGATAGAAAACAGAGAGTTGTGGTAAATGGAGTGCATTCACAGGAGGGAAATGTTACCAGTGGAGTACCCCAGGGATCTGTACTTGGACCAGTGCTTTTTAATATCTTTATTGGTGACATTGCAAATGGCATTAAAGGGAAAGTATGCCTTTTTGCAGATGACACAAAGGTATGCAACAGGGTAGACACACCAGGTGGGGTAAAACAAATGATTGAGGATCTAGGTAGACTAGAGGAATGGTCAAGAGTCTGGCAATTACAGTTTAATGCCAAAAAAATGCAAAATCATGCACTTGGGTCTCAAAAATCCTAAAGCTAAATACAGTATTAATGGCACTATACTGGAAACTACTGAGGAGGAAAGGGATCTAGGAGTCACTATTTCAGATGACTTAAAAGCAGGTAAGCAATGTAACAAGGCAATGAGGAAGGCTAGTCAGATGCTTGGCTGCATTGGGAGGGGAATCAGCAGCAGAAAGAAAGAAGTAATAATGCCACTGTATAGGTCATTGGTACGGCCTCATCTAGAATACTGTATTCAGTTCTGGAGGCCATATCTTCAAAAGGATATTAATACATTAGAAACTGTACAAAGGAGGGCAACTAAAATGGTGCATGGCCTACATCACAAAACATACCCAGAAAGACTAAGAAATCTCAATATGTATAGTTTGAAGCAGAGAAGGGAAAGGGGGGACATGATAGAAACTTTCAAATATATGAATGGTTTTAACAAAGTCCAGGAGGGAAACATTCTCCAAATGAAGAGAAGCAATAGGACACGAGGACATGCACTGAGACTGGAGGGGGGGGAGGTTCAGGGGAAATTTGCGGAAAAATTATTTCACAGAAAGGGTAGTGGACAAGTGGAATAGCCTCCCATCAGAGGTGGTAGAGGCTAAGACAGTAGAGCAATTTAAACATGCATGGGATAGACATAAGGATATCCTTACAAAGAAATAAGGATCAAATAAGGTTAGTGGTAAAAAATAATATAAAAAAAATAAAAATAAGGGGCAGACTAGATGGGCCAAGTGGTTCTTATCTGCCGACAAATTCTATGTTTCTATGTTTCTATGGTGGTCAGCAAACTGTGCAAAACTGAAATGCACCACAGGTATGGATGGATAGTATACTTGACGACACAGAGGTAGGTAGAGCAGTGGCCTACTGTACCGTACTGCTATAGATTATATACTGGTGGTCAGCAAACTGTGCAAAACTGAAATGCACCACAGGTATGGATGGATAGTATACTTGACGACACAGAGGTAGGTAGAGCAGTGGCCTACTGTACCGTACTGCTATATATTATATACTGGTGGTCAGCAAACTGTGCAAAACTGAAATGCACCACAGGTATGGATGGATAGTATACTTGACGACACAGAGGTAGGTAGAGCAGTGGCCTTCTGTACCATACTGCTATATATTATATACTGGTGGTCAGCAAACTGTGCAAAACTGAAATGCACCACAGGTATGGATGGATAGTATACTTGACGACACAGAGGTAGGTAGAGCAGTGGCCTACTGTACCGTACTGCTATATATTATATATACTGGTGGTCAGCAAACTGTGTAAAACTGAAATGTACCACAGGTATGGATGGGTAGAATACTTGATGACACAGAGGAAGGTAGAGCAGTGGCCTACTGTACCGTACTGCTATATATTATATACTGGTGGTCAGCAAACTGTGCAAAACTGAAATGCACCACAGGTATGGATGGATAGTATACTTGACGACACAGAGGTAGGTAGAGCAGTGGCCTACTGTACCGTACTGCTATATATTATATACTGGTGGTCAGCAAACTGTGCAAAACTGAAATGCACCACAGGTATGGATGGATAGTATACTTGACGACACAGAGGTAGGTAGAGCAGTGGCCTTCTGTACCGTACTGCTATATATTATATACTGGTGGTCAGCAAACAGATAGATAGATAGATAGATAGATAGATAGATAGACAGACAGATTCCAAATGGACTTTAAAATATAACTTATCTTATGGAAATTCATTTTGGCCCAGGAGAGGTTTAGGAACACATTTCCTGATTGTCATATTTGACGAGAGGTTCAGGAGTTGAGTTCCGGCGAGTTCCTGCTGAAAAATAGCACTGCCAAACCCACTTGAAGTTAGAATAGGTACAGTATACATACCCTCCAACATTTTACACAAAAAATTCGGTACAAATTAGAAAAGGGGGCGTGGTCACTCCTTTTCCTATACTTTCAATGGAAGTTTGGAGAGCCAAAATCGGTACAGACCTTAAAAAAACAAAACTGTACCTGCTAAAAAGGTACCGTTGGAGGGTGTGAGTATATTATAACCACAGCCTGGGCAGATTAGGTACTAATCAGGTTACTACTGATGCAGTAATATTTCTATGCTGTTATGTAACATATTAATTACTATATCATGCAGTAGTGTACAGAGTCTATCATTATCTTTGGTCCCTGCCCAATTTGGATTATAGTGTAACAGTGTCACTATCAGGGCTGTTTCTAGACAATTTGGCTACCAGTGCGAGCAGTGAAAAAATTAACCCCCCAGGCCCCACCCTAGACATTCAAAAATCCACCCCCCTCTATAGACATAGAAGAAAAATTGCATGGCCTTGCTAAAATAGGTGTGGCCTCTCTAAAATGGGTGTGGCCTCGCAGGAAAAGACTACCAGTTTTTGCACCAACAGACCTCGGCCACCACAGAGTAAAAAAAATACCTTCCACCCTGCACCATATTATGCCACACACCGAAATGCACGTGATACATTATGACCTACAGTAAAGCTTCTAATTATTTTAAATTACCTGCTCGTTGCCAAGGGTTTCATGTGCTGGATGTCATGCTCGTTGCCAGGGGTTTCATGCTCTTAGTTTCATGCTCGTTGCCAGGGGTGTGTAATGCCTGTTGCCAGGGGTTTCATGCTCTTGGTGTCATGCTTGTTGCCAGGGGTGTGTAATGCTCGGTGCCAGGGGTTTCATGCTCTTGGTGTCATGCTCATTGCCAGGGGTGTGTAATGTGCCAGCCTGCTATCCTGCTCCCCCTCCTCCCGCCCATAGTACTCCAGTTGGGGCAGCAGAGTTTCACGAAATGACACGGTTGCGTTGTGATGTCACAACGTAACCACATCATTCCGCGAAACTCCATCCCCCAAGCGGAGTATTATGGGAGGAAGGAGGGGGAGCAGGATATGAGCCTGTAAGGGGTGTAATATGGCTGACCGGCGGTCTCCTGACCGCCGGTCAGCTTACCGACGCCGGGATCCCGGCAGCATACCGACGCCGGGATCCCGGCGGGGAGGGGCGAGTGCAGCAAGCCCCTTGCGGGCTCGCTGCGCTCACCACGCTGCGGGCTCGGTGGGTTCTATTCCCACTTTAAGGGTGTCGTGGACACCCACGAGTGGAAATAGTCCCTGTTGCTCGGCATGCCGACCATCGGGATACTGAGCTGGCGGGATGGTGGAGGAGGTCATGTGACTGTCGGTCAGCAGACCGCCGGTCACATGAATACCACCCCCTGTAAGTGCTTGCCCGCCACTAGAAACGGCACTGGTCACAATCTTACAATACATGAGAAAATAGGATAAGTGGGGATAAGTTCCATATGATGCTTATATTTCCAGACAAATTACAAAGGTAAAAAGACCTTCGTAGGGGATGCAGTTAAAAAGCCGGCTGTCGGTATCCCAGTGTTCAGGATACAGACGCCGGTATCCCGACAGCCGACATTATACAGGCAACCGGAATCCCGACACCTGCCCGGCTTTCCCACTCTGTTAGTGGGTTCATGCCAACAACCAAGTGGGAATAGAACCTGTGGTGAGTGAGGCGCACCACCGAGCCCGAAGGGGACGCGTGGACTCGCTGCCGGGATGCCACTATCAGTGACAGCCGGCATCGCGTCTGCCAGTATATCATGCCGGATCCCTTTGTAGGACTATGTGTTTCAGTCACACAGCAATGTTGTTTTGTGGGGGGTGGCTCAGAGGATTGTAAAGTATAGAAAGAGAATACAGGTTAGTTTTATGTGGAGGGCTGGAATTCAGGAATTTGAAAAGGTGAGTTTGGTTGTATGAGTGAGGGAAATCCAGAGAGTCAGGGGGTATTAACAGAGGAGGAGGCTCGTGTGCAGCCTCCTCCGTCCGTGCCCCCTCCTCCCGACCCGTCAGCACAATAGTCTGAGCACTAGGAGGCAAACACTGTATTGTGCATGCGCAAATCTCCAGGGAAATGGCACAGTGCCCATTTTCCCCGAAGTTTTCCTTACTGCGCATGTGCAAAATGCCAGGAAAACTGCAGCCGTACCGTTTCCTGGTGAGTTGTGGGGAGGTGCTGCCGCCAATGGGGGACTCTGGAGAGGTGAGTATTGAAAAAAATGGGTGCAGAGTTTGCGGTGTGGGCCCCCCTAGACCCGAACACACTGCACCCATTATAAATACACCACTGTAAAGCTGGATTTATCATATGGCAACCTAGGCACCTGCCTAGGGCCTAGCAGGTCTCAAGGGCCCTGTGGCTGGGCCCCACGAAATCCAGCCCATCCGGTCCATCACTAAGACTGGCTTCTACTTGTAAATGTTTTAAAGAGGATCAGTAACAGGACCAGTATTACAGGGGCAAACGCAGGATTTGTAGAGGGGGGTTTCCAGACATGATATTTTTCAAATCACACATCCTTACTTCAACGTTTCGGAGTTTAATCCATCATCAGGAAGGATGCACAGCAATGTTATGTATCTTTCCTGATGGTGGATTAAACTCCCAGATGCTGAAGTAAGAACGTGTGATTTTTGCCATGCTTTTAACCTGCTGGAGTGCCAATCATTTCAGCCAAGTATTGTATTTCAGTGCTGCAATGTGAGCACAGTGCATTCCTGATGGAGAGAGAGTGTGTGTGTGTGTGTGTGTGTGTGTGTGTGTGTGTGTGTGTGTGTGTGTGTGTGTGTGTGTGTGTA
The DNA here is from genome assembly GCF_028390025.1 of Pseudophryne corroboree. Lineage (NCBI taxonomy): Eukaryota > Metazoa > Chordata > Amphibia > Anura > Myobatrachidae > Pseudophryne > Pseudophryne corroboree. The sequence goes on along the minus strand of NC_086444.1, from coordinate 83,291,713 downwards.
TATATATATATATATATATATATATATATATATATATAACATTGATGGACCCATCCACAAAATAAATAAATAAGTAAATAAAAATACATAATTAAATAAATAAATAAATGGATCCGACAAGACGCCTTCCAGACAGGCATATTCTCAGTGGCACTCCAGGCCTCAAGTAACTAACATCAAAACACTGATTTAACGACGTTTCAGATATTGAATATATCTTTTTTCAAGGCTGATCCTTGAAAAAAATAAGAATTTACTTACCGATAATTCTATTTCTCGTAGTCCGTAGTGGATGCTGGGGACTCCGTCAGGACCAGGGGGATTAGCGGCTCCACAGGAGACAGGGCACAAAAGTAAAAGCTTTAGGACTAGGTGGTGTGCACTGGCTCCTCCCCCTATGACCCTCCTCCAAGCCTCAGTTAGGATACTGTGCCCGGACGAGCGTACACAATAAGGAAAGATTTTGAATCCCGGGTAAGACTCATACCAGCCACACCAATCACACTGTACAACTTGTGATCTGAACCCAGTTAACAGCATGATAACAGAGGAGCCTCTGAAAAGATGGCTCACAACAATAATAACCCGATTTTTGTAACAATAACTATGTACAAGTATTGCAGACAATCCGCACTTGGGATGGGCGCCCAGCATCCACTACGGACTACGAGAAATAGAATTATCGGTAAGTAAATTCTTATTTTCTCTGACGTCCTAAGTGGATGCTGGGGACTCCGTCAGGACCATGGGGATTATACCAAAGCTCCCAAACGGGCGGGAGAGTGCGGATGACTCTGCAGCACCGAATGAGAGAACTCCAGGTCCTCCTCAGCCAGGGTATCAAATTTGTAGAATTTTGCAAACGTGTTTGCCCCTGACCAAGTAGCTGCTCGGCAAAGTTGTAAAGCCGAGACCCCTCGGGCAGCCGCCCAAGATGAGCCCACCTTCCTTGTGGAATGGGCATTTACAGATTTTGGCTGTGGCAGGCCTGCCACAGAATGTGCAAGCTGAATTGTACTACAAATCCAACGAGCAATCGTCTGCTTAGAAGCAGGAGCACCCAGCTTGTTGGGTGCATACAGGATAAACAGCGAGTCAGTTTTCCTGACTCCAGCCGTCCTGGAAATATATATTTTTAGGGCCCTGACAACGTCTAGCAACTTGTAGCCGCAGGCACCACAATAGGTTGGTTCAGGTGAAACGCTGACACCACCTTAGGGAGAAACTGGGGACGAGTCCGCAGTTCTGCCCTGTCCGAATGGAAAATCAGATATGGGCTTTTGTGAGACAAAGCCGCCAATTCTGACACTCGCCTGGCCGAGGCCAGGGCCAACAGCATGGTCACTTTCCATGTGAGATATTTCAAATCCACAGATTTGAGCGGTTCAAACCAATGTGATTTGAGGAATCCCAGAACTACGTTGAGATCCCACGGTGCCACTGGAGGCACACAAGGGGGTTGTATATGCAGTACTCCGTTGACGAATGTCTGGACTTCAGGAACTGAAGCCAATTCTTTCTGGAAGAAAATCGACAGGGCCGAAATTTGAACCTTAATGGACCCCAATTTGAGGCCCATAGACACTCCTGTTTGCAGGAAATGCAGGAATCGACCGAGTTGAAATTCCTCCGTGGGGGCCTTCCTGGCCTCACACCACGCAACATATTTTCGCCAAATGCGGTGATAATGTTGTGCGGTCACATCCTTCCTGGCTTTGACCAGGGTAGGTATGACCTCTTCCGGAATGCCTTTTTCCCTTAGGATCCGACGTTCAACCGCCATGCCGTCAAACGCAGCTGCGGTAAGTCTTGGAACAGACAGGGTCCTTGCTGAAGCAAGTCCCTTCTTAACGGCAGAGGCCATGGGTCCTCTGTGAGCATCTCTTGAAGTTCCGGGTACCAAGTCCTCCTTGGCCAATCCGGAGCCACGAGTATAGTTCTTACTCCTCTCCGTCTTATAATTCTCAGTACCTTGGGTATGAGAGGAAGAGGAGGGAACACATACACTGACTGGTACACCCACGGTGTTACCAGAGCGTCCACAGCTATTGCCTGAGGGTCCCTTGACCTGGCGCAATACCTGTCCAGTTTTTTGTTGCGGCGGGACGCCATCATGTCCACCTTTGGTTTTTCCCAATGGTTCACAATCATGTGGAAGACTTCCGTGTGAAGTCCCCACTCTCCCGGGTGGAGGTCGTGCCTGCTGAGGAAGTCTGCTTCCCAGTTGTCCACTCCCGGAATGAACACTGCTGACAGTGCTATCACATGATTTTCCGCCCAGCGAAGAATCCTTGCAGCTTCTGCCATTGCCCTCCTGCTTCTTGTGCCGCCCTGTCTGTTTACGTGGGCGACTGCCGTGATGTTGTCCGACTGGATCAGCACCGGCTGACCTTGAAGCAGAGGTCTTGCTAGGCATAGAGCATTGTAAATTGCCCTTAGCTCCAGTATATTTATGTGGAGAGAAGTCTCTAGACTTGACCACGTTCCCTGGAAATTTCTTCCCTGTGTGACTGCTCCCCAGCCTCTCAGGCTGGCATCCGTGGTCACCAGGATCCAATCCTGAATGCCGAATCTGCGGCCCTCTAGTAGATGAGCACTCTGCAGCCACCACAGAAGAGACACCCTTGTCCTCGGAGACAGGGTTATCCGCTGATGCATCTGAAGATGCGATCCGGACCATTAGTCCAGCAGATCCCACTGAAAAGTTCTTGCGTGAAATCTGCCGAATGGAATCGCTTCGTAAGAAGCCACCATTTTTCCCAGGACCCTTGTGCAATGATGCACTGACACTTTTCCTGGTTTTAGGAGGTTCCTGACTAGCTCGGATAACTCCCTGGCTTTCTCCTCCGGGAGAAACACCTTTTTCTGGACTGTGTCCAGAATCATCCCTAGGAACAGCAGACGTGTCGTCGGGATCAGCTGCGATTTTGGAATATTTAGAATCCACCCGTGCTGTTGTAGCAGTACCCGAGATAGTGCTACTCCGACCTCCAACTGTTCCCTGGACTTTGCCCTTATCAGGAGATCGTCCAAGTAAGGGATAATTAAGACGCCTTTTCTTCGAAGAAGAATCATAATTTCGGCCATTACCTTGGTAAAGACCCGGGGTGCCGTGGACAATCCAAACGGCAGCGTCTGAAACTGATAATGACAGTTCTGTACTACGAACCTGAGGTACCCTTGGTGAGAAGGGCAAATTGGGACATGAAGGTAAGCATCCTTGATGTCCAGGGACACCATATAGTCCCCTTCTTCCAGGTTCGCTATCACTGCTCTGAGTGACTCCATCTTGAATTTGAACCTTTGTATGTAAGTGTTCAAAGATTTCAGATTTAGAATAGGTCTCACCGAGCCGTCTGGCTTCGGTACCACAAATAGTGTGGAATAATACCCCTTTCCCTGTTGTAGGAGGGGTACTTTGATTATCACCTGCTGGGAATACAGCTTGTGAATTGCTTCCAATACTGCCTCCCTGTCGGAGGGAGACGTTGGTAAAGCAGACTTCAGGAACCTGCGAGGGGGAGACGTCTCGAATTCCAATCTGTACCCCTGGGATACTACCTGTAGGATCCAGGGGTCCACTTGCGAGTGAGCCCACTGCGCGCTGAAACTCTTGAGACGACCCCCCACCGCACCTGAGTCCACTAGTAAGGCCCCAGCGTCATGCTGAGGACTTGGCAGAAGCGGTGGAGGGCTTCTGTTCCTGGGAAGAGGCTGTCTGCTGCAGTCTTTTTCCCTTTCCTCTACCCCGGGGCAGATATGACTGGCCTTTTGCCCGCTTGCCCTTATGGGGACGAAAGGACTGAGGCTGAAAAGACGGTGTCTTTTTCTGCTGAGAGGTGAGTTGGGGTAAAAAGGGGGATTTTCCAGCTATTGCCGTGGCCACCAGGTCCGAAAGACCGACCCCAAATAACTCCTCCCCTTTATACGGCAATACTTCCATGTGCCGTTTGGAATCCGCATCACCTGACCACTGTCGTGTCCATAAACATCTTCTGGCAGAAATGGACATCGCACTTACTCTTGATGCCAGGGTGCAAATATCCCTCTGTGCATCACGCATATATAGAAACGCATCTTTTAAACGCTCTATAGTCAATAAAATACTGTCCCTGTCAAGGGTATCAATATTTTCAGTCAGGGACTCCGACCACGCCACCCCAGCGCTGCACATCCAGGCTGAGGCAATCGCTGGTCGCAGTATAACACCAGTATGTGTGTATATACTTTTTAGGACATTTTCCAGCTTCCTATCAACTGGCTCCTTGAGGGCGGCCGTATCAGGAGACGGTAACGCCACTTGTTTTGATAAGCGTGTGAGTGCCTTATCCACTCTAGGGGGTGTTTCCCAACGCGCCCTAACTTCTGGCGGGAAAGGGTATAATGCCAATAATTTCTTAGATATCAGCAATTTTTTATCGGGGGAGACCCACGCATCATCACACACTTCATTTAATTCTTCTGATTCAGGAAAAACTACGGGTAGTTTTTTCACACCCCACATAATACCCTTTTTTGTGGTACTTGTAGTATCAGAAATATGCAAAGCCTCCTTCATTGCCGTGATCATGTAACGTGTGGCCCTACTGGAAAATACGTTTGTTTCTTCACCGTCGACACTGGAGTCAGTGTCCGTGTCTGTGTCTGTGTCGACCGACTGAGGTAATGGGCGCTTTAGAGCCCCTGACGGTGTTTGAGACGCCTGGACAGGCACTAACTGACTTGCCGGCTGTCTCATGTCGTCAACAGTTTTTTGTAAAGTGCTGACACTATCACGTAATTCCTTAAATAAGACCATCCAGTCAGGTGTCGACTCCCTAGGGGGTGACATCACTAATACAGGCAATTGCTCCGCCTCCACACCATTTTCCTCCTCATACATGTCGACACACGCGTACCGACACACAGCACACACACAGGGAATGCTCTGATAGAGGACAGGACCCCACTAGCCCTTTGGGGAGACAGAGGGAGAGTTTGCCAGCACACACCAGAGCGCTATATATGTATAGGGACAACCTTATAAATAAGTGTTTCTCCCTTATAGCTGCTATATATGTTTTTATATATGCCAAATTAGTGCCCCCCCCTCTCTTTTTTACCCTGTTTCTGTAGTGCAGGACTGCAGGGGAGAGTCAGGGAGACGTCCTTCCAGCGGAGCTGTGAGGGAAAATGGCGCTTGTGTGCTGAGGAGATAGGCTCCGCCCCCTTCACGGCGGCCTTTCTCCCGCTTTTTATGAGGTAAAATGGCAGGGGTTAAATACATCCATATAGCCCAGGAGCTATATGTGATGTATTTTTTACCATAAATAGTGTTTTCATTGCGTCTCAGGGCGCCCCCCCCCAGCGCCCTGCACCCTCAGTGACCGGAGTGTGAAGTGTGCTGAGAGCAATGGCGCACAGCTGCAGTGCTGTGCGCTACCTTTCTTGAAGACAAGATGCCTTCTGCCGCCGATTTCTGGACCTCTTCACTCTTCTGGCTCTGTAAGGGGGCCGGCGGCGCGGCTCCGGGACCCATCCATGGCTGGGCCTGTGATCGTCCCTCTGGAGCTAATATCCAGTAGCCTAAGAAGCCCAATCCACTCTGCACGCAGGTGAGTTCGCTTCTTCTCCCCTTAGTCCCTCGATGCAGTGAGCCTGTTGCCAGCAGGACTCACTGAAAATAAAAAAACCTAAGTCTATACTTTTATTCTAAGCAGCTCAGGAGAGCTACCTAGATTGCACCCTTCTCGGCCGGGCACAAAAACCTAACTGAGGCTTGGAGGAGGGTCATAGGGGGAGGAGCCAGTGCACACCACTGAGTCCTAAAGCTTTTACTTTTGTGCCCTGTCTCCTGCGGAGCCGCTAATCCCCCTGGTCCTGACGGAGTCCCCAGCATCCACTTAGGACGTCAGAGAAAGATGTATTACACGAATGATACGTTGGTAAATTAGTCATGTTAGTTACTTGAGGCCTGGAGTGCCATTTAGAATTTGCCTATAAACTGTATATCACATAGAAGGAACCCCCAACACAAATATTTTATATGAATATTAATGAACCCCCCCAAAAAAGATATATATACTACATACACACACATATATAATATGTGTGAGACACGCACGCACACTTAATGCAGCAGCTGCACCTGGAACATGGAGTCCTCCACTGACTCCCTCCTCCTGCTTGATAGTACACTGCATCCACACAGTGCAGTCAACGGCCCGTGGCTCCGGGGGAGGAAGAGCAGCAGTTACCTTTCGGTCGTCTACTATCTGTACAGGGGGCCTCCACTGACCCGCTCCTGCTGTACAGTATGTCAGTGCCGCTCACCAAGCGCCGTCGATTGCCCACTGCTGCAAGGGGGTGGGGGGAGGAGTAGTGCTGTTTGGTGTATTCCAAAGCAGAGAGCTCTCATGGATACAGCTCTCTCTGCGGAGCTGTCGGCAGCTACGCTCGCGGCTGCGGGTGGCAGTAACTGTAGAGGAGACAGTTGCCGCTGACTGAAAAATAAAACTTTGTCTGTGGGGGGGGGGGGGGGTTCTGGGTACTCAGAAACCTCCCCTGCGTGCGCTACTGTATTAATATCACTAATACTGGCACTGGGCTCCGTTACTGTGCCTCGGCATAACATGCTCCCAGAGGAGCACTGCGCAACTACCGCTTGACTAGCCCCACACTCCCAGGGCGGGATGTACTAAAGCAAAAATGCGGTAAACCCCCCGAAAACGGGGGTTTTACCGCATTTTCATATTTACTAAGACCCTACCGCAGCGTTTTTGGCGTCCAGGGTTTCGCCATCTCTGGATGGCGAAACCCTATAGAAGCCTATGGGCTTCTTTTCGCCGACCGCCGCAACCCGCCGACACCGTCGACCCCCGCCGCAGACGCCGACCCCCCTTCCCCCTGGCTTACCTTCCTCCAGGCTGCCCTGGACCCGGAAGGTAGTGTCCTCCTCCCCCTAGCAACGCAGCCGGACGTCCTTCCGGCTGCAGGGGGGAGGAGGAGGTGCCGGGGACAGCCTGCTGCTGCTTCCCGGCATCTAGCCAGTGTGGGGACCCCGGGGAGGTGACGGAGACCCCCCGCAGACCACCTAACAGGTATCGCGGGGGGCCTCCGTCACCGCATCGCGATGTTGATCGCATATGTTAGTACATACGCGATCAACATCGCTGCGGTAACCGGCGAGGGGCGGCGATGTATGTTAATACATCCCGCCCTCAGTGTCTTACTGGTTGCAGTGCATTGCTGAGGGCTCGGAGGGACCACAGACAAGTATCTGCAGGTCCAGGCAGTGGCGTAGCAATAGCCCCACAGACCCCCAGCGCCCACAAGCCGTCCCGGAGTCTGTGGGGGCTATTGCTACGCCACTGGTTCAGAGACACAGATCCTGTGCAGAACGGGGGTGGTGTGGGATACCTTTTGAGATGAGAAGAGATATTGGTGGTCATTCCGAGTTGTTCGCTCGCTAGCAGTTTTTAACAGCCGTGCAAACGCTATGCCGCCTCCCACTGGGAGTGTATTTTAGCTTAGCAGAAGTGCGAACGAAAGGATCGCAGAGCGGAGACTATTTTTTTTTGTGCAGTTTCAGAGTAGCTTCAAACCTACTCAGCGCTTGCGATCACTTCAGACTGTTCAGTTCCTGTTTTGACGTCATGAACACGCCCTGCGTTCGGCCAGCCACTCCTGCGTTTTTCCTGGCACGCCTGCGTTTTTTCGAACACCGACTTGTTGGAAAACACGTGGATAGGCGGATTAGCCACGTATCCGTGTGCTTTTGTTGGAAACGCAGCCAAATCAGACAGGTTTTGGCCCCGTTTCCGACAATCTCAATTTTACTTTAAAAAATGTCGGATTGAGGAGATGAAACGGGGAGCGCAGGTCACCCAGTATTACAGCTCCCGGAGCCGGGCTGCTCTGTCAGGGAGAAGAGGGCAGCACACAGCAGCAGCGTCGACGGGGAGCGCATGTCACCCAGCGTTACAGCTCCCGGCGCCGGGCTGCTCTGTCAGGGAGAGGAGGGCAGCACACAGCAGCAGCGTCGACGGGGAGCGCAGGTCACCCAGCGTTACAGCTCCCGGAGCCGGGCTGCTCTGTCAGGGAGAGGAGGGCAACACACAGCAGCAGCGTCGACGGGGAGCGCAGGTCACCCAGCGTTATAGCTCCCGGAGCCGGGCTGCTCTGTCAGGGAGAGGAGGGCAGCACACAGCAGCAGCGTCGACGGGGAGCGCATGTCACCCAGCGTTACAGCTCCCGGCGCCGGGCTGCTCTGTCAGGGAGAGGAGGGCAGCACACAGCAGCAGCGTCGACGGGGAGCGCAGGTCACCCAGCGTTACAGCTCCCGGAGCCGGGCTGCTCTGTCAGGGAGAGGAGGGCAGCACACAGCAGCAGCGTCGACGGGGAGCGCAGGTCACCCAGCGTTACAGCTCCCGGAGCCGGGCTGCTCTGTCAGGGAGAGGAGGGCAACACACAGCAGCAGCGTCGACGGGGAGCGCAGGTCACCCAGCGTTATAGCTCCCGGATCCGGGCTGCTCTGTCAGGGAGAGGAGGGCAACACACAGCAGCAGCGTCGACGGGGAGCGCAGGTCACCCAGCGTTACAGCTCCCGGGGCCGGGCTGCTCTTTCAGGGAGAGGAGGGCAACACACAGCAGCAGCGTCGACGGGGAGCGCAGGTCACCCAGCGTTACAGCTCCCGGAGCCGGGCTGCTCTGTCAGGGAGAGGAGGGCAACACACAGCAGCAGCGTCGACGGGGAGCGCAGGTCACCCAGCGTTACAGCTCCCGGGGCCGGGCTGCTCTTTCAGGGAGAGGAGGGCAACACACAGCAGCAGCGTCGACGGGGAGCGCAGGTCACCCAGCGTTACAGCTCCCGGAGCCGGGCTGCTCTGTCAGGGAGAGGAGGGCAGCACACAGCAGCAGCGTCGACGGGGAGCGCAGGTCACCCAGCGTTACAGCTCCCGGAGCCGGGCTGCTCTGTCAGGGAGAGGAGGGCAGCACACAGCAGCAGCGTCGACGGGGAGCGCAGGTCACCCAGCGTTACAGCTCCCGGAGCCGGGCTGCTCTGTCAGGGAGAGGAGGGCAGCACACAGCAGCAGCGTCGACGGGGAGCGCAGGTCACCCAGCGTTACAGCTCCCGGAGCCGGGCTGCTCTGTCAGGGAGAGGAGGGCAACACACAGCAGCAGCGTCGACGGGGAGCGCAGGTCACCCAGCGTTACAGCTCCCGGAGCCGGGCTGCTCTGTCAGGGAGAGGAGGGCAGCACACAGCAGCAGCGTCGACGGGGAGCGCAGGTCACCCGGCGTTACAGCTCCCGGTGCCGGGCTGCTCTGTCAGGGAGAGGAGGGCAACACACAGCAGCAGCGTCGACGGGGAGCGCAGGTCACCCAGCGTTACAGCTCCCGGAGCCGGGCTGCTCTGTCAGGGGGCGGAGGGCAGCACACAGCAGCAGCGTCGACGGGGAGCGCAGGTCACCCAGCGTTATAGCTCCCGGATCCGGGCTGCTCTGTCAGGGAGAGGAGGGCAACACACAGCAGCAGCGTCGACGGGGAGCGCAGGTCACCCAGCGTTACAGCTCCCGGAGCCGGGCTGCTCTGTCAGGGAGAGGAGGGCAGCACACAGCAGCAGCATTGACATGAAGTATGTCAATCTGACTTTAAAAAAAGTTGGATTGGCTTTGTCTCATTGAACAGTGCTTTGTTGGAAAGGATCCGACTTGAATTGAATATACCCCATAGTCAGAATACCGACATTTGAAATGCATGTCAGAATACCAACATTTGTGTTTCTGGATTTTTTGTGTCTATGTCGACATGGACACTGTCTAAATGTACCGCGTTCCCTCGCATGGCTCGCGCTTCGGGCACAGTGGCACGCTGCGCTCGGCATATACCCCCTCCAGGTCCACTGGGATGGTAAAGTATGAACAAGTCTGTTTTTGGGGCCAAAATTCCTTAAAAATGCATGTCTGCTTTTCAAATGTTGGTATTCTATGTCGGCATTTTGAACATGTCGGCCTAATGAATGCCTGTGTTTTGACCATGTTGGTATTTTGACTGTCGGTCAATGGCTGTCGGGATTATGACCGTTGGTATTGTGTCTGTCGGTAAATCAACTGCTACCCGCTATAACATTGCCAGTCCTGTGAAGCCAATACCAGCACCTTCATCAACGAGGGATAAGGGGACTGGTGTAATCATAACTGGCGGACCAGCTCCCATAGGAGATAATGGTAGAGCAGCGGTGTGGCACCGACAGGCTATCCCTGCTGGCACAGAGTTGCCGAATTCTCCTGCGATTTATTCACAGAATTAGTTGGTAAATAAGGATTAATTAATAAATGCAAATACAAACCAAACTATTTTTATTAATTACAAGACAACAACTGCTGACATGTAGCAGAGAGGGGCAGACTGCGTATACTGAGATACCATAACAAACTGTGCAGTTGCCCTAGAAGTTATATATAGCTCAGCGGTCAGCAACCCCCAGCACGGATGCCAAGCACCGCACGAGGTACAGATTTATGGGGCATGTGGTAGGTGTGGAAGATTTACCAGCTAGGACCAATAGGTAATTTCCAGACTTAAATGTAGGTTTCAATATTTTATACAGACAATAAGCCTAAACGGACCGATTTATCCATGAGCTCAGTCTGTGTATTGGATATATATCGGGGGTGCATCTAGGGGTGTGGTTCATCAAATTGACAGTGTCTAGGTCGACAATGTTTAGGTCGACCACTATAGGTCGACAGTCACTAGGTCAACATGGATGGAAGGTCAACAGGGTTTCTAGGTCGACAGGTCTAAAGGTCGACATGAGGGTATTTTTTTTTTTTTTGGTGTCGTTTTCTTCGTAGAGTGACCGGGATCCCAAATTAGTGCACCGCGTCCCCTCGCCATGCTTCAGGCATGGTGCCTTCGCTCCGCTACCGCTTCGCTCGGCACACTTTACCGTTCCAATCGTAGTCCACGTGGATCGTTACATATGAAAAAAAAAAAAATGTGAAAAACTCATGTCGACCTTTAGACCTGTTGACTAGCACATGTGCACCTAGAAACCCTGTTGACCTTCCATCCATGTCGACCTAGTGACTGTCGACCTATAGTGGTCGACCTAAACATTGTCGACCTAGACACTGTCGATCTTCAGACTGGATCCCGCATCTAGAGAGGAGGAGGCCAGTGTGCAGGCTTCGACGGGACCCCTTCCTCTCTAGTCGGCAGCGCCATAACTCTGGACACTAGGGTCACAAGGCAACCTAGTGCTGTCGCAGAGTCGAGTGCTCATGCGCAGATCTCTGGGAATATGGTGCGGCGGACATTTTCCCAGTCATTTTCTAACTGTGCATGTGCAAAACACAACGGGAAAATGGCGCTGCGCCATTTTCCTGGTGATTTCTGCAGCGCTGTTGCTGCCAACGTGGGCGCTGTTGCTGCCGACGCAGGACTCCGGAGGGTAAGTATTGAAAAAATGTGGGTGCAGGGTGTGCGGTGAGGGCCTCCTGGACCCTGAGGGCCCGTGTGCACTGCACACACTGCACCCATTATAAATACACCAGTGATATATACTGTATACAGATAGCAAAAGCTGGCCAAAACATGAGACTGTAGTACACTGTTACAGAGATTCAGGTACTGTGGGGTCTATGAACTATGGGGGACATGTACTAAGCATTGATAAAAGTGGAGAAGTGAGCCAGTGGAGAAGTTGCCCATGGCAACCAATCAGCTGCCTGTATACTTTTATAGTATGCAAATTATAAATGTTACGTCAATGCTGATTGGTTGCCATGGGCTACTTCTCCACTAGCTCAATTCTCCACTTTTATCACAGGTATAGTACATCTCCCCTCTTAGCCTTGAAGAGAGATAAGTTGACGGAGATAATGTACCAGCCAACCAGCTCCTGTCATTTTTAAAACACCGTCTGTAACATGGCAGTTAGGTGTTGATTGGCTGGTATTTTATCTCCATTCACGTTATCTCTCTCCAAGACGTTAGTAGATAGACCCATATATCTCCGTCCAATACTTAGTAAATAGCCCTGTGTTAGCGCCTAATTACACTGATTACCTGAAACTTGGAACTGGTGTGCCTAATGACTGCAAGGACACTTTCTCATACTGTAAATGAAGATATACGGTACGATTGTAGTGTATGATGCAGCTAGTAGACTGGCGGTGTCCATTAAATAGTCTGACCCACTGGTGTTTTCTTTGATCCGTAAAGTCAGGTGGGTGGCCCAGAAAATTAGAAACACGCTCACAACCGCCATGATGCTCATCATGGCTCTGATCTGAGTTGTTGCGAAGGGATTTCTAGCTGTAGTCTTAGGTACCCGGTGTGCTTTTGTGTGCAAGCTACTTGTACATACAAGCACAGCGGGTGGTTGGACCTTGTCATTTCCCATGGTGCACTGCTCCCGGGGACAGGTGAATGCAGTTGGGCATTGCTCAGATGTGTTATAACCTTCAGGCTTTCCTGTGTTTCTGCCTATAGAAATACAATCTGTTTCTGGGATAAGCACCGAACGACTGGCCTTATAAACGACTGTTTTCTGTACTTGTTCATTATAATTGAAAATGCAGGGATCATGAATGATGCTTGTCGGTGTGTGTCTCTGCTCCTCTCCATCCAGTGCGTTTTTTCCCAATGAAGTTAAGTATTGCTGAACGAGCTCTCTCCTTCCCACATTATTAATTATCACCTTCACTGCACCTTCCGAGTCTGACAGTGTTTTCTCTATGGTTACAAACTCAAGTTCTGTAGTTGCCGCCGAGAAACAAGACACTGTCTGCTGAAAAACCATGTCTCTTACTTGCCCTGAGGTTCCAGGCGTTTGACCCTTGTGTCCTTTAGAATCTTGGCACTTGGTCTTTATACGGTCTCCACAACTGGGTACAGAACAGTCAAGAACTGATCTTACGTTAGTTCCTGCACATCTTAGGACACCGATACGTTTCCTGTTGCGTACCAAAAATATGATGATTCTGACATTGATGAAAAACATCACCATGGTGGGAAGAGCATTGGCTAGGATAAGATATGTAATCTCATAAATGTGTTTGTGGAATCTGGAGGGGAAATCGTTGTGACATCCAAAAACTTTCTGTCCAGGGTGCTGGCCCTCCTCCCCACTGTCGTTCTTCAGTACGTATACACTGCAGTAATACAAAAGAGGGATGCTAAACACA